>NC_133666.1:572296534-572908645 GCF_037893015.1 Macrotis lagotis
AATGGGAGGCACTTGCCTAGGGTTATTCATATGTGCCAGAGGCAGATTTGAAAACAGGATTTCTTGAAACCAATACTGATTTTGTATTCACAGCAAGGCACTTACTCATGAGCTTGCACAGAGAAATAAAAATTCTGAAAATACAAATAAATATTCAGGGAACTAATCACTGATACAATTATCACTCAAATATTCTTCTCTGTTCAACTTTAGTTTTTAGATCTCACATCTCTGAAAATTAGGTATTGACATCAATACCTCTTTGCCAACATGCCTCAACAACAGATCTAACCTAGAACTTACCTTAGTGTTTGAGACTTTTTCAACCTGGAAAAAGTATTCACCTCTGTGATCTTCTTACCTTGGAATATCCCACTTCAGCGCTGAAAATCTTCTCACATTGGTGAGTTCTTTCTGAAACCTCCGTTTTGAATAGAGACCCAAGCTATCCAGCCTTCAAACTCTTCCTGGTTTTGCTTTTGACTTTCTGAACTTTATCACCATGATTTAACAACAGCCTTACTCTGGAACTGCCCTCAGTGCCTGTGGCCCCCTCACCCTGCAATTTCTCTCTACCACACTATCACTCTTTTTATACTGTTTGCATTCCTCCCAGGGCCTCCATTTTGGGAAAAAAGCCTGGGCCAATTATCATTCAATATACTCTAAGCTCAACTTTTTTTATTTTAATACTTTCCCCCCTTTCCTTATTATTTATTTTATTGTCTCCAGAACTTACTACAGGGTCTAGCGGTGCTTACTAAAGGAAGCAGTGGCTAGTAGGTGCTTAATAAATGTATGTTAACTGATAATATCAAATGTAATCCTTGAAGTCAGAGATAGCCTTTCTCTTTGCACAGATTTTTTATCTCTGCCACTTAGCACAGTGTCTAGCATATTAGTGCCTAGAAAATGCTAGTTGCCCACCTGGTCAGATATTCGATAAATAAATAATTATTAAATGTCTATTGTATCAGACACTGTACTAACACTGGAGATACCAAAGAAGCAAAAAATGGTACCCACATTCAAGTTTCTAATTTAAAACTCAGTCAATCACTTACAGAGAGATTATTCAACAACCTAAATCCAGCTTGCCTTTTCCCATTTTTTATATTTTCCTTCCCTTAATGTGTACTACAACTCAGTTAAATTGACCTACCTCTTTTTCCTCATAGAAAACCTTCCATTTCCTGTTTCTTTGCTTAGAAGCCACCCTCTCCTCCTCTTCAATGGTTAAAAAATCTCATTTCTTTTAAGAATCAACTGAAATGCCACATTCTACAGGAGACCTTCCCTGATTTCACCTAACTGTTAATTCTTTATTTTCCAAATTTTCTTAAAAGCAGTGATTGGTATATGTTTGTAATGAACACATATGCATATTTAGATTTAGTCAATGTAAACTTTTAAGCCCAAACCCCGTATATAAGTATTATGCCAGTGCTGGGGCTACAAAATTGAATTAATTGGGGAAGGTTCTCTCTGTCTCTCTCCCCCCTTACATGCATATTATAATATACATACAATAAATGCATATGTCTATAGAGAGAGACTATAGATCACACCATATATCTTAATCATATGTAGCTATATATTCTGTATAAATATATCTGAACTTATATCTTCCTCATTAGAACAATGGAATATAACCTCCTACTGAGTAAGAACTGTTTCTTTCATTATCTTTGGATCCACAGTGCCCTATACAATCCCCAGTACATAGTGTTTGGGCTAATAAATGCCTATTGACTGATTGATCTAGATATATAGTAGTTGAATTGAGATATTTTAGCATAAATCTGGGCAGAATTCCTTTAGCAAAAATTATTGCAGCCTGTGCTCCCTTTCATATAACATAGATTGAAAACAAAATTGTAATTCAACTATTCTCTATAATTGTTCTATAATCTCATGCCCATTTCCATGCAATGGGCAAGCACTTTCTCACTTGCGGAGTAAACTCTATCTGCATCTTAATGAAAGAAAAAAAGAAAAATTTTCCTTTCCTTCAAGGTCCATTTTTAGTGATCTCTGGAGCAGCTAGGCAGAATAATAGAGTGCACTAGACCCGGAGTTAGAAAG
Source organism: Macrotis lagotis (assembly GCF_037893015.1). NCBI lineage: Eukaryota > Metazoa > Chordata > Mammalia > Peramelemorphia > Peramelidae > Macrotis > Macrotis lagotis. Next base: position 572,298,620 of record NC_133666.1, read on the forward strand.
ACTCATCTTCTTGAGTTTAAATCTGACTTCAGTTACTACCTATGTGACCCTGGACAAGTACTCTCACCCTGCTTTTCTCAGTTTCCTCATCTATTAAATGAGCTGAAGAAGGAAATGACAAACCACTCTAGTGTCTTTACCAAGAACACCCGAAATGGGTCATGAAAATCAGACACAACTCCAAATGATTGAGCAGCTAAAAGATAAATATAATCATAAATATGATGAATGATGTGTGTGCACATATATATGTATGTATATATTGTATGTGAATAAATTCATATGTCCATATAAATAAAAATGTACCATCACTTGAAGTGAGACCCCAACAACTTAGGGAATTATTAAAGGTTGTGGCACTACAGTTGAGGCTCTAAGAGAACCAGAGGCTTCAAGAGGTAGTCATAAGTAGGATATATAGCCTATATTAAGGGACAGATATATATAAACATCTATCTATCTATATCTATATCTATATCTATATCTATATCTATATCTATATCTATATCTATATCTAATCTATATCTATATCTATATATATATATAAATATATTACACCAGAAGTATCAAGTAAGCCATTTTCATTGGTGGGTTGAGTATGTGAGTATGTGAGAGGAAGTAATATATCTGGAAATATAGGCAAAAGCAAGGCTTGGAATTTTTTTAATTTGCCAAAAAAAGACATTGTATTTTATGCTAAAGGCAAAGAGAAAGTAATGAAAATTTTTGGATAGAAGTATGTTATTACAAAACGTGTACTTTAGAAATATCAATTTGGTAGCTGCAAGAAGAATGGATTAGAAAAAGGGAAGATAAAAGGATTAGAACTCTTTTTTAATCTTTTCTCTTTCTCTGTGTCTCTTTCTCTAACTCTCTCCCTCCCTTTCTCCCTCTCCTTCCTCTATTCCTCTCTCTCTCTCTCTCTCTCTCTCTCTCTCTCTCTCTCTCACTAATATGTGTTTATATATATATATATAAATATATACATGCATAAATATATACACACATATGTGCACATGTACATACCAACACTTGCAAAGTGTCTAAATCTATGTTGTATCATTTATGTAGTCAAGTTAAACAATATTTATTAATCAAATTTATAAACAAAATTAGATATTCAGACATCATAGTAAATTAGAATCAAAGACACGTATAATCAGTAAAGTGGTGGGATTTTCATGTAGTGAAAATGGATAACAGATGGTCAGCCCACACAAGTGTTGTATTGATGTCCATGAAATATTAAAAAATATAGAGGCAGGCTGCTAGGACATTGAGCAGGTCTTCTTTTCAAAATTTATGAAAGGACAATATCAAGAATCACCTCACAATAAGGTGGTTTACATGGCTTCAGCTTTTTAACAGTAGAGGAAATAAATACTCATATAAATTAGATTACAGATCCAAGAGACAGTGGATATAAATAAATGAATATATTCTTTAATATGAATAGCAAATCTGCACATCCCTCAGTGTTCATGTAAATGCAGGGAAGATTTGAGGATATATAGACAGACAGAAATAGAAATATAATATCTACATATGTGCACATGTATATTGTATTAAAACATATAAATACATATATGCATATATGCGTATGCTTATGCAATATACTTGCACGCATGATATATGCATACCATGAAGAATATCTCAGAAGTTGGTACAATTTTCAGTTTTAATAAGCTTGAATATCTTAAAAAACAAAAAGACTTTTGGAACACTGGGGATACATGTATAGCTTTGTATGCATATTTTAATAATAATATTAAATATAAAATTATCTAAACTATATTAAAATGATGTGAGGGGCAGCACATAATATAATCTTCATCACCTTTCCAGTCTTATACTCCTGGACACATATTCTTTAAATCAGAGGTACTGGCATCCTTCCTATTACATAAGCTTGACATTCCATCTTTCAGCTTCAAAAATTTCTCTGGATTTCCCTCAGGTCTAGAATCTTCTCCCAACTTTTATCTATCTCCTGGCTTCCCAACTAAATTTCCAGATTCTACAGTAAACTTTTCCAAACTTCTCTTAAATCTAGTGCATTCACTCTCTTAATCATTTCCTCTTCATCCTGTCTGTGTGATTTGTTTGTACATATTTGTTTGCTTATACTCTCCCCTACCATTAGATTGTGAACTTCTTAAAGGTAGGAAGTAGGGACTGACGTTTCCTTTTTATTTCTTTTTGTATTCCCAGTGTATAGCATAATTCTTAGCATGTATTAAATGCTTCATAAATGCATTTTGACTCGCTCAAAGACAGTATAATACCCAGGAGAGGCTGAGTTTAATACCCACCACTGACCCATAGTGAGACCTTGAGTAAGTAGTCACTTTCTGAACGCTTGGATTTTTTAATGCCCCAGACTCATCTGTAAAAGTATAAATTGTAGAGAAGATTATGACCTACTTATTAATGCAATCCTATGTCCTATGATCATACTATTATGGAGAACTTTTAGATGAAGAGTCTCTAACTAGAAGTGATGTTCAGTTCTTGAAACTTAGAATCTTAGAGAGTTACCTAGACCACTGCAAGGCCAACTGGCTTGCCCAGGATCCTACAACCCCTAGGGGCTAAAAGTACATTTTAAATATAGGACATTCTGACTCTGAACTTAACTATATTTTGGTCACATTATATCATATCATATATATATATATGTACATACATATATATTTATAAATACAGTGTTTTTATATGTGCAGCAACTAGTTATTGTAGTAGATAGAATACCAAGACTAGAACCTAGAAGACTCAACTTTCTGAGTTCAAATCTAGCCTCAAACACTGTGATCCTGAACAAGACACTTAACTTGTTTACCTTATTTTTCTCATCTGTAAAATGGGTTGGAGAAGGAAATGGAAAACCACTTCAATATTATTGCCAAGAAGACCCCAAAGACCCCAATAGAATCAAAAAAAGTGAGACTTATCTGAAATAATGGAACTACAACAAGATGTGAATGAGTAATGGATGATATATATATATATATGTACACACATATGTGTGCATATGTGTCTGGATATTTGTATATACCAATACTCAGATTTCTAAGAGTGTTGCAATCACATCTCAAGGTTTGTAACTGCAAGAAAATGCATCACTAGCTAGTCATCTTTCTGGTGATGATCTCCACCACTCCAAGCCTGAGTATTTTAATGCATTAATGTTCCTATGAATTAGGATGTTCCCAGTGAGAAAACTCCTTCTACTATTGCAAACCTATGACTTTTAAGTGTTAGAAATATCCCTGACAGCATTGATATGAGAGATTCCATGGCCAGGATCACATAGCCAATATGTGTTCATATTATGATAATGAAATAACATCTTCATTATTCCAGACTTGTTTTGTATGCTCTATGCAACCTGCAGTACAATCAGTCTCCATTCACTCTTATCCATGTAAATATTCCTTCAGTTGTAATAGGCTCTATTACTTTCTGCTTATAATTCCTTTGCTTAGAAATTCATTATCATAATGAAGTTCAGCATTACTACAGATAAAATATTATTATTTTTGAACTTTTTTAAAACATAGTGTTTCCAAGCTTACCCTTTCTCAAAATGCTGTCTGCTAACAATCACATGATCTGGGAGAAATAAACACAAAAGATAAAAAGAATACCACTATAAATATTAAAATTATCAAGTAACATTTAAACTTTTGCTTTGGTTGTGTAACCTTCTTGTTTTACTAATAATGTCAGAACAAATGCAAAAATGATGATGCTAAAAGCCAAAGAGATTAATGAATTTGTAGAGATTTATTTAACTTGTGTAGGCTAGTAAGTGACAGGAGAATGATATTGTGATCTAATATCTATTCTGTGTTCAATTAACTAGAATTTTAAACCTCAAAGAAATCAGATTTTGCAAATATTCCAAGGGAATTAGAAAAGGGTTGCTAATCAACTTTCTACTCTACTGACCCTTACCTTTTGAACACAAATTCTGGACAAGAAAAAAAAACTGTGAGTTTTGGCAAATAAATCTATAGAACTGGAATTATGTCAAGAACATTTTTTTTCTAAGAGTATTTATGGTACTTCATTCTTGACATGATGATAATTTGCAGATTCCTCAAGCATCTCTTTTACAACAATAAAATGTCAATTTTTTCCATATATTCTAATGTTATAATTATAAAAATATCTCCATTGAGAAATTTCTAAGACCATGTACTAAGACATGGAAGAGTTGCAATTTGCATTGGTATATGGAATAACTACTCTACTGAAACTATAAATAATTGAAGCATTAAAGATAATAACTGGAAGATTCCAAAATTGAAAATAGAGAATTAGATGATAGATTATAGGAAAAAAAGACAAAACAAGTTACTTTTACAATTTAAGAATAAAAATGAAAATCCAAAACATAAGCCTTTGTTCTAGTAACAGGAACTTCTAGTTGTTTCATATATTCTCTTCTATAAATACGTGTGCACATGCACATGTGTGTGCTTGTGTGTTTTTATATGTGAATGTATGTTTGGTCTACCTTATGGTTTACTGTTAGCAGAAAATGCTTCATCAGTTGGTCAGCCTTATTTTGATGAACTCTACCATATTAAGCCAGGTTAGTAGTACTTGAAGGATAAGTACAAAAAAAAATCACTCAGCAGATATTTGAGGTTTTTCTGCTTTGATGGGATCTAGCAGATTTTATAATTTATAATGTCAAGACTTTCTCATTATGCAAAGCATTCCAAATGAATTATACACAATATACATACATGTATGTATATACCATATATATGTATATGATGTGTAGAGTATCATTTTCCTGACATATATACACATAAAAGCACACTCAGAAACAGAAACTAAGGGGCACAGTGGCTAGAGCACCGGTCCTAAAGTCAGGAGGACCTGAGTTCAAATCCGACCTCAGACACTTAGTAACTATCAATTTGACCTTGGGCAAGTCACTTAACCCCACTGCTTGCAAAAAATAAACTGAAACTCAAACTGCAGGTGAATGTAACTAATTAACCTAGTTCTTTCAGTGACACAACAGTGTTCAGAAGATATGATTGACATCTCTGACATTGTGATGAAAAGAAAGAAAACAATGTCATGATGAAACATTTTTTCTATCCTATTCTCCAGTACTGAATGCCATTGGAACTCAGATTATTTTGCTGTCTCAAATTTAGATGGTTAATTTGTTTGAATAATTTAAAGATAGCTTAATGATATAATAAATCTATGAATGTAAACAATAGCCTTCTTAAGGGAAAAGAATAAAAATATTCTTTGTAAAAAGTCAATTAGATGTAGCCTTTGGAAAATAAATAAACATAACTACGCAAATCTAAATACTTGATAAATATTATCATATGTGATTGTGTTTAACTGAGGGATAATAAGAAGGGACTTCATTCTAAGCTTTGTACCTTTATTAAGGAAAAAGAAGCATTTCCCCCTCAGAGGTTTTCAGAATGCATGCACAAAACACCTTGATTTTCATATATCAACTCTATACTGATGGACTCCAAACTTTATTTTCAGATAGCCCCTCTATTGAGCTCCAATTCTATATCATCAACTACTTATTAGATAATCCAAACTGGAAGTCTCAAAGAAACATAAAACTCAAATTTCTTAAATCTTAACTTGTTATTTCTTTTCTTAAATTCATCTATATTCTAATTTGCCTCATTTAGATTGAGTATACCAGAGTTCATCACATCACCCAGACTAATCAAAATCAACTAATAACTATCTTATTCCATAATCTCTTTCATATTCATCTCAGTCTATACACTCACACAGCAACCATGCTAGTTTAGGTATTCATCACCTCTCATCTGAATTACTACAGTAGCCTTCTAATTATTCTCCCTATTCCAAGTCTCTGCACAATGCAACTCATCCTTCATGTAGTTTTGAAAGTGATTTTGCTAAAGTGATGATCAGATCAATGTCACTGTTTTACTCAATCTCCAATGACTCTTTAATACCTCTGAAATCAAATAGAAAATCCTTAATGTGGCATTTAAAGTCCTTCACAATCTGATCTCAACCTGCCTTTATAGACTTATTCCTCATTATTCACCTTCACATACACTATAGTCCAGTCAAAGTGGTCTATGTGTTATTTATGGTTTCAGAATTATATATATATATATATATATATATATATATATATATATATATATATATGTATACACACACACACACACACACACACACACACACACACACACATATATATATATATATATATATCTGACCTATATCATTTTCCTGATACATATACACACAAGTAGATTTGGCTATCAGGCACCCCACAATTGTTTAGCTATAGCATATGTAAGAATTATATGTAGCCTACATCAATCATAGAATTTTGTAGTCTGGGAGTGACATTCTCATGCTAGGTGATAGAAGAAAAACAAAGAATAAGAAATGATCCTTGATTAATGAAATTTATATTCTATTTAGAAGATGAGATATATTCAAAAGGTGTATGTCTCACAATATTACCTCTCTGTCCAAACTCTTCAGTAGATTTCACCCTGTCCCATTAATGAGTTCAATGTACCATCTCTTGTACTCAATACTTGATCTGTCTTTTTTACATTTAGACAAGCTACTAGTCATGCTTGAACTCCTTTCCTTCTTGTCTCCACCATTTAGAATTCTTATTTTCCTCCAAGGATCAATTAATGTGTTACCTTCTTACCTCACATCCTTAGTTGTGAGTAGTTTGTTCAACCTCAATTTTCCTTCTACTGATCACGTGTAGTATTTTACTCTTTTATTTCTGTCTTTGAATCCTCAGAAATTAGCAGTCTTGCACCTTAGATGATTAATAAATGTTTTGTAGAATTGAATCAAAACTGAAATATAACTATATTATATAATATATAAAAATAATAAGAAAAGCACATAATATTATTCTAATGTACAGGATAAAAGGATTACTATGAATTAGTGGGGAAAAAGAAATGTTTTATAAAATGTGTTGGCATCAGAACTTCAATGATGGTTATTAAGAAATGGTCAAGCAGAATTAGTAGAGAAGTCTATTGCAGGGATAGGGAAAAGGATAGCCCCTTAGGCTTCCCATAGAAGTGGGAAGGTATGTAGTGCCTTTATAGAGTAGCAAATATTGCCATTTTGAATTGGTTAAATGAAAACTAGCATATGAAAAATTTTAGGAAAACAAATTAGTAATGTTTTCTGGAAAATTCAAGAATAATCTTGAAATTAAGCAAACTATAGGACTCAATTCAAGATATAGTGCAAAGTCATGGAAAGTTTTAGCTCTTTTCTATGTGGCAGAATCAGAGAAGCAAAATTAATCTTACAACATTGTGTAATATAGATTTGGGGGGTAGAAAGTTATTGCAATAGTTCAGACAAAGAATTATATAGGTATTTATGAGAGAAAAAGCAGGTATTTGAAGAGAGAGATGTTGAAGCAAATCATGAGTCAGGAACTTTAGAGGTAATAGAATAAGGCCTTAAGTGTATTGAATTTAGGAAGATAAATGAATGTTGCTACTATCTACAATAACTGGGAATTGGTAATATGGTGAAGAATTTAAGTTGGTGTTTGTACTGGTTGAGGGAGCAAGAGTTGTATCCGAAAATTATCTATAGGTAGGGGAAGAGGATGACTGAGGAGTCATATCAAAAGAGATGATATTTGCTTCACAGTGTTTTCAGCTGAAATGAATCTTGTAGATAATTCAACCCTTTTATTACATAGAAGAGGAAAATTTCCAGAGATATAAAGTGCGACTTAATTTTACTAAAATTATATACACATAAATATTATATGCATGTATATGTGTATACCCATGTATGCATGTGCAGTGTATGTGTAGTCTAGGACTTTTGAAGCTGCCACTTTTCTCACTCTTATATACCATACTTTGAGTTCCTTCTGCTATATGTCACTGCCTTCTTATATTTGAACTTGTCACAATGAATTAGATTTCTGAGAGAGTGTGAAGAGAAAATAAGGAACCAAGATCAAAATATGGGGAAATCCCAACATTTAAGGAAAGATGTTATCATAAGATGAATTTGATTATCATTAGATGAAATGCATTTCAAAATTATTTGTTTTATGACTTAAATTAGTGAATTTTAATGTGTCCAGGAATTATGATATTTTTGTCTTTTTTAATACTTGTATGTTTTTTCTACTTTGAATGTAGCTAATTATTTCCATAGATTGCTCTTTCCTATGCAAAAAAACCCCACAATTAGTTGCTTTAAGGCAATGGTAATGATCAATTTGGAAGTCTTTTTTTTAAGGTATCTGAGGTCTTTTTATATGTGTGTGCTTGTGTGTGTGTGTGTGTGTGTGTGTGTGTGTGTGTGTGTGTGCATAGATTGATAGATTAAAAACTTTATCACAATTGATAAAGAACAGACCACTTTACCACAAGTGATAAAGAACAATTGCCATTGAAAATCATAATATATATATGAGCATGTGCAGACATGTGAAACAAAAATCAAGATGCAGAAAAAATATGGATTTAAAAATTGAAAACATTTAAATGCAATTGATAAAGGAACTACATAAAATTCCACTGTTTTTAAAGTATCTATATGTATACTTGCTACTGACTTAGGTGGTCTATTTTCTGAATATACATAACAAAGGTAGATAGATGTGCAATGGTGTTATTGATTCAAATATTTACAAATTACTCTGAAATGTTGAGTAACTCCTATCATAAAGTTTTGGAATATTCCTTCAGAGTTGAATCATTAGGGCTTATGGTTCAACAGAAGGGAATATTTTAATATATTTTATCTATAGACACAGTACTGGTTTCTGAATTTTATGTGAAATATCCCATCTGCTTACAAATGTAGAAAATGTGATCAAATTGTAATAAAAATGGAGAAATATTTTAATGATGCAAAAAAAATCTGAGCCACAGTGGCTTGTTCAATATAGATACTACCAATGTGAATAACAAGGTGTATTTTTTATATTTGTTGATAACAGAAGGTTGACACTATATGAGAAATGGTTTTATGCAAATGATATGTGGAGATAGGAATCAGAACACAATAAGACATAATGAAATAATAGCATAATAAAATAGATGTAAGGAAAAGATTGAAAAATAAAATAGAATAAGAAAAATAAAAAATGTGGAACTTGTAAAAGGTCAACTATCTGAATCAGAATATCATATCAAAATAAAAAAATTATAAAAGTTGGTTTTAGCAACAGAAATTGCCATTTTTAGACATGTGGTAGGATATTGGGGACAGATAGCATTTACCTCCATATACATATGCGCATGATTGTACACCAACATATGACTTTTAGAAGCAAGGATATACCTTTCATAAGCATTCTTGATCATGTGGGCGGACATTAGTGGGCTATCATGAGACACAATTTAATGAAAATTTAAAATTAACATAACTGTACATTTTACTTGGGAGCTGACCTGTGATATCTGCTAAATTTACCTCATGGTACCATTTAAAAATATTTTCCACTGGGGAAACCCATATATCTGCTGTCTCTGACCAAACTATAACTAATAGCTAATTCTTAGTCTATCTTTTAGTATAGTTTCAGTTGCGGGGGGGAGGAGAAATGGAGGACATATCAGCCTAACAAAGCTAGATTTTTCTACTGTGAAATTTACTAGACAAAATGATGATCACCCCACATTTAGTAGTGAATATTTATTATATTAGGAAACTCAAATATATTTCACCTATCTTTATTTTGCCACAAAATTGGCATGTGTTATTCTGCCATGTGTATTGTAATGACATTTTCTAATATTTACTATCAGTATTTTTAGTTTCTTCCACCCTTAAAATAAAGTATACCATTTTGGAACAGAGAATATTTGTCTCATGTCTTGTTTTAGAGTGTTTGACTATATTAATATAGAACTACTTAGTCTATTTCATTCCTGCCAATCAAGTTGACTTACTGGAAATTTGATAAAAATGATGGATTGTTTATATTTTCAAGAATTGTTGTCAAGTGGGATGCCACTATCTAAGTGTAGTCTTTTTGAATTTGGCAAATCTGGGAAATAAGCTCCTTAAAGGATTTTTCTGGAAAATCAAACTGAATAAAGATGCTTTTTGAGAATTTAGAAACCATTTTCAAACATGATTTTAAAAAGGGATAAATGATTAAAAAGATTGTTTTAGACAAGTCTTTTTCTTGATTAAATCATTAACAATTAGTTTCTGATTCTTTTTTAAAAAGTGATTTTATATCTCTTCTATTTCAGTCATAATTTTTACATACATAATTTTACAAGATAGAAAAATCACATTGCTTTTAATCACACTGGTAATGCGACTGCTAAATTTCATGAGCTGTTTTCATAACTGAGTTGTTCAGTAGAATTACCTATTCTTAATGCTTCCATAAATTAATTGATATTTTGATTACTAGGTTTTAATAAGTATTAAAATCCAATGAACTGTCAGAAATTTAACTTTTATGTTAAAGATTGAGACAAGATTATTTAGCAATATAGCTGAGATAATGAGTACATATATATATTCTCATCACACTATAATATATTCTTGAGAGATACTTTATTGTATGATCTAAATTGTCTTTTATCTAATTTTGCCATTCAACTATGACTACAAAAAGCATATAACTGTGTATGTAGTGGTACTTTATTTATTGAGCTGACAAGTGTATATGTAGTCATTTTATCTTTTATTAATATTCCCTTTGTTATGCTTTTAGAGATAGGGAGGAGATCAATTTTCAGAAGCGGAATAGAATGATTCCAGCTGAAAATTCCAAGAGACTAATTCCCATGATAAGTAAAGATTGTCCTAAGAAATGCAGGGTTAGCAACTTGTAGGCTTTTCTGCCACCCATTTCTTTACTCCAAGCTATAGGGAGCTATTGGAACATGCCATCTTTTGATCAGATAAGTCCCACCTCCCTGAGTACTGACCCATTTGACATGCTATTTATTCCTATCCCCCATTCATTAGTTTCTGTAGAGCCAAAAGGTGATGAAAATATTCCTTGGAAATTGAGCAGAGACAAATTTAATGCAGTTTTGTTGCATTCTGAATTTAGCTTGCCAGATTCAAATTAGCATGTGCTAGACCAATATGGAAATCTAGGATTATAAAAACTGAAAAGATTTCTTTAAATTGCTCTTTGGAAATTTACTTTAAAATAAATGTTTTGTAATATTTTGAAACTTCTTTTGGGAAAAATTCAATATACTGCACTGATAATCTTTTCAAAACATTTTTATATTCCCATATTTTATTTTCTCCATAAATATATTTGAAAAGACAAACATGAATTCTTACAAGTATTTGATCATTTTATTTCATAATTGGAGTTTCCTTTCATTCTCTACACAAATTATTCTCCTCTAAGTTCATAGTTGGTTACTTGTCCTGTAGTGTAATGCAGTATTATTCACAGGAGGAATTGCTAACTTATAAATTGCATTTAATGATTTCTGTTTTTAAATAAGGGCACCCTAAGCAAGGGTATATGACTGAGAAAGCTGAAGGAAGGAGATGAGATTTCCAGTTATAAAGTGATTTTTCTATAAATCGAATTCCAGGAAAACATTCTAGTCCAATTTATTGACTAAAAAAGGGAACTGTCTAAATCTACTATATTAAAATTGCAAAGACATTGCAATAAAAAATTATAGAGACATGTAAGTTGCTTTTTTAACCAGATAAAAGGAAAAATGTAACTCTGACAAAGCTTACGGTTCCCTGAAGAATAGTTGGTGGACTATGGAGAATGAAGTGCATTACTTACATTAATAGTGGGTAGATAAAATAGACTAAGCAAACAGAGTAATACCAAACACCATTGAAGCTATTTTCATTAATACTTAATCTTCATAATGATTTTGCAACAAACAGTGACATTTCCAAGCTAGTGTCTTGGTTATTCTTATTCTATTTAGTAAAAATTACTCCTGTTAATAAAAATGGTGGATAAGAATCATAATGAGGTTAATTAAACCAACAATAATAAAGAGTATATATGAAAACCCATTGAAATTGATTAAAAGGAAATCAATTTTGTATTGCGGGTATTCTGTTACTTTATAAAACAGCCTTTTTTTGTCTCATCTCTGTAATACTATAAAGAAGTATAGATTACACCAACTACATATTTTCTTTTAGAATTCAAAAGGTCTCTCTATCCTCCATATTGAGTTACAAAAATCTGCTAGAACATATTCTGTAATTTGGTAATTATCATGTGGTGCCCTCAGCAGGAAAATGATCATTTCAGCATGTTCAAATTACCCCTCTCTAACAGATAACAACATTTCTCCTATATCAGGACAAGTAGTTTGGTTTTATTTACCAAAAATATTTTTTACACACTAGAGAAAAGAAGGTCTTTCATTAATTATACCTTGGTATGGAGCGCTAAATCCACGATAACGGTGGTTGCTGTCTGTGACAAAGTGCAGTCTCAGCCAGTTTTTGTTGCTGATAATCGGTGGTGGTATATTCATTCCAGATAACCTAAATTATGAAAAATGACAAAAATATAAGTAGTCCTTCAAGAGCATTATTTGCTTTATAAGATCATTGAATCAAATCACCTATCCTGGTATAAAATAGTATCCATGATACTCAAGTTCAAAAATAGCAAAAATAGTATACAGACTAGTGCTGCTAATGAAAAAATAATATGAATTAAGTACACTAGATTACTGTTAAAGTCAGAAATCAGGAAGTCATTCCTAATGGAAAATTATGTTATTTCCTTCTTCTTTATAATGAATAGACACAAGTAAGAAAATATGCATTATTTTTTTAAGGGAGAAGAAAAGTCAATACAAAAATATCTCTATAGAGTAGGGTCTTTTGTTTGAAGCAGAACAGTGGTTTCATTGATATGGGGAAGTCCCACTCTGGAAATTTTTTTTTTCTGTCAGATCAGAATGACCACTGCTCTACAATTTAATATTTGAGGAGTTTCCTGGGGAATGGAGAAGTTAATGAACTTGTCCAAGAGCTCATAGCCAGAACTTCACAGACAAGACTCACACTTGAATTTCCTTCTGAATCTGATACCAGCTCTCTATCCCCTCCACCACTCACCCTAAATAGAGTAGATATCCAGAGTCAAATCATTTTCTTCAGATAAAAAAGAGTACATCCTTTCTTGTAACAGGAAAACTTAGAAAGCTGGTGGTTTTGTGTTTCCCTCAATATCAACTTCCTAATAAGATTCTATCATATTTTTTATATTTATTTCTTGATAAACAATTTCAAATATTAATCAGTATTTCACATTAACTGAAGATTTAACATCTATCTTCAAATTTCAAATATGGATGGCATTTTAACATATAATTTGTCCATTCTTATATTTTTGAGTCTCTAAGGTTTCATTGACAACCTCTTTAAAGAAATGCATCGAAAATTATAAAACACCAATAGCCAAAAATAGCTTTATAAGATATTGTGTCTGTAGAATATTAATTTAGCTCTTCTTTTATTCTATCCTGATTCTTTAAACCATACTTAAATCCCTTTTTAACCCTTGATGGTTTTAATTTTTCTTGTTTTTTAATAATAAGTACAGTTCATTTTTAAACAACAGCTGAAAATATGAGAATATTCATTGAATTTCTAAGTTATTTCTTGAAAGTTACACTCATTTGCCTATTGTGTATTATTGTTTGGAATATTGGATAATCACCTCATGGATTTTTTTGGCTGTTGCTTGTTTGTTTTTATCTTATTTAAAGAATGCTTCTAATAAGTGAACCTCTTGTTGAAGGTTCATACTTCTTACTGATATATAGATTCATCTGTGCCTTTACTATATTAGAACATTTTTCATTGTATGTTTAAGTTGCTTACTTTGTTATTAGTTTTTGTTAGTTCTTTGAGAGCTCTAAAATCCAAACTAATTTAAATCCTAACAATTTCATTTTTTTTTGCAAGGCAATGGGGTTAAGTGATTTTCCCAAGGTCACACAGCTAGGTAATTATTAAGTGTCTGAGGCTGGACTTGAAATCAGCTCCTCCTGACCCCAGGGCCGGTTCTCTATCCACTGTGCCACCAAGATGCCCCAATTCTTATAATTTCTATAACTATTTTATTTATCTTTGAATCATTCTGGAGTTTCTAGCTATGATTTCATCATTTACATGGAATTTGAAGAATACTTTTCATCAAAGATTTTTAAAAATTCTATGACTTTTTTAAAAATTTCATTATTTTAAAATTTTGTATTTATTAATTTCAATGTTAATTTATCTAATTGGGTTCAGTTGTTCAATTGTTTTTTAGCCATGTCCAACACTCCATAATCAAATTTGGAATTTTCTTGGCAAAGATAGCGGAATGGTTTGTCTTTCCTTCTCCAGCTCATTTTCATTTGAAGAAAATGAGAAAAACATGGAGAGGTGATTTGCCCAGGGTCACATGGCTAGTAAGTGAGTGTCAGACCAGATTTGAATTTATGAATACAAGTCTTCCTGATTCTAAGCCTAGCACTGTATCCACTGTGCCACCTACCTGCTCTATCTTCTTGGGAGTTGTGCATAAATAAAACTTTTTCTCTTGAATTTTTGTTTTTCAGTTTGTCTGTTTTTTCTAAACCAAAAACTACTTCTTTCATCTCATCTTACTCTTTGTTCCTCCCATTTATACTACTGTGGTAGTCAATTTTTCTCTCATCTAGATACTTGAGATTAATTTCCTTCAGCTTATTTCATTTGGAGCATAAGGAAGACCAGTGGGAATCTATTTAAAAAGAAACTCCATCAAGAAATTTAGTTTTTTTCTTCTTTAACTAGCTCTGTACTGCTAAGTCTCTCACTGCCTCTGCCCATCATAACTGCACTCCTTTTCCTTAATGTAGCTGGGAAGAATCAATGATTTGTATTTGTGGGGAGTGGTCTGATACTATCACTAACATGGGACTAGATACACTCACCACAACCAGGTGCTGAAACAGAATTCTTCAAGATTTCATGGGCTTAATGAAAATGAAAATATGTTTAACACGATTGTACATGAACAACCTATATCAGATTGCTCACTACCATGAGGAAAGGGAAGGAGGGATGTAGAAAAATATGGGGGGGGGGGAGATGAACCAAGAGAAAAATGTACACATTAACAATAACATTGTGAGATGATCAACTCTGACGGATGCAGCTGCTCTCAGAAGTTAAGAGAACCAGGATAACTGTATTAGGTCAGCTATAGACAATGCCAACCAGAACCAAAGTTCAGAAAAACAAAACAAAACATCCTTCAAAATCTGAGGAACACTTCATTCATTTTTTTAAAAAAAATCTCATATGTATTTCTTTCCCTTAAATCTAAATCATCATACCAAAAATGGCTAACCTGTAAACATACTTAACATAAATGTGTAAGTTCAATATTAACCTGACTGTTCACCGCTGAGGGGAAGGGAAGGGAGGGTGGAAGAAAATTTTATAACTTAGAAATATGCAAAGGCATATGGACAAATTAAAAAAAAACTTTCGAAACATATATTTGGAAAAGTAAAACATCAATAAAATTATTTCTAAAAAAAGAAAAATATGGAACTCAAAAATTAACTTTGCATGTAATTGAAAAAAGAAATTAAAAAAAAAATCCATGGGATTAAATACAGTAAATGAGAAGTTTCAAAATATTCTTAAAGATTTCAATAAAACTTGACTCATATTCCCCTTCAACAAACTTTTCTAATATTTAGTAATTCATTCTCTCAGTAAATTCATTCTTACATCCATGATTATAAATATATATTTTCTCCATTTCAAATGAGCATTTCTTAATTCTAGTTTCTCCATTGTTAAGCCCTGGGTCATTGCCACCTTCTAACTTATTTGTTCTCACTCTTGAGTCATTAAGAACTGCTAGAATATGTCAAATTATACAGACTGTGGTCTATATATTAATACTGCCATAACCTTTATGGTGTATCATACTTTAGGCCCTCAGAAATGAAAACCAATTATTTAATTAATTTTAATTGACTCCCAATTACATTCTTTATTGCAGTGATCTTAATATGGCATCCTTTCATAGATTTCAAAGTGTCTTTAATTTTGGAAGCAAGTTGGAGAGAAAATGCACATATATATGTGCATATGTATATTTTCTCAATTATCATTCATATCTAAATTAAATTAAATATTTCCTTAAATTATGAATTTTTTTAGATTAATTTGAGTAGGGATTCATAGTTTTCACCAAACTGACAAATAGGTAGACTGCTAAAAAGGGTTAAGAATCCCCATTCTAAAATGATATTTCCAAAATTTCTCCTTCCTAATGCTCACAATTTTATCCAGGTCCTATTCTCTCTCAAGAACCTGACCTTCTTTTCTATCCTAGTGAGAAATCAATATAAAAAAAAGACATCATCTTCTATTTATTAGAAAGATTTAGATCCTTTATCTTCCTTACTCCAAATTTGCCTTAGTTTCCACTCATTGCTTTCTTCTTCCATTTAGTCTTAGAGGATGAAATTGTTCTCCTCTTTGCCCAAGCTAGTCCCTCCTACTTTTGATCCTATTTCATTCTTTTTCTTCTATGAGTCTCTGCCATCAATCACTCACCCTCATACCCAATTTCTTCTTCCTCTTTTTTAAGCTACAAACATGTTCAGACCTATCATTTAAAAAGTCTTTTTTTGACCCTTATGTCCATTATCAATATATATATATATATATATTCTTCTTTCCCATCACTTTGGAACTTCTACAAATATATCCTTTCTTTCACTTCTTCAAAACTGAAATGTTCTGCATGTTCCTGTATTGTTATTTCTGCTTATATCATTTCCCTCTACAATAGAATTCTTCTTTCCTTTTAATTAATGGCTTTGATTTGCCAAATCCAATGGCCTTTTCTTAGTCTTTATTTTCCTTGTAAAGGTAACATGAAATCAAGAGATTTCAAATAACTGCTCTAATATTTGCTATTATTGTTGTCTTGTTGAAGTGATTTAAATACTCTAATTTTCAATTTTATCACCTGAAAAAATGGGAATCAACTTTACAAAAGAATTTTATTAATTTTAATTTAATGTGCTATCTATTACACTGCTAACCATTATTTTGGGAAGTGATAGAGTATAGTGGAAAGAGGACTGAATTTACAATCAGAAAAGTTTGCATCTCTAGTGTGCTACTTACTACCTGTGTGAACTTTAACAAGTTACTTAACTTCTCTGGGCCTCACTTTTCTTATGGGTGAGATCCCTTTTAGCCAAAAAGCTATGATCCTAGAATCTACAACATTTAACCACATTGAACTTTCTTCTTTAGTCTTTTCCCCATTAATTTCTTGAGGACTGCTATTTCTTGCCTCCATTCATTTATAAACTTTCCTTGATAGTTTAAATTCTTGATTCATTTTGCAAAGTATAATTTCCCAAAGTTTCATCCTCTTCTCTCTATAGATTCTCTAAGATTCATCTATTTTAATGACTTCACTAGCCATCTCTATGCACCTGACTCCATGTCTTTAATATCCAGCTCCAAACTTTCCCTTGACATCACTGCCATATATCTAGCTATGCAGATTCAATTTCTTGTAGAACCCACAGATATCACAGAGTTAGTAATCCATTAATACATTGTTAAGAGCCTATAGTATGAATGTATGAATGAAAAAGGGCTTCATGAAATACCTGCAATATAGAAATATTGTGCCAAGAACTGGGAATATAAATTAAAAACAAAGATGATTCCTGGTAACAAGCAGCTCACATGTAGTAGACAATATATATAGAGAATATTTCAGATGCAATTTTATGGAAATGCTCCATAAATCTTAAGGTACAATATTGAAACAGATGGTAAATCATCTTCTTTACATGCTATTTCCATTGATAAAATTATCAAATGGTTCATCAATTCCAAGGACATTTGTGGTGAGAAATTTTGTTTTCAGTCCTTCAAAAGTTATAGTGGCTAAAGAGGCAGATGCAGAGACAGCTGCTATTTTTCAAATTCAGAACTTTGGCTTCCCTGAATGTTGGCTGTAGGGATGGGGCTGGAAGGAGATTTAATGGTCTGGATGGCATTGCTATTCCTAAGGCTCTTGGACTTAACTTCCCTTTGGTTGTATTTGCTTAATCGTTGGTGATTGATGTTGATAGTGGGGATCGAGAACCCCTTCAGTACAAGGAATGCTGCCATTCGTGATGGCTGTATGGAATCATAATGGAAATAGGGGTTAGTGATCAAAAACTCCTCTTCATCTTCTCTGAAAAAATTTGCCCTTCTCCAAGTTTTAGTATTTCATTTGACAACACTGATCAATAGCAATCTTTCTCAAATTTCTCAGTCTTTTCACTTTTTAATTCTTTCTCCTTTCTTCTCCCTAGCTTCTCACTAGCTTGTCAATTCCATAATTCAGAATACCTCATGTCATCCTCTTATAATTAATTCATAATTGGTTGAATAAATAAATAAATAATTGGTCCAAGAAGGTTATTTTAATAACATGTTAACTTGTGTCCCTGAATGTAGTTCATCAGTTCTTCAATCCAGCTGAAAATGCTTGCTAATACAAAGATTTGACTACTTCAACACTATGATAAAAGCTTACATTGACTCAATTCAATTCGTAAAATATTTATTAAATGATTAATATGTAAAAGATGCTGTGTATGTTGTTAAAAAACAGAACCACCAAAAGAAAAAAGCAAAATAAAATACTGTCTATCATTCCAAGGACCTTCTGTTAAGTGACTACACTTATAATATGATGAAACAAATATAAAAAAAAGAAACATAACTTTAGAAAATAGAAAGAATTTACAAGTAATATAATCTAGATTTAGAAGTAAAAAGATTTTAGAGACATCAAATCTATCTCATTTTATGGATGAGGAAACTAAGGAACAAAATATTAAAATAATCTACCCAGTGTCAAATAGGGAATGAAAGAAATGGATTTGGAACACATCTTCTTGACTCAAAACCTACCCTTTACATTACATCATACTGTTCAGAAAATCATGAAATATTTTGGTTATTATGTGGCCATTTGTTCTATACTTTGAACTAAATTAAGAATTTTCAAGGTGGACATAAGGAGCTAGTATATTTCAAACAGTTGGGACTGTAAGCAAAAGGCAAAGTGTAGGAACTGGAATCTTATTTAGGAAAAATAGCAAAAGATTCAGTCTGAATTGCTCAGTATCTGGAAGAGCAGTAAATTTTAATGTGGTTTTTATAGATTGATTATAATATTTAAAAAGTTGGAAAATTTAGTTGTAATTAACTTTTTAGGTTCTGAATTCCACATTGAGAATTTTGTGTTTTTATTTTAGAGGCCAGAGCATTCCACCCCTGCCTTTCACCCTAAAATAACCTGATAAAGCAAACCTAATATTTAAAGCCACCCACAATCTGATTCAAAAGAATTCTTTTAACTATACCTCTATCTTTCCTACATTCCATACAGTAGTCAAACATTAGTCTTAAAGTTTCCCAATTATCTTTCCATTTCTTGCTTTCATTTAGTTTTATAGTCTAATAGGGTAGAATATATGTGGAATTTATAATGTGGAATTTTATCTCCTTCCTCATGTTGTTAAGCAACTACAAGCTCTCTTTTTATCCTTATTTAAATCACTATTGTACATTCTCTCAGTTCTGGTCAATACCAGGCTATTAATTGTTGCTTGACCTTGACCTAGACATGTTTTCCTTTGCATATTACTAGTGGCTGTCTCCCATTCTTGGGTGAAATTTCTTCAACTTTTCCTCATATCTGATGAAGTCTTTCCTAATGACCTTCCTCTTAGTTCTTCCAGGACTTGAAAACCCTATTTAGGTGTGGAGTCAAGATGGCTCCAAGGTGTGAAGCTAGCCTCTCTCAGAACTTTTCCCTACACATTAAATGAAACCTCTATACAGACAAAAATGCCATAGATCCTACAAAAAGGAAAGATTGAAACAAATTTTCAACTTCAGGATCTTCAGTGAAAGTATTTCTCTTTTGGGGGGGGGGAATAAAGCCCAGAAAGCCAGAAGAAGGCCTTTAGTGACAGTGCAATCCAGGTCCCAACAACTAGACAACAGCACAGCTCCCAGAACTTGAATAGTGAGCAGGAAGGGTTACAATGCCAAACAAAATCTGAACCTTGGGAACACTGGGGCAAAAGACAGGACTGAGTCAGAACAAATCATACCATAGGCAGATCCTGGACATAAAGGAGGAAATAAACCTCTGCCTAAGCAACATCTTGACTAGTGATAAGCTAAGGTTCGGACCTCAGCCCTAAGAAAAATAGCTTGGGTCTATACACCCTATTCCACAAAAGCAGAGTTCTATAATCAAAAGGAGCAAACAAACTAAAAGAGCCCTAACCATAGAAACTATGCAAATAGTGATGATAAAAATGGTACCTCAGAAGAAGAAAATGTGAAAAATTACCTACATGGAAACTCTCAAAGGAACCTATGAATTGGACTCAAATCCAAAATCTTAAAGAAGAGATTAAAAAATAATTTTAAAACCAAAGAAGAGTGTAGAAGAAAAAATGGAAAAAAGAAATGATAACCATACAGGAAAATAATTAAAAATTGGCCAAAGAAATCAGCTTCTTTAAAAGTAAAAATAACCAACTGGAAAAAAGAATGTAATAAAAAATTAAATTGACCAACTGGAAAAGGAATGCAACTCATCTAAAACTCAAAACAAGCAACTGGAAACGGAATATAACTCAGAAAAAAAGCAAAATTACCTGGAAAAAGGAAACAGAAAAGATAACTGAAGAAAATAAAACCCTAAAAATTAGAATGGGACAAATAGAAACCAATGACTCTAGGACACCAAGATTCCATCAAAATCAAAAGGCAGGAAAAAATGAAGAAAATATAGAATAACTTTTAGGAAAAACAAATGACCTGGAGAAAAGATCCAGAAGTGATAATTTATGAATTATTGGCCTACCAGAAAGCCTAGATCAAAAAAAGAGTCTGACATGTATCTTTCAGGAAATTATCATGGAAAACTGGCCAAATCTGCTAGCTCAAGAAAATGAAATACAAAGAACTCCTCCAGAAAGAGACTTCAGTATAAAAACTCCAAGAACTATCATAGCCAAATTCCAAAATTCTCAAATAAGGGAGAAAGTACTTCAAGCAGTCAAAAAGAAGCAAATTTAAATACAAATAAAGCACAATCAGAATTACACAAGACTTATCAGTTTCAACATTGAAGGATCAGAGGGCTGGAAATACAGTATTTTGGAGGGCGAAGGACTTTGGTTTATGACCAAGAATTTACTACCCTGAAAAATTCAGCATATTCTGACAGGGAAAAGGACAGATGTTCAATGAAATAGAGGACTTCCAAAATTTCCTGATAAAAAGGAAAGACTATCAGAGAATTTGATCTTCAAATATAAGACTCGAATGATATGGAAATAGGTAAATGGAAAGGAGAAAAAAACCCCAAATATTAGTCAAGAACATTAAATTATATACAACACTATAAGGGAGGATAACACTTGTAATGTTGAGAACTAGAAATTGAGGAGATGCCCATCAACTGGGGAATGGCTGAACAAATTATGGTATTTGAATGTTTTGGAGTACTATTGTTCTATAAGAAACTATGACTCTAGAAGAGCACGGAGACTTCCAGGCAGAACCAAAATGGCAGCAAGAAGCTAACATGCTGCTGGAACTTTTCCCTACCAAAGATAAATGAAGCCTTTATTCTGATATTCAAGCTACCCATCAAGAAAAAGAGAAGATTCAAAGAAGTTTTCAACAGTAGACAGGATAGAGGATCTTCAATAAAGGTCTGTCTCTTAGGGGGGGAAAGGAAGTAAAGCCCAGGAGGCAGAAGAGCGAGAAAACCAACAGGAGGCTTTTAGCCACAGGGCAATCCAGGTTCTGACAGTTTAACAACAGCAGAGGTCCTGGCAGCTAGATAGCAAGCCAACAGGGAGGATCGCAACCCTAAAGTCTGAACCTGGGGAACATCCAGGCAAAAGACAGGACTGGTTTTGGTACAAACCACTGCTAAGTCAGAACATGGATGGAGGAAGAAACAAACCTTTGCAAAGGTAATGCCTAGACTGTATAGGCAACATCCTGGTCAACAACAAACCAAGTTCAGACCCCAGCCCCAGCAAAAACAAAGCTTGGATCTATACTCCCTACACTCCAAGAGCAGAGCTAAAACTACAAAGATGAGCAAAAAAGCTAAATGAGCACTCACTATAGAAAACTACTTTACCAACAAAGATGATAGCAATGCCATGTGCGAAGAAGAAAGCAGTGAAAAGTCACTCACAGGGGAAGAATCTAAACAGTTTATAAATCAGACTCAAATACAAAAGCTCAAAAAAAGATTTAAAAAAACAAAAGAAGAGAAAGAAAAATGAAAAAAAAAAAGAAATTAGAGTCATGCAGGAAAATTACGAAAAATTGCCCAGAGAATTCAACACCTTTAAAAAGGATAAAAACCTAAGAATTAGAATTGAACAAATAGAAAATAATGGATCTATAAGACCACAAAATTCCATCAAACAAAATAAAAAAGGCTGAAAAAAAACTTAAGAAAATGTAAAATACCTTTTAGGGAAAACAAATGACCTGGAAAATAGATTCAGAAGAGACAACCTATGAATCATTGGACTACTAGAAAGCCAAGATCACAAAAAGAACTTGGAAAACATCATGCAGAAAATTATAAGGGAGAACTCCAAATAAGCTCTAAAAAGAAATCAATATAACCATTGAAAGAATATACAGAATCCCTCCAGAAAGAGATCTGGATAAAACTCCAAGGGTTGTTACAGTCATTACAGAACTCTCAAATAAAGGAGAGACTATTAAAGAAATACAAGGGAAACACAATCAGACTCACTTAGGACCTATCAGCCTCAAAATTGCAGGGTCAATAAACCTGGAATGCCCTTATTAGAGAGCAAATGACTTGGGATTACAACTCAGAATGTATCACCTTGCAAAATGCAATATATACTGTCAAAGAAATAGATGGAAGTTCAATGAAATAGAGGACTTCCAGAATTTCCTAACATAAAGACTAGAACTGAATGGAGAATTCAATTGCCAGATATATAACTAAAGAGTTGCATAAAAAGGTAAAGGAAAAGGTAAAGGAAAAAAACAAAACAAAATAACACAAATGTTGGTCAAGATCATCAAAGTGTATACAACCCCAAAAGGGAAGATATAACACTTCTAATTCTTTAGAACTTTACTTCTGTTAGGATAATTAAAGGGTTGAACATAATAGAAGAGATTGGATTTAAAGGATATGAGTATGGTTGGGTCTTGTCTCCATTGAAGAGGTCCAACTTTACATCACTATGTTAGAGACTAATTCTGCTGTGTTGATGAAGCTTAGCCAAGGAGGGCATCATAAGCTGGCCAATTCTGAGTCAATGTCTCAATCATTTGTAAAGTTCACAGGTGAGACCTTCAGAGTCTACCAGTACTTAGAACAGACATTGAGTTAATCCATGTTTCATTTAAGGGGTTAAGTACCCTGGATGGCGAGGTAGGAATAAAGTGTGAGAGAAAATAGACCTGGAGGGAGGAGCACAAACAGTTCAAGACATGATAAATCTTTGGATGAAACTTTGGCTCAAGAGCAGGATTGTGAGTCCTTGGAGGGTACTTGAAAAGGGTGCAAGGTAAAAAATGATTATAATTATAATCTGCTGTAATTTGAGACAATGTTGCTTATCAAGCAATCAAGAACTCAATCTGTGATGATACTTTGATAACAAAATGAGTTTATCAGGCAATTAGTAATCAAACTTTGACTGATGATACATGATTAATAGTACTAGAGTGATAAATACACCAGGTAAAGAAGCACAAAGATTTGTAATTTTAGAGGGAAAGAAGGGAGAGTATGAACTCTCAGTAAATTCTTTTCAACACTTTTGACCCAAAGAGGGAATAAGATATATTCCCACTTTGGTTTAAAAATTTATTCTAATCTACTGGGAGGGGAAGGGGGGAGGGGGCAGGGAAAAAGAAAGATAAGGGAAGACAGAACTGATAAAAGAAAGGCAAATATATAAGTGAAAATAGAAATTTAAATTTTAAAAGAAAAGCAAAAGGGGAAAGGGAGTAAAATTCTGATGAGTATGAATAAGAGGAAAGGAAAGAGAAAAATATAATTGGAGAAAGATAGCATGAAGAGAAATACAGAATTAGTCATCTTAAATGTAAATGTGAATGGGATGAATCTCCCCATAAAATGAAAGTGGATAGCAAAATGGATTAAAAACCAGAATCCTACAATATGTTGTTGACAAGAAACACATTTGAAACAAGGAGAAACATAGAGCAAAGGTAAAAGGTTGGAGTAAAATATATTATCACTCAAGTAAAGTGAAAATCAGGGATAGCAATTCTAATCTCAGGTAAAGTAAAAGCAAAAATTGATCTCATTAAAAGGGATAAGGAAGAAACTACATTTTCTTAAAAGGGATCATTAGTAATAAAGCTTTATCATTACTAAACATGTATGCTCCTGGTGGCATAGCATCCAAATTCCTAGAGGAAAAGCTGAGTGAATTGCATGGAAATATAGACAGTAAAACTTTAATAATGGGGTACCTCAATCTCCCTCTCTCAGAACTAGATGAATCTAACCACAAAATAAAGAAGAAGGAAATTAAGAAGGTGAATGAAATCTTAGAAAACATATGTGATAGACTTCCTATACCAAAATTGACCATGTACTTAGGGTACAAAAACCTTATAATCAAATGCAGAAAGGTAGTAATAGTAATTACACATTTCTCAGACCATGATGCAATAAAAATTACCTGTAATAAAGGATCACAGCAAGATAAACCAAAAACTAATTGGAAATTAAATAACTTCATCTTAAATAATGGATGGATCAAACAGTAAATAATAGATAATAATTACATCCAAGGAAATTATACTAATGAGACATCATTCTAAAATTCATGGGATGCATTTTTTTTTTGTTTTGAGGGGAAACTTTATATCTTTAAATATCTAAATGAATAAAATCGAGAAAGTGGAGATCAATAAATTGGGTATGCAACTAAAAAATGTTAGAAAAAGAACAAATTTAAGATCCCAATTAAATACTAAATCATAATTCCCCTGAAAATCAAGGGAGAGATCAATAAAATTGAAAACAAGACAATTGATCTCATAAATGAAACTAAGATGTGGTTTTATGAAAAAGCCAATAAAACTGATGAACTTTTTAATATCTGATTTAAAAAAAGAAAGAAGATAACTTAATTACCAGTATCAAAAATAAAAAGGATGAACTAACCACCAGTGAGGAGGAAATTAAAGAGTTCATTCAGAGTTACTTTGCTGAACTGTATGATGATATACTTAGAGAATCTGAAAAAATCAACTAAAGATCTCCTTGAAACATTAACAAATTCAGCAAAGATGCCAGTTATAAAATAAACTCACATAAATCATTAGCATTTCTATATAGGAATAATAAAACCCAAGAACAAGAAATAGAAAGAGAAATTCCATTTAAACTAAGTATAGACAACATTAAAAACTTGGGAATCTACCTCACAAGACAAACCCAGCAATTATATGAACACAATTATAAGGCACTTCTCACCCAAATAAAGTCAGATCTAAATAATTGGAAAAAATGTCAATTGCTCATTAGTTAACATAATAAAAATGACAATTCTGCCCAAATTAAATTACTTATTCAGTACCATCTCAATCAAACTACCAAATAACAATTTTATCAAACTTTAGGAAAAAATAGTAACAAGATTCATCTGGTGCAACAAAAGATCAAGAATAGCAAGGAAATTGATGAAAAAATGTAAAGGAAAATGGTCTAGCTCTACTAGATCTAAAACTATACAATAAAGAGGCAGTCATCAGAACTACTTGGTAATGGTTAAGAAATAGAGTAATGGATCAAAGGATCAGGACAGGATCAATAGTAATGGCTCCAGTTATCAATTATTTGACAAACCCAAAGA
This sequence comes from Macrotis lagotis, assembly GCF_037893015.1. Taxonomy (NCBI): domain Eukaryota; kingdom Metazoa; phylum Chordata; class Mammalia; order Peramelemorphia; family Peramelidae; genus Macrotis; species Macrotis lagotis. The sequence continues at coordinate 572,324,623 of NC_133666.1, forward strand.
CATCTGTTTCTGGGAGGAAAAAACTCACTATTTGAGAAAAATAGTTGGGAAAACTGGAAAATAGGGATAAGTAATCTAGGCATAGACCCATATCTCATGCTCTATACCAAAATAAGGACAAAATGGATACAGAATTTAGGCATAAGGGGAGACGCCATAGATAAATTGATAGACCAGGAAATACTCTATCAAATCTATAGAAAGGGGAATAGATAAATTTATGACCAAACAAGAATTAGAGTACATTATAAACTGCAAAATTAATGATTTTGACTACATTAAATTAAAAAGTTTTTGCACTAATAAAATCAATGCCACCAAAATTAGAAGGAAAGCAGAAAGGTGGGAAGCAATCTTCATAACTCAGAGTTCTGATAAAAGTCTCATTTCTAAAATATTTAGACAATTGCATCAAATTTATAAGGTTTCATATCATTCCCCATTTGATAAATGGCCAAAGATATGAAGAGACAGTTTTGAAATGAAGAAATTGAAACTATATGTAATCATATGATGAATTGCTCCAAATCATTATTGATTGGAGAAATGCAGATTAAAACAATGAGTATTACCTCATACCTATCAGATTGATCAAGCTGAGAAAAAAGGAAAATGATCAATGTTGGAGAGATTGTAAGTAGATTGGGACATTGATGCATTGCTAATGGAGATGTGAATGAATCTAACCATTTTGGAGAGCAATATGGAACTATGCCCAAAGAGCTATAAAATTGTTCATTTCCTTTGACCCAGCAATACCAATTCTAGGTCAATATCCTGAAGATATAATAAAAAATGGGAAAAGTCTTACATTGTTCCAAAATATTCATAGCAGCTCTTTTTGTAGTGGCAAAAATTTGGAAATTGAGGGGATGCCCATCAATTGGGTAATGGTTAAACAAGTTGTGGTATGTGACTACTCTGAAATATTATTGTTCTATAAGAAACTATGAATGGTTGGACTCTAGATAAGCATGAAATCATTTACAGAATCTGATGCTGAATGAAGGGAAAAGAACCAAGAGAATAATGTATACATTAACAACAACACTGTGAGATGATCAGTCTTCATGGAAGCAGCTCCTTTCTTTCAGCAGTTCAGAGTTAGGACAACTATATTAGACTGGCTATGTACAATGGTATACCAATGCAAAGGAAGAAAAATAAAACAAAAAAAAAAAACAAAAAAATCCCTCATAATCTGATGAACACTTTATAAAAATTATCTCTTATGTATCTCTTTCCCTTAATCCTGATTCCTCATCTCAAAAATGACTAATCTGTAAACATGTTTATCAAAAATTTGTGTGTACAATACTAACCTGTGTGCCACTGAGGGGAAAAGGATGGGAAGAGGGGGTGGAAGGAAATATTGTAACTTAAAAATATACATGTGCAATATTGATGAAAAAAAATAAATAAAGATGTTACTCAAAAAAAAAAGCATGGGGCAAATCACAGGAATTGATGTTGAGCTAGGGGAGCAGAAACGAGAACACTGTAACAGCAGCAACAACATTGTCAGTTGGTCAGCCTTGATAGAAGAAGTTTCTCCAGGCAGTTCAGACAGCTAGCACAGGGATCTGTTATGGGCAATGCTATCCATAGTCAGAGGAAGAAAAATAAAACAGAAACAAGGGAAAGAAACCCTGTTGAATGTGAATGATCACTACATTTACTTTTTAAAAAATTTTTCTAATGTTTTCCATCCCATCTCATGGTTTTCCTTCTTTTCCCTTAGTCCTTACTACTTATACAGAAAATTACATAAACATGTTAAAAACAAAGGTATAGTTCACCACACTGTTTACCAGTGAAGGGAGAGGGTGAGAAAGGAGGGCAAAAGGAAATTATGTAACTTATAAATGTACATATACATGTGGATGACTGTTGATAAACTTTCATAACATGTAATTGGAAAAATAAAATACAATATCAATTGGGAAAAAAATTCCATTTTTCTGAAGCCTTTATTTGCTCAACTCTTTTTTCTTATTATATATATGTCATCTACATATTATATGTGTAAATATATACAAATACACATATAAACATGCATTATTTTTTTCCCTAGATTCTCACACTCTCTTTTAACCTTAGTATTTTCCTGGGAGATGCTAATTCAAGCATTTTTTAATACCTTTATATATTTTTCAATGTTATCTATTTTGTACAACTCAAATATTTTACCATTTTGCTTTTAATTGATGCTTAATTTAATTTATAAAAATATATAAGCAAATTTGTATACAGGCATAATTAAATCATTAAACTAACATTGAATACCACAATATATAATTTAGTACATTCAAGTTGGATAAAGCATACCACCTAATGACTCCAACAGAGATAAACTGAATCAATATACCTTTACAATTTATTTTTAAAAATTTGTTCTTTAGGATAATAGAACACTCCAAATTCAAAATTTTCACAAGGTAATAAAACGAAATGTGCTTTTTTGCATCCTGGTCAATGTAACTGAGAAAAGATAAATATTTCTCTGCTATCAATTCATAAATTATTTCTTTTGCTTTTTTTTAAAGTTTTTTTTTTTGCAAGGCAGGGGGGTTAAGTGACTTGCCCAGCGTAACAACAGCTTGGTAATCATTAAATGTCTGAGGTCATATTTGAACTCAGGTCCTCTTGACTCCAGGACCAGTGCTCTATCCATTTTGTCACCTACTTACCTCTCTTTTGCTTTTTTTAATCAATAAGAGAATTGTTCATGGTAAGTAACTGAATTGTAAAATGCCTTGGGATAATGTTTTTCATTCTTCCATGAAAGAAACACAAGTGTAGGAGAAGGAATAAAAAGATATTTTTAGCTGTATGTGCAGCAACTCCAGGTTTGGTACACATAATGCTATGTAATTGGCACTGTCAGTTTGGATCAGCCATTAATTAAGAAAGTGTTGTGAAGGAGATTGATCAGGGAAGTCCTTATCAATTGATCTCACCCAGTCCTGATTAAATTACAGACGAAAAGGAAACTAGAAACAGAAACAACAAGGTCTAAATGAAGTGCAAAGACTTTTCTACAATCCTTTACTCCTTAACAAGGTGAGAAGAAGCAAATCTTGATGAAATTAGAGGGTAGTTAAACTTGACAGGAGATAAACAAAAGATAGCCTAGGGGCTGATGGCTATTTAAAAGGAAAGATGCTCTCTAAGAAACAATTGATGATGGAGGCAGTTCTTTTGAGTTAAGAAGGAAAACCTTGCAAATGGATGGTCATTGGAACCATATCTTGAGACAGAATTGTTCCTTCCTTCTGGAGGATGGGGGAAAATATTTCTCTCTCCTCTTTCCCTTCTCACCCCCCACTCCATCAGTCATGAAATCTTGCATATTCAAGAGGAGTATCTAATATCAAATAATCTAATGGGAGGCAGATCCCAAGAGTAAAGGCAAAAATTGGAGGAGCTTTATGAATTGAAAAAAAACTTAATCCTGGCCATAAAGATTTGAGAGAAATAATCATGAGTTCAGATGAATGACCAGACTAGCAGATATACTAAACATTTCCAGGAACAAGTTCAATAGAGATATTACATCCAGTTGCTCCACATGGATATCATGAAACAGGAAAAGCCCTGGGATTTTGGGCACTGTTAACCTCAAATCCACCACTTCTACTAGTATCCTGGCTTCCATACCTCCAAAATATATTTTCTATAAAACCTAGACAGTCTTTTCTGACTCAGTTTCCTTACCGGTAAAACAAGAGGATTGGCCTCTGCTGCCACGTCATATTGGTCTGGTGTTGCCAAGGCAATGACAGACTGGACACAGAATTCAGTAAATCTAGTAGCTTTTTTAGGGGTGAATTAATTAAATATTTGACTAAATATAGCCTATGCATGATGTTCTAAATAGCATGTTATAAATATCTAAATGGTCCTTGCCCCCCCCAAAAAAGTTTCCCCACTTTTGGTCTATAAGGTGCTTTCCATCTCTCATTCTATGATTCTGTAATCTCTGATGTTTGACCATATAATTCTATGTTGTCTATAGTTGTTAGAAACTGTGGCCTAGTTTATGGAAATGTTACATCTCAGTAACTACCTTTGCTTTGAGTTCATTGTGACTTCGGTCTGACCTAAAAGTACAAATTCTATTTGGAGAGTTATAGATTTAGGAGTAGAATCATACAATATACACCTCTGTGAGTCAACCTACAAGTATGAATTGGTATACAACCATAGTGAGCTTTTTTAATGGGAAAAAACTAAGAATCTAGCACAAACTTGACCATATACTCCTTTTTTCATACTGAACACCAAAAATATGAACAAAAATTTTAAATCCTCATAAATAAGCTGTATTCATATGGGATACATGGAACAATGAACAATTTTTTTTTATTCTACCTCATAATGTGAATACACCAAAGCAATAGTTGATTTTATCTCCCATCAAGCTATAAAGGTAGAAGCAGGTCATCAAATTCAGAACTTTCCAAATGCAATTAATCTTATAGTAGAATGGTACCCCAACTCCAAACATTTTAGAAATGAGGAAACAGAAATAGGTATGGGAGTGGGATGAAGGAATTAAATGAGGCAGATCTGAGACAGAATTTGACCCCAGGTCCTTTGCTGTCAGAAACATGCACTCCATGGTATTCTAAAACACTTACTGATTGTCTCCTTCCTGATTGCTTTATTTTTTTTTTTGGTGAAACTACATAACTAAAAAACTATATTGATTTTCATCTCTTGAAAATTTTGCATTGATTCCATTTATCATCACTCTGATAAGTGACCATCTTATCATGATGAACAGATTTGAGCTCCCTGGTAATAATGACAGGCATATCAGATAACAACTACCTCTGAGCTTTGTTAATTTAGGTCTCAACTCAAAAAAAATGAGACATATAAAACTTGAAAAAACATTGGCATAGGGAGTGGTTAGAGATTTTCTACACTGAATTTTAAGAACCTACAAATCATAAGGTTTTCTAATTAACTACATAATTTTCAAGAAAATGAAATGGATCTTGGACAAGAGGCAAAATTTAAAGATAGTCTAATTACAAATGAAAGGAATTTTGGCATAATGAATTAAGAGCTGACTTTGTGGCCAACAAGACCTGAGTTTAACTGGTACATAAATTGATTGCAATCCTGGTTAAATCATTTAAGCTCTCATTGGTCTGGGCAATTCTGTAAGACTACAAGTTTCAAAAAAAAAAAAAGATGACAATATGCCTTGATAGGAAGAATTTACTTAACCAGAATCTCTTTAAATGCATGAAATCAAAAGTCTAGTCCTTATCTGTAGTTTCAAAATAGAGATACCATATGACAATGGAAAGAAAACTAACGTGTCAGGAAAACCTGAGTTGAAATCTGGTCTTCAAAACATACTGACTAAATGTCTCCCTAAATAATTCATTGAATAGCTTCTAGTTCATACAACTCTTAGACAACAAATTACAAAGGCACATGATGATCAACATCAGCTAAAGGTGTTCTTCACTGGGAGTTCAAATAAAATCTCCCCTAGAAAGTTGCAAATACTTGTAGACTACTGGAATTGAATCTTAAACCACTCAATAAAAGAAACAATGTTGATTTAAAAAAAAAGCTCTGGAAATACCTTACAATTCATTTTTTAAGGGATCCACTGATACAAAACAGATAAGACAATGAAACTATATTTAAAATCAATGTTAAATGAATTGCTAAATTCTGATTAAAACCCCAGATATAAATGTATATTATCTTTAAAATTTTAACATGTTTTTTTAAAAAGAAAAATCTGAAAGGAAAGAAGATGAAAAGGGAATGTGAAATAAACTTGTAATGAGTCTAGATTTTGACCCATTTTATAGGATGCTAAACATTAAAAAAATACTGGATTTGAAATCAGAGCATCTATTTGGGTTCAAATCCCAGCTTTGTCACTTATCATCTTTGTGGCATTAGGACAAACACCATATCTCTGCACCTCAATTTATTATCTCTAAATGAGAGGACTGGATAAACTCTAAATACCAAACATCTTATAAAAATGATCAAATGATCCTTGCAGGATTCTGTAGATTTTGTTGTCTGTTCCTTTTTCAGGTTATCATCTATTTATTTATCTATTATTTATATCCATTCTCTGTTTCCCTGACTTCTCACAGCATGGTCTCCAAGAACTCTGTTCATCTTCTTTCCAGATTCAATTCAAGTATCATTGCTTAAGTGAGTTCCAGCATGATTTCCACTTTTACTTGTGCCTTCCTTTTCCTCCATGAAATTATTTTGTTTTTTCTTTAAATATTTTACATTCACTTCTCTCCATTCCATAAAATTTGCCTTATACTTCTCCCAGTTCTTCAATATATACCTTTAAAATATATTACAAAATAAATTATTAACATATATTTGGTATCCCATTAAACACTACTCCAAAACTCCATCTCAAGAGGACTGAAGATATGTCTGTCACCTAAATAAGTGTTGAAGTTATTTCTTCCCCCTTCTCAATGAAATATAACTCCAAAGAAAAATAAATATTTCCTCATAATTCTATAGATTTCAAGTCAAGAAATTGTACTTCTTTGTCCTCTCATAAATGTCTACACAGACAGATGAGAACTCAGGAGATTCTGCTGAAAGTCATCTATTGAGATTATTGAGTTTCCCATGAATCCCTTGTTTTTACTTTCTCTTATATGAATTGTTTAAGAATGATATCTGGGGGTGGCTAGGTGGTGCAGTGGATAAAGCACCAGCCATGGAGTCAGGAGTACCTGGGTTCAAATCCATTCTCAGACACTTGATAATTACCTAGCTGTATGGCCTTGGGCAAGTCACTTAACCCCATTTGCCTTGAAAATAAAGAATGATATCTGGAAATTTAACTTCTTGCATTTGAAAGTGAGATAGTTTTCTGTTATGTGTTCATTCTTATTGTGGGTATTTATTTTTTTTAAAAAGTCATCCAAAATCATCCCAAAATCTTTACACCATGCTTAACAGTATGTTATCTGATAAAATAGTTCTTTGTCTTTTGGGAGAATTATAATCTAGAATGGATAATATTAAGCTAGAAATTTGATATGTGATCTATTGAAAATAAGTTAAAGGCATTAAAGGAAGAAGAATAAAGAAAAGAAATATATTCAAACAATGGATAAAGGAATCAACATCTTGGCAATGGGTCAGAATAGACTAAATAGGCAATTTGAAGTAAGGGGTTGTCATAGTACTTAAACCCCAGCATGACTGATGATTAGAAAATGAAATATTATTTTCTTAGTGTTTTGTAGTATATGACTTCAGAACTTTGATTCCTATTTTTTGGAGTATGAAGATGATTTGAGATTTCCAAAAATCGAGTGACTTAATAGGAAATGTATTGAGTCCTACCAATCTGGGCTTTTAATATTTTTGAAATTGACTAGACTTTGAATATTATAAGGAAGTTCTTTAGATTTGTGAACAAAATACAATATGTCCACATTTATCCTTCAGTAATTTTTTCTTTCTTGCAGTAATATGAAAGATCAGGGATGGAGAGAATAGAAGAAGGATAACTAATAGGAACAGAAAGAGGGGAGATATATGAGATATGTGAGATATGTGAGAAGTATTATCAAAATCAAATGAACAAATCTTGGAAATGGATCACATAAAAATGGAGTAAGAGGGAAATGTGAAAGATTACACTCAAGTTTGGATCATGAGCTATTAACTGGTGCTACTAAACAGTGATATTAGAAAAAGGAGAAGATTTGGAGGGAAAGAGTTAATTGTTTTGGGACATGTTGAATTTGAGATGATTGTGTTCTACATGTGTTGTGCCTACTTCCTCCATTAGAATATGATCTTATTTTCAAACAAAAGTAAATACTGATTTCATTCATTCTTTCACTCATTAGATATATAGATTTGGGAATCACTATATAATGGTTATAGATTATTGACTAGATGTCAAAAACAGACCAGCACAACACTTAACTGGAACTTAACTGGAAACAGTCTAACATATGAATAAGGAGTCAATGAGAGAGGAAGTTAATAAGCATTTATGAAATGCTTACTATATATGAGTCACTCTGCTAAGGCCCTGGAATAAAAAATAATAAAAGTAGTCTCTCTGCCCTCAAGAAACGCACATTCTAATGAGGATTTTGGATGGGATGACACAACATGAAAATAACTACATACAAATATATACAGTTCTACTGAGAGGTAACATTAGGGAGAAGATCCCTAATATTGGGATTTTAGGGTTAGAAAAGCAGAATAGAGTTGTGGTTAGAGAGGAAGTAAAGAAGTGGTCAGGATTATGGAGAGCTAGAGAGGACAGAAAATAATGACTAAAGAAAGATTTAATTTGGTGATTAGGAGATAACTCCTGAACTACTGACAGACTCAGCAAATTGTTGGATTGGAATCTAGATTGAAAGGACATACTGAATAATGAGATGAATAATGAAGAAGTAGAAATGATGGTTTTGTAAAAATGACTTTTCTAATAAAGCATTAAAAAGGGGGGGATAGAGAGAAAGTTGAATGGCTTTGAAGGGTGAAAGGAAAACTTTTTAAGAAGTAAGAAGACAAAAATATACATGTAGGCAGCTAGAAAGGAGACAAAAGAAAGGGAGATATTGAAAATAGATTAAAGTATCTTTGGGTGACTAAGATCCTGGAAGGTGAACAAGGAATGGATTTATAAGTGTTCTTACAGAAATTAGCCTTGGTAAGAAGCAGGGAAACTTTGCAGATGGAAGGAGGAGAAAGTGGTAATGCAGATAACAATTTTTGAATAAAAGAAAAGACTTAAGAAAGCTCAGAGGAGATGGCTTAAATCTCATTTAAATATGAGGTTTAACCACTTGCTATCTTTGACAGGATTGAACAGCAGTAGAGGTTTAAAGATTACAGAACAGATCTGGGTTGTTTTGGGGTTTTTTTTGATTTTGCAAGGCAAATGGGGTTAAGTGGCTTGCCTAAGGCCACAAAGTTAGATAATTATTAGGTGTCTGAGGCTGCATTTGAACTCAGGTACTCCTGACTCCAGGGCTGGTACTCTACCCACTACACTACCCAGCTGCCAGTATGGTTAAAATGATTTTTTTGCTATTTGCTTTCCTGTTCCAGGACAGTTTAGGATGAAGAAAGTCAGAAATAGGAGAAACATATTCCTTGAAGCAGGAATTCTGATAGCAAAATAATTGGACGAAGAGTCCAGGAGCAAGAAAGGAAATAAGGGTATAGGGGGAAACGATATAAAATCAAAACTTTGATATTCCAAAAATCACAGCAAGGGATTATTTACTGTAAAATAAAAATGTTCTGCCTACCTGAACAGTACCTAAGGACATCACAATATTACTATAAAGTGAACTATATTTTATCTACTTGATTTATGATATATGGTTTCATATGTTTCAATTATGAGATATGAATGCATTTTTCAATTAACACAAAACCATTTACTAGACACAAAGTTTCTTACAGTGTGCTTTGTGCTGCAGCTACAAAGGCAAAATTCAGATAGTCCTTGCCCTCAAGGAGTTTCCATTCTTATGAGGAAAGTACATGAAAGTAATATGATCAGATCCATTCTTTGGGGGGGGGGGGGCGGGAATACTCTGGTAGCTAAGCGAAAGATGAATTAGAAGAGACTTGAGGCAGGGAAACCAATTAGAAAGTTATTGAAATAGTTCACATGAGAGGTGACAATAACTTGAACTAGGGTTGCTACTGTGTGATACTGTTTTATGTATACACACATATGCAAGCACATTTACACGCATAAATATATATATATATATGCAATATCTTTATGTGTGCATATAACTGAATATGTGTGTATGTAGGCATATGTTATGAAGATTAGATCAGCAATATCTGGTCATTGCTGGGATATGCTGGATGAGTGAAAATGAGATTGTGATACTGAGTGATTGGGAGGGATACTATTACCTTGAATAATAATAATAAGGAAGTTGAGAAAAGGAAGTGTTTGGGGATATAAGATAATAAATTCTGTTTTGGGACATTTTGAGTTTGTCCAGATGTCATTAGCAGAAAAAATAAAGATAGAGGGTACTGTAGGAGGCTTGAGGAGAGATTAAAAAGATCCAGAACAGCTGTTATGGAAAGTAATATAATCAATAGATTAAGAAGGACAGCAATGTCTAGATGATGTGAAGGCCTAGTGGAGATTACATGAATTTGTAGTGGGCTCAAGTTTTATTTTTCTTTGAATTTCTTCCAGTTTTTTTTTTCATCAATATATTAATAGGTTTTAGAAGGTAGGAGCAATACAGGATTGGGGTTTTAGAAGATATGTCTGTGCTATTAAAAAGAGGCAAGAATTAACTTGAAAAGATAATAGAGGCAACTGGGTGGCACAGTGGATAGAGCACTGACCCTGTAGTAAGGAGAACTTGAGTTCAAATCTGGCCTCAGACATTTAATAATTACCTGGCTGTGTGACCTTGGGCAAGTCACTTAATCCCATTACTTTGCAAAAAAAACTAAAAAAAAAGATAATGAATAGTTAAATTGAGTTACAAAGAGCAAAAAATAGGTAAGTAAAGATATTTTGGGCAAGAACTAAGGGTATTGGGAATGGGGCTAATGATGAGAATGAAAAATAAGGGTAAAGATCATAAAGTATAGGGAAAGATATAAGGAAAAAATAATGTGATCTTCAAAAGAAAGGGATTCCAAAAAGATATATTGATTCATTTCATTTTATTTTGGTTCAACTTACTTAAGATTTGTTATATATTTCCTAGAAATATGAGTGCCAAGGGAAAGCAGCCAGAAAATCATCTGAAATACAAATTCAACTGAGGGACAGCAGTGAGAGAAACTGGATGACATCTCTTTTCATCATAATGAGACTCTGGGACACAATGAGGTTGATGCTAGGAAGACTGCCTTGGCTGGTATGGCAGGGGAAAGTAGGACGGATCTGACTTGGGGTAAAAACTTGGGTAGCAGAGAAAAGGAATAGCTGAACACACCATCTGGTAACTTCCTATTTTCTTAAATTATTCTTGCTAACTAGGTGTGAAGATAACTTGTTTCCACATTGTTGAACAAGTGTAGATGCTTGACAGAACCTGCTGTCAGTGAACATTAGTCAGCACTAATTTTCATTACCATGGGGGTAAAGCCCTGGTGGCCATGCCCTAATTATGGCTCTGTTAATCAGTGCAAGGGAGAGACTCTGCTAGACACCACAAAGGATACAAAGATAAATGAGACATGGCCATTGCTCTCAAAAACTTTATATCATTTAGGGTCAGTTAATAAATATTAATCAAGGCAAAATAAGGTAAACTGTAATAACTTAAAAAGCATAGGGGAGAATTACTTTTATCCAAGGAGCCAGGATTGGTAAGGAAAGACTTCATGCTTTATTCCCTACCTTCTCAGGATGGACCTCTTTTCCAATGATTTCAACTGTACTGAAGATTTGGATTTAATCTCCTGAGTTCCAAGGACATATTGGTGAACATTCATCATATTCTGGCATGCCCCAGGGCTCCATATTACATCCTAATCAACTCACAATAGTCTTGTTCTGTACCCATCTCAATTATTAACAGAAGTTTGCATCCTATTGTTGGGTCCCTGGCCCTGATAAGTGGCCTTTCACCTCTTGTTTCTGGGGTCCACTACTCCATTACACTCTACGCTGTATCATTACTATGCTACTTCAGAGAATGTTTCTTTTCACCCATTCTTTTTTGTCCATTTTTGTGTCGTCTCATCCCCATTAGAATATTGGCAAAGGCTGCCTGTTTGCTTGCATCTGTTTCTCAAGAGTTTATCACAGTGACATATTCTCTCTCTCTCTCTCTCTCTCTCTCTCTCTCTCTCTCTCTCTCCCCTCTCCCCCCCCCCATTTTTCTATGTACCTACTTTAGATAAATGTCTGCAAATAACGTGTAAGATTTTGAAAGTCAGAAGTATTATTAACCATCAGGAAAGTAAAATCAGATTTAATTAACATGAAATAATAATAATAATAATACAATAATACTTATACTATACTAGATCTATAATCTTATTAATATAGTAACAATAACAATAGTTGAAGCTTATTTTGAGCTTTCAGTGAAAATACAACATAGTACACTGTAAATAACAAAGGATGTTTTGAGTCTAGAGATATGATATAAAACTAAGGAGCATAGAGGAGAGCATAGGACTTTTAAAGTCTTTTTCTTCAGATTTAAAAAATGTTAGCATCTCTTTGCAAATAATTCATACAAATGCAAGTTAGGTTTTAAAGTGCCAATGTCTAGCTAAGTTTATCTATTGAGACACTTTTCTGTAAACAATTATTTGGGGGTTATTGTTAAGATCACTTTAATTAAATTCTTGTTTATATTAGTAGACCTCAGGCAAACTATTCTTTAGCAAGTCTGATTTCAAGACTGACAGGATTTATAGCATTTAGGAATAGAATATTATTGCCTGCTTTCATCTCCATTTTCCTCATATCAATTTATCATTTCTGAAAATCTCCATGCTATTCCCCCACTTAAAAAAATGTTCAGAGTCCATTCTCTTCCTATACATAGTCATCTTTCATGCTTACATGTCTGGGTCCCTTGTCTAAGAAGACTTTAGTAAGATTAATCAAACAAGAATTCTAAAAACTGAATTAACTCAAGACTATCCCTCACCTCAGGAAAAAATGGAAAGGTTTATAAAAAAAATGTTGATGATAAATTATTCATGTGTATAGCATTAGAATTAAGATAAAATGGGTGAAGGACATTTTAAGCTAAACATTTTCTCCCACTGTTAGTTTTTGTGTTATTTAAAACTCTCTCTCTCTCTCTCTCTATATATATATATATATATATGAAATATAAATAATATGTGCATATGTAAATTAGTTAAGCAAGAAATAAATTATTCCACAAGTAGTAAAATGAAGTTTTCTGACTACTTTCCATTATAGCTACAAAAATTTATAACTTTACATTTATGTGGTACAGAGAGATCAATTTGTACTCAAAGGATCATTTCAGTAAACTTCTAATTGGTTTTCTTGCCTCAAATCTATCTTCTTTCCACCCCATTATCACTAACATATCTCAAATTGACATTGCTAAAATACAGATGAGATACTGCTATTCTCCTATTGATGAAATCTTAGTGTTGTTTTTTTTGTTTTATTGATTTTAGTATAATATATACATTTTTTTCAGTTTGGAATTTAAAGTCTTTTGTAATCTAGTTCCAATCAATCAGTTTTTCAGATTGATAAATTAAAAACACCAAGGAAAAGTCATATAATATGGTGAAGGACCTTGTGATTATGCTATATGAGAAGCATTTGAAGGAAGTGGATATATCTAGCATGAAGAAGAGAAAACATAGAGAAGGACATATAGACATAGTATTTAAAAGTTAGGTTAGAAATGTACTTAGTCCCCAATATGATTCAGAACATGAATAGAAAACAGTTGATTTGAATCAATACTCACATTTTCATAATATCAATAGGAAATACTTTGGGCCTCAGTGTGGGCTATCTGAGTTAACTCAAAGATGCACTGATATAGAAACTAGTGGTGACTAAATTAAATAAAGAATATATAAAAATAATTGTAGATTTCTGAGAGGAATCCCTGAGACCCCAGGAAATTTCCTCGCATGCTTATTTCATTTCCTTATGATACTGACTTCAGTCACTGTGTGATTCATTCCACCAGATGTGGAATCATAACCTAGACAGCCCCAGAGGACAGAATAAAGAATATTGGGTAGAAGTTCCAGAGGAGCAGATTTTTTCTTGATGTAATGAAATTAAAAAAAACAAACTACACCCTCTCCCAATTAGAGTTTATTATGGTAAAAGTATCACAATCAATAGAGATCTTCCAACAAACTCAGGATGACCTCTTAGATGGCATGCTGGAGAGGAGATTCTTTTTCAAGTCTTAACCTTAAATTAGGCCCTTTTGATGTGCTGGGAACTGTGCAGATGGAAATATAAACACAAGTTGAAAGAAAGACATTTTTTTCAAGAAACTCATTCTTTGAGTGAAAACAAGAAATAGTAGATAAAAAAGAGGAAGGGAAGAGGTAAAAATATACATATTAGAGGCATGGCAGGGACAGTTCTGAAAGTCAGGAGAGACAGATATGACTGGCCTCAGCAGTTTTTTTAAATGGAGGTTCTAAGATGGATCGCTTGGTTATGGATTGGAGTATATGACTTCTGAGGTCCCTTTTGATACTTAGTAATGTAATTCTGAAGTAGAAAATTAAAAATTTGACTTTAGTTTTTTTAACTCCAAGAAGGCCCTAGAGTATTGCTTAGGTTTCTTGGCAAAATTTGCTCCTAATTTGGATTTGTCTCTTACTGGTATATTAATGAGCAGGAAAGGAGAGAGTGACTACTGTGCGTAGAACTATTTGCTCATTCCTTTGCTATTTAGTATCTTATAGCAATGTTTGATAACTGTACCTCATTAGCAGAGTATTAGTGTTCTCTTGAGGCTTGAGAAACTGAAGAGAAGGCTTTTCAGAAATAGATTTATCAACATTTTAGACTTGATTAAGCATCATCCTATAGGCAATTTTAAAAATACAAATACAACACCACTTCTGAATTAACCTATCTACATTTTTTCTCACTAACAAAAGTAAAATTTGTTCATGACTTATTTGGTAATTCATAGAGAGTTTCCTGGGACACATAGTTTTATTTATTCATTCATTTATTTTCATCCATCCATATGTACATGTATATTTTTAACTTAAAATATTTCCTTTCACCTTCCCTTCCCATCCCTCTTCCCCCAGAAGCAAACAATCAGGTTAGCATTGCACATACATATTTTGGATAAATATGCTTACAGATTAGTCATTTTGAGGATGAGGAATTAGGATTAAGGAAAAGACATACATAAGAGATAATTTTTATAAAGTGTTCATCAGATTCTGAATTTTTTGTTTTGTTTTGTTTTGCATCCTCTGGATTGAGATAACATTGTCTATAGCCTGTCTAATATAGTTGTCCTGGCTTTCTGAGCTCCTGAGAGGAGCTGCTTCCATCAAGGGTGTTCATCTCACAATGTTGTTATTAATGTGTTGTTGTTAATGTGTATTGTTCTCTTGGTTCTACTCCCTTCCCTCAGCATCAGATCATGTAAGTCATTCCATGCTTTTCTAGAGTCTGACCATTTATGGTTTCTTATAGAACAATAATATTGCATAGCATTCATGTACCATAACTTGTTTAGCCATTCCCCAATTGATGGGCATTGCCTCAATTTCCAGTTCTTTGCCACTTCAGAAAGAGCTACTATGAATATTTTGGAATATGTAGGACTTTTCCCATTTTTTGTAATTTCTTCTGTGTAAAGATCTAGAATTAGAACTGCAGGGTTAGAGTATGAACAGTTTTATTGTTCTTTGCTCATAGTTCCATATTGCTCTCCAGAATGGTTAGATCTGTTCACATCTCCACCAGCAATGCATCAATGTCCCAATCCTCTCACACCCTCTCCAGGATTGATCATTTTCTCCTTTTTATCATCTTGATCAATCTGATAGGTGTGAGGTGATATATCATTATTGTTTTAATTTAATTTCTTCATTTGAAAACTATCTGTTCATATCCTTTGACCATTTATCAAATGGGGAATGGCATGTGTAACCTTATAAATTTGATGCAATTGTCTAAATATTTTAGAAATGAGACCTTTATCAGAATTCCTAGTTGTGAAGATTGTTTCCCAGATTTCTGTTTTCCTTCTAATTTTGATAGCATTCATTTTATTAGTGCAGAACCTTTTTAATTTAATATAGTCAAAATCGTTCATTTTGTAATTTATAATGTACTCTAATTCTTGTTTGGTCATAAATTTATCCTCTTTCCATAGATCTGATAGTGTATTTCTTGGTCTATTAATTTATCGATGGTGTTGCTCTTTATATCGAAATCTTGTTCCCATTTTGACCTTATTTTGGTATAGAGTCTGAGATGTGGATCCCTAGTTTTTGTCATACATACTATTTTCCAGGTTTCCCAACAATTTTTTTTGTCAAATAGTGAGTTCTCATCCCAAAAGCTGATGTCTTTGGATTTGTCAAATGGTAGATTGCTACAGTCATTTACAGTCATTTCATTTGAAACTATCCTTAATCCACTTACCCATTACTCTATTTCTTAACCAGTACCAAGCAGTTTTGATGACTGCTTTATAGTATTGTTTTAGATCTGATAGAGACATGTAGAAGTTAAGTGAGCTAAACTGGAGTCATAAAGAATAAGTATCTGAGGTGGAATTCAAACCCAGATCTTTCTGATTAAATCCAGCATTTTGAAATATTCTTTTTCATTAGGTATTTTCTAATTAATAAAAGCAACATACATATACTTAAAGTCACATTTGAGATAAAATCTGGATATTTGTATACCTCAAGTTCTTCATTAACAGAATAAGTTGAAAATCAAAAGAACTGGATTTAAATGGGTGGAGGGGGGAGTAGATTGTGCAAAGTTACCAGTCTAATTTTCTTCTCAAATGGCAGATATGAATCAGGATGATTGGAGATGGCCTGGATGCAGTGGGAGACTTCGTCATTTTTAAGCTAAGGTCATTAACAGGTCTCGGTTTGACTGAGGCAAAGCCCATTGAATGATATGGTCTTCCTTGAGGATGAAGGACAAAGATCAACCTGTATAAGTAGTTGAAGCAGCTCTGCTACAGCTTCCTTCCTTCCTTCCTTCCTTCCTTCCTTCCTTCCTTCCTTCCTTCCTTCCTTCCTTCCCTTCTTCCTTCCTTTTTTCTTTCTTCTTTCTTTCTTCCTTTCTTTTTCATTTGTTCCTTCCTTCATTCATTTGTTCATTCGTTCATTGTTCATTCCTTCCTTACTTCTTTTATCCTTCAGTTGTTCTTTCTCTTTCTTTCTGTCTCTCTGACTCTATGTCTCTGTCTGTTTCCCCTTTCCCTTCTGTCTATATTCACTAGGGCATCATACTCATATCTGATGGTGCTCTGCCTAAAGGAATGCAAATTTTGACCATTGAAATCTGTCTAGATATCTCCAGTTTACCAGTCCCAAAACACTGTGGCCCTCAATAATTGCCCATTAACAAGTTCCAGATCAATTCCACTTGATCATTGTTTGGACCTTGACTGACTCAAAGTGAGTATAACTAGCAATTAAGACATGTTAAAAACCTTAGCTTAAAAAGGCCAAGGTGGATAAATGATCAAAGGATATGAACAGACAGTTTCCAAATGAAGAAATTAAAGCTATATATAATCATATGAAAAATTCTTGAAATCATTATTGATTAGAGAAATGCAAATTAAAACAACTATGAGGTTTGAGTGGGATAAAGTCTGAGATTTCTTCAGTAAAATATTATAGATTGAATTTGGTTAATTATGTGCCCTTCCTCCTTTGACAAAGCAAACTTCTGGGATATTGTTGAAAAGTCAACTGACCTCACTTTATCTGTTGATGTTCAGAGAATCATTCAATTCCTAGGGCTAAAGAGATAATGTGTTTTCAGTTTGAACTTTATGCTCTTTCCCCTAGATTAGTTTGCAGGTCTAGATTGTAAAACCACACTCCTCATTACAGAGGGTGGGTCAGTGGGGGGCAGGAATCCAGTTAGGATAAATGTGATTCTTTGGCCTTTTGCTTTTGCCTCAATCTCTCTAATTGATTGTGGCCCATTCCTGGAGAAAGGAATAAAGCTTTCTCTTAATACCTTGAGAGATCTCTGAAATTTATTTAAGTGCCATTTGCCCCACACAGGTATCATCTCACACCTATCAGACTGGCCAAGATGAGAAAAAGGGAAAATGATCAATGTTGGAGAGATTGTGAGAGGATTGGGACATTGATACATTGCTGTTAGAATTGTGAAGGGGGGGGAGGGGGGCAGCTAGGTGGCATAGTGGATAAAGCACCGGCCCTGGAGTCAGGAGTACCTGGGGTCAAATCCAATCTCTGACACTTAATAATTGCCTAGCTGTGTGGCCTTGGACAAGCCACTTAACCCCATTTGCCTTGCAAAAAAAAAAAAAAACCTAAAAAAAAAGAACTGTGAATGGATCCAACCTTTCTGGAGAGAAATATGAACTATTCCCAAAGAACAATGAAACTGTTTATACCCTTTGGCCCAGCAATTCCAATTCTAGGTCTATATCCAAAAGAAATTATAAAAAGGGAAAAGTCCTACATGTTCCAAAATATTCATAGCAGCCCTTTTTTGTAGTGGCAAAAATTTGGAAATTGAAGGGATATCCATCAATTTGGGAATGGCTAAAGAAGATATGGTACATGAATACTATGGAATACTATTGTTCTCTAAGAAATCCTCAATGGGTGCAACTAGGTGGCACAGTGGATAGAGCACTGACCCTGGAGTCAGGAAGACCTGAGTTCAAACAGAGCTTTAGACACTTAATAATGACCTAGCTGTGTGACCTTGGACAAATCACTTAACTCAATTGCCTTGCAACCGCCCCCTCCCCCCCAAAAAAGGAAGGAAAAAAAAAGAAAGAAGAAACCATAAACAGTCAGACTATAGAGAAGCATGGAATGACTTATGGAATCTGATGCTGAGTAAAGTGAGTAGAACCAAGAGAAGAACTATGTACACATCAACAGCATCATTGTGAGATGAACAAACTTGATGGAAGCAGCTCCTTTTAACAGTTCAGAGAGCTAGGACAGCTGTATCAGACTGGCTATGGACTATGTTATCCCTATCCAGAGGAAGAAAAACAAAACAAAACAAAACACACACACACACACACACACACACACACACACACACACACACACACACACACACACAAACAACCCTTCAGAATCTGATGAACACTTTATAAAAATTATCTCTTATGTATTTCTTTCCCTTAATCCTAATTCCTCCTACAGAAAATAACTAATACTACTCTGTAAGCATGTTTATCAAGATATGTATTTACATTGATAACCTGAGTGTTTTCTACTGAGGGGAGAGGTATGGGAAGGGAGGATGGAAGGAAATTTTGTTACTTGAAAATATGCATATGCAAATGGATGAAAATAAATTAATAATAAATAAATTAAAGGGTGGGGAAAGAAGAAAAAGACTAAGGTCTCCCAATGACCCAGGGCAATCTGCAATTTTCTTGATCCCTATCTGGCCATAGTACCCAGATGGTTTCCAAGGGGAAAATGAGGCTGATAACTTTGCACAGCCCTCCCTCTTATAAATCCAATTTACTTGCTTGTCATGGAATCATCTCTCCAATATCATGATTCTCTTCCAGAATCAAGGACAAATTAACAACAACAACAATATCAACAACAACAAAAACAAATTAAAAAGACAAGCTCTTCTCTTTTCTATAAATGGTGAAAATTCTTTAAAAAAATGTTTCTCTATATTCTTCCTTATTAGAGAGTAGGAGGAGTCCTTTCTTCTATAGGATAAAAGAAATAATCCAGGAACAAACACAATCTGACATGCCTAGGGGCTAAAGAGGATTTGAAGAAGCTGTCACTGCAACTATATAACTGCGATTTATCTATTGTAATGCATGAAGCATTGCAAACATTGGTGGAAACAAACAAAAGATAAGAAGGCTCCAATATGAGTGTTAAGAGATCTTTTCACTGACCCTAGGAAGAAAATTCTGAGAAATGGTAATAAGTAGTATGTTTTCTCCTAAAAGAAAGGTAGGAGTTTAACAAACAAAAACTTACACAGAGTGGACAGCTCACTATGCAGAAATGTTGGGGGGGGGGGGCTTGTAAAGGAAGAAAGTATCTAAAAGCTACAGATCAGGGGTTATTAGGTGGCCCAGGGGATAGAATACCAGCCCTGGAGTCAGGAGTACCTGAGTTCAAATGTGGTCTCAGAAACTTAATAATTACCTAGCTGTATGACCTTGGGCAAGCCACTTAACCCCATTTGCCTTGCAAAATCCTAAAAAAAAAAAAAAAGATGCAGATCAAATGGAAGATATGGATAAATAGAACTATATTACAACACCATATATGGAAATCAATGAGTTGAAGGTAGGGAGCACAGAATGAAAGATCTTTATGGCATTATGTTGTATCTTCTTATACCCATTATGTCTTTTTTTTCTATTGCTCTTTGGATCATAATTTTTTTAAAAAATTTATTGTAGTTTTTTTGTTCCATTATATATGTCTCCTTCATTATGTATGTCAACTTAGTTTGTCTGATACAATGTCCTAAATCCTGCTACTTAAGTTTAGTTTCAGTTTAAAAAGCAAAAAAGCAAAAACTGCCTATTCATTTTAGATATAGGAACAGTGCTAACATTTCTAGAGAAAGTAAATGTAGAACTCACTGGATAAAATTCAGCATTCCTTAGATCTGTTTCGTTTTTCACTAGCTGTTTGACATTGCTCAGGTCATTTGAATCTTTCTCCATCTTAGCTTTCTGGATCTCAGATCATCTTTAAAATAAAGTGGATAAACCAAGTGAACTCTAAAGTTCTGACCAGTTCTTATTTTCGCTCCTGTTTCAACTCAGAGATTGTAATCCATTGTTCAGAGGTGCAATTTAAGTTTCAATCTTGAAAGCTCCTCAAGAATAACAATGTGTTTGACTATGAAAGCATTTTAATTTGGTTTTAGTTCTGCAGTAGGGATCTTTAGTTCTTCAATATGTATCAAACTAAAAATAAGTATTTAAAGGTAGAATGGGTTTACTAAGGGAAACTTCTATTTAAGCCTGGTTAATAGAAATGGAATTGTTATATCCTCCTTTCTTAGAGATTTTTTTCCCCTTTCACTTCAGACACTTTTCAAAACTCAGCAAAGTAGCTATTTTAAGTCACTCCTTTCTGCAGCCAACCCTTTTTTGGTTCCCTTAACTCTAATGCCTTATGTCTAATACTCTCTCTAATTTATCCTGTATATTTCTCATTTGTACATTGTTGTTTGCATTTTATTTATTCCATTAATCTGAGGTTTCTTTGAGAGCAGGAGCTGGATGCTTAATAAATGCTCTTGGCTGGCCCTGATGTAGTATTCCATGATATGCTGAATCACCAGAAAATAATATAATAGGGAAAAATGAGTTTTTGTATCAGGGAACAGTTTAGGATCTTTGAACATGATGAATAATTTTCTAAATAGAAATCTGTCCATCTTTTTCAGTTATAATTCTAAGCCCATTTGCAATGTCTCTCTGTTGTCTGTGAATAATTGTCACAAAGAATGGGTCAGGGACAAAACCAGTTTCATGTTGCACATTAATTTCATTGAATGAAAAGACCATCTCCCAATCTGTAGTTTTATTTTTTCTACTAGTGTATGTGGGTGGGGTGTTTGTGTGGAGATGTAGATGTGTATGTATGTAACTAAGAAAAGCTGCTAGATTGGGATCAGGAAAAATCAAGTTAAAAATCTCCTCCATCCCTTAAGTGTATTATCACCTTGGGAAAATCATAGGACTAAATTTTTAATTTCCTTAATTGTAAAACCTCATCTCTATCCTTGCCTTCTTCATCCGGCTGCATTCCCAATTTCTCTGCCCTGCTCCACAAAATATCTTCATCCTAGAAGATCATCTCCCCTCTCTAGAACTCATACCTTCTGCTTCTTTGGCCCTGCCCCCTGAATGAATGATTCTTCTTACAGCTTCAATTTAAGCAAGGTATCAATACAAGCCATTATCCATTTCTTACCAGCCTCTACCATGGCCCTGTACCCCTTCTTCTTTTTCAGTGTTTTTGAATGTGTTAGCTTCTCCTTTAGAATGTAAGGTGCTTGAATGCAGGCAGTGTGTTTCTTTTTGCTTGTATTTGTCTTCCCAATACTTAGCTGGAGTCATTAATACATGGTAAGCTTATTGACTGACTATTGACTGACACTGTAAAATGGGGTAATAATTATCTCTCTCCCATAATGAAAATAAAATGAGAAATTTTAAAAATATGATACAAATACTATTTAATAAATAAATCATATATGTATATATTGCTCCTGCCCCAACTCACACTCATGTTAAGGGTGGAAAATGAAGTTCTGCTGTCTCACTGTGTTAATATTGTTGTCCATAATGTAATCACTGTGGGTCTTGGCCTTCATTTTTGAAAAAGACCAAAATGATATCATTATGTTTGAGATAAATTGCAGTGTGTGCTACCGTAAATGATCAGACCAATACAAACTTGGAAAGCTCCACAAGAAATCTGGAGTTCTTACTTTAACCTTTTATGTTATGTTTCCTTTGAGCTGCTTCTATTTTGCCTTCTCATAGAGCACAGCCCCCTCATTATTAAGGGTATGCCATGCTGGGTGGTCCTGTCCCAGTGTCTCCCAAGTTGTAGAATCAGTTTTAAAGTTCTTAAGAGAGACCTTCAGGGTTTCCCAGTATTGCTTCTTCTTACCTCCTTGTGAGTGCTTGTTCTCTGTGAGTTCTCCATAAAATAGTCTTTTATACAAGCTTATGTCTGACATTTTTAGAACATGACTAGCCCATTGTAGTTGCACTCTGTAATATTGAAACTTTAGGTAGTTTAGCTCAAGAAGGGACCTCATTGCCAGGTGATCTTCAGAATCTTTCTAAAGCAATTGAAATGGAAGTGATTCAGTTTCTGACTTGGCTCTGATGGATTGTCCAGGTTTCATAGGCATACAACAATGAAGCCAGCACAACAGCTCTGTAGGCTTTCAGTTTGGTAGTCAGTCTAATTAACTTCTTCTTCTTTCCCACACTTTCTTTTGGAGCCTCCCAAATACTGAGCCAGCTCTGGAAATGCCTGGGTCAGCCTCATTGTCAATGTGCACCTCACTGGAAAAGAACATTTCCACAGTATGCAAAACTTCTCCTTTTGCTGTAATTGATAGTTACACTTATAGATGGTGTAGTACTGACTGATGGAGCACCCGA
This sequence comes from Macrotis lagotis, assembly GCF_037893015.1. NCBI lineage: Eukaryota > Metazoa > Chordata > Mammalia > Peramelemorphia > Peramelidae > Macrotis > Macrotis lagotis. Next base: position 572,347,506 of record NC_133666.1, read on the forward strand.
GTTTTCTTGGTGTTAATTTGTTAGAACAATGTTAGCATGATCAGCAGAGAATAGATCCATACTCAGCTTCAGAGGCTGCATGGAGTGCACAATCATCGGCAAACATAAGATCAAACACCAACACTCCCTCCACGTCTTGGATTGTAGCTTTTTCAAGTTGAAGAATTTGCCATTTGTGAGACAGTTGACCTTGAGACCATGTTCATCCTCAGTGAAGATGCTCAATAACATGACTGAAAACACCATGATAAAAAGCATGGAAGAAAGGCCACATTCTTGTTTCACTCTACTGGTGACTGGGAAATCTTGAGAGCTATAATTGCTTTAAATATTGCCTGCACAGCAATACAGATGTTTATATAATATGATTCTTAGTAATTTCATAAAATATGAAATTTCTGTTTCTTTTGTATCATTAAGAAAAATAAATACATTTTACAGACTGTTAAAATAGGGGAATTCTTACATCATTAGTAGGTCATATTTATTAATAATCATGGTATCAAATAGTCAAGGCAGAAATGTATGACATGGATAAAGTATTTGTGGCAGAGACAATTAAGTGGAAGGAGACCCTTAGATACAAGGGAACAACATCAACATCTGTTTTTCTTTCAGAATCCCAACATGGTTTGTCCAGTTGAAATATATCATAAATTTGTAGTAGACACAGTGTATTTTCATGATTTTTTTCAGTTGTTCCTTTTTTTGTCAGTAGTCCATGATAGAAATAAATGTAGCCAGTAATAAAAGTATTGAAAGGCTGGATTTGGCAAGGCAAGATCTTTGGAAGGATAAATAGAAAAGAGATTCAAGAGAAGAGTTGAATTAGTTTACCAGAGGTTCAAAAACAGGGAAGAGAAGAATATAAGTTGGACAGAGATTCTGGCTCAGAAAATAACTGAAAGTGGAGAGGGTGTGATGAGAAAGAAGAACAAAGCTTGGAGTTGTAAGGCAGCAGAAGAGATAGAATAAAATAGATTATGATCTTATAATGAAATTTCATGAATAATGACATGATATATATGAAAACATCAATGGTATGATTATCTCTTCGTATAACTGAGGTAGAGTACTGGGTCATAAGAAATGAGCATATTGAGGAATCAGAAGCTTAGGGTGTTTGGGAGAGCATCCATCTATCTATCTATCTATCTATCTATCTATCTATCTATCTATCTATCTATCTATCATCTATCTATCTATCCCTCTAAACTGAGCACAAAGGTCAGCTACAAGTGCAGTGGATGGAATACTGGCCCTGGAGTCAAGAGAACTTGAGTTCAAATCTGACCTCAAATACTAGCTGTGTGACCTTGGGCAAGTCACTTGACACTGGTTGCCTCACATCTAAGGCATCCTGATTCATATCTGGCCACTGGCTCTGGAGAAAAAAGTGAAACTGGTGATTTAGCACAGTACCCTCTTACTCCAATCCAGTTCATTTGTTTATCATGGCATCACCTCCTTGGTGTCATGATCTTCTTTAAGAAGGAAGGACAAAAAAATTAAACACAAAAGTGGGAAGGAAAGAAATACTGAGCCAGGTACTGAACTTATGAAGGATGTCTATAGACAATAATCACCAGAATCTAAAGTGGATTACGGAAAGATGAGTCCTGTGAAAAAGGGAAACAAATAATTTTGCTAGTAAGTCAGGGTCATGAATGAAAGTTCAAACAGTGCCAAAAAGGTTAATCGGGGAACCTCTATCATCAGGAAGGTACCAGACATCAATGAACACTGGAGGGATAAACAATGAAAAATGTTTACTATTAAATAAAATGTGTTATTTGTGAAATTTCAGAGAGCAAGGTAGAAGAGATGGGTATTAAAGTGGGATATTGAAAGCAGTTCTATTAAGAGTGATGGAAATAAGTGACCAGTCAGTGGGGAAGGGAAAACCACATTCGAATAATAGTAAGTGAGGGATAAGAACCACTAGAATGGGGTGGCTAAGATGTGTATAAGTATGTTAATCATTGAGGAATGATCCTAGACAGCTTATCGATGTCCTTAGAGGTTCTGCCTCTAGAATCTTCCCAAGCAGCTATGCATACCTGGAAAGGGGAAGGTGAGAAACAAGACCTGTGGAACTATGGGGAGTTAAAAAGGATTCCTAGAATGCCTGGAGGATGATGAACAGTATCCCAGGGTGGTACATGCAGACAAGGCAAGATGTATGGTTTTACACTTGTGAAATAGATTTTGGAACCCAAGTTTAAGATCTTACATTTGTCTTTATTAAAGTTCATGTTATCAGATTTGGCACAGTGTTCTAGCTTGTGGAGAGTTCTTTGAATTCAAAATACGCTATCCAGTATTTTAGCTATACATCCTGCCATTGTGATATCTATAATTTAACAAGCATGTCATCTGCAACTTTATCAGAGATACTGAATTAATAAAAAGAGTCAAGAGTCAAGCTGAAGTTTATAAACCACTATTATATATCTTCAAAATAGATATTGAACAATTAATAACTGCCCTCTGGTTCCAAATCTCAGTAATGTCTCTTAGTATTATTTTTAAGAACAAGAGTTCTATCAGTCTCTTAGGAATGGAGAGAGAGAGAGAGAGAGAGAGAGAGAGAGAGAGAGAGAGAGAGAGAGAGAGAGACAGGTCAGAGAAAAATTAGTTCAGGCTGCTATAGATTGCCTTATTTTTTAAATTAAAGTTTCATTGATGTTTTTATTTTGACATGAAATGATCAGTTATTCTCCACCTCCCATACACAAAAATAATTTCCTTGTTAAAAATAAACAAACAATGAAGTAAGAACAATTCATATTAATCATATTTGATAGTATAACCTCTAATTGTAGTCCATACCCCTCCTCTCCCTTCTCAAACCCCAGAAACCCTACTTATGCAAGGAAAATAAATTATTTTCTCTATTTCTTCTTCAGGGCCAAATCAGTCCTTATAATTATACAACATTTCTTTAAGTGTTGTTTCATCACTGACTGTTTATCTGTACTTCTTCCTCTGTTTTTACTTGCTTAACTCCAAAATCAGAGCATAAAGTTCTTCTATATATCTCTGTCTTTTCTTACATCATAAAAGTATTCCATTAAACCACTATGTCATAGTTTGTTCAGCTATTCCTAAATTGAGGGATATCCACTTTGTTTTCAGTTATTTGTTGTACCAACAAAAAATGCTTTATTATCCCTAGTATATAAGGGTCTCTCTTTTTTTTTTTTTGCCTTTGACCTCTTTGGAGGTTAACAGTAAAATGATTTCTGCAGAAAAGGTGACATATTTGAGGGACTTTTCTTTTACAATTCTAAATTGTTTTGTTATAAGGGTGAATCAGTTCATAACTATCTGAGTACAATATTTAGTTTACCTGTCTTCTTATAACCCATATAAATATTTCAATTTCTTGTCATTATTGCCATATAACATCATATTGCCATATAACATATAACATATAATGTCAGAATTTTCAAATTTCTATTCTTTTCTATATTCACTAAGAAAATATTAAAGTAAAGAAATATTCAATAGAATAAAGTGTTTGGAACATTTTTGACAACTTGGAAATATTTGATAGTTTTATATTCTTTGTCAGTTTATCTATTGGATAATGAATCCTGTTCTTAAGTATTTGTAGAAGTTCTCTATATATTTTGTTTTTCTCGCTTTAATCCAAGATTTTTAACCTAATACTTTTCCAATTGGCAGATCTCTCCTTATCCTAGCTGTTTGTCTTTTTTCTTTCTTTCTTCATTTTCTTCCTTCCTTCCTTCCTTCCTTCCTTCCTCCCTTCCTCCCTTCCTCCCTTCCTTCCTCCCTTCCTCCCTCCCTTCCTCCTTTCTTTCTTTCTTTCTTTCTTTCTTTCTTTCTTTCTTTCTTTCTTTCTTTCTTTCTTTCTTTCTTTCTTTCTTTCTTTCTTTCTTTCTTCCTTTCCCTCTTTCCTTCTTTCTTTCCTTCATTCTCTTATTTTATTTTTTAATATCATATAGGAAAATTGTAAGAATTGTTTTTGATAAAACATTTCTGCTTCTGTGTGATTACTACTTTCTTTTTTTGCTATTCTTTTATTGATATATTTTCTAATTTTTTAAGGAATCATAGTCAAACTTTCTGCCCTGTAATTTTTGTTTCATTCTATTTTAATTTTTTAAAATAAAGACATTTACTCTTTTCTCTTATATTGCCTATAGCAGAGGCTTAGCTAAACAGTCTAAAATTTTTTTCAATTCCCACCTAATTCCAATTCCTGGTGAAAGAATTCATCAAAGGAAATAAGTAGTTTCTAACTCTGTCTGACTTGGTTTTGGTTTCTGATTAGTGATTTTTATTCTGTTCTTTCTGGCCTCCAAATCATTCTCCTTGACAGTGAAAACAATAGCAAAATAATGAATAACCATAATTTATGCTGGCCTGTTCAGCCTTACATGTGCAATGAATGATAAGTAGCATAGTTTCCTAATAAGGCAGTTGACTTATTTGACCTCTGCTGTGATGATCCCACCATCAATCACCTATTTTTCAGAGAATAGGTGCATCATTAAAACTGCCAACAATCAACAAAAAATTGTGGCTGAGTTTTTGAAGACAAAAATCACAAACATAACCAAATCAATAAATATGTAATTTTAAAAGACAAACAGACTATATGATTCACTTGTCGATCTTCATAGTGCCATTTACTTGTAGAATTTTTAAAATTATAGAATCTAATTTGCAATAGTTATAAAAAATGAAGGTCCTTCAAGAATAAGTTGTCAGGATATGCAGTGTGCTGACAAACTAGAGCTAACTGCAAGCTTCTCCATCATATCTCAGAAATATTTGGATTCCTAAGGCATACAAACTTATGTTACATCATTTTATTCAAGGTCACTGTGTTTAATGTTGAACATCACAACTCTGTCTCATCAGATTCAAAAGAATGCATTGTTGTCTGAAGTAAGGATTTAATAGATAAATACATGACAAAAACCTCTTATCTATCTATCTAGCTATATTTCTATTTTGTTCAGCACATAATATATTTTAAGAAATCTGTTAAAGGGATAACAGCTCAATATGTAAATATCCTGAGTTTAAATACATGAAAAATGCTTCTTTGAAGTATTAATAAAGAATTGTCTAATAGTAAGAAAAATTATGGGTTCAACTCTTTTCTATGACATATATTGATTACATGACCCTGAAGAAAGTCAAATAAATTCTCAATGCATTAGGCAACTCTTTAAGACCATAAATTACAAAAAAGGTACTATCTACATTAGTAGAGAATTTTCCCACATGGATATTCTTTATTTGAATGAAATCACAATTTAAATTATCTCTATAGTTCGCAAATAGAAATTAAATATATTTGGTATAGCATATCTGTGTATGGTTTCTATGAATACATCCATCATACCACTAATTTGGAAGTCAGGTATAAGGACTATGTGTATCATAAAAGTTAAAAATTGCTCAAGTTTGAAGAATATAAATAATTGTTTAAAAGAGATTGGTATTCTATGCTACACAAACCCAGTTACTTACTGAAATAAATTATGTATGGCTGGAAATCTGATTTATGAGCATGCCTGTGTATTCAGGAGTAATGTTTCAGGAACAAAATAGCTGCCACCTTTGAAATAAGGTAACAACACTAAAGAATTAGCTTTCTCTTCCAGAAACTTAAAAATAACATATGCCTAAATTAGAATAAATTCTATTGTGTTGAAACAATACGGTTTATTGAATATATCAAGAAGGTAAGCTTTCTTTTTTGTGTTTATATTTGTCAAGATTTCTATGAGCATATGGGATACTTTTAGTTTATGGTCATGTGATCAGGGGAAAACAAATTTTTGAATCTAGAGCAAAGGTTCTCATTTTAGGGTCCACAGATCTAAAAAATGTCTATGGGTACATTTCAAGGGTCCCATGAATTTTTTGAGAAAAGCACAGATTCTTATGAATCATCCCAGATAGTCATCTATTTTATTTTTAATTTACACATGAACTTCTATTAATTTTCTTTGTCTTTTGATAATCTTTCACTACAGGAGAAGAGAGACCCTTATGATATCATTCCTAATTCATGGGATCTTTTCTAATATATATATATATATATCCTTATTAAGCATCAATATAGACTTTTTTCCAAGTTTGTTGATAGTAAATAAACTTTTATAAAACACTTTGTATAAGAAACTCTGCTTCACCGCTACATATTATCCAATACATTTAATTTCTAGGCAAAGAGAATATAAACACATTCTCTGAGCTATCATAGAATTAAATCTATTTATCAATCATATAGAAGAAAGAAGAAAAAATATTTTCTTTTCCGTAGTGCTTTCAGATTTACAAAGAATTTTATATGGTTTATCTCACTGATATTTTCAGTGTCCCTGCTACCACTCAGCTTCTGATTCTGTAATCATAGATTATTTTTTATTATAAACATAATAAATGACATTTATTTAGCACTTTAAAATATGAAAAATATTTTATACACATTAATTTATTTAAGTCACTCAAAATCTTCCCTCAATGTTTGTCCTCTTTTCCAGTGAATGAGTTCCTCTCAGAGCCTCCATTTTAGGCATAGGCCAAGAATCTTTCATCATCATTTTGTCTTTACTTCTGACTCTCTAGGCATTTTTCTCTTTTTATCTTCCATTTATGTTTTGCCTTTACCCATTGGAATGTAAGTTCCTTGAGGACAGGACTTCTTTTTTTTTTGTTGTTGCATTTGCATTCCCACTGCATAATAAATAAGATCTTAATAAATGATTGTGATATCTGCCTAATTGCCTGAACAAATATTATTATGTTCATTTTATAGATGAGGATTATAGATATAGAGATTGAAGAGCCCTTCAAAGACAAATGGTTCAACTCTCTTTTCCCCAATTGTATAAGTAAAGTGAGATGGAGAGTGGTTAATTTGCTCATGTTCACAAAACCACAAGGAATTTGAACTTAGGACTCCCTGATTGTAAATACAGAATTATTAATTATTTGAGACTGACACTTATGAAAAAGTTATATTACATAAACTCCCTCCAAAAGTGTATATTTCGAATGATATTCTAATAATTAATGTAAGCACATTGAGGGCAGAAAATGTCTTGACTCTTTTTGTATCACTAATTCTTAGCACATTGGAACATAGTAGGCACTTAATAAATGTTGATTGATTCATAAGTATAATTTAAATAAAATAATTCTAGTGCAAATCTAATTAAAGTTTTATATAAAACAAAATTCGACACAATACATAAAATTTTCGATCATGTTTAATTAGAAAAGTGGTGCAATGAATAGAGTGTAGGAATTAAATCAGTAAGATTCATTTTGCTGAGTTCAAATCTAGATTTGTATATTTACTAGCTGTGAGTCTGTGGGCAAGCTTGTCACTGAATCCCCTTTGCCTCAGTCTCCTTATCTGCAAAATGAGTTGGAGAAGGAAATGGCAAACCACTCCAGTATTTTTGCCAAGCAAACCCAAAATGCATTTACAAAGAATCAGGCAGGACTGAAATGACAGAATAATAATAATAAAACTATTATTTTAAGGAGATTGGGGTTTTTTTTACAGTTTTTAGTAGGAATTTGTCATTTCACCAGCAATAACATGGCAATTGGTAAATAATTACAATATATCTAATTAAAAACAATAAAAATTTTAAAATATATATATATATATGAACCTTTCAAGGTTTTTTCATTTTTCTATAAATGAAAAAATAGAATCTTCAAGAGTACAAATCCCTTCAAAACATTATGCAAAAAGAGACATTAATCTTTAAAGAGATTTTAGTTGACAGAGTTATATGAGACACAACATTTTCTGTTGGAGTAAGCAAACTTATTTTTTTTCCTTTCGTACTTTTCAAACTTTGAACACTGTGAGGATATTTAAAAGGCACAAACTTGGGAAACCATCCAAAAACAGTTATCTTCACATGAAATTTGAAGTTGATTTCTGTCAAAAATCTATAAATGCAGGATCATTTTGGTACTGTAGGGTAATGTCTCTATGGAGGAAGAAGATGCATTGCACTGACATGGTTTGTTATCAGAAACTGTTAAAAGGTTCAACAAAGCTTTCTGAGGCATAGTGATCTGTTCTAGGGAAGGGCTTCTATTACTAAAATATCAGTATATATGGAATTGAATAGCATGAACAATACATGCAAATATACCCAAAACTGAGTCTAGTATCTTCTCTTCATCTCTTTCCTCTCCCTCCCTTTAAAAAAGATTATAGTAATATATTTCTACAGGAAACAGGAAAGGATTATAATATTTTCCTCTAGGGATAGGAATACATTATTGAGCAACAAACAAGACTCGAAGCATAATTTTGTTTTGTATTGTTTTTTGCTAGCTTCTGACCAGTCATACCAGTTAGGCTCTTTCAAAACTATTTGCATTCTCAATTTAGCATCAAATAACTTTTTAAAAATGACAACATGCTCTTCCTCAAAAGGCAAACTAACTTGCCTTTAATATTGCACTGGATAAAGCAAGCTGCTTTTATCTACATACTACCCCTGGTCCACTACAGCTCCAGCACAGAGTGAAATTAAAGATGATAGGATAAGGCAGAGCTCATTGAGCCATTCACTTGTTAGCATTTACCCACACGGTGGACTTGCTTTCTGCACAAACTTGAGATTTACACATAATAAAAAAAGAGCTAGAATAATGAGAACTGAATCTATGGAAAGCAACATGTTGAATCCTTTAATCCTTTGAACTTTCATTATTTTTGCTTTATCAATCCCTAATCCTAGCTAGCTCCCACTGTTTGCTGTCTCCATTCTTGGTCCTTTGCTGCTAATCTTTTCTAGAGAAAGTCATAAATCATTCTGATTGAGTCCACTACAAATTCATATAAGCTTGCCTCAGCGAGATCCTCAAGACTGCATGAAGTTCTGTTTATCTTTTGTTGATTCATCATACAATCTGTTTCATTTTGACCCTTACCTTTCCACTTTCTACTTCTAATTTTATCAGATTACCCATTTTACTAATCTGTTTTACCTGCCCTACTCTATAATTCAAAATTTCTCTCCATATCCAATTTGCATCTGAAGAAGAATCCCTTCTTCATGCTGTTTAATCTTTTTTACATGCATTCTTGCCTATAATTCTCTGTAAATTTACTTTATCATGTTGTCTTTTATTTTTAGTTTCTCCCTTCTACTGCTTTTTTACACACTTGAGTAAGTTCTCCTAACCAAATAAAAAACACTCTTCCCCCTCTAGCAATTTATAGTTCTATCCATCTTTTCCTTCAATGCCAAATCTCTCAGGGGAGTAAGTTGTTTTTACTCATTCCTTCTTACTCTTTGCCACCCATTCATAAAAAAAATCATTTTGAAGACATACTGCCAGCAGGATTCTCAATCTGTAGATTTCTATATCCTATGGTCCTTTGCTCTAAATTTAAGTACATGCTCTGGAACACCAGTCTGTGGCACCATTTAGGTATCTGGATAGAGTTCTGGACCTGAAGTGAGGAAACTATTAGCTTAGGTTCTACCTGAGACACTAGCTATGGGATCTTGGACAAGTCATATAAATCTGTTTGCCTCAATTTTCTCATCTGTTAAATGGGGAAAATACTAGCCAGTATATGCTTTGTTGTAAAAATGAAATGAGATAATATTGAAAAGCAATTTTTTTAGGTTTTTGCAAGGTAAATGGAGTTAAGTGACTTGCCCAAGGCTACACAGCTAGGTAATTATTAAGTGTCTGAGTCTGAATTTGAATTCAGGTACTCCTGACTCCAGGGCTGGTGCTCTATCCACTGCACCACCTAGACAGTCCAAAAAGGAATTTTTAACCTTAAAATGTTAAATAAATGCTCGTTTTAATTTTCATTACGAAGTCATCAGACCATGTTCAGTTTTATCCCAGATCCCCAACTTACTCTCCTCACTCTTCCATATCCTCCCTTCCCAAGAACCTTGTGTGTCTTCTGCTATTAGAATCTATGCTTTTGGAGAATAGGGTTTACATCCTTTGTTTATACTGATATCACAGGAGAGTATCCCTCATACAGAGTGCTTCATCAATCAGTTTCATGAGTGTTTGGTGCAGCTTGGTGGCACAGTGGATAGAGAACCGATCTTAGAGTCAGAAGGATAGGAGTTTGAATCTGGCCTCAGACACTTAACACTAATTGTGTGACCCTGAGCAAGTCACTTTAACCCTAATTTCTTTGCATTCAGGGTCATCTCCAATCATCCAGATTCATATCTGGCCACTGGATCCAGAAGGTTCTGGAGGAGAAAGTGAGGCTGGTGATTTAGCACAGCCACCCTTCACTCAAATCTAATTCATGTACAAGTCATGGCATCACTTCCCTGAAGTTGTGGTCTTCTTCAAGAATGAAGGGCAAACTTTATTTCATGGCAATTGACCTAAACTGTTAGGTAACTTAGAAACCTTCTAGGTCTATACCCTTATTTGTCCAAAAAAAGAGCCAAGGTGTAGATTCTGTGAATTAGTGGCAGAAGTAGAACTAGTCTCTTAATTTCTATTTCAACTGTACAGCAATATTCTGAAAGTAAAAGCATTTGAGAGAGACAACATGGTGAAATGGATAGAAAACTGCCTTGCAATTATAAAGACCTAGATTCAGACCCTTCTGTAGGTACTTACACCTATGTGACTTTTAGCAACTTATCTAAGTTTTCCGAGATCTCATCTCTGAAATAAAGGTAGCTATAGGCTCTACTTCATAGAATAGTTATGAGAATCAAATGAGATTTTCAAAGCTTTTTACAAGGTTTAAAGCACTATAACAATTTAACTTTTATTATTTCCCATGATTAGCCCATGGCATAAGTATATTTAAATGAACAAATAACATGCTTAGTTCAAGTTCTATCTCGATTCTCTTTCCTGATGTTCTGGAAATTTTCACTCTCCTTTATTATGGAATGCCTATCATCTGTCCTATATGATCAAGTTCAGACTTGTGGAGTAGCCTATCTTGAGCTGCATCCTGAACTCCATTTCTCCATTTCTTCCTCTTTGTTCTTATGGGTGAGGAAAAATCCTGTATTATTTGCATGTCCTTTATCTTAAAGGTCTTTTTTTCAATGGTTTAGAGAAATTGTTTTTTTCTGAAACAAATTGCTAAATTGCCAGATAAAATCAAGCATCTTGGAGTTGGTAACTTTTTTTCCTCAGAGGTCTATGATTTTATTTCAGTTGGCATTTCATTTTTAATATCAGAAATTCTAGGCAGTTGCTTTCTATTATTTTTCATTATGGTATTATATTTTGTTGTTGTTGTTGTTTTGTCCTATTATGTTCTTCTGGGAGTCCTATGATACTTAGATTGTCCCTAGGTACCCTATCTGTGAGATCACCATGTTTTATGGGGTTACTTTGACCCAGTGAACATTTTCTTTCTTTTCTTTTCTTTTCTCTCCTCTCCTCTCCTCTCCTCTCCTCTCCTCTCCTCTCCTCTCCTCTCCTCTCCTCTCGTCTCCTCTCCTCTCTCTCTTTCTTTCTTTCTTCCCTCCTTCCTTCCTTCCCTCCCTCCCTCCCTCCCTCCCTCCCTCCCCTCCCTCCTTCCTTCCTTCCTTCCTTCCTTCCTTCCTTCCTTCCTTCCTTCCTTCCTTTCCTTTTTTCTTCTCTTTTTCTAAATGGTCTTTCACTTTTGTATTTTTGTATTTCCAATCTAGTTTTCTCTCTTTGCTTTCTATGGAGTAGTTTACCATAAAAAATTTAAGGTTATTTTTTGTACTCCACTCTTTTATTTTGTTGCACAGAACATAAATTCTGTTCTCATAAGTTTCATTTCTCCTTTCGATCATTCAGGAACTGTTTGGAATTGTTTATTGGAATTCCATAGTGTTCTTGATGAGTTTGATCATTTTTTTGATTTTGCATTATTTATTCAAAGAAGGTTGAGCTTGTTTCCTAGATCTGAAGGTCATTTTTCTTTTTGTTGATACCAGTTTTTTCCTGTTGATATATTTGCTAATGTTCCGAGGTCTTTGAGATTTGTAATTCCTGGAATTTGGGGTATTTTCAGTTTTTTCTTCATCCTATCCCTACCTCTTCTCCTTATCACTCAATTCTAACTCCCTACCTTCTGACTGTGATTTCTTTAGGGACTTCATACTCTCTCAGTTTTCTCTTACACTGGTTGAGACTCAGTTCTCCAGTTAAGTCTTTGCTCCAGCTGTCTTTTGGGTGATCAGAACTGGCCTCAAGTGGATACTGGGTTCTTCCCCCAAGCTGGGTGATATGCTACAAAAGCTACCCAGATAGTCAGTGTCTTATTCTGGTGACATCCAACTTTCTCTATTCCTCATTCTCTGGCCTGGTATCAGAACTTACTTTTCCTGATACTGGTAGAGGGTGCTTTCCTTAGTGGCAGTATTGGCAGGATTATGATCTGGATGGATTATAGCAAAGTTGACTTTTGGAGACAGAGGAAACTTCCAGAAACTTGATAATGGAATTCATGGCACTAGAAAGAGTGAGAGAGAACTGGGGTATTGAGTAAGTTTTGATGTATTTTGATATAATTTGTACATCATGATCTTAGAACTGATATACATCTTCACTGCCTTCAGTAGCGTGGTAGATGGGGAAGAGATGATGAGCAGCTTAGTGTTGGTGAGTATCTGTTCCTGGATTGGGGGGCATATTTTTTATTTTTGTTTGGATTCTGAGTTTACTAGACTATGGAATTAGTGATATTGCTTTATCTTTGGTATATAATTTCTTTTTTGTGGAGGGATCTGGGAACTGATGGAAATTGAAGAAATTATCTAGTCTGCCATCTTGTTGCTCATGTGACCCATAAATTCTCAAAGCTATCATTACTTACTTACTAGTCACCAAATTCAAGGACTTTTTCTAAGTTTTTAATGTTCCCTGACTTTTATATCATTTGAGAATGACAGTGGCATCTAGAAGAAATAATCTTAGGCTTGCAATAAGCAGTTCTGATTTCAAAATTGAGATCTAAAACTAATTAAGTTCCTTAAACTCTCTCAATTATTGTAGTCATCTGCAAAATGGATAGAAATTTATGTATTTAGTACCTACCTAATGAGGCTGTCCTGAGGCTCAAATGATAAAAAGTTTGTTCAAACTTTAAAATACTATAAAAATGTAATGATTACAATTCTCACCTGTTAGAGTTGGCCATTCCCTCTTTCTGGAAACATCTTTGGCTTCCTTGATGTTGTTCTCTCTCTTGAGTTACCTCCTATATTTCTCAAGAAATCTTTTTATATCTTTCATTGATTTCTCTTGCTTTCTTTTCCATTAAATATTGATATAACATAGATTTTTGTTCTTGACCCTTTGCTATCCATACATAACATTCATTTCCTTGATTGTTCTATCTAATCCTAAAACTTTAACTATATTTTAAGGAATTGCTCTCAATTTAAATTTTAAAATATTTCTCTTTTCCTGATTTTCAGAATTATATTTGCAATGAACTGCTTGTCTTTAATATCAACAGTTATACTAATAACTTAAATTATCTGATCAATTTTGAGAGAAATTAGCATTCCAAATAAATATAGATTATAATTACAAATAGATAAATGAAAGTAATTATTAATTTATAATTCATCTTTTTATTCCTATCTTTTAAGACCCTACTCCTGAAAATATGAGTCTCTGAAGGGCATTATTGATTAATATGATTTTAGTCTCCAGTTGGGAAGCATGATTTCTATTTAAAGAATAACTAGAATATAGTCTGGAGGGTTCTTTCTCTAGAGAAAAGAACTCTATCTTTGATCCCCTCCATTACATTTTAGGGCAAGGAGAAAACAAATCAGAGAAAGGACCTGGTTGGGGTGGTCAGAAGCTTAAGACTTCTGAGTCTCATGATCAAGCCAAGTTCTCAGTAGGAGGAGTTGAAGACTTTTAATGCACCTCCTCCTCAAATGTCTACCAATCAGGGTTGAGTTTCTAGATTCATTAATAAACTGATTAATAATACTTGGAACTCTTTTCTCTTTGTGTTTTATTCATGACAATTTGAATGTACCTTCTAAGGATGCAGATAAAAATCTATCTTCTAATCTCCCTGAGCAATTTTTATCTATATATTGACATAAATTCTCTATGAGAAGTATGCTTAAAGTTCTAAAGGACTTTTTTGATTTTCTCAGATATAACAAGGAAGAAGTAAAAAATAATGGTAGATGATTGAGTAGTATTGCACTTATATATAAATATTAATTAGTATTATTAACTATTAATATATTAATATATATTGAATATATATAAATGCCAGTTTCTAACTTATTATTCTCCTAAATTCCTCATTTTTCAAATATTTCAGGCAGCTTATACCTACTTTTCTATTTTCATTTCATCAGACAATTATGTCTCTTGTCTAAATTATCTGCCAATACTTTAAATTCAAGATGTACAAAATTGATTTTATCATCTTAACCAAAAAACATATCATTTCCCTAATTTCTCTATTTTTGATAAATTACCATCCAATTCCTAATCAACAAGATCTATATCAACAAGAAATTTTCTGCTTTCTCCCTGATTGTCAATGTCCAGGCATTTATGTAGTCCTGTCAGTTTACCCCCCACAGTGTTTTGTATCTATTATCTCATTTTAATTTTCACAGTCACCTCCATATTTTAAGCCATTAGTAAGATTTTCATGGGATATTAAAATGACTTCCTAATGTGCTGTACTCATTTGTTCCATCCTGGAAACTACTATCAGATTAATTTTTCTGCTTAAAATTTATGGCTTTTATATTTTTACCAAATAACTTTCAAACTCTTTATCATGAGTAGAAAATTCATGGTTGAATGAGAAATCAAGAAATCCATCTGCCACTTGGAAAAAAGCACAGAATATGAAGGTACTAGATTTGGGTTTGTGTCTTGGTTTATCTACTACCTTTATGACCTTCTCTTTAGGTCTCAGTTTGATCATCTGTAAAATTAAGAGGATAAACTCATCGATTTCTCTAGTCTCTTCCGGCTTAAAATCCTAAGAAATCCACTTCGAAATGTGATCTCAGAATTACTTCATTTTGACCACCTATCATCTCAGACAAAGCATTCTAAAGGCAAAATCTTTCCTTTTGGATAACCAGACCATGACAAAAGCTCATTCAAACTCTGCAGTTATAATATGAATACTGGAGCAACTTTTTCTATTAGGAGTGTAGAATACCTCAATACCTTAATATATAAAGGACATACACACTGATAAATAAGAATGTTGTTTTTCACTTCAATTTAAATTCTTTTCTTGAGAATAATAAATGCCTAATTTAATAGATTATTTGAGAATTCTGAATTATTATGAATTCATTTCTTTGACACTATCATGACATACTATAATCAGGATGATAAGATTTTAGAGCAAGCTATATGAAGTCAAATTCATTTTTTGAAGAAATTATTTCAGAATAATTTATGCTAAACAGTCAGCAACTAAAACAAAATTCTTGCTTGAAATTGCTAACTGTCCTAGTGAGAAAAGAAAATATCAATAAAATAGAAATGGGAAATAAAATAAAATTATGTTAAAGAGTAGATGCTATAAACTTCAATACAATTAAGTTGGTTCATTTGCTTTGCACAATATACTTTCTCACAACTTCATGGGGATATATTATATTATTATTATTATTATCATTATTATACAGATGAGAATACTATGTTTAGAGAGTCTAACTGGTTAATAAAAATTTAATGAGTATTGGAAAGAAGATTTTGACCTAGATTTTCCCTGAGTCCAAGTACAGGACTCTTTTCATTTTACTGTGTTGATGTACTTATATTATAGAAAACATTAACAACAACAACAAATTAAGACCAGTTTTAATGAATGGGTGAAAAGTACTTACTATGACCTTGAGGCTTATGAAATCCAATTTAGGACAAAATTGCCTAGGCTATATGCTTTAAGTGCAATAATCTGAGTGAATGTTTTTTCTAATTGAATGGAATATAGTATAATATAGTATGATCCTCATAAAAATGTATTACTTCTCTTCAAAAAACTACTTTTTTCAGTGACTCATTATTTTAATAATATATTTCAATGCAAAACATGTAAGTAATTTAATTAATCAAGCACACAGAACATACCTTGTATAGCCTAAATAATATAGATGTGATTTAAACATGAAAATGTTTAAAAAATTAAAAAAATAAAACACTTTTCTACTTAATTCTTCCTTCAATGCCTTCCTTTATCTATGCAGATGCTCTATATTCTGGAAAATTCATTCTGTAGAGTAAAAAAAGTCTTAAAATATGAAAATTATTCAAGGATAGGTTATATGTCTATAAAGACAAGCTTAGATAAGTTTAATGAAACCCATAACCAGATAGTATGGAGAGTGATTTTTTTTTGGCCCTAGCAACTCTTGAATACTATCCACTACACAAGAGATGAGCTGCAATCTTCATTTGTAGAAATATTATATGTGCCAAATGAAGCAACATAGCCTTAGTGAAGTGAAGAAATAGATATAGAGTTGTTTAATTATTGCTAAATTCTGCATTTGGAGAGGAAATTTATATTTGGAGCTACTGGGAGGTCATTATTGGCATAAAGATAAATGCTAATAGGTTAATTTTTTAAAGATTTAGATCTAGTAAGAATTATAAAGAATGTCTAGCTTAATCCTCACAGAAAACTAAGATCCAGAAAAAAATCTATATTTACTCAAGATCACATAGCTACTAAGAATAAGACTTGAGATTTAGAATCTATCCAACTACAACAATTGTAAAGTGAAAATAAAGGAAAATACATAACTGATTTCTTCTGTAATAATTTCTCATTTAGAATCTCAAGAAAGTCTAGAATCCTTTTTCATATCATTTTTAGGCAGATCTCACATAATTTTGTTTTTATCTTTCTTAATAGGAATTCCCATGTTTAATATTTAATTCTTTATCATATTTAACTAAATATATGTTTTAAGTTATAAACTTGGGTATGTATTTATAGAGATTTTGTATTCCCTTCACACATCCCTTACTAAACATAGCACTTTAAATGTGGCATAGTAGACAGAGTTGGACTTGGAATCAGAAAAGCCTCAGTGGAAAGCTTGCCTCAGACAATGCCTGTGTGACTATGGGCAGGCGAGTCCTTAGTCTTTGTCACTTTAGTTTCCTCATTTATACAATTGAAGATAATGTCACCTACTTCACAGCATTGCAAGAATCAAATTAGGCAACATATATAATGTAGTGTATAAATCTGAAAGAATGACATGTCAAGTCAATAAGCATTTATTAAGCATTACTATGCACTCACCCTGTGCTGCCTCCTGGGGTTTAGGAGCACACAATCTAATGGGTGATACAACAGTCAAACAATTATGTACAAACACAATTTATTCAGGGGAAACTGAAGATAATTTCAGAAGGAATGAACCAAGATTAGGAAGGACTAGGAAAGACTTCCTATAGACTGTGCAGTTTTATCTGAGGCTTGAAGGAAACTAGGGAAGTCTCGAGGCAGAAATGAAAAGAGAAAGATTTGTCATGGGAGACAGCCAGTAAAATGGAGTTTGAAGAATGCTCAGTGTCATATCATAGAGTCACTGGCGGGGGGAAGTGAGAGGATAAAAACTAGGTTATCAGGGTCTTTAAAAGTCAAGTAGTGAATTTTTAAATTTTATTATGGAGAAAACAGAGAGCTACTAGAGATGACTTAATTGTTAGAGAGAGGAGTAATAAGTCAGATTTTTGTTTTAGGAAGACCAGTTTGACAGTTGAATGAAGGATGGACTGGAGTGGGCAGTCTTAAGTGAACCATCTATTGATCTATTGCAAATGCCCAAGTGCTAAGTGATGAGGGCAAGTACCAGAGTCAAAGGAGAGAAGTGAGATATCATTAAGGCAAAAATGACAGGACTTGGCAACTACATGGATAAAGAGGAAGACAGAGAGGGAGAAGGAGAGGGAGAGGCATAGGGAGAGTCAGAGGGAGACAGAGACAGGGACAGAGAGACACACACACAGAGACAGAGAGAAAGAGAAACAAACACACACACACACAGACACAGAGGGTGATGGAGAGTGACTGATGGATACAAAGACAAAGACAAAGATACAGATATAGATACAGATGCAGAGAGAAGAGTGAAAGATAACACTTAAGTGAGACTTGATCACTGGGAAGAAGACTGTACCCTTGGCAAACAGAGGGAAAACAGGAAGAAGGAGGAGTAAGATAATATAATGAGTTCAAATTTAGGTATATTGAATTTAATATGATTTCAGGACATTTAATTCTGGATATACAATAGTCAGGAGAAGATATGACACTGGAGGCTAGGAAAAAGGTTAGAGACAAATAGATCTGAGAATCAACTGCACAGTGACAGCAGCTGAATTCATGGGACCTAATGAAACCACCAAGTAAAATAATAGAAAACAGTAAGTGTGTCCAGTGCAGAACTATCAGGGGTACCCATAGTAGCGACATGGTGAAGATCCAGAAAAGGAGACTGAGTCAAACAAGTGGTAAGAGAACCCACAGAGAATGGTATTGCAGATACCTAGTTAGAAAAGAAGTATCAAGAAGAAAATGGTTATTGGCATTGTCAAAGGCTACAGATTGTTCAAGAAATTTGAAAAACTGAGAAAAAGACCATTAGATCTGGCATAAATTTGGAAATAAATGGTGAAAATAAAAGTCATACTGCTGAGTTAAGAAAAATGAGAGTAAGGGAATGGTAGCCATTAAATGTAGACAGTCTTTTCAAGGAGTTTGGAAGAACTGCAGGATGGAATGGATTATCTTGTCCAAGTAAAAGTATTTATTGTATTGCTTTAGCAAAGTCCCAATTTAGATCGAGCTACAAAAATTTGCAGTGGAAACAGGCAACAAAGTTTCATGATTTTATCAACTTTGTTCAATGGCAGGAGATTAGGAACAAAGGAAGTAGATGGTATATACATACTATGAGCATAATTATTATTAACTAATGCCCCCCAACAATCCTATATAGCTCCTGGTGCTTCCCTTTCTATCTGTGAAATTACTTTCTATTTATTTTGAATTTAATTATCCATGCACACATTATTTTTCCAGTAAAATCTAAATCCCATAAGGACCAGAACAGTTATATTTTGTCTTTTTTTACTTCTAGTACAATGGGCACTTAATACATTTTTTGTCAAACTGAATTGATGGAATATTTGTTGGGTTGAATTGAATAATTTTCTGACAACAGATCTCTAAAAATAAAGAAGATTTCTCTCTCTCTCTCTCTCTCTCTATATATATATATATACACACATATATATGTATACACACACACACACACACATATATATATATATATTTATAATTTGATGATTATGTAAAGTTGAAACATACATTACAGGTCCATATCTAAAACTAGCAAAATGGGACTTTCCTGGGTGTGGGAAAACCTGACCTATTATGTTAATAGAATTAAATAGCTTTGCTAGGTTTATAACTAATCTGCTGATAAAACAACTATCCAGCTCATATTAAGTTCATGCTTTATACACTTGGTTTCCTTTGAAAATTAAAAGCCTGACCTAGAAAATAAGCAAACTGTTCAGGGACACCATCTTAGGAGTTTGGTTGTTAGCCACCTGCTGTCCCCAATAAATCAGACAGTAAACTACTGATCCATGTCACAGCATTTTTAACCTTTCAATTCTTGGGTACAAAATGTCTGCAAACTAGACATTTTCATTGGAATCTACCCAATAAAACACAGCCTGTTTCATGTGAGATATATCTTACTAAAGGGTTTGTTCTTTTTTTTTTTTAGGCAGAAGATATATAAACTTAATCGTGTGAAAATTATAGGTTGAAGATGTTGCAATAAGAGCCTCTTGAATGTGGTTAAGTTTCACAATGTCTTAAGAGGTGTGTCAAAAATTCATTGTTTGGGCATATTATTAAACCTAGTTACAATAGCTCAGAGTTATGAGTAATCAGTGTATTTAAAATATAATTTATGCAATTTCCTGTTGCAGCATTTGTCTCATCTTCTTTGCCTCCAAAGATTCCTGAAGTATCACAGGTAATAATTTAATCTGAAATAGCTTTTTTTTAAATTCATGGACCCAATTAAATATAATCTTATAAATAAAATTATTAAGCATCATTAAAGCTTCACTTTTGTCCATTTCATCAAGGAAGGGAATTTAAATCACCCTTTCCCTCTTATTCTGTTCAGTGCTTAATCTACTTAATATATTCAAAGAACAATCTAGTAGAGGAATAAGTGATTTTACAGTAGTTAAAATTTATATCTCTATATTATAACATTTTAAGAGATAAAAAATGTTTTCTATCTGTTATCCCATATGATTTTCCACAGGGCACTTGAATTTATTACCTCTGTTTCTACAGAGAAGAATACTAAGAGTAAGAAATATTAAGTGACTTGTTCAAGGTCATACAGCCAAGTGAAGTGTTTAAGGCAAAGTTTGAATTCAAGTCTTCTGACTGATTCTGACACTTTATCCTTTTTACTACTAACTGTCATGTGGAAGGTTTATTGATTTTTAGAAGCATCAGAATCCCTTTCTTTATACCTTTATACTTTAGTAGGTTATATGGTCTAAACCTGATATTTAGGCAGCTAAAAACCTAAGGTATATTAAAAAAAAAAAAAACCTTGCTTAGCCAATTATCTCCATGGGCTTGAGGTGCTCAATATTAAACATTTTTTTTCTGAATGTTTAATTACTTCTACAATTAATTTTTTCCACATATTTCTAACCAAAGTGACTTTGGGCTCTTGCTCATGAGTAAAAATGATATGATTATGTAGAACTTTATATTTTTTTAAAGAAATTTTAAGTTTTTCATTAGTCTAATCTTTTGGCTAGAGATACTAAACTACTTTAGCCAAAATATAAGCAACTCTAGTGATTTTATATTTCATCTGTAATGAAATATAAAACTTAGTTTTTAAAGTCCTTCCCAACCTGATTCCAATCTGTTTTTCTAGCTTCATCAGTCATTTCTCTCTGTGATCTAGAAACTGATCTCTCTCTTTTTCTCACACATCTCCCAACTTCATAAGTTACATTAGCAGTTCTCTATGTCTCTATGTCTCTCCCAAACTCTGTCTCATAGAGTTACTTTTACCTGTGGTTCAGGTACCGTCTTTTACTGGAGACCTTTCCTGACACCTTTCCCTCAAACTGCAATCATCCTTCTTCAAGATACCACATTTAACTACATTATTTTGATTATTTGGTATGTGCAAACATACATACACACACACACACACACACATATATATGGTTGTGTCTGTGTGTGTGTATGGAGAGAGACAGATGTGTGCATGTGTGTATATATACGCATGTATAGATATATAAACTTTACTTTCTTTACATATATATCATGTGTATGCTGATTTGTGTATGTGCGTGTATGTCTTTATTCATACTTGCTGTTTCCTCCAGTATAGGTTAAAATCATTGCATGTATGGATTGTTTCATTCTTTGTAGTTATAGCACAAGAGTCTACCAGTGTCTGGCTAGTTATAGTTATGTAATACATACTTGTTAATTGGTTATTTCCTCAGGAATCTTTCCAAATTTCTAAGTTACTTTTGTTTTTCTTTTTGAACTTTCCCTACTAGCGTACAATCATTTAAATCTTAGATAGATGCATCCTGATATTCAACTTGTGCTCCCTGTATAATTTTCTTATATATTTTCTCCTATCTAGTGTCTAAGTAGCTTTTTTTCTTTTATATTCAAGTATGGATATTCCTATCAAATCCATTCTATTTTTTCAAGAGTTCTTTTCATCCCTCTGCATTAATTTGCATTCTATTTCAACTTTCAGGCATTAGCAGTTCCAATCAATCTAAACCATAGCTACATTAACACCAACGAACTGCTTTGCCTAATTTTTTGTGCATTGAATTTACATATTCATATGTGTCATGCAAATCATGGCACATCATGGATATGCAACAAATATTTTATTTGAATCAACATTTTCTCCTGTATAAAATGTTTCTGTAGGGTAAAAACTATTTCATTTTATTCTTTGTATCTTTAGAGACTAGCAGAATGCCTGGCACAAGGTGTGTGTTTAATAAAGGTTTGCTGACAATGTTATGTGTCACTATCAGGGACAAAATAAAACAAAAACATGACCTTTTATTTTAAACAATGCAGATCACCATCCTTCATGTATGGCCATATCATGCAGTTCTAATCTATGACCATCTATAAGTCATCTGTCACATTGGTTCCATGCATGGCATGGTGCTTTCCTCCCTTTATTTTAACAAGAGGATGCCATTGGCATGTTGACTCCAGCTGATTCATTGCTACATTGATTAAACTATCTGTTGAACAACTCAACTCCTTTTTTCCCCCTCTTACAAATATTTATTGGATAGAATTTCTTATTCTACTTCTTTTCAATTCCTTATTTTTAGTGTGCATAACATTCACTCTGCTCTTGGGGTGACCTTTATTTCAATCCCTCAATGATCACAGTGTTCCATTACCTGAAGCCACATAACATCAGAGGAATAATGATATTTTTTTTTAAAAATACACTTTCATTTCAGGAAGAAGTTTGGGGTCATTAGAAGAACTTTGCACTTTCCCAAAGGCAATCCTGCTAGTTTTCCTGCTCTTATTTAATTCTAGTAATATACACATTAATTGGATTGCAGATTCATTTGAGCATTTGAACTTTCTTTGAGGGCATTAGTCTATTTTCATTCAGATGGGGCAGTCAAATATTTGCAAATAATGATCTGGGAATTTTAGAATAGGAAGGAGTCTTTCAAGGTCATCTGGTTCATTCTATTGGCTTCTAAGTAGAAATGAGCAACCTATCCCACAAAAAGAAATTATGTAATTGTTTAAAGTCTTTACAGAAGGAAATTCTGCAACTCTTCAGTAACTCATTCTAACATTAATTGACACTGCCAGGAAATTCTTCCTTTAATCTAGTCTAAATTCCTATCTAGTCAGTTCAGCTCATTTTCTCTTTTTCTGTTCTTACCAGAGATTGAGAATAACTGCTTGTCATTTTTCTTAAGAACTCTTTGACTATCTGAAGACCATAATTAAATATTCTATTATCCATTTCTTCTTCAGGATAGAAATATCTATTAAAAATACACTTCATTCCTCCTTCCTTGCTTCCATGACAAAAATATCTTTACATTAAACTGTAAAAAAATGCAGCTCAACAAATATGTACTGAGTTCATAGTAAAATAAAATTAGAACTGAAAGCTGTAAGGGACTGTTGTGTGTAGGTGTATTGTAAAATTTCATCACCTGGTGTCCTCTAGCACCAGAGCATTATTTAGTGATTGATTGGAGAGTGCCATGGGAGTGGAAGTGGACCAGGGACCAGGAAGGATATTTAAGCCCTTGCATTTGATTTAATAAATGTTGATCTTGGAGATCTTGGAGGTCTTGGAGAACTTTCCATGCTTGTTTCCTGCCCCTTCAACGTTCATCTGGGTAAGGATAAGCTAGCCAGCAGGAACCTAACACTTCCAGAGCAGCTAATCTAAAAGGAACATAACAAATGGTGCCTGAACAGGGACACAAATGTGTCTGAATGGAGCCTGGGATAAGGACCAGCAGATAGAAGCAAGAGAAATTCCAGGCTACATCCCAGAGCAGAGGATTTTGGAAAGTAACAGGGTGATTGTTACCAGGGAGCTGATTTTTAAGGAAGTTGGAACAAGGAGGTGTGAAGGAAAGTGAAAGTGAGAAGAAACAAATAAGTATTCAGCATTGAGGAGCCAGTGGGAAGAGGAATTTTGGAGGCAGAGCTGCAGGGGGACAGAGCTTCTTCCTCAGCAGCAGTCCATACCAGTGCCATCAACAGAATGCTAGGGACCTTTTGGTCATTCCTTTTGGCCACTGCTGCCTACCTTTTTGTGCTAAGAGCAACCCAAACCCCTAAACTTATGACCAACTGCAGAGACTTCTCACTGGGTCCACTGACTATGACCCTGATGCCTACGACTAATTCCACTCCCAAAGCCACAATGCATTTCACTCTCCAGCCTACAACCAAGCACACCAGGACTCTTGCTCTGACAATAGAAAGCCATGAAGTATACACTAATTGCACTTCCTGTATTGAGAGAAAAATGTCACGTGTTATTGGACAGTTTGTAGTGGTGTTGACTACTGTCCAGAAAATGCAACAACTCCAAATTGTACTGTTGTGAACCACTCAAGTAATTTCAAATGAGCTCTGTCATTCTCTGCTGCTCCCACCTTCTGCAGAGGGAGGGGAGAGGGAGAAGGGAAATCTTCCCTTTTGAAACTTCGAAACTTAAACCTATATCTCAAAAAGTTTATTTTAGAAATCAAGGAACCCTCATGCCTTCTTCCTGGTTTGGGGAGGAGGGGGTTGGGCAATTGCCTATTGATTTGGAATTAGTTAAGAAAAAAAGGAGAAGACTTTTTTCCTGGTACTGGGAAATTCAGATTTCATCTTTTGAATAAAGCCTTTGCTTATGGCTAATATTTTGGTGATATATATATATATATATATATATATATATATATATGTATATTTAATCATCAATAGTACATTTTACATCTCTCCACTGGCCTGGAGAAGTGGAAAATGTTTCTGTGTTTTGAGATTTTGGTGCCAGTCAGGGTGTCCAACAATCTCACTTTGATGGGTTTGAAATGCAGGGGAATTGTTTCTGTGTTTTTGTTTGAACTCGTGTGTGTGTGTGTGTGTGTGTGTGTGTGTGTGTGTTTGTGTAATTCAGATTTGAAATAGGTATGGTTAAATGTTGCTCCTTTTAGTTTGAGTTTGGAATTTAATTGCTTAAAAAGGTCTAATTTCAGTAATTAATGTAGTAGGGATCTGAGCCTATCTGTTTATAACATTTGAAAATTTGTAAGTGGCAAAGTTTGAAATGATTTCAGGTATGAGCTAAGTTTTTGTTAATGTAATATTGACTGAAGGTTGTATTCGACTTAGGTTAATGGAGACTTTTAGGTTTAGTAAATTCAGCCTCTCTCACTCTCTCTCTCTCTCTCTCTCTCTCTCTCTCTCTCCCCTCAAGAAGCTTTGAAAAGAGGGCAGGAAAGCCTTTAAGAAGAAAAAGTTACCACCTTGTGTTTAAAGAAAAAGACACTGAGAGCTAAATGAGAGTAATTTAGTCATTTTTGAAAGTTTTGTAACAATTTATATGTGTTATTAAAGTTTTGTAAGAATTTATGTTATTAAGAAGGAAAATATAATTGGGATAAATCGTATTTCAAGAAATTTGGAAATATTAAACCATATAATTTAATGATTTCTTATGGGAAAGAGATATTTGTACTATCTGATTTGTTTTGATGTTAAAATTGATATAATTGTCAAACAGGTCAAACAGTTACTTATGTCTATATACTTAATATTCATCCTATGGATGTCTTTGTATTCTCAAGTCTCCTCCATTATAATTTTCATCTCCTTAAGAGTTAAGTTTTTCCTTGTCTCTCTAATACCTAACACACAGTTTCTGTTTAATAAATGCTTTCTTGATTGATTAAGTATATGCATCAAAACAGTGATATGAAAGTTTTAGGAAGGAAGGTATCCTTTCTGGGTAAAAGCAGAGAAAACAGAAGGCCCAAGTCCTATTTTATTTTTATTGTTTTAAATGTTTATTTTTTTTAGGTTTTTGCAAGGCAAATGGGGTTAAGTGGCTTGCCCAAGGCCACACAGCTAGGTAATTATTAAGTGTCTGAGATTGGATTTGAACCCAGGTACTCCTGACTCCAGTGTCTGTGCTTTATCTACTGTGCCACCTAGCCGCCCCCAAGTCCTATTTTAAAAGCCAAAATTCAAAACAAAAAAAAAATTTCCTTTAGTCCAGAAATCATTCTCTGTTGATAAATGAGACTCTTATGGAATTAGGTACATTGTCATTATTGGGACACTAAAGTGTCATTTAATATACTAGCACTGTAATGACTTTAAAGAATTAAGATGCCTCCTTAACTAACTTACTAAGAAAAAAAAAGTGGCCTAAGTAATTCTCCATTTTATCACATTAAAATCACTAGGGTAACATTTTCTGCTAGAGAAGATAAAGGAGTTCCCTAGTGGCTTAAAGAATCAATATTGGCTTTGAGCACCTAATTGACTATCAAGGAGGGAGTATCTTTGTTAAGTACTTTAGAAAATTTCACTTAACTTGTATTATTGTACAATATTCTGTTCCAGTGTTTTAAAATCAAGTTTATGTTATAGAGTTCCTATGAATTCCATTCAATAGAGAAATTATTACAGTCATTTGTCATATAAAAATGAACATATCACAGTAAAGTGGTCTAAGATTTTGAGGTGAATTTCCTTCAATTAATTGTTGCAAAAACTATTTGTTACTCTAAAGTAGTATCTCTTAGGGTGGGCATATTGAAAGAGATGTTCATTAGTAGAAAAGTAACAAATTGTGGAATAAACTGTAAAAGACATAAGACGTTTTTCTAATCTGGACTTTTAGTGTTTTCCTAGAAAAATTACTTATTTGGAATATCCACTGTTCAATTGTATTTAGATCAAGCCCTTTATTTTAAAGATGAAGTAACGTTGACAGAAAACATACAAGGTAGAAATAGTACCCTGTTCATCAGACTGGAGTCTCTGTTCCCTCTCAAGCCATACTATTTATGTTTCTTCCTCTGATAGAATGTAAGTTTCTTAAAGGCAGAGATTATTTCTCTTATGTCTTGCTGTCCCTAATATCTCAATACAGGCATTAAGCATATGTACTTAATACATCCTTATTGGATTAATTGAAGAGGGGGAAAAAAGAATAACTGCAAGGAAGAAAATTGGGAGAATAGATAACACAAAAATCAGTCTTTCTCAAAAAAAAAATAAAATTGAAACAGATCATATACAAATACACACACATTCAGAGAAACTTAACATCACCAATTAGCTTGTCTCATAGGTTTCATAAAATAGTCAATTTCATATTATGAATCAGCTCATTTAAAAGAATTCCCAGAATTGCCATGCACTCAAAACTAATAGTAGCCTAAATCATGAATGTTTGCCAGTTTATTCCAATAAAGTACCCTGACCTTGATTAATTATTATGAGGAAAAATATGATTTTTCCCATATTAACTTCTTATCATAGGAATGCCAGGCTCCTACTATCAAAAATGAATGAATGAGAGTAAATTCGACCTAATATTTCTAATGCCCATATCTTAGTCATCTTGCCATCTGCCCTGCTGCCTGTTGCCCACCTACATCAGCACCATCCAGACCAGGTTTTCAGAAATCATGTTCTCATCCTCACAGAAACTAATCTCTTCAACTTTTGATCCTTTCTCTGGGGCCATCTTTTCCTTATTGGTGAATGAATGAATATTCATCTCACCCTGTTTATCTAGACAGGACCAAGACCATTAATCCTATTCATCTACCCCAGTCAGTTTGCAATCTATCCTGCAACTATTTATGTATTCCACACTGACACTTTCCTTTCTACCTGTTACTCTAAGAACAATCAAACAATAGTAGTGATTACCTCTGGTTAGCTTTTCCTGTGACTCCCAAGAACAAATCTCCCTTTCCTGGACAACGAGACCCCCCAATCTCTTCCTGCTAGAGTGTAATCTCTTTGAGAGCAAGGACTATTTCAGTTTCATAATTCTATTGCCAATGTCTAGCACACAGTAAACACTTGATAGTGGCAAACTGAGACCTAGTAAAAACACTAGCTCATAAAGAAAAAGGTCTCCAAGGTTACCTCTCTGTCAGTCATATCTGGTCATTGTATTCTGGAGGACAAAAGGAACCCAGTGAATTTGCACAGCTCTCTCTGTCTCTCACTTAAATACAATTCACTTGAATGTCATGGCATCACATTATTGATGCCAGATTCCTCTTCAAAAACAAAAGACCCACAGTTACACATTCACATATACTACAGATATAGATCTCTCTCTGTACACATATATATATGTATATATGATATATATTATATATAAATAGTAGACATACATATATATAAAATAATAGACATATCTCTTTAGATATAGATATATATCCTATATGTATCTAGAATGCTTCTCTAAATATAGGTTTTCATTAGTCAATATTCCTTAGACATATAGAGCAGTTAGGAAATTACATACTTATTATAAATGGTTTAAAATTTATCTTTTACTTTGATATTCTGAATCTCAGTATTTTAAGAAGTCATTTAAGCTCATTCAGCTCTAAATCAGTACTTCCTTTATAGCATTAATAACAAGATAACCACCTAGTTTTTGCTCAGATAGCCAGTCTAAGGAACTTATCTATTAAGAAAGTTTATTCTGATTTTGACTATATCACATTATATGTGCTGTAGTTAAGATGCAATTGTAAATTTAAAATTTGAAATTCTAATTGAAAATTTAGTAAAATTCTAAAAATAAATAGATTCTCCCTATTGCTCTTTGTTTCATTTCTCCCTGACTTTGTCTCTCTGACTCTGTTTTTTTCTGGCTCTGCTTTTCTCTTTCCCTCCCTTTCTCAATGCTTTATTATTACCATTGCTTCAAAACTGTAATGCATTATTAATTCCAACTTCTTAAGCAAGTTGCCTGTAATTATAATTGTCTTTCTAAAAAAGAAGATGCAACAGCTGCACCTGTTCTGGAAATGGATCCCCTGAGAACATAATTAACTTATTTCAATTTGGAAACAGAATAGTGTCTAGAACCAGGGAAAGCATAACCTTAAAGTAGCTCTCTCCACTCAGTTTTTAAGCATGGTAATCTCAGAAATGTCTTGCAGAAGCTATACTGAGTAGCAAGTTGAAAAGGGGCAAATTTGCATGTTTTAATCAAGGAATTAAAAAAAATGAAATGCTATGCTAGATAATCTCATACTGGTTAGCTCACTTGGTTAATGGTAATACACAGGTTAGGATGATGGATTTCATTTCTTTCTGGATCATTTGTCTTTTTTCATGTTCACAAATTATACAGTTCATCCCAAATCAACTGGCTCACAGATTCCAAGAATATTGGCAACCTGAGTTATTTGACCCAACTGCTCCCCCCAAAATGATTCTCTTCTATAATATTCCTGACCAAGTTGGATGTGGCAACAGCCATAGTTGTTTTTTCACTGTGTTGGGCTGAAATCTTCCCACCTACAATTTCTATCCATTGATCTTACTGTTATCCTCTAGGGTCAACTATAGTAAGTTTAATCCTTTCTTCTACATGATAACCATTTGAAACGTTAGGATACAGCTATCCCAACCACATTTTCTCCAGAGAAAACATCCTTAATTCATTCAATTAACTCTTGCATTCTAGGTCTTTGAATCCCCCAGCATCATTGTTGCCATACTCTGGATGCATTACACATTTATAAATGTGTTTTTTAAATATACTACCTAGAACTCAGGATGGTTACAAATATGAGGGGAAAAAAGGTCAGAAAAGATCTATTAAAATCCTGTGGTCTTCCAGTGGATCAATAATCTTCATTCTCTCCCTTGACACAGCTTGAGAACCATCTGTCTTTGACTATTGTATTATTCTCTTGTTCATATAATCCTAGGAATTTATCAAAGGGCTTTCTTTGTGTTCTAGTGACACTGAGACTAGGAGTGGAGCTGAGCATGTGAACTGTTCATCAATTATCCCTTGATATTATTGCCTACCTGCCTCATCTTTTTTTGTAGTTATACATTTCTTTACTATTTTTATGCCAGTTTTTTTCCTGCATAATTCTTTTTTGTAATATGTTTCTGCCTGTCTCATTTTTCCATTACCCTTTATGTGAAGAACAATTTTAATTCTTCAAAAACTGTAATACAACTCCATGCCCTGTAAGTATTCACATCTATATAAATGTATGGCATGAAAAAAAGTTAAAAAGATGGTCATATGAAGAAAAGTTTCAGTCACCATTACTTTAAAAAGTTAAACACATGTCCACAATTGCAAAAACAAACATTTTATGTGTTCTATCCATAACATCATAATTCAGTAGGGACAGTATTATTATAAAGAAATGTAGAAAGTTAAGACATTTAACTCATCCTCAGTATTAACATACAGACATAATTAGCACACACATAAAAGTATGCTTAAGAAGTCTTATTTAGTACATGTGCTATCTGCTTGTGATGATCAGAAAATCAGAGATTTATGTAATTTTATATCTACAAATTATTTTCATTCCTATAGTGCTTTGGGTATCATAAAGCACTTTACTTATACACTCTGTGATTCTGTAGCACAAGTAGTAGCATTACCACCTTTTTACGGATGAGTAAACTAAGACTCAAAATGGCAAAATGACTTTCCAGTCTTGCACAGTGATAAGACAGGATTTAAACCCAGGTTTCCTGATTTTTGGGTCCAGTGGTCATTGCACTATAGTAAAGAGTTTAGATATCATTTATTTGCTTTTCACTTAGACATAGAGATCTGTGGTTCATAGTAAACTTGTGCTTCTCTGTTTCTAGATGAATTACATTTTTGTTATCTACTTGCTGGCAATCCTTCCTTGCCATGTAATGTTAAATGTGACTTGAAGATAATTCTGATGAAAATATTAAACTAGATATATCATATATCACAAATACACTTCTTAGACAGCAGTATCAGAGCAAAAAGTGGGTTGTATTATCCATTTCCTATTACCGGCACAGTGCAGTAAATTTTAGATTAATTGAATTGAATCTGATCAATGTTGGGCTCTCTTGTAGGATACAATAATGAACTTGAAGTCTTCTCTTGATCATCTTTGTAACATCTCCATCTAGAGAAATTCCTGTATTTTTGTGCCAGTTAAACTGTTCTATGTTGAATATATTGTGCACATAAAACACACATTTAGAAATACTGAACATGTCTCTGCCCACTGGCAATGTGAAAGTTTACAAACAATTTGGTCTATTTGAAGTTGATGTTTTGCAATCTTGTTCTATCACAAAATTTTCTTTGTTAAAACTGACAGAGATAGAATATTGGACTTTAAGATATTTCTTTTTTTAAAGACATTTCTTTAATGCTCATCATATCCATGAAAATATAAGGAACAATTTGTTATTCCAGAATAATTAGAGTAAGGATTTCAAAAGAAACTTTCAGTCAGATCACATTGGTTCATTCATTCCACAAGAATTTTAGGTGCCTATTATGTGCCAAGAACTGTAGAGATAAAACTAAGAAACATAAATGTCCTTGTCCTCAAGAAACTTACATTCTATTAGGAAAGTAATAATGATGATTCCAAAGGTAAAATGTAAAGTCTATTTCATTGAAACCTCCAAGAGAATAAGAAAAATCACAAAAGGAAGCAAATAACTTTCAGCAAAATTGTTTAATTATTAAAAATTTATTGTGTGTAGCAAGACTTACATAAGCATTTTGCCTTTCTGATTTAATAGTATTAACAGTTTTTTCTTTTCCAGCATATTATTCCATGAAGAAAAATAAATGTATAATCAACTGAAAATTGAAAAAAATTAGCAAAGTTTTCTGAAAAGGAAAAATATAAATGTTCTTTCCAAGGCAAAATTTTATCATAAAGCAATGATAAATTTACCTGATTTTAAGATTAATTGCATTAAAATTCTAAGACTTTTAATTACCTAATTCTAAATTTTGAGTACTAATAGCAAGAAAAGGAAAACTGATTGACTAAATAAAAGGCCTAAAACCTTAGGAAGGAATGGCAAGTATATCTTTGAATTTATTTTTTTAATGAGAAGAAATAAGGAGGTATAGGCAAAACTAAATATAACTAATTATATTCTAAGGTAAGTGAAATGATTCTTAAAAATAACTTATTGGGGCAGATAGGTTGAACAGTGGTTAGAGCACCGGCCCTGGAGTCAGAAGGACCTGAGTTCAAATACAGCCTCAGACACTTAATAATTACCTAGCTGTGTGATTTTGGACAAGTCATTTAAACTCATTGGCTTACAAAAACTAAAAAAACAATAACTTCTCATCCTCAGTGAATCCAAGTCAATCCAGACAAACTCTATGTCACTTTAAAGAAAACAAAACCTTATGCTTATTAAGACATTATTGGTGATCTTGAAAGGAGATCTGTAATGCAGGTCTTTACAAAAAAGGAAAACTTGGTGGAGTTAGTAAGGAACAGAATGTAACTTTTTATATAATTAGCAAAATTTTATAATATATTGTTGAAGGGATAGATTGAGATCACTTATAAATGGAGATGGTGATCATAGAGGGCCAATTCAGATTCATATGGGAATTTCCTCATTTGCTTTTTGCTATGTACACATTCAAATTAAGTCAGCAAGCATTTATTAATGACTTATGATAAACCAGGCATTGATTTAAGGACTGAGTACATAAAGAAAGAACAAGTAAAAACAAAAAAAAAAGTTCATGTGTGCATGAGTATCATAGTATATATATCTGGATTTCAGCAAGATGTAACAATCTCTCATGATAATATTATTGTTGGTAAGAAGAGTATATTTTAGACACTGGTAGTATTGTCAAGTGAATCCATGACTCATATAATAATAAAAACTTAAGAGCAATGGTTAAATGAATTAATATCAACCCAGAAGGATGTCTCTAATGGAAAAACTTGGGCTCAGTCTTCGACCCTCATTCATTTAACATTAACATGAAGTGAGTGAAAGCATATGTGGTTTGGTTTTTGATCCAATTCAATTCAACTATATTTTATTGGGCTAACAATGGGAATGTAAAGACAAACATAATGGTAACTGTTCTCAGAGAGCTTAATTCTAATAAGATTGTGACATGTACAGAAATGAAGACAATACAAGGAAAACTGAAGTAGTTATCACTAACCACAGGAAAGACTGTAAGAAGGTGAAATCAGTGGAGGTTAAAACTTAATCTTGAGTTTTAAAATTTATGAAGTACTTAATGTGATCTTATGAATCCTCATGATAAACTTGTAATTAAATTACTACAGGTATTATTTTACCCTTGCACATAAGGAAACTACTATGAAATGACAAGTCTACAGCAAAAGGCAGATGGGGGCCTGGAGATCCTGAACAAGTCATTTAACTTCTATATGCCTCATTATCTCAATGGCAAAATAAGAATAACAGTATTTTTACTATTTTGGGGTGCAGACTTAAGTGATATAATATTTATAAATTGCTTCTCAAAGTTCCCGGCAAGTAGTCATGCTATCATGACTTAAAAATAATGACTTAAAAACCTTTTCAGTTAGATCATGTTCATTCATTTCACAGGCATCTTAATTGACTATTATGTGCCAAGCCAAGGAGATTTAAAAAACAAAGAAAGAAAATGAAATTAAAAACCAGTTTACAAGGGGCTTACATTCTATTGAAGGAAATATGATGATGATCTATTTCTTGCAGATGATAAAATATAAGTACTATTTCAATGAAAATGCCAAGAGTTTAAGAAAAATCCCCTCACAATGGGGAAAATTTGTTGAGAAAATACCCTTTTGGAAAATTGTTTTATTTTAGAAAAAAATTTCCCAAGTGTGTAGTAAGACTTAGATAACTTTGTGTTTTAACCAAGTGTTTCTTTTTTTTTAACTTCTCTTACTAAAAGATTATTTTCCTTTGCCAGCATGATATTTCTTCCAAGAAGAAAAATTTGATTGGTTACTTCTTGTCCTTTGCTATCAGAGAAGACCAAAAGACATCATTATGCTTGAGAAAATTTAGTGTTTCCGACTGTGGTTGCCCAATATGAGTTCAGAATGTTCTACCACAGGTCGGATACAAATAGCCCATAAGAACACTTGGGCACTCTGAACTTAAAGATGTCACATTTCTTTGGAGCTGCTTCAATTCTGCCTTCCTCATAGAGTGCAGCACCCTCACTGATGAGGGCACACCATTCTGGGCAGTCCTGTGCCAGTGTCTCATATTGTACAGGCAATTACAAAGTTCTTCAATGAGACCTTCAGAGTGTCTCAGTACTGCTTCTTCTGACCCCTTGTGAGTGCTTGGCCTGTGTGAGCTCTCCATAAATAGTCCTTTTGGCAAGTGTAAGTCTGATATTCTAACAATGTGCCAGTTCCATCCCAAGTTGTACTCTCTGTAGTAATGTTGGAGTGCTAGGCTGTTTATCTCAGGAAAAGATCTTAGTGTCTAATATCTTCTCCTGCCAGATGAGCTTTAGAATATTCCTTAGACAATTCGAATGGAAGTGATTCAGTTTTCTGACATAATGGTAGTAGACTGTCCAGGTTTCATTGGCATATAGCAATGAGGTCAGGCACAATGCTACAGTATGGAAGTCAGTCTAATATCTCTTCTACATTTTCTTTCAGAGTCTTTTAAATATTGAGCTAGCTCTGGTAATGCATGCATCAACCTCATTGTCAATATGTACATCCTTGGAAAGGCCACTGCCAAGGTATGTGAACTTGTCCACAGTACTCAAAACTTCTCCATTTGCTGTGCTCAATGGTTTCTGTATGGATGATGCGGTGTTAGATGTTGGAGCACCTATGTTTTCTTGGTATCAGTTGTTAGACCAAAATAAAAAAAAAATGATGGTATAGTGCTTGACAATTGAAAAAAAAAAATTAGCAAAGTTTTTTGAAAAGGAAAAAAATATCAGCCTTCATCCATTAAAAAAGCTTCATTATAAAACACAAAGATAAGTTTATCTTGATTGAATGACAAATTGCATGAAAGTTATGAGCTTTAATTGCTTAATTTATAAAGTTCACTTCTCAGATAATCCCTAGTGGTCATTATCAATGAAGATAAATATTCAGAACTTTCACAGTAGTAAAAAAAAGAAAAATTGGTTGCCTTAATAAAAAGACCTAAAACTTTAAGGAGTGACATACTTATTTACTTCTTCATCCCTTTCCCCTATAGCCACAAAAATGAAGTACCAAAGGTAAAATATCAATGCAAATGTCTCTTGACCAGCAGTCTACCTTACTTATTCTGATACCATATTGTATGTGTAAGCTGAGAATGATAACTAATACCCTGGATGACAGAACCCAGATCCAGAAAATATAGCAGCTGGTTAGAAACAAGGCATCTCCAATTAGATAAAATATATTCTCATTCTTAAAAAAGCTTAATTCTAATAACAAAAAGATAAATTAAACATTGTTTGACAATAGTTCATATTAAAAATACATTGAAATTTCAGTAGATTTTAAAGTCAAATTAAGTAAGCAGTATAATGTGGTCTTCAGAAAACCTAACGTGATTCTAGGTGACATTAATAGCAGCAGAGTACTCTGAATGAAAAAAGAATGTAATACTCTGCTTTGGTCAGAGGATATCTAATAATAATAATAATAATACTTCTGTATATTTAATTCAGTTCTGGGAAATTCATTTTTGGAAGTATATTAATAAAATAGAGTTGTATTCAAAGAAAATCAGTAATATAAAGGAAATGGGCTCCACAATAAGGAGGAAATAGTAGAATAGAATTGGGTTAAACTATAGACCTTGAAATATTTTCATTGTATAAATAATATTCTCATATTTAGTATTTTCAAACTCAGAATGCTATGAGCATTAAATCAGGGCTGTTCAACTTTACTTTTAAAAGGTCTTTATTGAAACAATGTACAATAATTTTTGATTTTCCATTTTAGTGATAGTTCTGTTGTAGCTCAGCTTCATTTGGTAAAGCATTTAGTAAACCCACAGAGTCACATAAAATTGCCGTGCATGCCGCCTGTGGCCCATGGGCCACATTTTGGACAGCCCTGTATTAAATTATTCTTACATGAAAGAAAAATGACCATTTAAAAAGTTAATTCCAAAAAATTTTTGGATCTTTACCCAACCAAACAAAATAACAAAACAAACAAAAATATGTAATGTTGACTTCTAATAACAAATCCCATTGTATCAAGGGCACTGGGGGGGGGTGTAGACCTCCTTGAGAAGGAAGATTCACATTTGGAAAGGTCTTGGCATAAATCATAGGAACAAAGATACTGGATTTGGGAGGAGTCATCTCTCCCAGCAAGTCCTCCTGGACATATCACATAATAGATACATCTGATATCCACCCATACCTAAGTTGAAGGTCGCTAGCTTCCTTGATGGAGAAGTAGTTTTGCATATCCTGCCTTCTGATAGTGGAATGTTTATGAATCCAGTTTCCAAGACTCCATCTTGAAAATTTAGAGAAATATTAATAAATGTGTATGTTAATCTAATTCTATTTTGTTCTTTCTTGAAATCAAATTCTGGAGATTAACTTTTATCCCTTATCAGGACAAACTCTGATGCTTAACACATATTTGATATAATTACTATTTTTAAGACCAAAGTCATGTATGTCCTATCTAGAGATTTCAGCTTTTAATCAGGATTTTTTTACCTTTATGAAAACTTGAAGAATTTTAATAGGTTGAATATGGTTAATTTTTAGATGTTCATTTTAACATTTAATGTAGTTTCAATTTCACTAATAAGATGCAAATTTCTCCAAAAGATCTCCTAATACTAAGGAATCATATTCTGACTAAAAGAATGTATATTATTTTCTTATTGAAAGGAAATTGACTAGACAGAAACATGTGATTGCCCCTAAGAGTCCTATTTACATGAAAATGCTGCAAAGAACTGTGCCTATTTAATACAGGTTTGAATAGTATCATTTAAATGTAAGAAAAGGAGCAAAGATTCTCAGAACTAGGGGAAAAATTTATTCAAGTCCTATTTTGTCTGTAACTTTTACTTCTTTGAATGCATTCCAGATGGTTGAACCAGAGTCCATTAAATAATCCTTTTGTTTTCTGGGCTTCATATTCTTTGGCCTCAAGGAAATGCTGGTTCTACAAGGGGGTTAATTAAAACTGCTTGGCTGCACTGCTTAAGGAAAAAAAGGATATGTATTTGAATGTAAGCTTTTATTATTTATCTATCTTTTAAGCAGGAGTGTCTGTTCATCCATGAAAACCAGAAGCAACTTTGATTTTCTCAAAATGGCCATCAAAGTTAATTATTAATGATGAATAATAGTTTCAAAGATTTTCAAGTTTGAGTCCCTTCTATTATTAACAAGATGATCATACAAACAGAAAAAAAAATTTCAAAAATATAAAAATTTTGGCAGGGATTCAGTGTTTTTCTTCTTTGATTTATATTGTTTTCTTTTTCTTTTCTTTTTGCAAGATAAACATTCTATGTGTTAAGTAGTTAAACTTGACATGCCAACTGAACTGGTCCTCTCCACCTCCGCCTCCAAGGACTAAATAGAACTACAGTGGATTTATTGGCAGACATGGACAGGCAACATAGAGTGAAGTATTTAGAGTAGGAAGTGATGTCAGGGAACATGTAGTACAAATCTCTTAATTACAGCTGAGAAAAACAAGTTTCAGGGAAGTTAGGTATCTGGCCCAAGGTTTTATATAGTTAGTATGTAATAGAAGATGGATTTGAATCCAGGGATTCTGATTCTAGGATAAGAGTTTTTCCCACCCAGTGATCAGTCATGCATAGCTTCCAGTCTACATCACTGGGGAGAATAACTTCATTGATAAGAAAATGGTTCCATTTGGAATATTCTATTATTGGGGGTATAGGAATATAAAGAATGACTGGGACAGTCTCTTCTTTTATATTCAGTTTACACACATTCCTGACTTTCCTACATTTCTGACTTAGAGGCATTTAGTTGAAATTCTGGGTAACTAAATCCTATGAACTGAAAAGTCTAGGGCTTTGCTCCTAAGAACTCTGCTCATTCACCAGATATATTGATTATTTTTCTATGCTCTTCATTTTTTCTAACACATGCCTTTTAAAAATCTAAGATCAACTAATAAAATAATTATATTTATAAGTAGAACAGAAGAAACAAATGGAGTAGTCCAAAAATCCGATCAGGAAGAATAAATAGTCTTGCTCTAGGCACTTCTCATAAACTTAAACTCTACAACTCTAGAACTTGGGAATCTACCACCTTTGCACAATGAAATGTTTGGAAAACAGTCTTACAAGGACTGAACAGTTAAAGTATTCATTGATTTTTAAAAATTCTTTGGAATATTTTTGCTTATTTGTTTACTTTTGAAGATTCATAAAGCCATTACATCATAGTTTTGGGAAAATCTGACTCTTCTCTGGAAACTGGAGGCCGTGGTTCTTAGTGTTGTATTATCAGAAAAGCAAAAATCACTGGTCTTTATAGTCAATTGGAATAAATTTGAAACAAATAAAATTGACAGTAAATTGGTTTTATTTTTTAATAACATTTTTGCCTCAGAAATTCGTTATAAAGTTAAAAGTTTTAATAAAACAGCACAAATATACAAATGTTCATCAAGTGCAAATACACACCCATATATACACAGTGATTTTAGTAAAATATTCCAACAACCACCAATAAGTTTCTTTCCTTTCACTGTGAAATGCGAAGCTCTGAATGAAAGAGCAGTGAACTAAAAATAAAAATCTTCATTCTTAATGGCACATAATTTTCATATACAATAAAAATAAAGTAATTTAAATGAAACTCTCAGGACTTTCATAATTGCAAGTTTCTATTTTTGCTAAATTTAATTGGATCTTTTAATGATTTGTCCATTTCCAAATAGAAACCAATGATATGAATGTTAACTAGATTTTTTTTTCTTTTTGTGATTTTAAGATATTAGGGCAAGTCACACGTCAACATTTCTGACCCCAAAGGAAGTGTTTCTTAAGCATCTAGTGTTAGCTTTGAGAGGAAAAGAGTGTATAGACTGATATTCTCATTCCTTTCTATTTAGTACCACCTCTTTTTCTAAGGACTGAACTTCTATCACCCCAGTTAAGGTATTTATGAAAAATAATGCCTCCTATTTATGAGCCAGGGATATTTCCTTATCAGTAAAGATTACCAATACAAAGTCTTCCTTCAAAGATAATATTTCTAATTGTGGGAATTTCATATACAGTGGTAAATAATTCCTAAGTCACAGAATATAAACAAACAATTTGTCTACCTAAAAGATCAGTTTTGAATCTGGACACCTAGTTTGCCTGGAAAAACAGAAAAACTTGAAGATACAGTCTTCACAGACAGTTTATGATTTGAGAATAAGGGAATGTTCTATGAAGAGTGGAGCAATAACATAGCATATTTCAGTTATAAGAATGTCATAGTAACTAGAAGTACACCAAAGAACATCTAGAGTAGATTTTTCATTTTACAAATACTAAAACTGAGAAGAATGATTAAGTGACTAGGTCAAAGTCACCCATACAGTAATTGAAGGACCCAACATTTCATCTTTTAATTTCAAATAAAGAGGTATTTCAGTTTAAGCATATAAATCCTCTAGTTTAAGTCAATTAAATAAAAAATTGAATTATAATATCCAAATTATATATATATATATTTATGTATATTTATTATATATTTATATATATTATATGTATATAGATGTAACTCATAAAAAACCTATTTATAAAACTGACAACATAATCTGAGATTTTTTAAAATTTATTTTTTCATTTATTTGAGGCAATGGGGTTAAATGACCTGCCCAAGGTAACACAGAAAGGCAATTATCAAGTGTCTGAGGCCACATTTGAACTCAGGTCCTCCTAACTCCAGAGCCAGTTCTCTATCTACTCTACCACCAAGCTATCCCATAATCTGGAATTTTTAAATTGAACTATAAAATTAGGCATTCTTTTTTTAAAAATTCATTTTATTTTTAATAGAATAAAACCACATTTTCACAAGTACACTTAAAAGGTGATTGCACATGAAACTGCAGATCTATTATGTACAAATTGCTCTTCCTTTTAAATACACAACAGTTATGGGAATTTCTTTTTTTTCTTTATTTTTCCTTTCTTTTCTCACCTTCCTTCTAAATTAGACATTCATAATTCTTTTAGTTAATAAACATTTATTATCTGCTTCCTATATACCAGGCATTTTTTACCTTAAATTTTATTAACTGTTAACTGTAAATGACATATATATGTATATATATATATATATATATATATTTAAAACTTATAAAAACCTATTTATAAAACTAATTCAACATAATCTGGAATTATTTAAAATTTATTTTTCATTTATTTAAGGCACTACATTGCCACATTGGTAATACTCCAAAATGTATTTTCTTATTCTGTATATTAGTTCACAATCTCTTTATCATGAGATGGGGAGTGGTCTTTATCAATGAAATGGTTGATTCTTTAGTTGATAAAAGTTCTTAAGTTTTTCAAAAGATTAAATTTTATAATACTGACACTGAGTTATTCTTCTAATTATGCTTGCTTCCCTCTGCATCAATTCATACAAATCTTTCCACATTTCTCTTTTTCTCATTTATTATAGGACAATAATAACATATTATATACATGTATAAAAATTTATTAAACCATTACCCTTTTCATGAGCTTCTTTTAGTTTTTCTGTTTTTGTTTTTGTTTTTTGTTTTTTAGTTTTTTGCAAGGCAATGGGGTTAAGTGGCTTGCCCAAGGCCACACAGCTAGGTAATTATTAAGTGTCTGAGGCCAGATTTGAACTCAGGTACTCCTTATTCCAGGGCCAGTGCTCTATCCACTCTTTTAGTTTTTCAATGCTTTATTTTGTCAGTACAAAAAGGCTACTATTAATATTTTGGTGCATATAGGATCTTTTTCTCTTTCTTTGATCTCTTTAGATACAAGTTTAATACCAACATAACTGGGGGAAAGTGTTTCTTTTTTTTAATCATCTTGGCATCATAACTGATGTGAGGAGAAATCTTAGAATTGCTTTACCTTTTTCTAAACAATGAAGATTTGGCCTATATTTTCATATTGTTTAGTATGGCCTGGATTTTTTCTCTTGAGAACTACCTCTTCATACTCTTGGTTCATTTATTATTCACTTATATATTATTTTTAAATTGTATTTTATACTTATACATTAATTTATATTATATCAATATTTTAGTATATATTTATATATTATATAAATATTTTTGCCTTTATATTTTATATATTATATAAATTTTAGTCTGTTTTTATTGGTTATAAACTCTTTTCATATATATAAATAATTGTTAAATATTTTTGTTTCTTTAATTTGTTTATGTTACTTTTATAGACATATACATGACCTTATGATCATGTATACATTTGGAGCTTTTTGTTGGAATAAAATGAAAAGAATTAGTCTAAACCCTATTTCTTTTATTCTTCTATACAATTTCCTCAGTTTTTTTTTTCATCAAATAGTGAGCCCGAGTGGACAGTATATACATCTAATTATGAAACAGAAAACTACTGGGATCATTTGATTCTGTATGCTATATCACTATTCTATTTGACTGATTTTTCCCAAATTATTTTGGGAAATCGTGTTTTGTGAGAGATTTGAGATCTAGTGCTACTAAATTTGTTCTCATGGTATTTTCATGATTTTCCTTAGAGTCTTGATATTTTATACCTCCATAATAATTACTTTTTGCATTGTATCAAGTAATACTTTTAAAATTTGATTGGTATATTATTGATATAATTATTATATTATCCCATAGCACATTATATTATATTATATTCTAATATCTAATTTAGGCAATACTATCATCTTTATTGAGTTGGCCTGTCTTTATTTTTTTATGTTTATATACTTGGTTGTATTGAGTGCCATACTCTCAAATATTTCATATATTCTATAGTTATTTTAAATGGAATTACTTTCTTCCTGCTCTTATTTTTGAGTATTATATAGAAATTCTAAATATGTTGTCAAAAAATATGGATTTATATTATATATTGTATCTTTGCTAAGGACAATGTTTCAGTAAAATTTTAGTTCTCTAAGGTTAAGTAAATTATCATATATCTTGCCACCAAAAATGAGTTTTTTCTCACAAGTAATAGAAAACATATTTTAAGTAAATGCATCAAAATTACAATAAGATTTTATGTGATGATAAAGTGATTCCTCCAATGATGTTCTTAATAGTCTTAGATCTACTCCTTGGGAATTTCTTTCTAAGACTATTAAGCATCCTTTTGAACAAAATCTATTCAATCTGAATGCTTTAATGGCGAATTTCATTTTTGAAAATACTAAAATATTTATCAGTGTCAAGTGTGATTTATGAGTGATTCACCTCTGTGATACAGACAGACCTTGGTAAAAATGGATCTGGCAATCATACAGTTATGAACCTGATTTTCTTAGACAGCAATTTAATGGCTAGAAAACAAAGCCAAATGAGGAATTGTATAGTTTTAATCAATAGCAACATAGATGAAATTATTATCTAGACTTTTAGTAAAACTTATTTAATGGGGAATGTATTTTAATGTGAAAGTTGTACAATTATTTTAAAAAATTAATCCATTTTTATAGACACTTCATGTATTCCTTAATTTACAAGGAATTTGTTTTGTAGCTAGTTAACATTCTTTCTTAGAAAACATTTTTAAAAGCTTATGTTGTTTTAGGAAAATTAACTGCCAATTAAAAACAACTTTGATTAAAATAGCTAGCAACCACAAATATACATTATATAATAAAAATATCATTACTACTTTGCTTCCTACAATTTAACATTCAGAAGTAAATTCTAAATAATGTCTATCCTCAAGGAACTTATATGCAATCAAGAGTGTGCAATACATATTTTAAAATAGGAAGTTTTGTTTTGTTTTGTTTTATTCATGGTGGGGGAAATGGGTTTAAAACTAACAATTTGTATAATCAGGAAAGGGCATATGAGAGATGGCCCATGAGCTAAACCTTAAGCTGAGGTAGGAATTCCGAGATTTGAACACATGGAGCTACATCATCTATGGATTAGATTAACTGAATTCAAAGATCCAAATGTGGGAGGGAGATGGCATACTTTTTATACAAGTAGATTAATTTGGCTAGAATATAGCGTGTATGAGAGAAAGGATGAAAAATATATGCAAAAAATAGACTAGTTAGATTGTAAAGGGTTTTAAATATAGGGGTAGTCTTGGTGCGTTTACTTATGTATAATAAGGGTGCTATGAATAAAATATGGGGAAGGAAAAATGAGTCAATGAAGCAGAGTGAATAGGACATGTGAATAGTTTTTGGACTTTAGCCAGTCTCTTTTAAGTTTTTATTTTAAATTTTTTTTTAAAAAAACTTATTTTAAAACTTTTAAGCTTAATTTTATCTCAATGTGAACTAGCTGGTTATTTTTAGAGTTTACAAAAATCAAAAGATATTTGATATAAACAACATTGATAGCTATCTGAACAAATTTTTTCAGATCAAAATGCTATTTATTAAAAAAGAAAGTGAGACTGGCATGTTTTCCAAACATCGATAAGGCCACTGAAGAATACATTATTCCAATTATACTGGAACCAAAGGAAAGGGTAGAAAAATTTAGAGTTTTATACATAGGTAGTAGGATATTTAGTCAACTAGGTGACATAGCACATAGAGTATCCAACCTGGATTCAGGAAGATTCATCTTCCTGAATTCAAATCCTACCTCAGAAACTTACTAGTTGTGTAACCCTGTGTTGCCCACAACATAAACTGGATATGGAAATGACAAACTACTTCAGTATCTCTAATGGGGTCAGAAAGAGTCAGACATGAGTAAAATGACTGAACATCAACAAAATAGTCACTTCAAAATTTATCCTGACCATAGGACTACTAGAAGCAGGCCAAGCTGACCCGTATCAGGTCTAAGAAAAGTGAGCATCTCAAGCTTTTCCAAAGTTAGTATATTATAACAGGGGAGAAGCCTCCTTGAGGAAAGGGTGCCCTGGAAACAGGACTAATAACCATTGAGATAGTAGATAGGCAAAGTAGAAGAATAACAAGCCTGGAACTTTGGAACCTAAGGCATATCTTCAAAGATGCATAGATCTATTTTTGCTGTTACAGACATGTCTGATGAATTCTTCTACCCTCCTGTCCTTATTCCCCTCCTTCTTCTTGAGAGACGGGTTTTAATTCCACAAACTCTATTTCTTAAGATTGATATTTTTTCCATTTTATCTCAAGTATGATAAAACATAAGTTAAT
Organism: Macrotis lagotis; assembly: GCF_037893015.1. Classification (NCBI taxonomy): domain Eukaryota; kingdom Metazoa; phylum Chordata; class Mammalia; order Peramelemorphia; family Peramelidae; genus Macrotis; species Macrotis lagotis. Next base: position 572,391,482 of record NC_133666.1, read on the forward strand.
CATGACATTATTAATCTATTTGTACCACTGTAAGTGCATCAGAAAAAGACAAAATGAAAGTTCAGGAGGGGCAAAAGAGAGCAATTTGATAATTAGGGGAAATAGCTCATCAGAGAAATTTTCTAACTAGGGCTCAATTGATGGAAAAAGAATTGTTGATTCTTTTTAGAGTTCCCTAGAATCTTGATAAGTAAAAGAGTCTACAACTTTTTTTGGGGGGGGGGGTATTTTGAAGATTTTATATTAGGTGAGTTCTTGATTCTACCCTTCCTATGGTTTTTCCCTATATTCTTTTGAAATGGAAAACAAACAAACAAACAAAAAAGAACTACCTACAAGGGTGCAGGGGAGGGAGTGATTATAAGAAAGTGAACCATGCAGGTAAAGAATGGAGTCATGTAAAATGGTGTGCTTAATTGATCTTGGATAAGGGAAGTATTAGAGGTCATAAAACAACACTGATAAAGAAGATTGTTTTTACTTGGACTAAGTATTTGTGTTTTAAAACTCACTTATCAGCATCGAATAAAAGGCAGCTTTGCCTCCTAGTCCCACAACCTTCAGGTTCATACTAGTTCTCAGAAGATTAGTAAATGCAGTTTTTCCCTCCACTTTAAAAGGGACATGAGAAATCAAGTATATAAATGAAAAAGACAATAAAAAAGTTGGCTATTATAACCTGGCTAGATAAAAAGCGAGGCATTTGCAATGTTTAGGGAACACTAGAACCTTTAGTGAGAGGGCTTGCTGATTATTTTTTAGGGTTGCCCACCCAACTTTGGGATCCATCTGTGATTCAACTCTCACTGTGGCTCTAGGAACTTGGAACATGAACAGTAGTTACACAACCTGCTAAAACCATCTCTACAGATAGCCTAAATCAAGTTCAATTTAGCCAACAGACTTTAAACCAACTGATGAATTACTGTTGACTGTTCCAAGAATGTGAAGACTTCACCAGGTAGAATGGGCATGAACAGTTCCAAATGCCATGAAAGCAGCTTAGAACTTGGTAAGACTTTGAAGATGCATCCTGTGCCATCACCAGTTATTCTGACTTTTGCCTTGTCACTTGAATTTAACAATACTGGAAGAGAGAGTAAGGCTGACGATAGGAAAATCTCCACATCATTGAAATCCATTCATGATATCATGAGATTTTTTCAAAAGCAAAAGGATGAATAACACCGAGCTAAAAGACTGATAGAAAGTCAGGAATACATAGGACTTCTACTCTTCCTTCTCTTTTCTGGTACATGAGAGAATAGTGAACAATCTTCTTTCTCCCCCGCCCCCCCCGCTTTATTATCTTTTTTATTTGAAAATATGGACTTGGTTCTCCTTTCTTTCAAGATTAGAGGACCTCAAGTTAATGTTTAACTTAAGAGATCTCAAGGAAGTTAATTCAATCTTTTTTTTTAGGAATGCTTATTTGTCTGTATTTGTTGCCGACAAATCTGACCTCTTTTGTTAGTCATTTTAGGGTACTTAGTGAGAATGATAGTCCTCATTAATAGGAGTAATTTTTGACAGATTTGCATACTCATATTTCCTTAGTATTCATATGCATGAAAAATCATATTAAATACTTTATAGCAAATCATTATTAAATACATCTTCCTTCTTCTTGAATAAAGTTGACCATTTATTGCATGGGGATCTGGCAATCATAGTCACTTGCTAAAGAATTTCTGAGAATTACTGAATGAGAAGAGGAAATAGTTACCCTTTCCTAAAATGCATTTCTAAAGCAGAAGTGCTTATGTTGAATTGAAAAGTCCCTTTCAGGCTCTCTAACACAGATCTCTTCTTGTTCTACTACTCCAAAGTAAGTTATTTATTTTAAGTTGGATGGCATTTAAATTTCTTTAAAATAAGAAACCATCATTCTGGCAAACAACTTGATTATTTTACAGATTTAATTCTCTTGGAGGCATTTGAAATCATAAATAACATTCAAAATAATATTACTTTTCTAATAACTAATTCTTTCAATATTCTTTCTTTTTTATTGATATTTTATTTTTTAAAATACATGTTATAAAAGTTATTCAACATTCATCTTATGCATATGCATAATTTTAAGTTACAAAATTTCCTTCCACCCTCCTCCCCTCAGTCATGAACAGTCATGTTAATTTTGTATGTACACATTTGTGTTAAGTATGTTTACAGCTTAATCAGTTCTGGTATGTGAAATTAGGATTAAGGGAAAGAAATATAAAAGAGATAGTTTTTTGAAAGTGAATGTGGTATTCATTATATTCTGAAGGGTTTTCTCGTTTGCTTTTAGTTTTGTTTGTTTTGTATTTCTTCCTCTGGTTGGGGATAGAATAATCCATAGACTGTCTAAGAGGATTGTCCTAGCTCTCTGAACTGCTGAGAACAACTGTAGACATCAGAGATGATCAATTCATAATGTTGTTGATGTGTACATTGTTCTCTTGGTTCTGCTCCCTTTCTTCAGCATCAGATCCTGTATTTCATTCCATGCTTCTCTTTAATCTGACAAGTTATGGTTTCTTACGTAACAATAGCATGCCAAAATATTCATATACCATAACTTGTTTAACCATCCCCATTTGATAGACATCCCCTCAATTTCCAATTCTTTACCTCAATATTCTTTCAAATCAAGTTAAAATTAGGCTTACTTATCTTAACTACTACCCTTTTGGGTAGTATATAATCTCATAAAAAAATCTAGCCTTAAGAATCTCACAGTATAGGACTGTGCCTTTTCTGATGTCCAAAGAATGGAAGTTGGTATGACATTTTCATTAAGAGCATCATTTTCTAAAAGGGATATTAATTTTCTAGGAACCCAAAGAAAAATTAAAAGGATGGTTTTATTGAAGAGATATGTTTAGCCTGGAGAAGAGATGATAGAACAGGTACAAGCTAGTTGTCCATAAATATTTCAACAGTTATCTTGTAAGAGAGGGAATAGAATTGGTCTGATTATTTGAGAGTTGCCAGCAAACTCATAGTGGAACTCTAAGATATTTTAAATTATAGAGGGAAATTACAATGATATTCCATAACTGTTTGATATAGCACAAGGTACTATTTTGATGTAAATCAGTTAAAACTTTATATTACACTACATTTCTTAAGATGATATTCTCAAATGCTTGATATAGGTTGTTGTTTACTTATACTTTTGGTTATGACCAATAGCTTCTTGAACTTTCTCATTTACTAAGTAATATCTTTAGTGACAGATAGGTGGCACAGTGTCAGACCTAGAGTGAAGAAAACTCTTTTTTCCTGAGTTCAAATATGGCCTCAGACAGATTTAACTTTAATCCTGAACTAGACCAAATCACTTAACCCTGTTTGCCTTGGTTTCCTCATCTGTAAACTGAGACTTATTAACTGCATGAACTTGGGCACTTGGAATGTGATTGCCTCACATCCAGGGCCATCTTCAGCCATTCTGCTTCATATCTGGCCAATGGACCCAGATGGTTCTGGAGAAAGTGAGGCTGGTGACTTAACATAGCCCCCCTCACCATTCACATCCAATTCACGTGCATGTCATGGCATCACCTCCCCAGATGTCATGGTTTTCCAGAATGGAGGAGAAACATCAAAATGGGCTTGAGAAGAAAATGGTAAACCATCTAGAGTCTTTGCCTAGAAAAACCCCAAATGGAGTCGCAAAGACCCAATAAGATATGAGTGAAACAAACAAACAACCACAACAAAATGTTTGCAAAGTAAGGTTTATAACAGTTGCTGTGATTAAATAATGAGTTCTATGCAAAAATCAATGTGGAACTGGAAATGAGTTTGGCAATTTTCATTCTAATACCAGGACAACAATGATATCTAACAGGCACTCACATCCCATTAGTAATTGCAATTATTTAAGAATTAAATACAAAATATTGTATTTTCTTTCAATTGGTATGATCACTTTCTAAAGTGGCTACTAAGATGCTGGGACATAAATATTAAATTGTTTGGATCAAATTACTTAATAAACAGGAAAAATACTGAGGTACCATGGGTCCTGTGACATGAAAAAATTCAAGACCATCTGCCTTACAAGAGAGTAAGGATCATTGAGATAGAAGTTTTTAAGATTTCAGGTTTCCCCAAGGAGAAAGTTCCTTATAACTAGGATGTTTAAAATGAAAGATGTTACCTTACAGAGCAGTTAAATTCTCTTACTCAAGGTTTTAAATTACACATCTAATTACTTATTGTTGGAAATGTTAGAATGTACATTGTCAATTAGAACACAAGATCCTAGGTGGTGTAGTGTATGTAGCACTGGCCCTGGTATCAGGAGGATCTCAGTTTAAAATCAACCTCCAGACACTTGATACCTATTAGGTGTGTGACCTTGAGCAAGTCACTTAATCCCAATGCTCCACCAGAAAAAAAGGAACAAGAGCTCCTTAAGTATTGATTGTTCCATTCCAGTGCATCGCATAGTGCCTGACACATAGTGGTAGTTTAAAAAAAAATGCTGATTGATTGATTCCATTAGTTGTATTTGTATTCCTAGACCACCACACTGACTGGCACATTACAGTCAGATAGATAGTCATGAGTTGATGTTGTAGTGGATACAATTTTTAGGTAGGGATTATATTAGGTAATTTCCAAAATGCTTCAGAATCATGAGAGCCTATGATTAATTTTACAGTATAAGAAAAAATAGAGGGATCTTTCTCAGTATAGTGAAAAGGGTACATTCCTTGAAGTCAGGAAATAGGGCTTTGATTCCTTGATCCATTATTGACAACTAAAGTAACCTTTGGCAAGTCATTTAGTTAGACTATTCCTTCTTCATTTTTTCTCACCTAAGAAATCAGAATTTGGGAAAATGCAATCTCTCAGGTCCTTCCTCAGCTTTAACGTTATATGTAAAACAATAATAAAATTAAATGAACACAGAATATTAGAATTGAATGGGACATAAAAGACCATCCAATTAAACCTCCTACCCTCTTTACCATATTAACAGAAGAAAGTTCTTTAAATTACACTTGAATATCGCCAAAGTTGGGGAACTCACAAAATAAAGAAGCAACAGTTTCCATATACCAACATATACCAATGTTGGAGGATTTTCATATTTAATCAACATAATACAAATTCATGCTCTAACCACTGATGCTAAAGAGGCCAGAGTTGATCAATTCTGTGAAAACCAACAATATTTTCTAGAAATAATACAAAAAGATGTCACATTCATCATAGGGAATTGATATGCTGAAGTGGGAAATAAAATAGATAATTGGCAAGTTTGATTTTGAAGTACAAAATGAAACAGGGCAAAAACTAATAGTTTTGCCAAGATAACTCTCTGATCATAGTAAATACTATTTTGAACTACCCTAAAGACAACTTATACATGGACATTACCAGACAGTCAATATTGAAATCAGATTGATTTATATACTTTGTGGTCAAAGATAGAGGAGCTCCATACAGTCAGTTAAAAGAAAACACAGGAATGACAAATAATGAGCTTTTATATTGCAAAATTCAGTCTAATAGATATAATTAATTTAGTCTTCAGAACATATGAATATGAAGTATGAGTGATGAATAGATTTACATGTTTAGATGATCTGAAGAACTATGGGCAGAGGTTCACAATATTGTATAAAAAGCAAGGAAAAACATCCTAAAGAAAAAGAAAAGTAGGAAAAGAAAATGACTCTGGCAAAGCTTTAGAAATAGTTGAAGAAAAAAAAGAAAACTGAAAGGACAGAAAGAAAAGAAAAATATACTCAACTGAAAACAGAATTCCAGAGCATAGCAAGAAGAGATGAGATTTCTTAAATGAGCATTACAAACTTTTTTCCAAAACAATGGAAAAGACAAAGGATGTCCTCAAAAACATTAGATACATCATGGAAATATTGCATACAAAAATAGGCATGATAAAAGACAAAAATGATAGGGATATGACAGAAGAGATTAAGAATAAGTAGCAAGAATATATAGAAGAGGGACGGCTAGGTGGCGCAGTGGATAAAGCACCGGCCCTGGAGTCAGGAGTACCTGGGTTCAAATCTGGTCTCAGACACTTAATAATTACCTAGCTGTGTGGCCTTGGGCAAGCCACTTAACCCCATTTGCCTTGCAAAAACCTAAAAAATATATATATAGAAGAATTATACAAGAAAGATCTTAACATCACTCATAATCATGATGATTTCTGAACTAGAGCCAGAAATTCTGGAAAATGAAGTCAAGAGCCTTAGGAAGCATTGCTAATAGTATACCTCCCAGAGATAACCAAATTATAGTGAAACTATTTAAAATCCTTAAAAATGATGCTATTAAAATGATGCACTCAATATAATAGAAAATTTCAAAAACTCAACAGTGGCCAATGTATTATAAAAAATCTATTTCTGTTCCAATACTAAAGAAAGGCAATGCCAAAGAATGTTCAAATTACCAAACAATTGCACTCATTTCCCACAGAAGTAAACTAGGCTTCAGAAATATATAAATGAAGAAATACCAGAAGTACAGACTAATTTTCAGAGGCAGTGGATCTAGAGGCCAAATTGCCAATATTTGGACAAAGCAAGGGAGCTCCAGAAAAATACCTACTTCTACTTCTTGGACTACACTAAAGCCTTTGACTGTGTGGATTATATCATTTTGTGGCAAGTCTCCAAATAGTTGGCAATACCAGAGCATTCTATTTTTTTCTCTCTCAAGGAACCTGTGCAGGCCAAGAAGCAACAATTAAAAACAGAGCAACTGATTAATTTAAAATTGGGAAAGGAGTATGATAAGGCTGTTTATTGTCACCCTATTTATTTAACTTATATTCATTGTAAATCACCAAAATGTCAGATAGGAGGAAGAAAATAGCCAGAATTAACGTTTACAGGAGAAAAAACAATTTCAGATATGATGACTATACCACTCTGGTGTGAGAAAGTAAAGAAGAATTAAGAAGCCTCTTGCTGATGGCAAAGGAATAGAGTAAAAGATGGCTTGAAATGTAACATGATAAAAAAATAATAATTAAAATGATGGCAACTGATCCCATCACTTTCTAGTAAATAGAAGGAGAAGAAATGGAAGCAGTGTCCTATTTCATATTCTTGAGCTTCAAGATCACTGCAGATAGTGAATAGAAATCGAAGATTCTTCTTCCTTGGAAGAAAAGCTATGACAAATATGAACAGCTTACTAAAAAGCAGAGAAATCACCTTGTTGACAAAGATTCATATTGTAAAAGCTATTGGTTTTTCCATAACAAAGTATATAACTGTGAGAGTTAGGCTATATTAAGAGAAATTAATTCAGACTATTCTTTGGAACGACAAATACTGAAGCTTAAGTATGTTGGCCACATCATGAGATGACAGTATTTATTTTAAAAGACCTTGATGTTGGGAACTATAGAAAGCAAAAGGAGATGGGGAAAGTAGAAGATTAAATGGATAAATTTGGATAAAATTAAATGGATACAATCATGGAAGCAATGAACATAAGCTGAAACAGGTTTTGAGATATAGTGGAGGATAGACTGGACTGTTGTGGGCTATGGCCTCCCAGAATCACAGAACTGTACACAACAGGATTATTGAACAACAAGTTCTGGGTTCTAGGAATACAAATATAAGGAATAAACTATGTTTACTCTCAAAAAATTTCCATAGGAAATAAGATTTCACTCCATTCCCCTTTAAATTCCAACCTCTTTTCTTACTTCTGAACTCTGGTCATAAAATTGATTACACTTCTATACTACTTTGGAACTTGAAGAATCTGTGATTTCATTCTTGTGTATATTCCTGTAACTGTCACACATTAAAACTCAACAATTTGATCAATTTTATTTAAGTATCTCTATGCCTGGGGAAAAAATAATTTCCCAGGGAACAAGTTATTAAAGAGCTATGTCAAACTTACTAGGTTGCTTTTTAGATGACAGACATCCATCCTAATGCTGGAGTTTATTCTTTCAAGCTTGGTAAAATCAAACAGAAAGGTTGTTTTCCTCTGACTGTAAACACTTAGTGCTACCTCTATTCCAAGATGATTCATCAGCAGAAGATGTCAATAGATACTTAATATAACTTTTTACAGGAACAAGTTAGATATACTTTTTCTCCCTGAATTCTGTTCCCTCAGTCCAACCATTTTCATCATGTGAAATAACTTATATTTGAATAGTACTTTGTAAGCACTATTGTATTGAGAAATATGACTTGGAAGGGTGATCTTAACCACCACATAGATACAATTTTTCGTGTTCATAATTCGGTGAGTGGCAACTTCAATTAAAATTGAAGTTTAGAAGTGCTACAAATTCCCTAAAACTTCCTAGGGCTTCTGTTGTCCTATTTTCCTGAACATTTTACATTCTTGTTGGAACTTTAGGACAACCATAGGTTGTCACATTATTCGCTATATCAAACATAAGTAATTCAAAACTAAGTGAGTTTATTGCTAAGAATTATATTTAAGGAATTTGGGGGGGGGTAACTGGTTACAGTTATTACAACTGATTTTCCACTGTAGCACATGATCTGGTATCAGAAGACTTGAGTTCAAGTATAGGTTCTTCTACCTGTGTCAGCTTGGCCAATTTATGTAATCTCTCTAGGCTTTAGATTTCTCACCTTAAAAAAGAAAAGAGTTGGATTAAATGAATTCTGAGATCTCTTTCATCTTTAAATTTATGATCCAATTACTTGTTTACAATCACAAGACTGGATTCCTAGCCAGATCTTCCTGACTCCAGTGTTTATAACCCCAAAAGGGTCCTCAGAAAACATTAATCCAGAGAACAGGGCAACAATATCTCTGGGCAATCTTAGAGAATCTATCTTAGTTAAAACTTCTTTCTTAAAGTAAAGGTTATTGAAGTAACCTACCCCACACTAGGGATGTGCAAAGTATCTGTGTGGTGACTAAAATCACGCTTCCAACCCATAATACTATTTGCATATCATTTATTGAGTTATAATAGGAACCCTAAAAAAGTGATACAATGTCATATACTTGTGCCTTTTTAAAATGAGTTTCTTCATATATTAAACTTGAAAACAATGATTAAGGAGTAAATCTTTGTTATAAAAGTAGATTTAATATCTATCCTATTAAGACCATCAAGGTCATCATTTCTAATAGCACAACAGTATTATATCTTAATCATATACCAAAACTTGTTCGGACATTCTCCTACTGACAGGCATCCTTAAAATATCCAGTTTTTTAACATCACAGAGAGAAGCTATTATAAATATTTTAGAATATATGTTAATCTTCTTTTTTAAGGGAAAACTTTAAAACACTGACATAATAGAAACAAAAACTATTAGCCATTCAGATACTAACCACAATTTTTAAAGGAGTTTCCAAGCAATGGATTAATGCCACCTAAAAACAATTATAAATTTTTGCCTGCTTTTCTTTCTTCAATGACAAATGTGAATCTCCCCAATGTTCATCGGATGCTGTAGATATCCTGGAGGGGGAAGATTCCCAGGTTTTATGGAGGTCTTTAGCATAACTGATAATGCACTCTTTTTATGGCATTTTTTGATATTGATCTCCATCCTGAGTTGAGGGTTGCTCCCTTGTTGGACAAGCCAGAAGCAATTTTTTCAGATCCCAACATCTGATAGTGAAATTGTATAAGAACCTCTTTCCAAAACTCCATATTCCCACACACATATATAACTGGCAAGCTTAGAGAAATTCAGTAAATGTGTATGTTTTGTTTGTTCTTTCTTGAGACCAATATCTGGAGGCTAATATTTATCCCTAGTTAGGAAAAAAAGAGCTATAGAGTTTAACACTATGTTTAATTTAATTATTTATTAAGACCAAACTCATGGAGACTGACAGAACAAATATATCTTAGTTTGTCATCTGAGACATATTCCAAATCCTGAAATGTAATGAAATTCTACTGTAATTCATGTTGAAATGTTACTAATATTTTCAGAAAAAAAAAGTAAAGAACTTGAGAGAAAAGATTTGGGTAGAATATTTTAAATGTTTCATCTTCATCACAACTCTTTAGATGTCTATGTTACACTTCAGTGTATTAACATTTCAAAACTTCAGTTTCACATTTTATATTATATTTTTATATTTGATGATTTCCAGTGGGGAAACAAGGGAGATTCAATGTTTTCAATTTGGAATAAAATAATGGTTATCTTTGTTGCTTCATTTTCCTCCTGTGGCTTCTGTCTTGTGCTTCAGAGAATTATATTTTTGATTCTTTATGTTTCTCATACAAAAAAATTGAGCTTTTCATTTCATCTAAATGGGTTTCCTCTATCAGTAAAAGTAATTTAAGTACCTTTTAAGGTTGCTTCTGTTGGGATTAATTCCCTAATCACTGGCTATATCAAGGGTAATGAATCTTTGCTTCTTCTTTGACATTGTAGTGGAGGCATAGTCCATATGGAGAATCTCACTGGGTAAGACAAAATCATTATGGGTAATCTTTTGCTCTTTGGAATATAAACAGTTTTTGCATGAATAATTTCTCCCCTAACCAAGATTACATTTTAAAGAGGTCAGCTACTTTCTGAAATTTAGCAAAGGTTGAAGAATTCCATTGTCTCAGGTGGTCGTTTTGAAATGCAAATCATTCATTGTAGATGCAAATGTGAAATACAAAAAATGGGACTTTAAAATACTCTCTGAAAGTATGACTAGAAAGTTTCTAGTGCATCATTAATTAGAGAGGAGCTTTCAAAAATGGCTTATCCAATGTCACAAAGAGTTTCTTATGCCACACACATTTTCACAGTTTCTGGCAAGTGATATCAGGTTGTTGGAAAAATATTCAAAGGTGAACTATGGAACTGATAGATTAGAAATATTTGAAAATTCTGTTCTGATGTGCTTTCATAGTGTTTATTTAGGGTTGTGTGTATGTAAGTGTATAGGTGTGTGCGTTCATATGTTTGTATATAAATATGTATTTAACACTTGCTGGCAATATAATACTTTCTAATTGGATAGACACACTACATATTGTCAGTTCTCTGAGCTTCATTTCCACATGCTTTTTCCTTAGGGGTAGAAATTAAAAAACTGAATGGAAAAACAATAGTTTTATAGGTCACACAATTGTTCTCAGATGAGATTGCAGATTTCTTCATTGTTCAGAAAAAAATGAGATGATTGGGTAGTCTGTCAATCAAGAGACACCAACTATTTATCAAGAAGTTGCTAGATGCCAAAAATGTGCTAAGTGCTGAAAGCACAAATAGATATGAGCTAGGTAAGAATTTTATTTAAAAGTATGGTTCATTTGTATGCCACAATTTATCAAGATTTTTAACTGAGTTGGGAGACTTTATTATTGTCCATGTGAGGCAGATCATTTGTAGCTATGGTTTCAACCCATTTTTTGAAAAGAAGCACTTTTCTTTAGAAAAATGAAGTCTTCTGGCAATAGAAAGAAAATGGTACCTGGCAGACAGAAGATATGGATTCCAGACTAAGTTCAGCCACAGGCAAAATGTCATCTTATAGTCATTATTTTCTTTCTTTTAGCATCATAGAGGTGAGTTGGTAATGTTCACAAAGTGTCTAACCCTAACATTGTAGAGATGGAAAAAATTGAGGACAGGGCAATTGTGGCTTGTACATTTCCAATAGTCTTTCCATTAACTTTTCTGTACCTCAGTTTCCTTGCCTGTAAAAATGAGAATAATAATAAACCATAGAGCTTATCATGAAGATCATATGAGATTCTATATAAATGTAAACTATCAAACTGTCAGGAAGTAATCTCTAAAAACCAAGTTTTTTTTTCTTCTAATTTTAATATTTTTTATTATTCTCTGTATATGGACAGCAGATTCAGTGCAAAATATCTACATGGAGGAAGCTATGGTCAATCTCAGAGATGAAAAATTCTTGAAAATTAGTCTTATGTCTTAGATAAACATCTTCAAAGATAATTAGAGCTAAATAGAAACTCTTAGAGAGAGGATACAAAGAACTATAAAGTTATAATCTGGAGATATAGACAATTTCTACTTGATTACCTTAGCCCAGAATGATTTAAAATAATAGATTATAGGAGTGCCCTACATTTAGGTTAGATTTTTATTTTTAATTTCCTTAGGCTCTCAAAAGCTGTAGAAAGTCCTACCTTTGTCTTATATTTTAGCAATTCCCATCAGACTCATGTGTTGTACAACTGTGAAAGTCACTATGACACAATAAATTCTGTGTGACTGAGAAGCCCTAGAACTGGGACATAACAAATGAACTATTCCTTTCATAGAGACAGTGGAGTAGAGTGTATATAAGTGCTAAACTTAGAGTAAGTACAACTTATATTCATATCCTATCTCTGACACTTCCTAGATCTACACAACTCTAGATGAGTCACTTAATCTCTGTGGGCCATCGACACCACCATAGGATTCATTTACCAGGTAGAGGCACCATGTAATGGTGGTAGAATACTGGACTTGAAAGTTTGGAAGTCCTGAATTTAAATCAAATCTCTTACAATTACCAGTTAGATGACCCAAAACAAGTCATTGTACCTCAATTTCCTAATCTGTTAAATGGGGTGGGTATAATCATTGTCTTATAAAATCCCTTCTAACTCTATTATCTTAAATCTTTGATCCTTATGAGTCTTCCATACTCATCTTAATTTGTTTAAAACTTAACATCTGGGATTATTGCTTCCTTTTCCTCACCTGATTTTTTAAAAAACTACCAGGCTAAATTTTGGGCCAGCCCCACAGAAATCTTCTCTGTCAAAGCCTATTATTATGACAATAATAAATAGAATGATAGAAAATATGACAGAAATAACTTAGAACATTAGTATCTTTGATTTTTATCTTCCAGGGATAAAGTATCATTTAATAGTACCTTACTTAGCTATTCTCTGTCCTGATATTAAACACTTATGAGCCAGGCACTTATTTAGATAAGCTGTACAAAGACAAAAATTAAGCAGTCCCTGTTTTACAGAGATAACTTTTTTTCAGAGGAGAAACATACAAATAAAAATATAAATACAAAATATATTTTAAAAACTGTTCATTGGAAAACACATGCAATTACATAGATATATAAATTATTCAGTATATATTGCAGTGTCTATTTAACTACCTGAAAAACCACTTATTTTTGTGGCAACAAAATTTTACAAAATACAGCTAAAAAAGTCAAAAATAAGTAGAAATGGCATCAGAGTAACCATAATAGGTGTTATGTACTTTACTTATGGGGAAACTCTATGACCCCCTCTAGTCACCAACTTACCCTTGCTACTGATACAATTCTGACAAATTTGGTTTTCTCTTTTTTTCCCAGTAACATATATTAGAAAGGGCAAGGGGAGGCAAGAAGGATGGAGGAACAGGAGGCAGGGGTCAGGTGCAAGTGAGAGGGGAAGTGAACTTCTGGGTATAACAACCATGATAATAAGAAGTGACCAAGAAACCAAGAACACTAAGAAAAGGAGATTTAAAAATTTAAAAAAATTCACAGGTAAAAAAAGAATAATCATTTCAAGTCATATAGAATAGGAGAGAAGTCCTGAAGATATCACTATAAACAGCATAGTAAAATAATTGATTTTCATGAAGACTTTGCGTAATCAAGTATAGACTAAATTATGGTTAGCATGTTCTATTTTAGAAAACAGTGAGATGGTTGGCAAATCTGAATGATTTCTATTAAAATACAATTTTAAAAATGTGCTTTCTGTTGAAGAGATAAGCATCAAGTTCTAGGAACATTCAATTATGTTGCTATATAGAACTCCCAAAGTTTATTCCCTGTCATGTTATCCTACCACAATGGATAAATGAAGTTTAAAAAAAAACAAAAACAAATGTGAGATTTTTTAATAAACCATGTTTTAGGATTAACTCTTCATACACATCATGAATTCTTATTACTAAGAAATTTATTTATCCATTTTATGTTCAAATCCTACCTCTGACTCTTCATAGCACATAGATTAATATGTAGCAAGTATTATGATCTGATTTTACAGAATGGTAGGTTAAAAGAAGAGAATTTGGAGGTAATTTAATCCAATCCTTTAATTTTAGTGATGGAAAAAAGAGAAATCCAAAGAAATGAAAATGACAAAAGTCACACAGGTAGGTAGTGGCAGAATCTGATGCAAAGTTTTCTACCTTTAGACTCAATATACATTCCCTACTATTTTGGGTTTTTCTTTTTTCTTTTTCTAAATTTTTTTGTTTGTTTAGTTTTGGGTGGGTTTTAATGGGGGTTAAGTGACTTACCTAATGTCACACAGCTATTCCCTGTACAACAAATGTCTAATAAATATTGGAGGACTGGTTAATTCCAGCAAACTTTCTCCAAATAGATAAAAAGAGAGAGGGTAATTCTGTTTTTTTGTGCTTATATACTCTTTGAATCAAAAATAGCTGTTCAGTAAATGAATCTTCACAGACCAAACCTTGTAGGGATAAATGAAACCTCAAGAGGTTTTCTATGATCTGTTACCTGGTGAATTAAATATGTTTTCAGCATTTGTCATCTCAGTTATGTAATATCATTAAGAAAAGCATTTTAAAATATTTCCATAAAGTCAATTATAGTTGGCATTTTGGAATTCAGCCTAGAGAAGTGGTCACAGAATCAAGAAAAATTGAGTTTTATGTATCATCTCTGACACATACTGGTTGGGTAAACTCAGGCAAATAAGGTGATCTAATCTTTCAGAGGCCCAGGTAACTAAAATTCATATCACAAAAAGTGTAGATCCTTAACTGGATCAAGGAGTTTATTAGTTTGTTAGATGCTAACCATATCTATGAAATAAGAGGTCTAGTTCAAAATGAATAACCAAATAAATACATGAATATATAGATGAATGAATGAATGAATGAATGAACAACTGAATGGATACATAAATAAGTGAATAAAAAGATACATCATTATCATTAACTAGTGAGATTTATCTAAGCAAGCATTTAAAGAATTTTCACTTTTTTAAGTATTAGAATTTATGAATGATCTTTATTCTTCTGTTTTGTAAGCAGAATAAAGGATAAGTTCTGATTTAAATATTCACCATACATTTCAAAAAGGCACTAGATCAACTAAAGCATTCTGATTGGTTTTTTTTTATTATTTTTCCCATGGTAGAGAACAAAAAAGTGAGATATAAGTTAAAAGGCATAGCATGGCCTTATAGGAAAAAATAGAGATAACAATTACTGATGGGAATAAATGACCCTGATGGAATTGAGTTAAATTTCTTCTCTTCAGATTAAAAAAATAGATTATTTTTTATTAAGCTTTAAGATATTTTGAGAAAGTAGCCAACTGAGTCTAGAGGAGACATGAGGCACAAAATAGGTGAATTAAATTTGGGAGTTAAAGAAGAGGTAAATACTTTTAACAGAGGAGGGATCAGAATGACAATAAGAGTTGATAGTTGTAATTTTGTTCATAATTTCTGGTCAAAGTAGAATATGCTGAAGAGGACAAAGCATATTAACATTCATCATATATCCTGACTCCTATTAATCTAGCTCATTTAATAGTATTTGTTTTTGATTGCCCTGTGATTTCACTTGTAAATCCAACTTCAAATAAGAATACTTCCTCTACCAATATATATATCAGTACCTCTATGCAATTTATACACTCAAAGAGGTTTTGGTAAGTTGCTTACATAGAGTCATACAGTATGTATCAGAGATTAATGTGAACTTAGGTCCTCTTAATTCTGGGAACAGTCTATATATTATGCCATGGTAGCATAATACTGAGCATTATCATGCATAAAATACCATAGAAAGAGTGGAACACCATAACTGGTTGTAGAATTAGGAACATATCCTTTTCCTTTGAGTAAAGTTCTTAGTATCATGAGATAGAAAGATGAAAGGAATTTTCTTATTTTATAACAATAATGAGCTTCAAAGAAGTGTCAGTCAAATTCAGATAGATACTATTGGAGTTTGAATTTTAAACTCTAGTATTTTGTTTTAAATTCATATACTTTCTCCTTCATTAGACATCTCCATAGAATTTATGCATTTTTGAGAGAGGAAATAATATGAGACTCTTTAATGGAAGGTTTGTCTTAGAGTAAGCAGGACCTGGACTCAAGTCCCACCTCAGACACTAGCCTCAGGATCCTCATCTACAAAATAAAAGAAATAATAACACCTATCTCACAGAATTGTTGTGAGAATCACAGAAATAATCTATGAACAACACTTCACAAACTTAAAGCTTATCAAAGCTTTAAAAATTGTTGTCAAGACCCCATGCTAAAATATAATGCCTAGAACCAACCACATTACTTGAAATGTAATCTGCTTGGTACAGAATACAATGTAATAAGAAAATATGGAGAGAATAAGTTTGGTCCTACCATACAATCGTATTCATCCTTGTAAATATGGACAAAGCACCGAACTCTTCAGTTTATTCATGTTTAGGACTTTAGTCTATGCAATTATGTTTAGAATAGCAATGAGTCAAGATGGTGGAGTAGAGGCAACAAATCAACAGAATGTTCCTAACATTCCCCTCCAAACATTTAAAATAATATATCAAATTATTTCTGGAGTAGCAGAGCCAAAAAAGTGAGGTAAGATTAGCAGGAGAGATCTGTTGAAATTAGGCTATATGGATTGTGAAAGAAAGAGCACAATCTTCAAGGTTCTTCAGTCTAGAAGTGATAAGGGAGGTCAGTTAATTGGTTAGAAAAAGGTTAAAGGGGACGCATCTGCTACCAGGTGCAGGACCTGATGCATTGTGACAACTTTATTTCCCATACATAGTTCTGAGTCATATTTTCAGAGCAGAGAAGAGTGTTTGTAGGCTTCACAAGAGAAGAGGGGCCATAGTAGAAACATAAAGTTCAAACTAAAGAAATAGGATGGAAAAATGAGTAAACCACAAAAAATGATCTGATAAAATTATTATAAAAGCAAGACACAAACTCAGTAGAAGATAAAATCATGAAAACATCTACAAGCAAAGACACAAAGAAAAATACAAATTAGACAGAAACCCAACTAGAATTACAGGAAGAGTTAAAGAACAAGAAAAAGAGTGATAGACAAAAACTTGGGGAAAAGAAATGAAAGTGATTCAAGAAAATTATTAAAATAGAATTAACACCTTGGTAAAAACAGTACAAAAAATACTGATGAACATAAACCTTAAAAATTAAAATTGGTCAAATGGTAAAAGAGGCAGAAAATTCACCAAAGAAAATAACTGCTTAAAAAGAAGAATTGATAAAAGGAAAAAAAAATCACTGAAAAAGTAATTCTTTAAAAAAATAGAATGAGGCAAGTAGAAGCTAATAATTCCATCAAGAAACAATAAAAGAAATTCAAAAGAATGAAAAAAAGTAGAAAATATGGAATATCTTATAAAAATAACTACACTGGAAAACAGATTGAGGAAAGATTGTTTCAGAATTTTTAGATTCCTGAAAACCAAAATCAAAATGGAATCTAGACATCGTATTTCAAGAAATTATAATGTAAAACTGTTTCAGAGAATGAAGTATTTGAAAGAATTCACTGATCACCTAAAGTAGATCCTATAATGAAAACTTTGAAAATTATTAAAGCCAGATCTCTCATGTGAAGGATAAAATATTGTAAGCATCTAGAAAGCTATTGCAGTCATAGTTAGGATCATAAATATTTACAGTTTTTCACATTAAAGGAAAAAAAAGGTTATTTTATGATACCATATATGGTAAAGAAATTATAATTGTAACCAAGAATAACCTTCCCAGAAAAAAATGAGTATAAACTTTTAGAGAAAAAGAATGGTTATTCAATATGTCTTCCCTCTTTGATCCAATATCAATGAGAGTGAAGATCAAGCATTGACTTTCTGCCCCCATCCATTCCTCTTTCATTGTAAAAGGTTCTTCCTTGCTGACCATTTTTTGTGAGATTTTCCCCATTCTTTATCTCTTATTCTATTTCTCTCAGTGCATCCCTTTTTCTCACTCCTGTATTTTTTTAAGGCAATGGGGTTAAGTGATTTGCCCAAGGTCACACAGCCAGGTAATTATTAAGTGTCTGAAGCTGCATTTGAACTCCTGACTCCAGGGCTGGTGCTCTATTCACTGCTTCACCTAGCTGCCCCTCCTGTATTATTTTTTTTGAGATAAACCCAACATAATCAATTACCACTCAAGCCAATTGCAGTATTTATTAAATGTTAAGACACAGTTGCTAATTTTTTCATCAAATAGAGAAAGCTACCAGGAATTCAACATCAATATCTGCTCTAAAGTGACATTACATATTGAGCATTAATCTACCTTAAAATTTTTTTGAATTTGATTTTGAAAATCTACTTTTCCTCACATAGAATGATATTTTTCTTAAACCATTGCATCAATTTATTGAACTAAAGTGACTGACATTTCCAAGAAGAACGTTCCCTAAAATTTTTCCTCTGAATTGGCAATTATTCAATTAGCATTTAAATGTGTTATTTTATTTAGTGGTTCATTAAAATATTAATATAAGTGACTCAGTTCATATAATGAGTAATATGTTATTTAATGATATTCAAAGAAAATGATGGTTGAGTGGGGAGGGAAATCTTGTTATTATTTAAATCTATAATTTCCATATTAACTTTAGTTCAAAATTAATAGAGCAAGAATAAAGTTAACATTTTATTGTAGTATGACTGTAAATATCCTTTAAAAGGAGGGTTCATTCAAATCCATCTACTGAATAACTTGAACAAAATTTCCATTCAGTAGCTATATAAAGTAATTACATGGAGGTGCAGATATTTTTCTAATTTATCACTAGGTAATATCTGTTATTATCATCATCATCAATAACACCACTAGATACCATCATATGAAATGGTGAACTATATATATATGTATATATATATATATATATATATATATTACTATTAAGCATGAATTAAACATCTACTGTGTGTTAGGTCCTGAGTTAATCTGATGATATAATGATAAAAATGTGACAAATCTATTCTCAAAAAATTTGTATTCAACCTTTTATGAAGCATAAATATGAAGTATAAAGTTCAAAAAGATAATTAGTGAAGAATTCTAATTGAAAGAAGTCAGTGAAGTTATCTTTCTGAAGGTTGTTCTTGAACTGTATCTTTTTAAAAAAAAATTATTTTAAGGCAATGAGATTAAGTGATTTGCCCGTGGTCACAAAGCTAGGCAATTATTAAGTCATATTTGAACTCAGGTCCTCCTGACTCCAGGGACAGTGTTCTATCCACTGTACCACCTAGCCCTTGAACTGCATCTTAAAGGAATTAAAGAGCACTATGAGTCAAAACTTAGAAGGGAAGCACTACCAAATTGGAAATAGAGAAAAAATACCTGGTTGGCTGGACAAGAGTGTAGAATAAGAAGCAATGAATAATGAGTCAAGAAAGGTAAGATGCTGGGCAAAGTAGGGAAAACTTTTAAAACCAAAACTGATTGATTCATATTTAATTCTAGAGGCAATAGGGAACCAATGGAGTTTGTTGAGTAGGGGACTTGCATGATCTGATCTGTGCTTATGTAAAATTACTTAATAACTAAGTGTTAAATGGTTTTGAGTGAAGAGATAGAGGAAGCTAGGAGATCAATTAGGAGGTTTTTGCATTAATCTGGACAAAAGGTTCTGCAGATTTGAATTAAGTTGGATGTGTGAGTAGACAGATAGGACATCCTGTGGACATAGAAACAGCAAGATTTCATGGTTGATTGGCTATGGGGAGCAAGCAAGAGGAAGAGATCAAGGATGATATGTCTTAGAAATATGAGAAACTAAGAATTATAGTTACATGATAGAAGTAGATAAATTTGGTATGCAGAAGGTGTGGAAGAAAATTAATTGTATTGGAAATGTTGAGGTTAGGCTAGAAACATGAAAAGCTTCTAATTTTTAATAGAGTTATTTTTGCATCAGATATTATTATAAAATATCTATAATGATTTACTTCAATAGAAAATCCATTATGGTTGCTTATTAATTGTATCAACCAAAATATTCATCTGCAAGCAATCATTCATAATTTTTCATTATAAATTACGAACATGTTTAATAATTATCATCAACTTTAATTAAATTACATGATAGAAGTTACAATCCTGAATAATATGACTTTTCTAAGCTAGTCAGCTCAGAATATCAAGAAAAGGAAAGGAAATAAATTTTAGGTATTCAGATGATATCTAAAATGTTCTAGGAAATATTTATATACATATATATTTATATACATATATAGGTAAAATTCCAATCTTCAAAATAAAACAAAAAAGTTAAAAATAATAAGCCAATAATTGAATTATTAAAGAACCATATTATGCTAGTATCCAAGTATTAGTAAAGTCATACAAAAAGATATAGAATTATTTATTTTCAATTGTAACATATAATTTCTTCAAATTAAAAAATGAGGCTACAATAATCCTATTGTCACTAGAACAAATGTAATCTTACTCTACTCCCATGGTAGCTACTTTTACCTTACAATCAATCTGTGAAAATGCTTTATACTGGCCACTGTATTAGTTCTGGGGATACAAAAAGAGGCAAAAGACAGCCCCTATTCTGTAGGAGCTTACAACCTAATTGAGGAAAGAATAACCATTGAGACTATATCAATATAGATCCATTTTTGTTCTTGGATCATTCTGATAGGAACATTTGTATGAAGGCGTGCTGCAGTGGATTATCATCTCTCTAGGATGTAAGGACTAAACTTCATGACTACAAACACAGATTATAATCATAACTATATTAATATATCTGGAATGCCCATATTACAGAGTTTCATTAAGTGATGTGGTATCAGTAGAGAGTCAGAGAAGTGAAGTCAGTTTTAGACCTCATTCTTCACAGGAATGAGGCCAGTTTTAGGTCTCATTCCTTACCCATATTCATGTGTTCCACTAATTACCACTAATAATGTGTCCAGAATCATGAGAACCATGGACATTAGATCCTCTGGAACTTATCAGTGCTATTGAACTCATACTCTACTCTTATAGATAATGACTCTATCTACCCTCTGCATGTCTATCGATTGCCATCATTTACTTACCATATTGTTGGTGGCTCAGAACCTTCTATTTCCAAGTAATCATATTTCTCTTCCATTTGAAAATCTGTAAATATTAGTGAAATGGTGTCTCCAGGCTCAGCTACAATTGTCCATGTACAATCAGCATTGTTATGGTATTCATTAGGAAAACTAGGACTGGAAATTATGCCACTGGATCCTCTCATTGTGCCTCCACAGGCATCTTCAGCTGTTAAAAACAATAAAAATATATTTGCTTAGAAGTCTGTTTCATGAAGCACAATCAAAGCAAATCCTTATTAATATTTTCAGATAAACAATCCAAAGGTTGGGATGCCCAGATTTCCTGCAGTATTACACTTACAGGAAAGGTGAGGTATAATGAACGATTTATAAGAAATTTGACAATGCAGTAGAAAAATCCAGGGTATAGGCAATTGTATAACCATTTTTTTAAGTTAGCCTTGGAAATAAATAAGGGTGAAAGATCTAAAAGTCATCAGATAATTAAAAAACAGAAAATAGATCTAAACAGCTCCTTTATTCGTGTGGGAAGGGAAAGATCTAGAGACAATATATATAATATATATATATATATATCTTTATCTATATTAATTGTCAATTCCATCCAACAAGCATTTAAAAAAGTAACATGTATATAAAACTTAAAAACTTTGAAAGTAGAAAAGCACTTTGAAATATTTTATTCTTACAACATCTTATAAGTTTGATGCTATTGTTACCTTCATTTTACTGATGTTCTAAATGAAACAGATTGAGATTAAGTGCCTTGCCTAAGAGTCACTTATCCAGTTTAGTGTGTGAGACAAGACTGAAATTCAGGTCTTCTTGATTATGTAAAATGTTGCATCTATTCTGTCATCTAGTAGCCTCTATTGTTGATATAATTTGCTAAGTGCTTACTCGGTGTAATACATCATGCAAAGCATTAGGGGAAAAAAATGAGAGTCTCCACCTTTAATATAAAAGTTACATTCTTTTTTGGGGAGAGAAATCAGATATCGTGTCTAAAACATTGGCCTTGGAGTCAGAAGGACCTAGGTTTGATTCCTGCCTCATGCATTAACAAATTGTGAACTCCTGGGGAAGTCACAGCATTTTAAGCCTCTTTTCTTCATCTGCAAGTTGGGGTTAATAATAGTAGTACCTATAAGAAAGAGTTGTAGGAAAAATACACATGCATACACAAAATGCCATGCAAACCTGAAAGTACTATATAAATGTTAATTGATATTATAACTATAATCATTAATATAATTGTTACTTAGATATCATATGATATTATTGCTTCTAAACTGAACTTAAGTATTCATCAAACCACAAAGGGATCAAATGCTGTGGAGTCAGCAACATTCTGAAGTTAAACCCTAACTGGATAAAGATGTAATTCATAAATATTTAACAAAACAAATAATAATATATTATACCATAGATAATATTAATGTGATTTCTTAAGTCTATGTGGCTGAAGGGATTGTTCAGTCCCATTTCTATTTGAGTTTGACACCACAATTCTAATCTAACCCTTTGGTGTATAGCAGAAGAAATTGACACATAAAATAAGATAAAAATTACATAGGCACTAATTAGCAAAGACATGATTTGAACCCAGTTTCTTTGACTTCAAATTTAATTTCCAGTCTTGAATTGCACCAAATTGCCTATCAATGTATATACAATGTATATATTACCTCAAGCATGTATAACTATCCCAAATCTACAATCTCACACTATATACATCACTTCTTTCCTGTAGGTTTTTAAAGATACTCAAATATTTCATATATTCAAAAAAGTCAATATTAGATCCTAACATCTCCTCAAGTTCTCATCCAAAGTTTCTTTGCTTGAGGTCTTACAACACTTATTCAATCTGTCTGGATACATTCTCAAAAAAATCTGATGATTATTCTCCTCTCCTCAATCACCCCTACTGACTTCCTCTTCTAGGAAAAAAAATATAAACTGCTGTGTTTATTTTTTTCTTTTCTTAGATTTTTTATGTTATTTTATTTTATTTTTTCCAAGTACATATAAGGAGAGTTTTCAACATTCATCTTTTTACAAGCTCTTGAGTTCCACATTTTTCTACCAGCTCTCCTTCCTTCTCCTCTCCTCAAGGTAGCAAATAATCTAATATAGGTTATATATGTACAATAGTGTATAACATATTTCTATATTAGTTATGCTGTGAAAGAAGGATTAAAACTAAAGGGAAAAAACTTAAGAAAGAAAAAAACATAAGTTTTAGAACGGAAAAAAGTATGCTATGCTCTGCATTCAGAATCCATAGTTTGTTTTTATCTGGATATTGATAGTATTTTCTATCATAACTTTTTTAGGATTGTTGTTGCTCACTGGACTGCTGAGAGGTGCTAAGTCTATCGTAGTTGATCATCTAATAGTGTTTCCGTTAATGTGTATGGTATTCTTTTGGTTTTGCTCACTTCACTCAGCATCAGTTCATGCAAATTTTTCTTTGCTTTACTGAAATCTGCCAACTCGTGATTTCTTTTTCTTTTTTTCTTTTTTTGGTAAGGCAATAGTATTAAGTGACTTGCCCAAGGGCACACAGCTAGGTAATTATTAAGTGTCAGACCAGATTTGAACTAAAGTCCTCCTGACTCCAGGGCCAGTGCTCTATCCACTGCACCTCATAGCTGCCCCTACTCATGATTTCTTACAGAACATTACTTAAAGAACGCCATCACATTCATATACCATAATTTGTTCAGTTATTCACCGATTGATGTGCATCCCCTAAATTTCTAGTTCTTTTCCACTAAAAAAGAAAGCTGCTATAAATATTTTTGAATATGTAGGCCACTTCTTCCCCTATTTTTATTATTTCTTTGAGATGTAGAATTAGTAGTGGTTTGTTGGATCATTGTATGCAGAGTTTTACTTTCCTTTGAGCATAGTTCCAAATTGCCCTACAGAATTGTTGACTCAGTTCACAAGTCTACCAACAGTGCATTAGTGTCCCAGTTTTCCTATATTGTCTTCAACATTGATCATTTTCCTTTTTTGTCATTTTAGTCAATCTGATATTGTAAGGTGGTATCTCAGAGTTGTTTTTATTTGTATTTCTTTAATCAATAATGATTTAGTGTATTTTATATGGCAATATATATCTTTAATTTTTTTATCTGAAAAGTACCTGTTCATATCCTTTGATCATTTATCAATTGAAAAATGCCTTGTATTCTTACAAATTTGAATCAGTCCTCTATATATTTTAGAAATTAATGCTATAGACTTGAATTTTGTTTGAAGCATAATGGGGAAGAATAAAACCCTCACAAGATTGTTAAAGTGTCATACTTGTCCAGATTTCAAAGAAAAAAAAGAAAGAAAATAGGACTGATGATTTAATGGGTTTTATATCCTGCTATCAAAGTTGTTGATTGTTTCAAGTAGTTTTTAGTTGATTTTCTAGAATTCTTTAAGTTTACCATTATATCATATGCAAAGAGCCAGTTTTGTTTTCTCATTGACTCTTCTAATTCTTTCAATTTCTTTTTTCTTCTCTTATTGATCAAGGTAACATTTCTAATACAATACTGAATAAGAGTAGTAGTGATAATTGGTATCCTTATTTCACCCCTAATCTTATGGGAAATGCTTCTAGCTTATTTCCATTACATATAATATTTACTTATGGTTTCAGATACCACATATAATTATAAGGAAAACTCCCATTTACTCCTATTCTCTCTAGCATTTTTGCTAGGAATGATGCTACATTTTAACAAAAACTTTTTCAGTATTTATTGAGATAATTATGTGATTATTTTAGTTTTTTATTAATATGATTGATTATGCTGATTCCTTTACTCATATTGAACCATACCTGTATTTCCAGTATAAATCCTACCTGATCATAGTGTATTAGCTTAGTAAAAACTTGCTGTAATCTCTTTGCTAAAATTTTATTTAAAATGTTTGCATCAATATTTATTAGGGAAATTGATCTCTAGTTTCTTAGTTTCTTTGTTTTGACTTTTCCTGGTTTGGATATCAGCACCATATTTGTGTCAAAAAGGGAATTTGGTAGAATTCCTCCTTTGCCTATTTTTTCAAATATTTTATATAGAATTAAAATTAATTGTTCTTTAAATGCTTGATCAAATTCACTTGTACATCAATTGGACCCTGGAGATGTTTCTTTAGGGAGTTCATTGATGACTTGTCCAATTTCTTTTTTCTGAAATGGGCTTATTTAAGTATTTTATTTCCTCTTCTGCTAATCTGTGCAATTAATATTTTTGCAAATATTCATCCATTTCATTTATATTGTCAGATTTATTGACATACAGATGGTTAAAATAATTTAGTGATTTAATTTCCTTCTCATTGGTGCTGTGCTCTGCTTAATTTTTAAAGATTTTCACAACCTTACCTTAGCCTCTTCTGCAAGTCTTGTTGGGTGTAACTCTCTCCAACACTGTGATCTTGCCTAATCAATCTTCCCACTGATCTTCAAACAGAATATATCTTTTTTCTATTTCAGATCCTTTTAACTGCTTTTTCCCATGCTTTTTTGTATTCTCCTTAACAATGCTTCATAGAATATCCCTCTTTAAGACAGGCCAATGTTTTCCTGATCTCTGAAACTTCTGTGTTACTTCCAAACTAACTGGCTTTTAACTACAGAGGGTTTAAATATTCTGTATATATCTGTAATTTGTGTTTGTGTGTGTGCTACCTTAGGTGTGATAGTGTTTCCCCAACTAACTTGCAAATAAGGATTATTTCATTCTTTATATTTGTGTCCTAGAACCTTGAACAGTGTCTGGCACTTGGTAAATATTTATTGATTAATGTATACAGATACAGACAGTTCCAACTCCAGGTAAGGGGAATGTTTCACAGACCATTATGTAAAATGATTTTTTACTTAATATGAATTTGCCTATGGATTGACAAAGAAAGGTAAGAAAGGAGAAAGGCAGAACGAAATCTGCACAAGGTTCAAGGTTATGTTGGGTGGGATTAGAGAAGACAGAAAAGGAGGAGAAGGAATACATGATTTGGGATCAACTGAGCCAGAGTTTTGAGGAAAAGAGAAAGAGAGGAAGAAGGGGGAAGGGGGGGGGGGCAGACACAAACACAGTAAGAATGTAAATAGACAGAAGACTGGTGGTAGACATGATCAGACACACCTCTAGCACAAACAGTTTGAAGATACACACCCAGGGAAGGACAAGAGGTTGGGTGAGTGAACCAGGGCAAAGCTCTCTTGTTAGCACTGGAAGTTTATGCACTGTTCTCTCCATTAGTATCAGTTCTTCTACTGTCATTTGGACAATTTGTTTTTTTTTGTTTGTTTGTTTGATTTTTAAGTTTTTTGTTGTTTGTTTTTTGTTGTTGTGATTGAGATGTTGGGAGACTTTAGAGCTCCTAATGGAGGGAAAGAAACAGAGATAGTGCTCAATACTATACAGTAGACATAGGTTTTTGTCATTTTTAAAATTTGATTTCTTTCAGAATTCTTTATAGGAAGTTATGAAGTCAAATTTAAGAAAGGAAGAAGTATAATTAAATATAAAACATGCATAGGCAATACAAAAGTATTATTGAAGTAAGCAGGGTACTCTGGGCAAGTTCAAATTTAAATGGCTGTCAAAATATTTTTTTTGAATCAACAAAATTTTTTCAAATGTCTGAAAGTCTGACTTGAACTATAATTGGAGAGAAGCAATTGAATATTGAACATGTCATCAACCTTATTTCCCTCAATTCACATCCTGCTATAGTTCAACTCAATAATGACAGATTAGGGATGCAGATGTGGCACCTTCTCTTTCAGACCCCATAATATCACTGACCTTTCTGGACAAAGGTGTTTCTACTAGCTTGTTTCCATTAGATTATATTATTCAACTTGTTTCCATCAATAGCAGTGATGGATTTGCCCTGATCCATTCATATTCTCACCCAATCTTGTCATTATTGGTATATGTCTTTAAGATAAATGGTTAGAGTTAGGAATGGAGCCTTTTCTGGGTCTTTGCCTAGAACAAAACTAATTAGTTGGCATGCACAATGAAGCCATGGCTTGGCTAACTTTGGGACTGTACTTACACTAGAAAAGTTTATGGGTTGCCAAGATAGCTATGTATTAGGGAAACAAAAGGGGATGAAAGAATTATTTGTCTCTCTGAGCACCTCAGGAAGGCACTTTGAAAAAGAATCTGCCTTTAAAATTATTCATGATTATCTGACTTAATGGACAAATCTATAAATAAAAATCTATAAATACAAAACCAAACTTTAGAATTTCTGTGGTTCTGAAATGGTAAGGTCAATCTTCATATCTCCTCTGATTGATATGGAGTAAGAAAATGATGGTCTCCAAAACTAGTGAAATAGTCTTGGTTGAATTGTAGCTATTTGGAGAAAGTACAATTTTTGCTGGATTAATTAGAGTTTATGCCTAATATGTTAATTTGGATAAAATCTTATGAACTCTGGAATCAAAGTATTATAATAGGAATTCAAATATTCATGTGCACTATTTGTGATCCCATGACTAATTCACAAAAAATTTTGACTTCTGACTCACCTCTGCCATAATTTACTTGTTAGGGAAATGATGGAAAATTAAATGTCTGGTTATAGTTGAAATTCTTAGAATAATCCCTTTATTAGGTTTTTTTTACTTTTTAAGGCAATTGGGTTAAGTGACTTGCCTAAAGCCACACAGGTAATTATTAAGTATCTGAGGCTGGATTTGAACTTAGGAACTCCTGACTCTAGGACTGGTGCTCTATTTACTCCACCACCTAGCTGCTTCCGAATAAGTCCTTTATTGAAAAATATGAGAAATGTTTTGCATGATAGAAGGTAAATACATACCCAAAAGATAAGCTACTTGAGGACAAGGACTGATTTGGTTTTGTTTTTCTGTCGCCCCATATAAAGGAGGCACTTAATATTGGACTAGTTAAATTAAATTGTAGTATTAAAAGATTGTAGGATCATACCATTATAGAATTATAACTGTTATGATCCTTCAGTTGAGTCATTTTTCACTGACTTCTGTGTCTCCACTTGAGGTTTTCTTGGTAGAGAAACTGGAGTATTTACTATTTCCTTCTCCAGATCATTTTATAGATGAGGAAACAGAGGTAAAGTTAAGGGACTTGTCCAGGGACACAAAGCTAGTATGTATCTTAGACTAGATTTGAACTCGAGATCTTACGAACCTTAGAAGCCATCCAAACCACACACACACACACACACACACACACACACACACACACACATACACACATTCCTATATTTTAATAGGCAAGAAACTATGAGTCATAAAAAACTAAAGAGGCAAAAGTACACGAATTAGATTCTTTTGATTTTTATTTTCCTGAGGGAGAATTATTCTGTTTTGAAGTCTACGAAGTGCTAAAAATTATGTCTGTGATTTCTGCTTTGATAATGAAATATGGTGACAGAGAATCATATAAATTTAAAGATGGAATGGAGTCTGACAGACTAATTAATGCATTATAATCATTCCACAGTTCTGTTTAAGACATGATAGAAAGTACTGAAATATCTTAGTGATTGGTCAGGGCCACCTTGATAATGAGGGAGAAATTCCAAAGAGGTTCAGACCACCAACCTACTTCATCTTGCCTGATACAAAGTTCCTGACCTTTTAGATTTGATCCTGTTATGACAACTCTTGATTTTATCCCAATCTGGTAAAAGATGGCAATGGAAACATGAAAGGAAATCACAAACTTTCATTCAATGAATTCAAGTAATTGAATTTGGATATAATAAATTTTGAGATACTGAAAATACTTGCAAATAGTATTGCCAAGACACTAACAATAATCTTTGAAAAAGTAATTAATTGGAAAAGAGTCATAGGTGTGGAAATAAGTCAGTGTTTCTTTTTGCTTTCTTATTAAAAGACTAATTACTCCTAATAACAAAAATCTTACTCTTGGGATTAATAAATAAACTTTGCAAGGTGAAGTCATGTATAATCAGACAGTAATTTTTTATGAAAATGAATTGTGGATTTGCTTTACCTTTTATATTTCAAGACTGAAATGGATCAATAGGCAAAAATACTTTTCATATGATCTTAAGTCAAAATAAGAAAGGCATAAGCCCCCCAAATACTAAGATAGTCCCATTGTTTTCTATACTGGTGAGATTATATCTAGACAATGGATTCTGATAAGGGCATAATATATTAGGAAGCATTGTGATTAACTGGATAACACCAGAGGAAGGTAACAAGAATAGTGAAGAGCCTTGAGTTTGTTCCAGTTTACAGATATGGAAATGTTCAGCTTAGAGAAAATAAGATTTGTGGAGAGCATAATAGATATTCAAGGAACTAAAAGGCTGTCATGTGGAAGAGGAATTAGAATTTTTTAGTCCTTGGGGTAGAACCAGAAGCAATGAATAGCATTTGCAAAGAGAAAAAATTTATACTTGAGACAAGGAAAGACTTCCTAATATATAGAGCTTTCCAATTTATAAGATTTTATGACTGTATGATTTTGAACATTTATTGAAAAAGCAGTAATCAAGAATAGCATATTTAATATTAAGTCCATTTCATTTTTACTGATATAATACTGGTAATCAGTGGAATTCTGGTAATGTCATATATACCCAATTTTATCTAAGCACTTGATGTTCTTGACACACCTGGAAAGACAAAGTATATGTACCGGATAACATTATCATTAGGTTTATTCTGATTGAACAATGGGAACCAAAATGTAGAGATTAGTGGATCAGATAAAAGAGAAGGCCTATCATTTATAAAATTCCTGATTTTTCTTTTCAGGTTTTAGGAGGGAAAGCTAGATATACTGATTGGTAAATCATAGGTTTATATTAGCCAAGAGGGAGCGCTACAGTCAAGCGTAAAATGACCAAAGAGTAAAGTGAAGACCAAAGAGACACAACTGTACAAAAATTCAAGTGAAAAAGATATGTGATTTTAGCCAAAAAGAAGATTAATATGAATCAACCATTTGTAATGGAAGCCCAAAAAACCCCAACAACACAAAAATTACTAGGGTATCAGATCATATTCATAGGATCTAAAATAAGTGAGATTACTTTCACACTATACTTTATTCTGGTCACACATTGTTCGGAGTATTTTGTTCAGTTCAGTAGTTTTAGACAGTCAGAAATAATTTATTGGGATATAGAAAAGCATGTGTAAGAATATGCCAGAGAACCTGGGACTATTTTACATGGAAAAGGAGGACATGATCACTATCTTCAGATATGAGATGGGTTTACATGTAAAGGAAAGAATTGGCATCTATCTACCTAGGATAGGAGCAATGGGCAGAAAATATGTATAAACAGAGCATCAGTTCAATGTACAGGTCAGAGGAAGAGAGACATCTTAACAATAATAATTAAGACAAAATCCGAATAGCTGCCTCATGAATTAGTGAATTGTCTGACACTGGATATCTTTAAATGGAGATGAGTATTTTTCAGGAATGTTGTTGCGTTAGTTCTTATTTAGAAACAGAATGCATTAGTCATTGACTTAGTTTTCTTTAAGCTGTGGCATTTTATGATTTTATGGCAGCTGAATTATTTTTAGAAGGTTTAGAAGGTTTAGAAGAATTATGAAAAAGAAAATAATGGGCTAAATACCATTATCATCCAGGCTATTTACAAAGAAGTGCTGGAGTTCTAGGATGCTAAATAAATAATGTCAAGGGTTTGATACCTTATATTTCCTAATAATTTTCACTGGTCAAAATGATATGAAGTTGCTAAACATTTATGTTCCAAGTCTCACATTTGAAGAGACAAAACTACCAAACTCTTAAAAAGTAGACCAATACTTATATAGAGATTTTCAAGTGAACTCTAGATGGTTACTTGAAAGACATGTTAGGGGAAAAGCAACTCTATTCCCATCATGTAGAACTAGGATAGAAAAAATTATGAACAAAAAGGTGATTTTTGTATTTCTCCTTTTCCTATTAGAATAAAATCCTTTTCCTCTCTTGCTGCCTCCTAACCTTCAATTTCCAAGAACCTGCTGCACAGTTTCATGCATAAAAAGGACTGTTTTTCAAAAATGAATTGACAGTAAAAGACATTAGTACTAGATTTAAGGATATAAAAGATCATATGATCCAATTACATAATTCCATAATGTGGAAATTAATTCACAATGAAGGTGATTTGCTCAAGGCTGTATGGTAGATTACTGGTAATACCAGATATTTTATGTATTCCTCCTCTTTACAATTTATAGGCAAGACAAACTGAATATTTTTGCCTTTGTTCATATTTGACACTTATCACATTGCTTTTAAAAGATAGTCCTTTAAGTTTAGAAAACATTCTCTATTGAACTTTTTTTTCTTGGAAATTTTCTTCTGTAAAACTCAACTCAAGTGCTATTATTTATATTACACAAGGCCTTCCCTATTTCCTTCCACCAATTGCTGGATAGACAAATATGGGATGTTAAATATTAGGGTACAACTACAAGAAACCAAGACAGGACATATTCTTAGGGAATTTATACCCCATAGAAGACAATGAAGATCTTGAATGTAGGCAAGGAGGGAAAAGAACTTGCTTTGAGAAAAGACATTTGGACATTACGTGGAACAACAATAAGGAGAGAGTTCAGCTGAGAGTGAAATGATCCATATGCATAGGACCACTCAAGAAATGGGGATCTCAGCAAGATTCACCAATTTGGAGAGTTATTAGTGTCTCTTCACTATTTTTTTAAAAATATCAAATTTTGCTTCAATCAAACAATTAATAAGCATTTATTAAATATCTATTATGTGAAAGTACCATGTTGAGCATAAGTATACCAAAAAAAGAGGTTAAAGAAAGCTTGTGCCCTTGAGGAACTTATAGTCTAATGAGGGAGGCATCACTCAAACACATATATGCAAAGAAAACTATATTCAGTAAAAATAGAAAATAATAGGGACAGCTAGGGGGGTACAATGGATAGAGCACTGGTCCTGCAGTTAGGGGAACCTGTGTTCAAAGCCAGTCTCAGATATTTAATAATTACCTAGCTGTGTGACCTTGGGCAAGTCACATAACCCTAACCCACCCCACCCCCAAAAAGAAGAACAAATAACAGAAGAAAGGCCCTAGAATTAAGAACTCTAGGGAAGGCATCCTATTGAAGCTGTCATTTAATTTGGGCCTTAAAAGAATCTAGGGATATCAGTAGTGGGAATGGTAGAGGGAGGGCAGGCAAAAGGGAAAGCTAGAGAAAACATCAGAAGGTGAGATATTAACTGTCTTGTTAATGGTACAGGAGATCAGAATTCCTGAATTTCTGAGTACCTGTTGGAAAGTAAGGTGTAAGAAGACTGAAATTATAGATGGGGACTAGATTACAAAGGGTTTTGAATTCTATATAGATTATTTTGTATTTTCTCCAGGAGTCAATAGGGAGCTTCAGAACTTTATTGAACTGGAGATGACATGACTGGTCCTGCATTTAGAAAAATCACTTTAGTTGCTAAATGGAGAACATATGCGAGTGGAGAAATGAAAACATTAGGTGATAAAGGTTGCACTGTGTGTATATGTGTGTATATTCTTCCTCCAATAGAATAAAAGTAGTTTGCTGTTTTTCTTTGTATCACCTCTGTTTTAATTTTATCTTTCTATCTTCAGTGCCTATCACATAATAGTTACTTAATAAAATATTCATCTATTTATTGAACAGAAAATCTTGTTTTGGCTCCCACTTTAAAACTTTCTTCACTATATCATAGTCAGTACTGAATCTGGTACATTTAGTATAAATTCAAAATCAATGCCAGGTAATTTCAGAGTGACAGCTATGGCTAACAGGTGCTTTGTTCCATGTAGAAGAATTTAAAGAATGCTAACAGCATTTGTAGTTTTGCAGCAAAATACAATTAACAGAGCTTAACATCTAGTTAGCAAAAATAATTCACTGAATCTTATTAAATATTAAGCTTCCTCCTTTGTTGATAGAATACTAGTGAACTTCTCCCTCACACACTCTCTTCTTTTGAATTCATCTGGAATTTCTGAGAATTTTAAGACATAATAATTTGATACATAGGAAGTATAGAAGATGATGAAAAGATGTTAACTTCTTGCTTCCTGAATGATATGGGCTCTATGCTGTCAAGTAGTTTCCTTTTCACAAAAACATAAAGAAATGAGAACTATAATTATTCCTATTATTGCAAAGCTTATAAACAGTGTGATATGATTGTGTACAGCAATTAAGCTTTTTAATTCAAATGATCTTTGACTATTTAAGAAGCCTTTGATCTGTAAAATCATAGATTACATGTTTAATGATGGAAGGGAACATGGAGGTCATCCAGTTCAATGCTCTCTCTTTACAGATAAGGGAATTGAGGTTCCGGAGGTTACCTTACTTTGGGTCACAAAGACAGTAAATAGACAAGTAATGGATTCTCTTTTTAAAAAGAAAAGTCTAGTACTCCTTATACTGTACTATGGTACTCCAGTCAATTAATACTGTGTTGATGTGTTTCTCAAGTAAAATTCTTGCCAAAATAAAACTATGTTGAAGTGACATACTTTGATGCTTTATCAGTATTCTCCCTTAAATACCACCCAAGAAAGACTATCTTAGATGTCTTCTTCTTATTATTGAAAATATCAAAGCAAATAAGGTCTAATATGGAATATCTGAAAAAGACAGCACAGTTTTTCACTTAATAAATTTAATTAGTTTGAATAGCTCAAAACTGTGCTAAGAGTTTAGGACACCTTGATTATTTTGTAAGATGATAAAAGATAAATTCGAGAGAAAGAATATGGGTCTTGTGCTCAAGGAGCTTGCACTCTGGTGTTAGAGAAAATTTGTTGAAAGTTTAAATGGAAAATAATTATTTTTTCTGTAAAAAATTATTTTACCTGAGAACAATATTGATATTGTTTACATCTACATTGCTTAAATTGCTTATATGTGTTTATATTGAAGAAATGTGATACTTCTTTAAGAACTAAATATCATTTTCAAAGCATTCTCAGAAATTTCTTATTGTCATCATAAAATCAGGAAGATCAGAATATAATTTTCTAATATAATCAGCAATTTCCCCACTTTAAAAATTCAAATTTTCCTAACTGTTAGGAAGTGAAGCAAAGAAGAATTTGTCTATCTTTTGTCTTTCTATGGAGGTGACTTTTCAGTAGCCTCCTAAATTGTCTCCTTGTGGTAAGTTTTGCTCCTATTAATCCATTTTCACTCAGAGGCAGAAATATTTTTCCTAAGGCCCATGTCTTGTCAGTTCATTCCCCTATATAATGAATTATCTTAAAAATTAAATACAAACACCACTGTTTAGGATTAAAAATCCTTTACATCCTTGATTCAACCTCCATGCTTGAATTCAATTTATATTTCTAGGCTTATTATACATTATTCCTTTTCATGAATTTTAAATCCAGAAAATTGAACATTGTTAATGTTATTCATACATGAAATTACATCTCTTATCTCCATAACTTTGTCATTGCTGTCCTCCATGTTTCAAATACTCTAGTTTCTTACTTTATCCTTTTAGAATCCAGCTTCCTTTTAATCCTAGCTCAAGCAAGACTTTCTACATAAAATCTTTCCTGATCCCATTAGGTGCTAGTTCCTTCTATTCCACACTTACCTTATATTATTTTGGTACATACATACATGCACACACACACACACACACACACACACACACACACACATATATATATATATATATATATATATATATGTTTATTTCTCCCCCCAAAATACCATTTTTTGAAAGCAATGACTGTTTCATTTTGGTCTTTCCATCACCAGTTTAATTCAATGATTAACATATTATTGACTTTGTGATTTTCAGTGACAACCAAGAGTATTATGGGATGCATGAAAGGAATCTCCATATCTTAGGTTCAATCAGTTTTATTGCAGTTTACTTTTGAAATATTGTGTTGTCTAACTTGGCACATCAAATTGCCATATCTGTAGACAATGGTGACTCATTCTTCTAAAAGAAAAGTGAATGCTGATTAACAAAATGACTCAAATTTGAGATTGTTTTCTGGAGTTCTACCTATATGTTTCAGAATATGTGTGAGAGTGTATTTGAGTGTCTGTGTGTGTTTGTATGTGTGTGTGTGTGTGTGTGTGTGTGTGTGTGTGTGTGTGTGTGTGTGTGTGTGTGTATGTGTGTGTGTGTGTTTGTGTTCCAAACTGGTTGCTACAGCTTCATGATAAAATCTCTAAGTTGTAGTCAAGAACCCCCACAAAAAGCAGTAACCACAGGGAAGAGGCCAAGCATTATAGATTTCATTTCTTCCCCTAGTATATTCCCTGGGTTTGCCTTAAGTAAACTTTCCTTTGTTTCCATTCTAGATTCTATCTTTAGGTCAGTCAGTCAACCTACTTTTTGACATCTGTGCTCAAATACTCAAAACATAGTCTAATTAAACACAGATGAGGACAAACAACCTAAAACACTTTCTAGAGGCATGTCTTTTCAAGTCCTATGCTGTGCTATGAATACCAACCCCTTAATGAAACAACATAGAAAACTGAACAATATGTAGATAAAGGAAAATGACCATTGTTTCCTTAAATTGAAGTGATCTGGGTCTATTCCAGATGTGATGTGTTCCACATAAAACAAAACTCTTTCATTATTTTATTATGGGTAAAGATCCCTTGCTAAATGTCTACTTTTCACATAAATAAAAATTGACTAGTGAGCTGGACTTTTCCTTCCCCAAGTAAGGCATCACCAGTTGGCTGGCTCTTAATTAGCCACAAATCTTTTAAATACTATTCTCCTCTCAATTAGCCATTATACAACCAACCACACAGAGCCCACCAAGTTATTATGTCTGTTCATGTTTACACTTAACTAAATTTGCCTTGTGCTTCCTTGTGTTTCAAGCACAAAGTCACCATTTTCACACAGGGAAGGAAATTAAATAAGATTGTTGTTTAACAAGCCTTCTCCCAATCTACTAATTCTGTTCAGTGTTTTATGTCATGTCAAAAGACAGCAAATGACTAAAGAAAGGAAAGAAGGAAGAGATGAATTTTTGATTGTCAGAAAGAAAAGAAGGAAAAAATTCTCTTTTTTCACTTATTCTTGCTATATCCATATTAAAGCAGATGAAAGAAAAGATTAAGTACTTGAAATGGTGCCCAGGAAGAAATATATCATGCTGATCCTGAGAGTACTTAACCTGAAAGATCTAGGGTTAGTGAATTCTCAGCTCCCATAGCTCAACCCTAAATAGATTTACATGTATTAATGTAAATATTCCAAAGACATTGAAGTGATATCAAAACTTTTAACAGTAAGTTTCTCTGATAAAGATCTCATTTCTCAAAGATATGAGGAACTGAGTGCAAATTTATAAAAAAGGACCATTTATTAATTAATATGAACAACAAGCTTTTAGAATTTTCAGAGCTATTTTTGGTCATTTGAAAAAAAATGCTCTAATTATTGATTGAAGAAATGCAAATTAAAACAACTTTGGGGTGCAAGCCAAATTGGCTAATATGACAGAAAAGAAAAATGATAAATGCTAGAGGGGATGTGGAAAAATTGTAATACTTTAATACTGTTGTTGAAGTTGTGAATTGGTCCATCCCTTTTGGAGAATAATTTGGAACTAATGCCAAAGTGCTATAAAACTGTCCATACCCTTTGAACCAACAATAGGTCTTTATTGTTGATCTTTATTACAAAGTGGTCAAAGAAAAAGAAAAAAAACAGAACCTATATGTACAAAAACACTTAAAGCAATATTTTTTGTGGAGGCAAAAAATTAGAAATTCAGGGGATGTTCATCAATGAGGGAATGGATGAACAAGTTGCAGTATGTTATTGCGATGGAACATTTTTGTTGTATAAGAAATGATAAGGGGGGATTCTTTTGGAAAAAGCTGGTAGGATCTATTTAAACTGATACAGATAGAAGTAAACAGACCCAGGACATCATTGCATACAATAATAGCAATATTGTAAACATGAAAAACAGTGAAAGATTTAGCTACTTTAATAAATAAAATAAGCCAAAGTAATTTCAAAATATTTATGATGAAAAATGCTATCCACCTTAAGAGAACTAATGAACTCTAAGTTTTCCCTTTTTCTTTATTTTGTGTTAATATAGAAAAATATTTTGCATGTTGTCACATATATAATTGATATTATATTGCTTGCCCTCTTGATTATTGGGGTGGGGGCCTGGGGAGAGGGAAAGTATTTGGAACTCATTTTTTTTAAATTAAAAATAATGCTAAAAAGAAATAAATTGTAAATTGAAAATACAAAACAATTCAATTTATTTTCAACAATTAAATGCAGAGAAAATGATGTTTAGGGAGTGAACCTCATTACTGAGCTACTTCCCAAGAATTAATATTGAAAATGTAGCTTTGCGATTTTTCTCCTTTGTTTTCTGTGAATTCTATACTCATGGTTCTAATTTTACTTTCTTACTATTCCTTCTCTGTTTCTACATATTGCTTCCCATGTTCCTTACATGCTGGTAGCTGTTACCAGGATGTCAGTAAATATTTAAAAACTGGTTCTCCTAAAAAAATCCAAAGGCACATTTAAAATTTTAATTTGCATTACAGTTAATAAAATAATAGATCAAACATGATTTGTAGCATTTGCTATTTTCTAAATAGAAAAAATGCTTTCATAGAGAATATTAATAACTGACTCTCTCCACAGTTTGAGCTGCCTCCAGCACTCCCAATGGCACCATATCTCTGTCTTTAACTGTTTTCTCACTTCTTTTCTTATCAATCTAATTCATTGAGCTTAGTTTTTGCCTCAAGACATTTATTTCCAAAGCTACATTCCCTTGGCTATATTCCTGCACGTCCAAATGCCCATTAGCTATCTGCTAGTCTTCTGTTAATAATAACTAATCTTATGCCTATCATTTGGGGATTGACTGAACCAATTATGGTAAAAGAATGTTATGGAATACTGTCATTCTGTAAGAAATCATGAGCAGTCGGACTTTAGAGAAGTTTGGAAAGACTTGCACAAACTATTGCTGAATGAAGTAAGCAGAAGGACATTGTACACATTAACAATATTGTGAAACGATCAACTTTGATGGATGTAGCTCTACTCAGCAGTTCAGTTTTTAAGAACAATCCCGAGAGATCTGCTATGAACAGTCCCATCCACATCCACAGAAAAAGCTATGGAATCTGAATGCATAGCAAAGCATACCATTTTTAGCACACCATAAAAAAACAGAATTTAGAACAGGAATTGATTCTTCACTTTTTTGTGTTGTGGATTTCTTTGGTAGTCTTTTTTATTTTTTTTAGATTTTTTTCAAGGCAATGGGGTTAAGTGGCTTGCCCAAGGCCAGATGGCTAGGTATGAGGTCGGATTTGAACCCAGTTACTCCTGACTCCAACGCCGGTGCTCTATTCACTGCACCACCTAGCTGCCCCACTGTAGTCTTCTTTTTAAAGAAAGATTTTATTTATTTTGAATTTATAATTTTCCCCCTGTCCTTGCTTCCTTCTCCCACCCCACCCCCACATAAAGCAGTCTGTTATTCTTTACATTGTTTCCATGGTATACATTGATCTAAGTTGAATGTGATGAAAGAGAAGTCATATCCTTAATGAAGAAAAATAAAGTATAAGAGATAGCAAAATTATTGGTAGTCTTTTTGCCAGTCAAAATAATTTAAAAATATAATTAAAAGAAATGTTAAATTTAGCTAAAGGTTAATGCAAGTAAAGATTTTTTTCCTCCATCCAGTTTAATCTTGAAATCCAAACGAACTCTTGATTTATACCTTGCTCTGCTTTGCCCCAGAGGCCAAATTGTAAAAGGGTATCTCTTCCAATGGTTAACAAAATCAATTGCAATTAATAGATTCAACAGCATTTACTATGTTTTTTGTTGAGTTCTAATCCAACCTCAAATGCTTACTAACAGTATGAAACTGAGCAAGTCACTCAACCTTAGGCCACTGGAGAAGGAAATGGCAAGTCACTTTAGCATCCTTGTCCAAAAACCAAACAAACAAAAAACCCAAAGGACAGTATGGGTATGTGAAAGAAGACAGGATTACAAAAAGTCACACACAACTGAATGACTCAATAACAACAGCAGCAACATCCAGTTATTCCATGAATGTTGAAGATTGCTAAAACTATAGAGACACCATTGAAACATTTCTTGTAGTCAAAAAATTAGAATTATAAAACAGTGAAATAGACTAAGTTGGGAAGTGATGGATTTTCTCCAGATTCAATGAATGTTTTCAAGTGTAGGTTGGATATTCATCAATTGAGGATTTCATAGAGTTGTCATAAGAACATAAAGATTAAGTTTGAAGGTATTTCATAGGGTATCCAGTTCAACTCCTTACTTTTATAGTATAAATGAGGAAACTAGATCTAGTGAGCTATCCAAGGTCATACAGGTAGAAAGCAGAAAACCTGGGTTTCCCATTCAGGTTTCAAGTCTCCATGTTCAGGGCAGCTGGATGATGCAGTGGATAGAACACCAAACCTGAAATTAGGAGGACTCAGACTTCTGGCTTCAGACACTTACTAGCTGGGTGATCCTGGGCAAGTTAACCTTGTTTGACTTGGTTTCCTCAAATATAAAAAGAATTGGAGAAGTAAATGACTAACCACTCCAGTATCTTTTCCAAGAAAACCCCATAGGGGGTCACAAAGTATAGGATGTGACTGAAAAATGACTGAATAATTGTCTTTATGTTTGGGGCTTTTCCTATCATGCTCTCTCTAAGATTGGCACTTGTTACTAATTGTTTCATATGTACTAGTCTTGATTTTACAATTAGACTATAAACATTCTAAGAAGTTCTCGTGTTGTATGGTTCATTAGCAGTTTTCTTTGGTACCTAATATTACATTAGGTACACAGTAGAACAATTGAATAGTTATTTAATAATGAACAGTATTTAAAGTTTTGTTTTAAAATTACTTGTAAAATTTGGGGTATTTTCAAATCTTGGAAACACTATGCAATTTTTTAACCATGTAAGGACAAGTTATACAATAAAAAAAAAATCATCTCACATTCAAAAGAAAAAATATAAACTATAATTTTCCTCATGAAGGGTGTATCTTCAGAAAATTCTGACCTACCTACAGCATCTTTCTTGGAAAAGACTCATTCAGTGCTCCAGAATGTCAAGAATTGTCAGTGATATAGAGAACACCTGACTGCAATGCACAAACAAAACCTGTAAAGATGTTCTTGTGGACCTCTTCAAAGCAAATCACTAGAAATTAGTACTTCTTATTGGAGTTGCTGATTCTTATTTTCTCTATGCTGTAATGGTTTTCATTTCAGCAGTATTTGAAAAGACATTTTAGATTAAATGCACTATTTTAAAATACTTAAGATAAAGTAATATATCTTAGAGTGATTAAATAGCTAAAATTATAATTACTTAAAATAAATCTCTCTTCCATTTTTTCCTTTTTTCAATCATACCTCATGTTTAACATATTTCTGTTTTCAAGGA
This sequence comes from Macrotis lagotis, assembly GCF_037893015.1. Classification (NCBI taxonomy): domain Eukaryota; kingdom Metazoa; phylum Chordata; class Mammalia; order Peramelemorphia; family Peramelidae; genus Macrotis; species Macrotis lagotis. Next base: position 572,432,090 of record NC_133666.1, read on the forward strand.
AGATAAATAACTATATAAGAAAAAAGAAAATGATGCTTTATATCTTCATTATTCAGCCATCTTAGATGACCTAAATACCATGTCCAAAAAATATAAGACAACCTTTACACAAAATATATATTTTCAAAACTGTAGATGGAAAATTTTGCTCTGATATGCATATGCTATTATTCATTCATTTAGCTAACATTTATTTAATGTCTACAATATGAAATATACTTTTTTTTAGGTCTGTTGGGAGATAAATAAAAAAATGTATTGGACCTTTGATTTAATTAGTGTAAGGCACCTCCAGATGAAGAAAGCCCCACTACCCATGCAGATTGGGGCCTCATCTGTTTTAGATAGTTTCCCATCTAATGAGATATTAAGCAATTTGCCCATCTCATAATCAGTATGTAAAGGAGACAGGGAAGAATTGGCACCACAGTAGATAGAATGCCAGGCTTGGAGTCAGAAACATTCATCTTTCTGAGTTCATATCTTGTCTCAGACACTTAGTCACTCTATGACCCTAGGTGAGTCATTTAACACTGTTTGCTGCAGTTCCTTATCTGTAAAATGGAACTAGAGGAGGAAATGCAAACCCTTCAGTATTTTTGTCAAGAAAACAATAAATAGGGTAAACAAAAAACCCAAATCAGAAACAGGACATGAATGGAAGATTTTTTTTTTTTTGCTGTTTTGTTTGGGGTTTTTTTGCAAGGCAATGGGGTTAAGTGACTTGTCCAAGGTTACACAGCTAGTCAATTTTTTTAAGTGTCTGAGGCCGAATTTGAACTCAGATCCTCCTGGCACTAGAGTTAGTGCTCCATGGAAGTTTTTCTGGCTTATATTTGATATCATTTTACTTGTCATGTTAGCTCACTTGTTTATCCATGTTAAGCATTTTGTTTATAGCAACTATATGTGATGATACCATAGTTAAGAAAGTAGAGACTCAAAAGAAATAAAGGGATTTCCCCAGATCTAGTTAGGAAAAAAATCCATGAACTAGAATGAGTTAACTGAAATTTAAAAGTTTCATTAGTATTTTTTAAATAATTTTTAAAAGATCTTATTTATTTTGAGTTTTACAATTTTTCCCCTAATCTTACTTCCCTCCCCCACCCCACTCCCCAATTTGTCAGTCTTTACATTGTTACCATGGTATACATTGGTCCAAATTGAATGTGATGAGAGAGAAATAATATCCTTAAGGAAGAAACATAAAGTATAAGAGATAGCAAAATCAGACAATAAGGTATCAGGTTTTTTTTTTTTTTTATAAATGAAAGGTAATAGTCCTTGGTCTTTGTTAAAACTCCACAGTTCTTTCTCTGGGTACAGATGGTATTTTCCATTTCAGATACCCCCCCCCAAATTGTCCCTGATTGTTGCACTGATGGAATGAGCAAGTCCATCAAGGTTGATCATCATCCCCATGTTGCTGTTGGGGTGTACAGTGTTTTTTTCTGGTTCAGCTCATCACACTCAACATCAGTTCATGCAAATCCCTCCAGGCTTCCCTGAATTCCTGCCCCTCCTGGTTTCTAATAGAACAATAGTGTTCGAAGACATACATATACCACAGTTTGCTAAGCCATTTCCCAATTGAAGGACATTTACTTGATTTCCAATTCTTTGCTACTACAAACAGGGCTGCCATGAATATTTTTGTACAAGTGATGTTTTTACCCTTTTTCATCATCTCTTCAGGGTATGGACCCAGTAGTGGTATTGCTGGGTCAAAGGGTATGCACGTTTTTGTTGTCCTTTGGGCATAGTTCCAAATTGCTCTCCAGAAGGGTTGGATGAGTTCACAGCTCCACCAGCAATGTAATAGTGTCCCAGATTTCCCACAACTCTTCCAACAAAGATCATTATCCTTTCTGGTCATATTGGCCAGTCTGAGAAGTGTGAGGTAGTACCTCAGAGAAGCTTTAATTTGCATTTCTCTAATAAGTAATGATTTAGAGCAATTTTTCATATGACTATGGATTGCTTTGATCTCCTCATGTGTAAATTACCTTAGCATATCCTTTGACCATTTGTCAATTTGGGGAATGGCTTTTAAAAAAAATATTTGACTCAGTTCTCTGTATATTTTAGAAATGAATCCTTTGTCAGATACATTAGTTGTAAAGATTGTTTCTCAGTTTACTGCATTTCTTTTGATCTTGGTTACAGTGGTTTTGTCTGCCCAAAAGCTTTTTAATTTAATGTAATCATTTAATTTAATTTAATCATCTAGTTTGTCTTAGTGATGTTCTCCATCTCTTCCTTAGTCATAAACTGCTCTCCTTTCCATAGATCTGACAGGTAAACTAGTCCTTGATCTTCTAGTTTGCTTATAGTATTTTTTTTTATGTCTAAATCCTGTATGCATTTGGATCTTATCTTGGTGTAGGGTGTGAGGTGTTAAAAGTCTCATTAGTATTAAAAAAGCAGAATTGAGATTTGAGTACAGGGCTTTGAATCTAGTTATTGTTCCACTTTGCCACTCTTCTTCTCTGTTAAGTTATATTCTTGATGAGAAGGCTTCTGAAGAACACCCTGAGATTTATATTCAGTAATTTCATGGTACCTGAGCTATACCTAAGGGCAATATATGTAAAAAAAAGAAAGAAAAGAAAAAGTCCCCTAGTGAAGTACCTAAAATCCCTACTAATGGTTTCTGAACTCTACTCATTTCTACTTATTGCCATTCAGAAAAGAACTGAACTCTGAGGAAAGCTGATAAAAGAGAGAGATGAGCTACAGAAAAAGATCAAGAGTATAACTAGGTTCTAATGGAGACCATGGGGGGTACCCTAGACTTAGAGGGGAAACATGAGGCCACAAGGCTTTGTAAGGGGAAATGTCAAATGTAACGAAGGCACCTGTTAGGCAAGCTAAGTCTCTCTCTCTCTCTCTCTCTCTCTCTCTCTCTCTCTCTCTCTCTCTCTCTCTCTCTCTCTTTCTCTCTTTCTCTCTTTCCTCTCTCTAACATTTTCCCCATACAGTCTCTTAGTCCTGTCATTATACTAATGACAGTAGTTAACAAATTTGGAGTGAAAAAATTCAATGCTCGATGTTCTCTATTGTACTTCTGCTATCCTTCATCTTTGAATGAAAGTCAATAGGAAAATGGAGTTGAATATATGAGGATTTCACTTCACAGTTAAATTTGCTGAAGCACAGAAAACACATTCAGCTACTAGGGGTTTTCCATTTCTATGTTGTAATCATGGGATTAGCCTGGCTTAGAAAAACAAAGCTATCAATAATGATTATGATATTTCTACTTGTTGGTATTATTATCTAGAATGTTTATTCTTTATTTCCATAAAAATGAATTTAAGTAAGCTGTGTTAGATTTTTATTTAAATTAATTTGTGAATAATTCAAGTTGGTTTTTGCATTACACTATATGAATATAATATACTTTTCTATTTTTATATGAAACAACTTTTTTTTAACTACACAACTGGGAGAATGTTAATTCCAGTCTTTAAGGGCAAATACAAGTGAAATGTTGAGATTGTAATATTACTAAATAAGGTACAAACATATGTGCAAAACTGACATCAAGAATGCCCCCCAAAAGAATAATATTCCATATATTCGATAACTTGTCTAGGATATGAAGATTCATTCTTCAAGTTATCTCCATATTTTAAAAATGAATTGTATTGTAATGTAACAATATAACTTTCTCACATAAACATATATATGTAAGTTTTGAAACCCTCATGCCAAATTGAGGATTATACAAAATTTTGATTAGGAAATTCATTCCCATTTACCTAGAAGTTTAATCACTGGGTGATAAAATGTTTAATCTGCTACACTTTACAGGAATATAATCTTAAACCATGACTGGAGTTGTATATAGTGTTGTTAGAGGAGCTATAACAAGGAGCAAGTAGTTGAGTCAGAATTTGTAATCAGATTGACTTCAGATTCAGTATCTTTTTATTCGGTATACTTTGCTGAATCTGATATTACAATAACAAAATTCATATAACAAGTTTTTTTTTCTGAGATCTTAAAGACTTGGATTCAAATGAAAAATTTTAACTATATGTTTTTAAAGTACCTTAATATTTACATAATATATGGCTATAACCCCTGCTACTAGGGAGGCTGAGAATAATTGATTGTTTAAGCTTGAGTTCAGAGAGGCAGTAGGACTAAAGTTAATGGGATGTTCACCCTAAATTCAGTACCAATATGGAGGAGACTCCCCTGGAGTAGAGAGGACAGGCATACTGCTGAAGGTGGAGTGAATCAATCCAAGTCAAATACAGAGAGGTCAAAGCTTCCATGATAATAAGAAGTGGGGGAATCAGGTCTGTGATTGGTCACAGTACTTCCAGCATATTTTCAAAAATAAATTATTAAATAAAAAAAGATTTTCTATGATGGCTCTTGATCTATGCATCCTTAGTATTAAAGTAGTACATTTTTTGACAGTTTTAAAAGAAATAAAAAACAACTTTGAAATAATGTTTATATAGCTAGTCACTGAGATCCCATTAATCAATAAATAATTGCAGGTGGTTGTTTTACTTGTTTATCTTAATGTAATTAACTTTTGATTATCCATGTGCAAATAATCCACTTTGTGGATTACAAGTGACATATTATTCATTCAAAACTGTCCTGTCCCCCCAGTACTTATCTGGGTCACCTTCTCCCTGTCGTCTGTGACCATATGCTTACTGAGCACAAACTAATTTTAATATAGGCTGAAGCCAAATATAACAAGGAAAGGAAATCCAAAGCCAAATAAATGATTTGGGGATGATCTGCCAGTTTGGATAATCCTTCCCTTGGCATAGTGTATCAAAAGTTGGCCCTGTAACTAAGCAAAAGGTGATATGAAAATTGGAAGGCATAACTGTTCCACTGTCCCAAGGAAAAAGCAATTAAAAAATACTTTACCCAATGAGTTTATCTGAAAATCATCCTAATCTCAATAAGCCAATTACTGAGTTAAAGGTTAACTTTTAATAATAATGAAAAGCTCACTTTATCCAGTTTTGAGATTAACATAGAAACTACATTTTGATGTATTGCTTCATAATCTATTCAATTTAATTCACTAATATTTTATTAGAATTCTGTAGAAAAAGAATGCGCAGTTTGTCATCTGTTTTTTTTTAATCTCCAAAGGAAGTCTCCTCTGAAAAGTAAGACTGATACCTGACAAGATTAGTATTAAAACCAGGGGGGGGGAATATCTGCTTCTCAAGACCTTCAAGCTAAGGAAATCAGTTGACAGATAGTTAAGGTTTCCACAATATATTATGATGGAGTTTTAAATTATCATGTCATATGACAAAGAATGTGGCCCCACTCTGCTAAAAGTTGGTTTAGTTGGACTATATCAATTACCCCTGAAACTTTAAATGCTACTAATAAGGTGAGGAAGAATCAACTTCAATGCTAAGTTACTGCTTACCACCTTGGTCCTGACCCAGAGGCTTCCTCCTAAAAGGAGACAGTAATACAGTCTCTAGGTCTGATCTAGGACTGCTGTAGGGTTAATATAATTGCCCACAACAAGATTTTTCTATACTTAAAATATTTCCAAAAAATCCAAAAATCTTTGTCCCTGAAGGGCTTTAATATCAGAAATGACTGGATAAAAAAATCAGGAAAAAATCCTCTAGAATGGTGAAAATTTTTGAAACTGAACACTTAGAAAAATTGAGTATTATCCAGTTTGATGTTTTCTCTCTTTCCTCCAACTGATTCTTTTCTTTAAGAAAGAATAAAAGAGGAATTGGTGCATGTTAGTTGGCACTTAAAAAAATCTGAAGCAGGGTTGCTATAAAATTGGAATATTTTATGCATCTCTGGAAGAACTTTATTTTTTCATCATGGGAAACAAAACTAGACCTATGATTTCATTGGTATGTGGAATTACCATATGAGGAAATTCCCTCTAGCAAAACAGCACCTTCAACATAAAGATTTAAGAGAGTTGTTCAACATTCTAAGAGGTTAAATAAGTTGCCCAAAGTCAATAATCAGGAGGTGTAATAACTTGAACCCCTGTCTTTCTGATTCAAATAGCCTCTCTAACTAATATACAATGGAATTTTTTTGCTTAAGGAACATGCATATAGTGAGTTATAATTTACGAAGTATTTTATATTTATATTCTGTCATTTATTCGTCATACCAATTACATGAAGCAAAATTATACTTCCTGTTTTAATGATGAGAAACCTGAATTTTAGAGAAGTTAAGTGATTTGTTTCAGGCATATAAGTATCTTAAGATGCTAGGCCTTAAGTTAGGAAGATGAGTTCAAATACAGCCTCACCCATTTACTAGTTGCATGATCTAGCCAAGTCACTCAACCTATGCTGGCCTAATCTACTTAGAGAATGAAATGACAAACCACTCTGGTATCTCTGCCAAGAAAACCCTATAAAGGTCACAGAGTCAGGAATGACTGAATAACAACAGAATAGCTGATATATGTTGGATTTGAGATTCAATTCAATATTTTTTTTTATTCCAGAACTCAAACTATTCCCCCCAAAATGAGCTTCCTTAATAGTTTTATGCTATGTGATTTCTAACATTAGATCTGGAAGTAATTTATGGTAGGAAGATAGAAGACTGGCTTACTACCATATCTATAAGTGTGGCCTACATAACATAAAAAGTAATCAATTTTTTAAAAATTCAGCTGAATTCATTAATATTCAATTTTTCAAACCAACTAAAAAGGATTTTGTTTATTTAGATAAAAGTATATATGAGTAGCATAAGATCTGTAATTGATTTTTCCAAATGTGACTCTGCCAGGATGAATCTTCAGAGGGTTGTCACTTTATATGTGCTAAAGATTCTGGAGGAGGGGGCAGTGAAGCTACGATGGTGGGGCAGAGCTAGAAAGTTCCCAGAACTTTTCTCAAAACAATTTTGAATAAACAAAAAAAATCCTAAAACAATAGAACCCACCAAAAAAAGTGTGAAACAACTCTTTAGTGAGATATCTTGAAGGAACTTCAGGAAAAGGTCTGCCACATAGGTCAAAGGGGGGAGTATAGTTCAGTGTAGGTGGGAGAGTTGGGAAGTCAGCAATATGGTTTTAGCCACAGCCCAGTTAAAGTCTCTATGTAACTCTGCCAGCAGTAAGGGTACCAAGCCCAGCTCGGAGGAAAAATGATTAAAGCCTCAGGAAATTGGTGTGATGTTGGGCTACCCTAGTGCAGGGAGTAAATTATGGAACACTAAAAAAAAGTTTGGGGCTATATACTCTATACCACAGGAACAGAGGTCAAAGGACAAAATGACCAGAAAAAAATGCTAATGATTAACAGTTATTATTCTGATAGGGGTGATAAAAACAACATCTCAGAAGAGGAAAGCAATGACAAAACACCTTCATGTGAAACCTCTAAGGGGCTGATGAACTGGTCTCAATGCCAAAAAGACTTCTTGGAAGAACTCAAAATGAAATTTAAAAAAAAAGAAGGAGAAGAAGAAGAAAAATGGAGAAAAGAAATCAGGAGAAATATGAAAAATTCACTGAAAAAAAACAATAATTTTAAAAGTAATATTGCTCATCTGGAAACTAAAATTAACCAACTGGAAAAGGAAACAGCTGAAGAAAATAAAACCTTAAAAAGTAGAATTAGACAAATGGAAATGAATGATACTTTGAGATACCAAGATTCTATCAAACAAAACCAAAAGGTTGAAAATAATAGAAGAAATTGTAAAATACCTCTTAGGAAAATATAGATCTGGAGGACATAATTTGAAAATTATTAGTCTATAGAAAGCCACAACCAGAAAAAGAGCCTGATAATATCATGCAAGGAAATTATAATGGAAATCTGTTCAAATATCCTAGAACAAGAAGATAAAATAGTCCTTGTAAAAATCCATCTATCACCCCCAGAAAGAGATCCCAAAATAAAAATTCCAAAGAATATTGTAGTTAAATTTCAGAATATTTAGCTAAAGGAGAAAATACTTTAAGCAGCCACAAAGAAATGACTTAAATACCAGAGTACAACAGCTAGGATTCCACAGGACTCATCAACTTCAAAATTAAAGGATCAGAATATGACAGGAATATGACATTGTGGAGGGCAAAGGCAATCAGGAATCACCTACCCTGAAAAATTCAGCATATTCGAAAAGATGGACTTTCAATGAAATAGAAGAATTTCACAATTATCTGATTTAAAAGACCAGATTTGAACAGAAAATTTGATCTTCAAATACTCAAGAGAAATGTAAAAAGGTAAACAGAAGTGTGGGGGGGTGACAAGAGGAGGAGGGATGTTAGTTAACTTGAGAATATATTTCTCTTAGGACAATTGAAAGGATGATATTTAGACAAAGGGTGTGTCTATAAATTGACTCTGATGTTTTTAAACTTTTAGCTCTTGAGTAATTTTACTTTACATGGTATTTTAGCTCATGAGGAATGTTTTTCTATAGAGGGTACTTGGAAAGAGGGTGAAGTACAAATTAATTATAATTTGATGATGTTTATGGAGCTTGAGAATTTAATTACTAATGGACAATTGAGGGGAGTGTACTTAGATGTGGAGTTTGAAGTGACTGTCAGGGAATGTTGCTTATCAATGGATCAAATAATCAAACCTTGAGAACTATACTTCTATCAGGTCAGATAAAAGGATATATCTTGATTGAGGTTATGGTTTCAAGACAAGTTTGAAGCAATCAAGACATGAAGGATTATACTAAGAGAAGATGAGGCATTGGGGATAAATAACTACACAGGAAGAAGCACAATGACAGATTATATAGTAGAGGAAAAGAAGGGAGTATGTGAGCACTGATTAAATCTTACTCTAAATAGATTTGGTCCAAAGAGTTCCAAGTCTAAAAAATCATCCGCTCCTACAGGTAAGTGGGGGGAGGGAGGGGAAATAAAGGGGAAGAAGGGAATGATACAAATATAAGAAGAAAGTAAAAGTAAAGGTAAAGTATAATTGCAAATAAAAATTAAAAGAAAAGTAAAAGGGAAAGAGAGAAGGAAAAGGAAAAAAGGATAACAGAAAAAAGAGTTAATCAAGAGGCAGCAGTAAAAAGCAAAACATTAGTAAGGAAGGGAAAGAAATAAGTATAAATGGGTGAAGATAGCATGGAGGTAGATACAGAGTTAGTAATCATAACTGTAAATATGAATGGGAGGTTTTTTCCTTTTTTCTCATGGTTTTTCCCCATTTTGTTACAATTTCTCTTTCACAACATGATTAATACAGAGATATTTTGAGCATGAATATAAAGGTACAACTTTTACCATATTATTTGCCCCCCTGGGGAGGGAAAATGTGGAGCTTATGAATTTGCAACTGAATGAATATTGAAAACTATCTTTGCATATAAATAGAAAAATTAAATTAATTAAAAAAAGAAAAAAAGGATTCTAGGTTAGCTTAGTAACTCAAGAGACTGGCTATGTAGGGCATTAGTTATCTTTAATTTTGTAGATCAAAAGCTCCCATCATGTGCCTGTTCACTGTCCCCTATCTCCCATCAGTGGAGATAAGTCAGTCAGTTTTAGCTAAGATTTATATATGTGTGTAACTTCTGTATAATCTAAAAGTCTTTGGTATCTCTCGCTAATTGAATTTGAATGATAGTTTTCAAATTTTTTTAATCATTCTCATCTATTCCCATACCTTAACAGAAGAAACTGAAGGTCATATTATATATTACTCAACTTGGAAGGTTTTACTGAGTAATGTGTAGAATTGTTTTACATCTTCAAATTTTGTTACCAGTGTTAACACAGATATTGTAAGAATATTCATGGTATTACTTTTACAATTATTTATAGTACAATACTATGCAATGATCAAATTTTCCATGTAATACCATTTATGAATATCTTTGAGTGCATTATCTAATTAATTGTCAACTCCTTCATTTGCTTCTTTCTAAAGAAAACCTATGAGTCAATCTTCTTTTAGACTCAATTTCCTGTATTCTGATATTGGCAAGCAAGAATGTCAAAATTCTCCATGAATACAATCATGTTGCTCATTGACCTAGGATCTCATATTTGCAAAAACTGTCAAGTAAATATTTATAGAAAGTCTGAAAATTGTTTGAATTTCAGTAATCTACCTACTTGTCACCAATACTGAAGAAATAAACCACAAAAGACTAAGGGTGATATTTTTCTCTTCTTTTTTCTTGATGTGCCATGGTCCAAGAATTTCATAAGTGTCTAGAGTACTAGTAAAAAGTGTCTATGATTTTAGCTAGGCTAATCCTGAAAAAAGGAGAATTCTTTGCCAATAATCATTGCCTTTATAATATATTAAATCTGGCTAGAGTCTATGAACCCTTAAAGGAGTCTTCACAATCCAAAGTCATCCCCACAGTATAATAAGGCCTTACAATTGCACTGTGTTAAATGATAAGCTTAGCAAATTTATATTTAAAATGAATAAGAAAACTAATTTTTTTTACTTCTTAATATCAAGTACTAAGATTTCAAAATATATACTAGTAAATGGAGTTTATAATATCAAAGGTGATTAATAATTATATTTCAAATCTATAAATATTTAAGCATTATTTAGATAATGACATTTAATTTTAATAAATTAGATGTATATGATATAGATATCACCATATTTCTTTAAATGAAAAAATATGAATAAATGCTTAGCTTACTTTAAACATTTTATATATATATATATATATATATATATATGTAAAAAAATCAATGTGCTTTCTATGGCTTCATAAAGTAGCATTTTATAATGAAAAGAATAGTCAACTTCAACATAGAAGACCTATATACAAAATCCTGATTCCTGCACATATTGGTATGAACAGGCTAAATCACTTTATCTCTTGTGTTTCCTCATCAATAAAATAAGGGGCTTATTCAAGATTTTATTACATTATGGATTAAAAAAATAATTTTCTAAATTCTTAAAAGTCACAAAATTTAGAGTTAGAAGGAAACTTAAAGGTTTTCAGGTAAAATTCCCTTATTTTAAAGTTGAGGAAATTGAGGTCTAATGAAATTGTGAGATTTACCCAGTCATACATGTACTGAGAACTCAGATCTTCCTGACTGCACATTTAACACTCTCTCCTTTACTTATCACTTCTCAAATGTTTTCAAATATAGTATAATGCTGCAATATGTGAATGCCAAAAATCATGTCTCAATAAAATACTGAGGTATTTATATTCACTTCATAATATGCATTCTTTCTGAGATGATTAAAAGTTCTTTGAGGAAGCTAATGAATCAAAGAAAAGATACATTGCATATTTTTTCTCTTAAAGATAACAGCTAAATTGAAAGCTCACACATTCAAAGCACAAAGCTTGCTATCACAAATAAGTTTATTGCTTTCAGAGTCATAATTCTCAATATTGGCACCTCTGGCAAGTAAAAAGAAATGCTAAGTCAAGAAGTATCAAGAAATGTCTCAAATTCCACAAAGAGCCCCCGGTCCAGGTCCAGGGAGATGACAATTGAGATATCTTTTATGGGGGAAAAGACCCTAAATGTTTATTTCATATGTAGCCACAGGGGAAAGAAAGAAAGAAATATAACCTCTGAATTGTTGTTTAGTCATTTTCAGTGATGTCTTATTCTTCTTGAACCTTTCTGAGGTTTTCTTGGCAAAGATGCCAGAATAGTTTGCCATTTTCTTCTTCAGCTTATTTTACTGATGAAGAAACTGGAAGCAAAGAGTGTTTAATGAGTTGCCTAGGGTCACACAGCTAATAAATATCTGAGATTTTAATTCAGGTATTCCTGACTCCAAGCCTGACATTTCATTCACTGAGGCACCTAACTGCCCATATGACAGCTGACAGAATACCACTTTAATTATTTTTGCAAACTAATTTCTAAAGGGCTAAACATGCAATAGAAAATGTTACATGTAGTTATCAATAGATATATGGCTGAAAATTTATGTAGCTGTGATACAGACATATATAATCACAACTTTAAAAATCATACACTCCTCCAAAGTGACTATTTTCCATTACTCACTCTGTAATTTATGAAGCCATTAATAATAATCTTCGATGCCTGCCTAGAGGCAACCAAAAGCACAGTGGATAGAGTACTGTATCTGAAGTTACCGGAGATCAAATCTGTCCTCAGATACTAAATAGTTGTATGACCTTGGACAATTCCCCTAACCTCTGCCTGAGTTTTATTAATTGCAAAATTGGCATAATAATAGCACCTTTGTTCTAGTGCTGTTAATAAGATTAAATGAGATAATATCTGTAAAATGTTTTAGCGCAGTGTTTGGTGCATTTATGTATTTAATTATTGCTTGTTTCTTTCCTAGTTATAACTTTTTTAGTTATCAAATCTAATGATATATTTGCTTTTTATCAATTGTAATCAATACAAATTGGGAATTTTCTAAATTATTATTCCTTCCAACTGTTTCTAAATCATTGTGAAAAAAAACATTTCATTTAGAACACTTTATTGTTCTTTACAGATTTCCTCATAAATACTTTAAAAGATTAAAAAGTTCAAAAAGGTTAGCCAAAGATAAAATGGTGGAACTGGCATTGTTAATCAATTAACATTGATCAACTGATGAAAGATGAGCAAAAAGAGTTTATATTTTTAGAATCTCTAATTTCAGAGATATAGGTAGTACTTTCTTCACAAACATGATTCATAACCTCATATAATGAGGAAAAGTTTTTGAGAGTTCTTAGGGCTGAAATAAATTGTCTTGTGGATAAACTGGTAATGGGCCTACCTGAAGATAGCTAGGCTAGTACTCAGACAAAAGACTTAGTTTTTCCTCCAGCAGGTATTCAGCACCTCCCTAGGTTAGGAGATATTATCAGAACTTGCACATCACTGATGCAGAATTCAAGGGACATTTTTGTTATTTCTATACCAGGATGAAACCTCAGAACTAGGTTCCAGAGATTGGCAAAGCCATTTATTAAAAGTCTGAGATATTCTGTTATTTCACCAAACTTACTTAACATAATTTCTCTGAAGTAGCTAATAATTTTTTTTAATTTTCACAATAGGATGAAGAAGACAATGCAATATAAGCTATTAACCTACTAGAAGAGAGAAATGCTAAAACCCAGATGATTCCTGGGAATATGAAAAAGAATACATGGGTGGGAAGTGAGACAATGAAGGCTGAATGACATGTATACTGGACAGGGTCTCAGAAGACAAGTTCAAATTCTTGCTCTATAACTTATTAAATTTGTGACTTTATTGTAAGCTTTGAGCTTGCTTCATATAAAAATAAGCCTGATAATTTTTGTTTCACCCACCTCATAATGCCGTCATGAGGAAGTACTTGTCAAGTATACAAAACTGTGTTTTTATGAGCTAATCTTGTTAGAAAAAAAATAAGAACTAGCATTTATACAGAGCTTTAGGTTTTGCAAAATACTTTCCTAATATTGTCTTATTTGATCATCACAATAATGCTAATAATATTCCTATTTTACAGAAGAGGAAACTGAGGTACAGAGATTAATTGACCTTTCACAGAGAAGGAGGGAGAATTAAACTTAGATTTCCCTGCTTGGGATAGCTGAGTGATGCAGAGGATAGATCCCTAGGCTTGGAATCAGGAAAACTCATCTACATGAGTTCAAATCTGACCTCAGACAATAACTGTGACCCTGGGCAAGTCATCTAACCCTATGTGCCTTACTTCTTCATCTGTAAAATGAGTTGGAGAAGGAAATAGCAAACTACTCCAGTATCTTTGTCAAGGCCCCATGAAGAAGGTGAAACAAAAATTATCAGACTTATTTTATTGATGAAGAAACAAGCTCAGAAGTTTAAGTGAAGTTACCACACATGGGGTCATGACCCAAATGGGATCATGTAGAGTCAGACACAACCGAAAAAAACAACTTCTTGTTATAGCAATAAAGAGAGTGTAGTGATTAGATCAATTTGATTTGTGTGATGTTATTTGGTGCTTATAATCATCACCATTCCTATTCATGGTGCTATAGTGTAGCTATAATGAGGTCCAGGTAAAAAGTCCCCTCCCCCCAAAATTGCAATTTATCATTACACTTTCAAATGTTTTAAGCAATTCAACTTCTTATTTTTTTTGTTATCTGAGTGATGAGTGTCCCATCCTCCTAGAAACATGTCAGTTTGATAGTGGAAAGTGAGGTGATGAGTAAACTCAAAGGGAGATAAGATTAAAAAAAAAAAACGTTAGGTAACAGAATCAACCAAACCTCCAAGTCCCTGAACTTATGAACAGTATTCTTGTCTTGACACTATTGTGATGTGTTAATTAAAAAATCAAATCAAATAAAGCAATATTGATGTCACTCCCCCAATCAATACGCCCCAGTGACTTCCTATTGCTTCTAGGATCAAGTAGAAAATCTTAAGTTTGGCATCTAAAACTCTTCTCAATCATAAATCTGTCAAGAAAAATGTTCATCCTTTCCCATCCCTTTTCTTCTCCTTTTCCCTCTTTAAATATGCTCCAATACCCTAGCTCAGGTGCCCACAATCCTCATGTGATCCTGACACTTTCCATTAGATGGAAAGAGAAAAGGGAAAAAAATCATATGAATGCATTAGTGACTAGTGACATCTTACAATGTCACCTATTTCCAGAATAATTCCATTTCAATAATAGATGGCATTTATATGGTGCCAAAAGGTTTACAAATTGCTTTACATGTGTGATCACATTTTAGTCTTTCAAGAACCCTAAGAGGTAGAAGCTACAAGTGTAATTATGCCTGCTGTTCAGATAATGAAACTGGGACTTAGAGATGCTAAGTGGCTAAGCGACTGATCACACAATTTGGAATACACACACACACACACACACACACACACACACCCATCCATAACTTTATTAGTACAAGTTGCATATTAATCTTGATCAATAACACTAATATATATATAGATACCAGAACTCAAAATTATGAATGTCATAGCACTCTGAAAAATTATCTCATTAATGCCTATACTGTTTATAAGTGTGAAACTTTGTAATTTCCCCATTGATAATTGTACATGAGTACATACTTGAAGAACAAGAGTATCATTTCCAATCAGGACACAAAGCATACTACTCCTTATAAATGGGGAAAATTTAATGTCCATTTTATAGATGTAGATAAAGTGCAAATACCTCAAATAGTGTTTTAGTGGTCAGTGTTCATAGTTCAATCACAAGATCAACCCTGCTGACAATTTAATTTGCTTTAGTCAGTCTTCTTTCCAAATTGCCAATATCAATGAAAATTTATTGAGTTCCTTCCAGGCAGTTGGCACCAGAAAAGTATAGTTTTTGGAAAAATAATAGTTTGAAATTATTAAACATTTTGTAATATACAATTTAACTTATTTTGTTAGATGTTCTATATATATATGTACATATATCATATTTTAGTAAGAAATTCTGAATTAATTTCTTTTTCCATTTATTTTGTCTTTAGAGATACCAAAACAGATTGATCAAAGAGAAATTTTGCCCTTACTAAGACTCCATTAAAAAGTTGTGAAAATTTATTTGCCTTGGACAAGTATGTATATTACAAAAAAAGCCCTTGTTTTTCACAGTGAGGCATAAGGGTGTTTTTCTATTGTGTTTCTCTATGATCTAATTTTGTTGAAAAAGCAAAAAAATGGAATTAATGTGCTGAATAATTTTGGTCCAACTTCATCCAATGACTTTCAAAATGATGCTAAAATAATTGTGTTAATTTTAACTAATTTATTATTCCGATTATTGTAAAGACAAAATGTACTTCAGTGCTCTAACTTGAATACTTAAAATGAGCCATGATTTCACTAGTTCGGAAGTTTTCTTTACTAATATAGATTGTAACAGTTATAACCTAACCATGTTTAAGTAGACAGTTGTCAGAGATTATTGGTTATTCTGTAACAATCAAATATATTTCAGCCATCTCTTATGGTTCGCCAATTCTGACACACTTCTCACTCCCCTCAACAGAATCACACAGGATTCCAGGATTCCAGGGTCACATACATGGTTTTTAGAGATCTCAGTGACCTAATTATTTAATGAATAAAAGAATTTTGCTTTTTCTCTGTATGCTCAGGATACACAGTGCTTGGCACAAGGTTAGTACTTAATAAATACTGATTGAAAAAAGGGCATTGTTGCACCTTCACATTTCTACCCCTGTTTTTGATGCCAGTTTAGCATTATTTAAATTTAATTTTTGCCCCAATGATTTCATTCATAACTCCAAATTTAGAGAGCCCTTTAAAATGTGGAAATTTTGTCTTGTAGAATCATTAAGGTCTATCATGTAAATCTTTCTTATTTCACACATCGCTGACCTGGCAAATCTTAATGGTTCTTTCAGACCATTATGGTTTATCGCGTCAATCAGGAACGTGAGCTCTATGTGCCAAAAGACTGGGTGGAATTTCAGTGAAGGGGAAAAAAATAGAAGTTTCAGCTGATGCACAGTTATCAAATCCAGGCCTCTAGTTTATCATCCATTTTAATTGCTTTGCTCTAGATTTCCGAAAGCAATTACACCATGTTAACGATTAATCACTTACTCTAAAATATTTACCACTTGAATTGATTTCAAATTCTAAGCCTTCATGGGCCAAAATGTTACTGATATTTACCAAGGTCCTGGTCCCAATGAGAGCAAAGTCAATTGAAACATCCTTGAGACAGCATTTCACTGGTCAGAGCTCATAAAGGACTAATCAAATATCACAAGAAGAGCATGTTTTTCTCAGTGAGGCCTGACATGCAACTCATGTTACTCTAATTCCTGTCAAAACATAATCGCTAAATTCACATATAGAGAGGTCACTTGAAATACATCCCATTATTAAGTAAAAATTATAAGAATATTTATATGTGATTGGACCAGATATATATATATATATATATATATATATATATATATATATACTAAAATATAATTGGATAGGTTTGTCAAAAAGAGGTAGAAAGATAAGGTATCACAGAATTTCAAAAGCAGAGATTTCAGAGGCTATCTAATCCAATTTGTACAGAAGTGATTAATAATCCTCAATAAAATTCCTGAGAAGTCATCTATTACTTGTTATTTGAAAATAATAGTAATCAAGAGTTTATCAGATCTTAAGAAAATACATTTAACATTTGGAATTTTTCCTGAGGTTTGGCTGAAATCTGACTTTATAACTTCCACACATTACTTCTGGCTAGATATTCTGGGGAAAAACAGAAAAAAAAATCTAATCCCTATTTGACATTACAGATTTTCAAGTATATGACTACAATTCTCATATTCTCTTACATTTTCTGATTAAACTTTCTAAACAATTCCTAAATTGAATCCTATCATTAATCCACTAGCCATCCTCTGGATGTTCTCCCTGTTAGCAGTAAACTTTATAAAATATGAAAGTGTCACAGTACTCTAGATGTGATTAGACTATATGGAAGAAAAGAAAGAAGGAAGAGAATAAGGGAGGAAGAAAAAAAGGAAAAAAACAAGAATGGATAAAAAAAGGAAGTAGGGAGAAAGGGAAGGAGAAAGGGAGGGAAGAAGGAAGGAAAGAAGGAAAGTAGGAAGAAAGGAATCCACAATTATTTACAATAATCTTTTTCTTCATTTTTACTGTAAAAATCTCATGAGGCAATTAAGTAGCATGCTTTTTCAGGATTTGTTGACACAATGCTAGGAGACTTGGATTCAGAATACTCTCTAGTTCAAATCCTGTCTCAGACAAGGTATATAATTTTTGATAAGTATTTTAACCTCTCTGTAATTCATTTCCTTTATCTCTAAAAAGAGTACCTACCTAAGAGGCCTTTTGTTAGGATCAAATGTAATAATATGTATAAAGTACTTTTCAAATCTTCAAGCACTATATAAATATCATCTACTAGTCAACAAGTATTTTTAAGTTTCTCCTATGTACCAGCCACTAGATATATAAAGGCAATGTTAATAATAGCCTTTAGACTCAAGGAGTTTATGTTCTTCTGATGTCAGTATTCACACATATATGTGTACATAAAAACAAATGAGATCATATTGAAGGACTTACAGCTGCAGTGATCAGTCAAGGATTTAATTTAAGAGGTGTTGAGCTGTTTTCAAAGAATCTAGTAATTTTAGGAAGTAGAGATGGAGGAGAATATTGTCATCACATAAGCATAATTTGGTAAAGGAATGAAGATAGCAGTTGAAATGTTGTGTCTAAAGAACAGCAAGAAGGTCAATTTTGCTTGACCACAGGCATAATGTGTAAATCTTGGATGGTAGGTTGAAACCCTGTTGTATAAGACTTTAGGTGCTAGAGACAAGTTTCTATTTAATCTTAAAGGTAATAGGGAGTCATTGGAGTTTACTAAATATAGGACTGACCACTTCATATCTGTACTTTTAAGAGTACTTGGGTGTATAGAAGAATGGAGAGAATTAAAATTAGGATATCAAATAGGAGGCTGTTTTGGTCCAGTAATAAAGTTTTGAATTTTAATTATAGCATACCTAGCATGTCCAATAAGTAGATTTTTAAATTTCTGAAGACAAAGAACCACATATAGTGCATTTTCATATTCTCTATACTATAATATTTCAATCATTATTATTGTTCAGTCATTTTCAGTTCCTGACTGTTTAAATAGGCTTTATTTTATTTTTCCAATTGCAGCATTCATTCAATATTTGCAAGTTTATAAGGTTCACATTTTGTTAACACCTTTCCTTCCCTTCCCCCTCCCCACTGTGGCAAAAAATCCAGTGAGAGCTGTACATGTACAGCTGTTTAACATACTTCCATATTAGTCCTGTGGTAAAAGAGGAAGTAGAACTGTGGGAGGGTGGGAACAATTGAGTAAGAAAGAAAAAAAAACATTTAAAAAGTGAGAAACATAGATCAAACTTCTGCATTAAGAATCCATAGATTTTTCTCTGGATGTAGATGACATTTTCCATAAATAGTCTCTCAGGATTGTCTTTGATCACTGAAATGCTAAGAGGAGCTTCATCCATCATAGCTGATCATCTCAAATGTTGTTAATGTGAACAATGTTTTCTTGGTTCTGCACACTTTGTTCAGTATCAGTTTATGCAAGTCCATGTTTTTTTAAAGTCTGTCCATTCATGATTTCATACAGAATAGTACTCTATAACATTCACATATCATAATCTGTTCAACTATTCCCCAATTAATAGGTATCTTCTCATATTCTAATCCATTGCCACTGCTATAAATATTTTGGAAGATATTGGAATTTTCCTATTTTTTTTATGAATCCTTTAGGATATAGACCTAGTAGTGGTATTACTGGATCAAAGGATATGCATAATATATTTCTCTTTGGGCATAGTTTTAAATTGCTCTCCAGAATGGCTGGATCAGTTCACAACTCCATCAACAATTCATTAGCGTCCCAATATTCCCACATCTTCTCCAACATTTATATTTTCCTTTTTTGTGTGATCTTAACCAATATGATAAGTGTCAGATAGTACCTCAGAGTTGCTTTAATTTGAATTTCCATAATCAACAATGATTTAGAACATTTTATTATATCACAATATATAGTGTTAATTTCTTCATGTGAAAGCTCCGTATTTCCCTGTAGGATAGGATAAATTTTTAAACTCCATTGGGCATGTATGTTATTTCCTCCCTGGACCAAATCAGTTAAGAGTAAATTTTACTCAGTGCTTATATTGTCCCTTCTTTCCCTCTACTATAATACATCATTGTGCCTTTTCATATGGTCTTATTTTCTAATGACTCACCTTCTAATATAATCCTTCTTTTCATGTCTTTATTGTTTAAATCTATCATGCCCACAACCTTTGTCAAGATATACTCCTTTTATCTGTCCTGATGGAAGTAGAGTTCTCAAATCTCAATTGGTTAATTGATTTAAAAGCCTCATTATCTCAGGGTCACTTCATATCCACAGCTTTTGTCCAAGCACACTCTCCTCAACTACCCCATTAGAAATATAATACTCAAGAGTCATAAATATCATCAAATTATAATCAGTTCATACCACTCCCTTGTTTCAAGTATCCTCATTAGAAATACAGTCCTCATGAGCTAAATCAAACTCATTTCATGATTCATTGATACCTACCCCTTCTAAGTATACTCCCTTGAATTATAGCTAAAGAATCAAGTAAAGCAAAATCACTTCATTATCTATTCATGTCCATATCCTCAAAGTACTCTCTCTTCCCTCTGTCTCAATAGAAAAGAAACTCTTGGGAGCTAATGTTTCCTGTAAAAACAAAATCATTTCATTATCCAATTATACCCATACCCTCTAACACTTTATAATTATCTCTATAGTTATAACCCTCATGAGCTAAAGTAGCATGTAAAGCAAAATCACTTCAAGATCAAACTATGTTCAGTCTTCATGAGCCAATGCATCTTCACTTTCATGATGAAGCTATACTCATACTCTCTCTCTAAATATGCTTTTTCTAATCTATCCTAAGTGAAATAATATAATTCTCAAGAATTGAAAGTATGATTTTCCTATGTGGGAATGAATTCCGTTTACTGTTACTGACTAATATTTTTTTCTTCTTTCCATTTACCTTTTAAAGCATCTCTTGAGTCTTGTATTTGAAGACCAAATTTTCTGTTCAGTTCCGGTCTTTTTTATTAGATAATTTCAAAATGCCTCTATTTTGTTGAAAATCCTTCTTTTTCCCATGAAGGATATGTTGAAATTTACAGACCAGTTAATTCTTGGTTTTAATTTAAACTCCTTTACCCTCCAGAATATCATATTCCAGGCCCTCTGAGTCTTTAATGTTGAAGCTAAGTTCTGTGTAATCTTGACTGTGGTGCCTTGGTATATAACTCCTTTAGCTAAGAGTTCTAAAATTTGGTTATTATATTCTTTGGTGTTTTTATTCTGGTATCTCTTTCTGAATATTATTAGTGGATTCTCTTTTTTTTCTCCCTGAGGGATTCTTTCAAAGATTGTTTTGTCTCTTTGTTCTGGGATATTAGAGCAGTTTTCCAAAATAATTTCTTGGAAGATATTTTTCCAGGCTCTATTTTTGACTGAGGTTTTCAGTCAGATGAATAATTCATAAATTATCTCTCCTGAATCTATTTTCCAAGTTGGTCATTTTTCCTAAGAGTTACTTTACAGTTTCTATTTCTTCCAACCTTTTGGTTTTGTTTGGTAGAATCTTGGTATTTCATTGAGTCATTAGTTTTGTTTTTCCAATTATAGATATTTTAAGGTTTTATTTTCTTCAGTTAGCTTTTGTGTTTCCCTTTTTTTCCAATTTGTTAATTTTACTTTTAAATGAGTTGTTTCATTTATCAGTTGATTGATTTTAGTTTTTGAAGAGTTACATTCTTTTCCCAGCTGGTCATTTTTACTTTTTTTTTTTTTTTAGGTTTTTGTAAGGCAGATGGGGTTAAGTGGCTTGCCCAAGGCCACACAGCTAGGTAATTATTAAATGTCTGAGACCGGATATGAACCCAGGTCCTCCTGACTCCAAGGCTGATGCTTTATCCCCTACGCCACTACGCCACCCCATGGTCATTTTTACTTTTAAAGGAGTTAATTCCTTTAGTCAATTTTTCATTATTCTCTTTCATGGGTCTCATTTCTTTTCTTCATTTTTCTTATTCCTGTCTTCTTTGATTTTTTTTATAATCCTTTTTGAGTTCTTCTAATAGGTCTTTTGGGATTTGAGACCAATTCATAAATTCCTTTGAGGCTTCATATACAAGCATTTTGAAACTACTTCTCTTCTGAAATGATGTTTTTATCATCACTATCAGGATTGTAACTATCTATGGTTAGCATTTTGCTGTTGAAGCTTTTTTTTGCTTTCATAGATAGTTGAGCTCTTCTCCTGGGGCACAGGAAGAATAATCCTAAACCTTTTGTGCTAGGGCCAGAATCTGAGTTCCTAGCTTATTGCTTGCTTAGGGTGTTGCATATTTAGTGGTTTGTTCCTTCCTTTAGGCTAGCCCTGGCATTCCACTTGCCTGTGGTGTTACCTATGCAGAGCTTTGTTCCCTCCTTTAGAGTAGCCCTTGTTTTCCACTTGTCAAGTCATTACATATGCAGCAGTTTGTACCCTAGGTTGTTAGGGTAGCTCAACCCAGATCAATCTGTTGTACCAGAATTCCCAGAGCTCTAATTATGTCTTCTAAGTTGCAAGCAGGACTCTCACTGCATAACCTACTGCACCACTGGCTTGCTGAGTTGCACTCTGTCTAAGATTCTCCCTCTGGCTTTCCAACTTTCCCACCTATTCTGGGCCATACTACCCTTTTACCTAGCAGCGCCAGACATTACTGAAGTTCATACATGATATCTTAAGTTGTGAACTAGCTTCACCCTTTTTTTTTGGTAGGTTTTGTAGTTTTAGGGTCTATGTACAGGGTTTATTCAAAGTTGTTTCAGGAAGAACTTGGGAGCTTCCTAGCTTTGTGCCACCATCTTGGCTCTGCCATGGATGTCTTTTGTGGCTGATTCTTTATAACCTTAATTGATATTTTCTTGGCAAAACACTGGAGTGATTTGGAGTTTCATTTTTCAGTTCATTTTATAGAAAAGGAAACTAAAGTAAACAGAGAACAATGTACTTTCTAACAGATACCAAAGAGATGAACTGATTTGAATCCATTTAACTACTAATTCTCTCTCTCTCTCTCTCTCTCTCTCTCTCTGTCTCCATTGCTAAATAGCTTTCATTATTAGGAAGTTCTTCATATCAGTTAGCTGAAATCTGAATCTGTCTTCTTGGGAAGTTTATCCAATTGTGGCTAGCTCTTTCCTCCATAGTCCTATAAAATGGGTCTATCATAGGGTTATCATGTAGTAAAAGTCGACTTGAGTGCTAAAAGGTTTATCTTAAGCAAATTAACATTTCAATGATTAGATTTTTGTCATGATGTTATCTATAATCTAAAAAGTTTGAAATATTATTCAAGATAGCAATTTGCAAAGGATTATAAAACTATGGGATCTAATTAATAAATAGACAAACAATGGTCTATAGTAAAGTTAATAAAAGAATAAAAGAATATCCTCAGATGTTACAAAAGACAGTTCATGGATAACAAAAGTCATTTGGGGATTGAATCACTATAGATGTAAAAATGAATTATTCTATTAAAACAATACAACTAGCTAGTAATTGTTCAGCACATGATCAGAGTCCTTAAAAATTTCATAGGAAAGAAATGTTACATAAAGTATCAGTTAATGGTAATAGAAGTCAATTTATTTTTTTTTGTGAAAGTTGAAAGTTGAAAGTTCAGAAGTCAATAAGATAATCAGATGAATTAGAAGGATGAGCAATAATACCTTCAACCCTCATGCAATTCATCCTAATTCAGTTCAATAAATATTCAATAAACACCTAGGTTATTCAATGTAGAAATAGTGTTATTTATTGTATAGTGTTCTGGGCTTGGATGCTGTTGATTGTCGAATCTCACCTCTGACAATTACTACCTGGGTGCTCTTTCATATGTCACCTCTGTGTTCCTAATTAGTTCCTTAGAATTTATGCATTAAGACCCAGTCAGGGTAGGAGTTGATTTGTTGGTAAAGTAAACAGTACCCTGAGAAATTCTCAGACCTTGTTCTTTAATTTGCATTCACGAATATTCTAAACCATGATAAATAAAACAAAGATATATAGTAAAGATAATAAGATAAAGAACCATCTACCACTTTCTCTCTCTCTCTCTCTCTTTCTCTGTCTCTCTCTCTTGAAAAAGAGAAGGAAAGGAGGTAAATGGTCAGTATAATAATAACTATAGCTATATATTGGAATATAGTCAGTGCATGAGTTACAATCAAAATTGAAAAGAGGGAAAGATTGTTTGGGATAGCAGAAGAGCAGGTAAACCTTTAATCAGTCAATAAATATTTATTAAATATGTACTACATATCAAATTCAATTCCAAGTAATTGGATTGCAAAGAAAGGCAAAAATACAGTCCCAGTTCTCAAGGAACTCACATTAAAGTGATTAATTAGAACACAAGTTAGACTGATTGTAGAGTTTAAACCTACATTCTAGGACTTACTGTTAAGGAGCTTACCATCTAATTAGAGGAAAAAAGACAATCTCCAAATAACTAGGCTAGAAAGGAGCAATCAAAGAATGACACTTCAATTTTGGCTTAAATAACATGAGAAAATTGAGAAGAATTATATTTCTCTTGGCCAATATCAAGGAAAGCTTGATTGAACAGATGACACTTAAAATGGCCCTTGACAAAAGTGAAGGGTTTCAAACACAGAAAGAGGCTGGGACTCATTTTATGAATGTCATGCAGCATGAATCTGTCTAGAGTCAGAAGGTAAAATAAGAAGTCGAGTTGAAGTCCAGTAGGCTTCAGAAAGGGAAGGAAAATGAGATGACTGGAGAAGTGGGGTTGAAACTGATTTTTGTAGAAAAGACCTTTAAGATAATGACCAGGTACCTATTCTTTAATTTGTAGATTATGTGACACTAGTGAAGATTTCTGATTTTAGTTGGTCACCTTGCTTCAAGTCTCCTCACTGCAGTCTGTCCTCTATTCAATTGATAAAATGAGATTTCTATAGTGTAGGTTTGACCTTGCAATCCTTCTACCCCAACCTCAATCAATTTTAAATTATTTCTATATCTTCTAAGATCAATTTAAATGTTCTGATTGCTTTTTAAAGTCCTTCACAATCAGGTCCTTTTGACTTTTCAGGTTTCTTATACATTATTCCTTTTCATGTCTTCTATACAATTCAAACACTAATCTCCTTTTATTTCCTTACAGAGAATACAAAAAAATCTCCTAATTCCATACATTTCACTAATTGACCGAATTTCTGGAATGCTATCTCTTTTCGCCACCGCCTCTAGGCTTTTGGCATACTTCAAGA
This sequence comes from Macrotis lagotis, assembly GCF_037893015.1. Lineage (NCBI taxonomy): Eukaryota > Metazoa > Chordata > Mammalia > Peramelemorphia > Peramelidae > Macrotis > Macrotis lagotis. The sequence continues at coordinate 572,456,956 of NC_133666.1, forward strand.
CTCAGTTAATATCTCATTTTCTATAATATACCTTCCCTCATTTATCTTTTTTTTATTTGTTTTGGGGTTTTTTTGGCAAGACAAATGGGGTTAAGTGGCTTGCCCAAGGCGACACAGCTAGGTAATTATTAAATGTCTGAGATTGGATTTGAATACAGGTACTCCTGACTCTAGAGCTGGTGCTTTATCATCCACTGCTCCACCTAGCTGTCCCAATGTAAAATTTTCTTTTTTCTTTTTGCAAGGCAATGGGGTTAAGTGATTTGCCCAATGTCACACAGTTAGATAATTATTAAGTGTCTGAGGTCAATACAGGTCCTCCTGACTCCAGGGCCGGTGCTCTATCCACTGTGCCACCTAGCTACCCCATTTCCCCATTTATCCTTCAAAAACCCTGACCATTGTTAGTGTTTTTCTTCTGAGATCACCTTCTATTTAAATTATATGTCTTATATTTTACAAAGGTATGTGTCATTTTCCCCATTATAATGTGCGGGTTTGGGGGATAGACTTCATGTTTTTGCCTTTATATAAAAAAGTTCATTATGGTATCTGACAAATAGCAACTATCTAAAGAAAAAGTTTGCTTACTAACTCATCAAAGAGCAAAGAGTTCAGAGGCATGAAATCCAATCTGGAGACTACTGAAATAGTTTATGCAAATGGTAAAAAGAAATTGAATAAATCATTCAATTATATTGAGGGATTTACATCATATAATCCTATACTTAGAGATTTATAGTACAACATATTTGACTAAAATTATTTTCTGAATAGCTATTGCCATAAATGCTAATATAATTATATGTGCATATATATGTACACATTCCTACATACATATATATTTGCTTAAATGACTCTGTGTGACCATGATTATATATGTAGAGTAGTAGAGGAATGACTTGAATCCAGGTCTTTCAACCTTTGGAGAGAAAGCATTAAGTCTGAGCTCAAACTCCCAGAGACCAAGATGGTAGATGAGAAAGAGTAAATCTAAAAAAATTTAAAATGTGTGTAATTTATGCATTTGTTCCATCTGCTTAGATTGATGTTAATTTGTTAAATGGACATTGGTCTCTAATTCTTGGCAGACAACAGTGGGAAGGAAGTACATAAGGCAATTCAGGCTTGAGCCAATAACATTAGTATTTCCACAGTAGATAAAGGGTAGATACTTTTTTCATGTCTTTATTTTTAAAAATTAACTTATTTATTTATTTTATCCATATATACATGTATATTTTAAAGTTACAAAATTTACTTCTATCTTCCCTTTCTAACCCCCCCCCCAGTGGCAGACCATCAAGCTAGCAATGTACATATATACTTTGGATAAACATGTTTATATATTAGTCATTTTCCAGTATGAAGATTTAGGATTAAGGGAAAGAGATAATTCTTATAAAGCATTTATCAGATTCTGGAGGGTTTCTGTTTCTTTTTTTGTTGTTTTGTTTTCTTTTTGGTTTTCTTCCTCTGGTTGGGGATAACATTGTCCATAGATGGTCTAATGCAGTTGTTCTAGCTCTTTGAATTGCTGAGAGGAGCCGCTTTCATTAAGTTGATTATTTCACAATGTTGTTGTTAATGTGTACATTGTTCTCTTGGTTCTGCTCCCTTTGCTCAGTATCAAGACTTGTAAGTCATTTTATGCTTCTCTAGAGTCTGACAATTTATGGTTTCTTATAGAACAATAATATTCCATAGTACTCATTCTTGTACTATAACTTGTTTAGTCATTCCCTCAATTGGTGGGCATTCCCCTCAATTTCCAGTTCTCTGCCAATACAAAAAGAAACCATTTTTTATAATTTCCTCTGGATATAGACCTAGAATTAGAATTGTTGAGTCAAAGGGTATGAAAAGTTTTATTGTTCTTTGGGGCATAGTTTCCATATTGCTCTCCAAAATGTGGATCCATTCACAATTCCACCAGCAACACAAGACCCAATCTTCCCACAACCTCTTCAACATTGATCATTTTCCCTTTTTCTCATCTTGTCCAATGTGATAGGTGTGACGTAAAACATCATTGTTGTTTTAATTTGCATTTCCCTAAACAATAATGATTTGGATCATTTTTTCATTTTTCAGCTTTAATTTCTGCATTTGAAAACTGTATATTCATATCCTTTGACCATTTATCAATTGGGTTTGCAACTTTATAAATTTGATGCAATTCTCAATAAATTTTTGAAATGAGATCTTTATCAAAATTCCTAGTTATGAAGATTGTTTCCTAGCTTTCTGCTTTCCTTTTAATTTTGGCAGCATTGATTTTATTAGTGCAAAAATGTTAAATTTAATATAGTCAAAATCATTCATTTTACAGTTTAGAATGTACTATAATTTTTGTTTGGTCATAAATTTATCCTCTTTCCATAGAACTGATAGAGTATTTCTTGGTCTATTAATTTTATCTATGGTGTCACCCTTTATATCTAAATTCTTTTCCCATTTTCACCTAATTTTCATATAGGGTGCTTCATATCTTTATTTATCCAGTAGCTAGCCTGACATCTGATACATAAAAGGCATATAAAAAATATTAAATAAATTTTAAAGGCAGACTCATGGAATCTGGAACTAAAAAAGAATTTTTAATTGATCTTTAAAATTCCTAAATCTCAGAGATACAAATGTTAAAATCCTTTCTAGCTCTAAAACTCACAATTCTCCATAATGTCTATTACTAATGGACTGCCCTTTCATAAACTTATGCTTATATTTTATTTGAATAAAGCTTTACCTGAATTTCAAGACGATGATTTGATACTAAATACTGCTGAGCCAAGACATACTTGCAACTGTCCCTGACTCTTTAGCTTCAATGTTGTAGAACAGTCATTTGCTTTGGGAATTGATTCAGCTCACAGATGGCTTCACAGCTGTTATACCTTGCAGACTCCCAGGAGCCTTTGAGGAATAACATGTGAGAATTTTTGTCATCTCCAAAGGAGATTTTTCCCTGGTAAGTAATTATGGCAGATGATTAAATTGTAGGCCCACTTATCTATCTCCCTCTAAGAGTATTATCTAATCATGAGGAACAGGACTTCAGAAAATCCTGGAAAGACTTGTATGAATTGATGCTGCATGAAGTGAACAGAACCTTTATTCTAGAGGACCAAAAACTACTATGTTATTAAATGAGACATCATGTACAGTGATTTGCATATGAATTACTATCCGGTGATCCTGTCTCTTCCTGCTTCACATTTAGTATACTCTATTAATACCACAGTATTCTTTGGTCCCCTAGAATAATGATGTCAACCTTGATAATCAGAACTAGAAGTAGTTAGAAAGCTTTTTTAAAAAAAGCATTAAAATTATTTTAAACATATATACACAGAGAGGTCATAATTAGAAGCAGCTTACCACATTTTCAAATTGCTTTTCCATTGCTGTCAGCATGACATGTTCTTAAATAGTTGTTCTGATATCAAAGAAACATAACTATCCATTTTTATCCTCATTTGTATGTTCTGCCACTCCTCCTCCCTATGAGGGACATAACCTGGTGCAGCCCCAGGCTTAGTTTAGCAAATAGGAAGAAGTTGGCAGCAGGATGAGAACATGAAAACCTGAATTTAAGTCATGGAGATACGGCAGTACAGGAAGTAGATAAAAAGAGTTTTGAGGGATTTTTGGATTTGTTTTAGATTTTTTAAATTTTATTTATTAAGTTAGACTTGAGAAAAATGAGGCAAAGAAGAGGCAATTGGAATAGAGAATACTACTTCTGGCTAATTTCCCATAAGACAATATTGCATATTCTGCAACATATTTATGACTGAAGCATATCACATTCATGGAGTAAGCAATAAGGACAGAGAAGCTCCAGATGTGTTCAGAGCAGATCAGCGAGCACTAAGCATAATCAGCCAAAAGAGGCAGCAGCATCTGAATACAAATTGCCCTTGAGTGCATGAAGCAAAAAGCTCAGAGGGGTTGATTTGACACAAATCTTGAATCCCCTCAACTTGATGGACATTGTTTCTCCTGGAAGTCATGAACTTAACAGCATTTAGAAATAGTTTTTTAGTTCCAGAAGAGATTGGCAGGAAGCAGTATAGGCATCTGAACTATGTATTAATTCAAAATCATCTTCCAGACAGATTTCTTTGAGTATATCACTCTCAGCACCCCTCATCTTCTCATCTATTATTCTGGGAACAGAAATCAAAGTAATAATACTATCTCCAGAAAATACTTCTTAATTTATCTCCCTAATACTTTCCAAACACTTTTTGCTACCTAAATCTTTAAATTTATAGTCTTACCCAATTAGAAAATAAATTTCTTCAGATAAGGTTTTTGCTTGTTTTGTTGTTTTTTTGAATTCCTAGTTTTTAACTCAGTATTCATCACAGGGTAATTGATAGTAGTCTTTCATGATTTCAGCTAATTTTGTGGGGGGTTTTTGTTAGTTAATATCAATAAGATGAATAGATCACAGATCAGGCAAATGCTATAGCTATATTCTGCCAAGGCCTTGTCAAAGCATTTGAATTTTTTTGTCTCCTGCTATTTTTGTGGAAAAGATGAGGAGTGGAACCCTAAAAAACAGTGAGGTTGGGTGTATTCAAAACTTCTATAAAAACTGAACCTTAGTTCAGTGGACAGAGAACTGGCCCTGGAATTCAAGTCCAGCCTCAGACACTTAATAATTGCCTAGCTGCGTAACCTTGGGTAACTCATTTAACCCCATTGCCTTAAGATAAATAAAAATAAAAAAAACTGAACCTAAAATAACACTGTTTGTTCTTCATTTTATAAGAAGACCTTCAGTGAAACCCTAAAGAGTTTTTGTGCTATTTGTCATTGGTTCAGCACTATGAGGAAAACCATAGTTGGCATATATATAGAATTTACACATGAAACCTAGGAGGAATAGCTTATACAATGAATGGCAAAATCATGAGTCAAAAAAAAAAGATACTGACAGGAGCAAAGTGGACTGAATCTAATAAAGTTAATTTATATAAAACCATTTAGGTAACAGAGGGATCATATTAATTCTGCTTGGTACCAGAAGGCAAAACTTTGAGGAATGAATTTAAGTTGAAAAGAAGTAAATTTAAAAATTACCTCAAAAAATAAAAACAATTACAACTGCCTCACTGAGAACAACCAGATGGACTGCCTTGGGAAGATCACTTCACTGGATTTCTTCAAGCAAAATCTGCAAGATCAATTGCTGGATGTCTTTTAGAGGAGAGCTTTGTTCAGAAAAGAATTTTAATAGATGAAATTGGGAGTCCCTTCTGACTCTAAGACAGTGAATTTGAATGCTCATGTTTGTAAAATACCTTGTAAAGTTTAATATGTTGAATATGAGCAGGCTGTAACATATAAAGAAGGAAATTCAAAGAAGAAATAAAAGAAAGTATATCTCATAGAAATATGGAGAAAAACAAGATGTTATGTTAGAATAATCAGTGATAAAGGTAAACAAGTCAAAAAGCATTTATCAAGGTCTTCCGAAGAAGGAAATGAAAGAAATAATGAAATAAACATTTATTAAGTCTATGCTATTGTCAGGTGCTATGGTAAATGATGTACAAATATCTTACTTGATCCTCACAGGAACTCTGGGAGAGATATGATATTACAATCTCCATTTTACACTTGAAGAAACTGAAACAAATCAAAATTAATTGACATGTCCTGAGTTGGACAGCAAGTTAAGTGACCAAGGCCAGATCTGAACTTATTTTCCACTCTCTTATCCTAGGGTTATATTTACTTTCTTACCTAACTGTTTCTATATTATTCTTTTTGACAGGTACTGTCTTAAGTATTGCAGAGGTAAATAAATACAAAAAAGCAGTTTCTGATCTCAAGGTACCATATTCTCAAGTAGAAGAACACAGGAGGGAAAAATTTATGTATACAAGATGTATAAAGTGTAAGTCGAAAGTAACTGCAAAAAAAGAGACCCTAGCACTTGAGTACTAAGGAAATATGTTGTAGAAGATGGTATTTTAGTTGACAGTCTGTGAAAAGTCACATTTAGAAAAGATGTGAGATGGAGTTTCCTGTGTGAGGAACAGGAAGGAGGTTAATGTTACTGGAAAGTGGAATATAGAGAAGGAAATAACACTGGAAAATTGTGAAGATAAGAAGTTGTAATGGGCTTTAAAAGTCAAACAGATGACTTTATATTTGTTTTTGGAAGTATTATGGAGCCACTGGAATTGATTGTGTTTGGATATCAGACTGGAAATTTAAGAACATTAGTGAATGTCATATTGGAATGGGGAAAGGCTTGATGCAGGGAGACCAATCAGAAGGTTACTGCAATAGTGCAGGGATGAAATGGTGAGGAATTCTACCATGGGGGCAGCTATATTAGAGGGGATGATGGGGCATATATGAGGGATTTTACAAGGTAGAATACTTAGGACAAATGATTGGATGAGGCATGGGTGAGGGGAATTCATTATGACATCTAGGTTGAGAGTGTGAATGACTATGAGGATGGTGTTATCCTTGACAATAAAAGGGGAGTGAGAAAGAAGGAAAGTTTTGTGAAGATATGGACATGCTAAGTTTAAGAAGCTTAGGGTATAACCAGATTGAGATGTTCCATAGAAAATTGGAGATGCAAAGTTAAAGTTTAGGAAAAAAGTTAGGGTTAAATAAATAAATCTGAGAACGATCTGTATAGAGATGATAACTGAATCCTTCGGAGCTGATGAGATATTCAAGTAAAATAGTATGGAAGGAGAAAAGGGCTCAGCATAGAATTTTGAGTGGCAATCACTGTTAGCATCCATGACCGGAATGGAGATCTAGTCAAGAAAAAGAGGAATGTTCAGATGAGCAAGAAAGAAATCAATGTTAATAAATTGAGGAAGTTTGACAGCACTTAAGGTTAAAGAGAGGTTAAGAAGTATGAGAATTAAGAAAGGGCTATTAGTTTGTCATTTAGCAATCATTCATATCTTTTGAGACAGTAGTTTCACTTGAAATATGGCTTGGAAGTCTGATTGTAAAGCGTTAAGAGGATATTAAAAAGAAATGTAATTGAGATATTGGATATAAATAGTGTTCTCAAGGAGATGATTTGTGAAAGGAAGGAAAATATAACTGAAGTGAGCAGATGAAGTAAGATTTTTTTTAAGATGAGGAAGAAATGGTCATTTTTTAGCAGTAAAAAAGAAGAAGAAGGAAAAATTGTAGACCAATGAGACATGGTCTCATTGATGATAGAAAGGGCAATTTGGTAAAGAAGTTGAAATTGCATCAGATCAAGGATATAAGTGAGTGTAAACCTTAACAAGGATAAAGGCTGCCTCTTCATTTGAAAAAGAGATAAAGTAAATGATTGTGAGACAAGATATCTGAGGCATATAAAATTAGGAAGAAGGGATGAGAACTAATATTGAATGGCTTGATTTTTTTCTATGAATTCAGAATTTTTTAATTATATGAGTTTGTATATATTATATATAAATATATTTGATTATATAAATATTTTATTTGTTTTCCAATTATATATAACAGTAGTTTCTATGAATAATTTTTTGTTAAAGCTTTGAATTATACAACTTTCTCTCTCTCTCTCTTTCTCCCTTCCCTCCCCCTCAGCCCCAAATAGAAGGCAATCTGATAATCATGGAAACTGCTCTAATCAGAGGAGATGATGAGATGAAACATTTTGGAAAAACAAATTATTGTGAGTGAAATAGACAGATTAGGAATATGTTTTGCTACAATGAGGACTCAATTGAGATTATATAATATAAATTTATAATGGATCCATTGGAGAGGGTCCAAAAAGTTAATGCAGTATAAAGCTTGTAGTCTAGGAAAATAATATACTATACATGCAGGAATGATTAGTGTAAAGCAAAATGAAGCATGCCTAAGAAATACAAACCAAATGCTATATATGAGGCACAATAGAATGAGAATTGGATTTTGAACTATACAAGCTGAATGAAAGATTTGCTATTTACTTATTATGGGGCTATGAGAAAGCCATTTAAACTCTCTGGCCTTTAGTTTACTCATCTATAAAATCAAGAAGTTGGAATAAAAAATCTCCAGTGTCTATTCTATTGCAAACTCTATCTACTTACAACATACTATTTATCTTTATTACTTTTGACTATTATTTAACAGCTCAATGGTTACTCTAATAAAGCCAAAATATTTGCTTATATTAAATAAAAATTTTTCATTAAAATTATATTTTTAAGTTAAAAATAAATTGAGAGGTATGATGGGAAAATTTTCATTCTGGGATTCAAATCACTTCCAGCTCTAGTACCATTTTTGTGACCTTGGTGAAGTTACTGGATCTCAATTTTGTTATCTGTAAAATAATGGTAGTATACTACAAGGTTTAGAAGTTTCCTTCAATAACAAAAATAATAGAAAAAATTCTCATATTATAGAATTTTTTTCATCATTTAGCATATTGTTTTAGCCTAAGACACTGTATTTCTTAAATATTCACAGCACAATGGAATTTGAATCCTATGACTCAAATTGAATGGGAAGTTAATCACACTTGAATGTTGAGAAAAATAAAAAAAAAAGCAAAAAAAAAAAATCCTTTCATTCAAGTCCCAAATGATATGCCTCTATGATTGACTTCCTTTAAAACATGTATTCCAATTCACTCTAAGGAGACATACTTTAAGGAGGTAGAATTCGTACCATGGATTTGGAAAGAAAAATGCATACAAAGCAGTTGACATGGGTTCTAATACTATCCCTGAAATAAAATCACCACATGGCACTAAGTCTTGATTTATTCATTTGAAAAATAAAACTTAGAAGATATGATCTATTAAGTCTTTTCCAACTTAGGACTTATGATCGTAAGTTCTAAACTTTTCTTCTTTTTTCTTTTCTGCATCATCTGCCTTACCATCATTTTCTCTCTCCACCCTTTCTTTCTCTCCATTATGTGGTTTTTCCCTCATTGGTCTACTTATATTTGAATCTCCAGTTTCTGAAGAAAATGTTTAATAAACTTCCTTCCTTTCATCATTCCTTCCTTTCTACTTTTTTCTTCTACTGTCTCTTTATTCATCCAACTATGCTTGTCTGTCCTGCTCTCAAGAAAATGGAGGATTTAGAAAATCCTTAAGACTTATGTCCTCATTATAGGATTTAGACATAAAGGGTGATATCATAAACCAATTATAAGAACAATGAATAGTTTACCTGTCAGATCTATAGAAAGGGGAATAATTTATGACCAAAGAAGCGATAACATTATAAAATGCAAAATGGATAACTGATTACATTAAATTGAAAAGCTTTTAAACAAATAAAACCAATACCAACAAGATTAAAAAGAAAGTAGTAAGTTGAGGAACCATTTTTACAAACAGTATTTCTGACAAAGGACTCATTTCTAAAATATATAGAGAACTGAATCAAAGTCAATCTCCAATTGATAAATGGTCAAAAGATATGAATAGGCAATTTTCAGATGAAGAAATTAAAGCTATCTACAGTCATATGAAAAAATGTTCTAAATCATTATTGATTAGAGAAATGCACCTTTAAAAGAACTCTGTGGTACTAGCTCATACCTATCAGATTTGTCACTGTGACAAGAAAGGAAAATGATCAGTATGAGAAAACTGTGTTTTGGTGGAGTTGTGAACTGATCAAACCTTTCTGAGAGCAATTTGACATAGTTATAGTAGATTGCTTTCTTTCAGAAGGAGGCGGGGAGGGAAAGAAAGGAAAGAGAAAAATGTGAAACTGAAAGCCATGCAAAAAACTACTGTTGCATGTAGCTGGAAAAATAAAATATTTTTTAAATTAAAAAAAAAAGATTTAAGGTCCCAGGAAGTAATGACTTCCATTGCATTGGACTCTTTCCAAGCTAGACTTCTGAGACATCACCTGGGCAACTAACTCCAATGAAGTGTGCATACTCTGATCTAGCAATACCACTACTAGGTCTATATCCCAAAGAGATCACACAAAAGGGCAAAAACCCACTTATACAAAATATTAATAGCAGCTATTTTCATAGTGGCAAAGAATTGAAATTTGAGTGGATGCCCATCAATTGTGAAATGGCTGAATAATCAATGTGATGGAACACTACTGTTCTATAAGAAATTATGATGGATAAGACTTCAGAACAGTCTGGAAAAACTTGCATTAATTGATGCTGAGTTGAAGTGAGCAGAACTAGAAGAACATTGTACACACAGCAACACTGGGTGATGATCAACTATGATGGACTTGTTCATTTCAGCAGTATAAGACTTGTGTTGGAAAACACCATACATATACATACATATATACATATGTGATTTAGACATAAAGGGTGATATTATAAACCAATTAGGAGAACAAGAAATAGTTTACCAGTCAGATCTATAGAAAGGGGAATAATTTATGACCAAAGAAGAGATAATATTATAAAATGCAAAATGGATAACTGACTACATTAAATTGAAAGGCTTTTGAACAAATAAAACCAGTGCCACCAAGATTAAAAGGAACATATATATATATATATATATATATATATCCAGAGAAAGAACTATGGAATTTAAAATTCAATTTTTTTAGGTTTCTGCAAGGCAAATGGGAGTTAAGTGGCTTACCCAAGACCACACAGCTAGGTAATTAAGTGTCTGAGACTGGATTTGAACCCAGGTACGCCTGACTCCAGGGCTGGTGCTTTATCCACTACACCACCTAGCTGCCCAACAATCTTCAATTTTTAAAATTTGTCTAAGGTATTATGTTTCTTCTCTCTAATTTTTTCCCACTCTTTTGACTTGATTCTTCTTTCACAACATGCTTTATATGGATTGATGTTTAGCATGGTTATACATGTGTAGTTATAGTAGATTGCTTTCTTTCAGAAGGAGGTGGGGAGGGAAAGAAAGGAAAGAGAAAAATGTGAAACTGAAAGCCATGCAAAAAAAACTACTGCTGCATGTAGCTGGAAAAATAGAATATTTTTTAAATTAAAAAAAAAGACTTAAGGTCCCAGGAAGTGGTGACTTCCATTGCATTGGACTCTTTCCAACCTAGATTTCTGAGACATCACCTGGGCAACTAACTCCAATGAAGTTATCTACTCTTCATAGTCAGGGAAAAGAGCCTAGCTGAACTTTGAGGAGTAGACAGAAGAGTAATGTCAACTACTCCCTTGATCACCATATCACCTTGAATTCTAGTAGAGACAGCACAGAAACCTAAGTCTAAGAGACTTTAGAATAGCAATTCTTCTGACCCTGACATTATTCTAGGAATTAAGACCCAGAAATATTTCTATTGAAGATTCAGAAAAGAAAGTTCTTGACACCAAGATCCTCAATATTGTCTAATGATTCACCATCATAAATTGATAAGATTTTATTGGAGGTGATAGTATTTAAGAGACTTTACTATCTGCTGTGTGTCAGTCTTTTAATGACCATTATATTTTCCATCTGACTTGCTGCTGAAACCTTTTGTATGTAGTTTCTCATTAGAATGTGAACTCCTTGAGAAGAGGTATTGTTTCATTTTTATATTATTTTTATTCACAGAGCTTATAAGGCACATTACTTTAAATACATAATAAGTACTTAACAAATGCTTTTGTGAATAAAGCATTTATTAAGGACTTATTAAATACTTCATGAATGAATGAATGAAGCATTTATTAAGTACTTATTAAATGCTTCATTCATTCATTCATGAAAACAAAAACAACACATCTACTGTCTTATTTTCCAGAGGGCATTCTTTATTTCTTTAGCCTATTACTTCTGTTCTGTTTTCAATTCTATATAGAAAAAAAATTAGCACATTATTCCATAGTTGTCATAGCTTTAAAGAAGCAAATTATCCTGAAAATACAATAACGAAGAAGCTGAATGTTTTGAGGAAGATAAATAAAACCAGGACACCCAAGCATACTAAATGAAACACTAATTGAAATCATTATTTTAAAAAATCATCTTTAAATTTTAATCCTTAAATCTACTAAAGAAAATACATAGAGACAGGGGGCAGTGAAGGGAAATCATCCAAAGATGATAAAAATTATAAAGGATGATACATGCTTATTACATGCTAGTTCTTACCCAAGAACTAGAAAATGTACATATGTATATACACACATATTTTTATATATGTATATGTATGTTATGTATAAATACCAAAATTATTATAAATGTTCACATTCAAAATTGTCTTTAGGGGTATAATGGACTTTTCTAATTCTATTTTGAAATGCCTTAGAATTCTATTTCATGATTCACAATGTTTGAATCATTTATATATAGCCACATGTTTTGACAATGTGTATTAACTTTGTCAGACTAGTTCTTGGACAATTTGCATCAATTGTACCATACTAGAGATTAAAGGTAGAAGAGAATGGGCAAATAGCCATGAGATGCTAGAAATAACAGTTCCTTCCAGGTGAAGCTGTTATCCTACAATAGGAACACTGCAATTCATCTTCCTGAAATGAAGATATAAATGACTTCTTCCCATACAATAGAAAAATGGCAAGTCATTTTCTTCAGAATTTCGTAGGAAATTTTGTGTGTGTGTATGTATATGTGTGTGTGTTATAGCTTTTCTATGATGATAGGAAATAATAATGGGACTGGACCTGTGTTTTCATTGATACATGGAATTTCCAGCTGAGAAAGTTCCCTTCAATAGCACAGATCAGAATCTTCTCTATAATTTATAATCTGAGATAGCTGATTTGAGCACTGAGAAGGTAATTGTCCTATCCAGGGTCACACAACCATTATGTATCAGAGGCATTATTTGAACTAAATTCTTTCTGTCTTTTTTAGGTATTAGGTCCTTTTCTCTCTCCCCATAATGAAAGTTTAGTCTATTAATTTGGTTTTAGATGGCTTGAGTTTGAGTGAATAAACTTTAGGAGAGAGAAATTTTCAGTGGAGAGGGAAAAAAGCCTTAAATGATGGACCTTAGGTGGAGATTCAGCCTTATGTGAGTATATGAACTGATAAAATAGAAAAATAAAGACAACTTTCTTTGAGGGGGCTTGAACTAAAACCATATTACAATGGAAACACTATCATAATAACCAATGAATAAGTTACTGAAACATTTAAATTCATATTTGTGAAGAGGGTACTTAGGGAACTTCTAACTACAAATTGGTAGAGAAAGGTAAACATTTAATATGGCATTTCCCTTCCTCCTTATAATGAAATGTTTCATGGTATTTGTGAAGCAATTTACTATCCTTGTTTCTCCCTGGGAGGTTGATTATTCATGTGGTTATGAATAGAAATATAATTGAAGCAGAAGAGTATTATTTTAGGGAGGTGAGAATATCTAGATATTCCTCTGCATTTTCATCTTTTTTTCCCCACTGGAACAGCAAGTGCTTTACACCATTCAAGTAATGCTTCATGGAAACAAGAAGAGACAAATTTAGCCAAACCAAGAAACCTATCATCCAGTGCCATACATGCTCATCTTGCCCTTCAAAGAATTCACTATTCTGAAAGAATTAAGCTAATGTAATAGAGATCAATCTACAATTTAAGTTATAGATCTGAAGAATTGAGAACATTTTTGGAAACACATGACTTTTATAAAAGATCTCTAGCAGATCACATTTTCCTAGTCACATTTAACTGAAAGATTTATAAAAAATTCTCATGGGCCTAATTTTTACAATTATTTTTCTAAAAACATTTGACCGATGGAACTAAATATGAAATTAAAGGTTATCCTCAAAAACATTTCCTATGTTAAAATCATATTAGTTTTCCCGATAGAGGAAAAATTAAATAGTTTTTTCAAAGTTATTTTCTGTTTATATATAAAAAGATGGTCATGCTAGTGAGATATTAGTTTGCCAAAGATTTTTACTACTACCTTGGAAGAAAAAAAGTATACATAAAAATGTAAGAGGGCTTCCTTATGAATGATAAAGTCTTTCTACAGAAAGAATTTTGTAGTCTGTGTGACCCTGGACTCTTTTAAGTGTGGTTAAGGATATTTCTTTGTAACTATTTATCAACATGGTACTGGGGCAAGAGTGTTGAATATTTAGTCAAAGGATATGAATAGACAGTTTTCAAATGAAGAAATTAAAAATATATAATCATATGAAAAATGCTCCAAATCATTATTGATTAGAGAAATGCAAATTAAAACATTTATGAGGTATCACCTCACACCTATCAGATTGACTAAGGTAACAAAAAGGGAAAATGATCAATGCTGGAGAGGTTTGGGGTAGATTGGGACATTAATGCATTGCTGGTGGAGTTGTGAAGTAATCCAACCATTCACTCCCCAAAGAGCAATAAAACCATTCATACCCTTTAACCCAGCAATTCCAATTCTAGGTCTATATCCAGAAGAAATCATAAAAAATGGGAAAAGTTCCATAAGTTCCAAAATATTCATAACAGCTCTTTTTGTAGTGGCAAAGAATTAGAAATTTAGTGGATTCCCATCAATCAGGGAATGGTTAAATAAGTTATGGTGTATGAATATTATAGAAATTAGTTCTATAAGAAATCATAAATGGTTATACTCTAGAAAAGCATGGAATGAGTTGCAGGATCAGATACTGAGTGAAGGGAGCAGAACAATGTCCATATTAACCACAACATTGTGAAATGATAGACCTGATGGATACAACTGCTCTCAACAGTTCAGAAAGCTAGGGCAATCCTATTAGACCTTCTGTGGACAATGCTATCTCCATTCAGAGGAAGAAAAATGAAACAAAACAAGAATATCTTCAAAATCTGATGAACACTACATTCGCTTAAAAAAAAAAACTCATGTATTTCTTTCCCTTAATGCAAATTCCTCATACTAAAAATAACTAATCTGTAAGCATTTTAACACAAATGTGTATATACAATATTAACCTGACTGTTTACTGGTGAAGGAGAGGGTGGGAAGGGAGGTTAGAAGGAAATTTTCTCTTTCATATTTTCTTTCAGAGCCTTCCAAATACTGAGCTAGCTCTGGTAGTGGATGAGTCAACATCATTATTAATGTGTACCTTCATGGATCAACCACAGCTGGACACACTGTAATTTTTCTCAAACATAGTCATTTTGGTCTTCTTCAACAATGAAGGACAAGAACCAACCAACTACTTCATGGAAAGAACATTGCCAAAGAAAGTGAACTTTTCTGGAGTATTCAGATTTTCTCCATTTGCAGTAATCAATGTTTCCACATATAAATGGTGTGCTACTGGTTGATGGAGCACCTGTATTGTCTTGGTGTTAATTGTTAGGGCAAAATTAGCACATGCATATGGATGAATGTTGAAAAACTTTTGTAACATGTATTTGGAAAAATATCAATAAAAACAGTGTTGGATTTTATATCAGAGTATACAGGTTCATATCCTTGCACAGATTTTTCCTATTTCATGACCTTAGACAAACTAACTTCTTGGTACCTAGGTTTTCTTACAAATGAAAGCTGGGAGTTGGCTAGAGGATCTCTGATGTTCCTTCCAGTCTGATTTCTGTAATGTGAAACAATCCACATAGGGAGGAAATATAGATGAAAAATGTTTACCACCCAGACTAAAATATATGTGTTGTTGGATAAACAGTATATTATAGTGCCAATACATCAGTAAACATATCTTAGACACATAGATAGAGAAAACCTGAGTCAAACCTTAGAAAAAGAAGAAGCAAGTAGTTTTGATCACTTCTGAAAAACTGTACAGTATTTTCAGTAGAACAAGACTTACTCTGAAACACAATTCCACCAATTTTTGAATATTTATGTTCTGGTGAAGCTATGCATCTGTGAATCATAGAATAGTATACTCTCAGGAAAAATTTTAAAAAATAAAACACTGGTATAAAAAACTGAAAGGAAAATAAAGAGTCATAAATTGTGAATTATGCACATAGATTGGCATAGTTCTATCTTGTCCTTCATTATTGAAGAAGATCAAAAGACATTACTAATTTAGAACTGAGTTCCAGGGTTTCTGACTGTGATTTGATCAGACCAACACAATCTCCAAATGCTTTACCACAAGTTTGGGCACAAATAGTCCATATGAATATCTGGGGTGATTACTCTAAACTTTTATATTTCATGTTTCCTTTGAACTGCTACAATTCTGCCTTGCTCAGGGCACAGCACCCTCCCTGATGAGGGCATGCCATGCTGGGTGATCCTGTACTAGTGCCTCCCATGCTGTATAATCAATTCAAAAGTTCTTAAGAGAGACCTTCAGGGTGTCCCTGAATCGCTTCTTCTGACCCCCTATAAGTGCTTGCCCTGTGTGAATTCTCCATAAAATAATTTTATTGGCAAGCATATGCCTGGCATTTGAACAACATAGCCAGCCCATCCTAGCTGTGCTCTCTATAGTAGCGCTTGAATGCTTGGCAGTTTAGCTCGAGAAATGACCCTAAGGTCTGGGATCTTCTCCTACCAGATGATATTCAGAATTTTGCTAAGATAATTTAAATGGAAATGATTCTGTTTCCTGGCCCATGGTAGATGGCCCAATTTCATAGGCAAAACAGCAATGAGGTCAGCACAATGGCTTCATATTATCTTCAGTTTGGTACGCAGTCCAATCCCTCTTCTCTTCCATATTTTCTTTCAGAGCCTGCCAAATACTGAGCTAGCTCTGGTAGTGGATGTGTCAACATCATTATCAATGTGTACCTTCATGGATTAGCCACAGCTGGACACACACTGTAATTTTTCTTATAGTCATTTTGGTCTTCTTCAACAACTACTTCATAGAACCAACCAACTACTTCATGGAAAGAACATTGCCAAAGAAAGTGAACTTATCCAGAGTATTCAGATTTTCTCCATTTGCAGTAATCAATGTTTCCACATATAAATGGTGTGTTACTGGCTGATGGAGCACCTGTATTGTCTTGCTGTTAATTGTTAGGCCAAAATTAGCACAAGCTGCAGAGAATCGATCCAAACTTTGTTGCATATCAGCTTCAGAGGATGCATTAAGTGTACAGTCTTCTGAAAACAGAAGACCATGTACCAACACTCCCTCAACTTTGGTCTTGGATTGTAGCCTTTTCTAGTTTAATGTTTAAGATAATGTTTAAAAAGGTGTATTAAAAAGAAAGACAGTTAGACTAACCATAAAGGATGAATAAGAGAAGCACATGGATAGCCCATATGCTTCATCACTATCTATTACATGTTAAAGCATCAAAAAGAAAGATCCTAGCATGTCAGATCTTCCCCTTCTTCCAGGGAGTTTTTTTGATGGGGAAA
Organism: Macrotis lagotis; assembly: GCF_037893015.1. Classification (NCBI taxonomy): domain Eukaryota; kingdom Metazoa; phylum Chordata; class Mammalia; order Peramelemorphia; family Peramelidae; genus Macrotis; species Macrotis lagotis. Next base: position 572,474,197 of record NC_133666.1, read on the forward strand.
ACTTGGCTATTGAACCCACAAGAAAATAGCTACCATAGATAGATAGAAAATAGCTAAGCACTATATATGCTAAACAATTTACAAATATTATCCCAAATGATCCTCACAATAGGTGAGGTAGATTCTATAATTATCTCTATTTTATATTGAGAAAATTGAAGCAGGAAGAGATCAAGTGACTTTCCCAAGTACACATAGCTAGAGATTGATTTGAACTGAGATCTTCTTGACCCCAGGTCTAGTGCTCTATAGACCAAATCACAAAGCTGTCTTGGGTGGGGTGACTTATTAAGAACATCATCTTTGTTCCTTATGGGAGTTATCAATTGATTCATTCAAAAGCTTTTATTGACTCAATATGTGACTCAATGCAAGCTAGCTGTGTGACCCTGGACAAGTCACTTAACCTATATCTGCCATAGTTTCTTCAAATACAAATGTGAATATTAATAGCACTTAACCTCCCAGGATTGCTATGAGGGTCATATGAGATACTATTTGCAAATTTCTCACTTGTTGGCACAAAGAAGGTGACTAATAAATGTTCTATATATGAGTCAATTATGACTCAGTCATAGTAGAATAGAAATTTATTGTTATTTGAAATGATTCTTCCACCTGCAGCTTTTACTCTTAATGATTCTTGATGCACAAGGTTTTAAGTTTCATTGGGGTATTGAAAAGGGAGAGGGTTTATCTCAGGGGTCTCCAGTATTCTCTAAAGAGTTCTCAAAGATTCATTTCTTCCCTGAGAGGAATCAAGGTTGTATGGAATCAATCATTTTCCTGATGTATTTTGTTTATTCATTTATTTCCTGTCATCAAACACTTTGGTAACTGTCAGCAGGCTGCAATCAGTATCTCAAAATACAAAGTTTAAGTGGGGCTTAGGGTGAGGAAATTAAATCACAGAATTGAAAAGCAAAAGGAAATCACTTTATGAACCTTTTAAGAAACCAGACTATATTGATTATTTCTTTATTCAGGTACCAAGGGTGATGAAAGAAATGACATCTATACTAGATGGAAAAACCTGGAGCCAAAAAATTAAAACTGTGTATCTTCAACTAAGCCCCAATAATTCTAAATTTAGAAAGAAGAAATTAGAGAAAAACTTTCTTACTCTTCTCATATTGCAGAGAAGGAAATTGAAAACACAGAAAGTTTAAGTTACTTGTCCAAGGTCCCAAATAAAAGCAAATAAATTGTGGGGTGAAGTAGTGGTAGCAGCTAGGTAGTACAGTGGATAGGGTGCTGAACTTGGAGTCAGGAAGAGCTGAGTTCAAATGGGGCCTTAGATATTTTTTAGGTGGATGACCCTAGACAAGTAACTTCACTTCACCTTTTTTTTTTTGCCTCAGATTCCTCATCTATGAAATGAGGTGGAGAAGGAAATAGTAAACCACTCTGGTATCTCTACCACGAAACCCCAAATGGGGGGTCACGAAGAGTTGGACATGATTGAATATTAACAACAAAGGAGTAGGAGTGAAGAAGAAGAGTGAGAGAAATTAAAGGGTGGAGATCTTGAGGTAGGCAATTGCATCACCACTTAGCCCATTGTTGAACTTGGATATGCTAAAAGACATGTTTTACTTCATCAAATGTGAGAGTCATGAAGCACTATCAGGGAATATGTATAATGCTTCCAATATTTAAAAGTCTTGTGATCATTTTCTAGCTGTTTAACGTCTCTAAGCTCCATTTTATTACCTGAAAATTGGACTGTTGGGTTATAAGACAAAAATTCAGAATTTGAAGAATCCTTGGAGACCAGCTAATGCCATCTACTTTTTTACAGATGAAGAAACTTAGATTTAGAGGTTAAATGGCTTGCCCAAGAACATGCAAGTATCAAATGACAGATCATTGATTTGAACCTTGAACGTCTGGCTCCAAATCCATTTCTGGCTACTGGACCCAGGTGATTCCAGAGGAGAAAGTAAGGCTGGTGACTTTGCACTTAAATATAATTCATTTGAATGTCATGGCATCACCTCCCTGATGCCATGGTCCTCTTCAAGAATGAAAGACAAGCAGCAACAACAAAAACAATATCAACATTTCCTAATTCTCTTTTGACTCTTATTATCCCCAGTGCTTAGTTCATGGTAAGTACTTAATGAATATGTATGGAATTATGAAAAATCAGTCTTTTTTTTAGAGGCATCTTGGAGATCTAGTGAATAGAAATCTGGACATGGAGTCAGAAAGATATAAGTTCAAATCTTGATTAGACAATTTTCTGCTATGTGACAATGGACAGATTGTTTATAAGGTTGGTTAAAACAATAGCATCAACTTCACAGGATTGTGGTGAGGATAAAATGATATAATGGCCTCTTTGGGTCATAGTTTCCTTAGCATTAAAAAGAAAAAAATTCAAAAGGATGACCATTGTGGTCCCTTCCAGCTCCAGATAGTCTTTAACTACTTGATAATTGATTATCAAAATAATTCAAACCAAGTAAACAGAAAACCTTTGGAAAAAGAAAAGGGGAAAATAAGAAGTGGATGACTAGACCTGTGATGATGTCACATTATCTAGAAACCATCTATACTTTTAATAGCTCTAGAGAGTTGTCTGGGACACTGAGAAATGATTTGCCTAAATTCGGATAGCTTCTAAACAAATGAGTCTACATTTAACCCAGTTCTACCTGATTGCAAGATCAGCCCTCTAATACTAGTTAATGAGACTAGGTAACATTTACACAACATTTTACAATTTGTAAAGTACTAAAATCTAGGGGATGTGCTTTGATAATTCAACAAGATTCCATTCAATAGAATGGGCTTGATGAATGAATATAGAGAATGTTTGAATTTCAAGAATTAAACTGGGAAACTTGTCTTAAATGTATACATCACGAATTTTTTTGTGATTATTTGAAGGGACTAAAATATTTACTAGGCATATTAAAGTTTAGAACATGCATCAGGTTTTTTTTTAAATTACATTTTGATGTGTTTGGTGCAAATGAATCTGGAAATAGCTTACATTTTTTAAATTAAGGAGAAAAGTATGTCTAAAATCTTCCTATCTCAAATGTTACTTTACTACAAAATATTTTACCAAATCGATTTTCCTATCTTATTTTAAAGTGATAAAATGTTTAAGGAAATGAGGAAGTCAACTGTAAGCATTTAAAAGTATTTTAGAAATTTCTTTTTCCAGATCTTTTATGAAATCAGAATTTAGTAAGCACAGACAGAAAACAATTACACTTAATGTAGAAAATGGCTTTGAAATAGCCTGGATTCTAGTTTAAGTCAACAAAATATTTAAATCTAGTTAATGTGGAGGAGGAATAGAAAATTGTAGTCTTTGGGAAGGGTAAATTTAGATGTCATTATAAATGTATCTCTGAAACAATATGTTTTATCTGATACACAAATTTCCAAGACAAAAGAAATACAGACTTTTGTTATCCTTCACTCTCACATTTCTGCAGTTAAAAACACACAAACTAACTAAATACCTAGAAAAATTTTATTGATCATTAGATTTTTGTGCTGAAAAAAACTTATTGTGATAAGAAGTTTAATATATTATTTCTTGTTCAAATTGTAGGGTATTTTGATTCATATTTGTTATCTCATCAGTCTAGGAAAATTTCTGATGTCATGATTAATTTTTCCTCCTGTAATTTATTCTTTTAAATAGTTAAGTTGCCTGGGTCACTTAAGTGACTTGCCCAGAATCACACAGGTAATATGAGAATACATACACTAATGCAAAAAACCCCCCATTAATTAAGCCCTTATAATGTGAAAAATATATGTATATATACATACACATATGCATATATATGCATGTGCTATATATAATATCTGTATATACACATTCTTTATGTGTATGATATATGTAATATAATACATATATACTCATAGATATGAGTATCAATATGGATAAAGAGATGGAGAAAGTGATGTAATATAAAGACAGATTTTATATATGTTTGCATAAACATAGTCACATATACACACCCTCATATATATATATATATACATAAAAAGATATACACACGGTAGGAACAGTCAATTAAATAACATATAAATTTTAAAAACAATAATTTTGATTTGATTCCTATATTCTAAGCAAATTATGAAGAAAAAGGAAGGGAAAGAAAACACATCTAGTTGGCTGACTAGCTAGATGTGATGTGAAGAATGACATTTTCTAGGTGTTACTTAAAGTTGGTTTTGTAAGATTTTTACTTACTCACGCACCAATAAGGACAGTTTAGCCCCAGGGTAGAAGTTTCAAAATTGAATGAATCAGCTCTATTCCTTCAGAGTTCCAGATATTTATAGGGTGAAGATTCTATATTCCAGTTCTGGTCCTCCACACTCCAACTCTAACTTTGCTGCTAATAAGTCATAATAACATCAAAGGCAAACAAAAGGGATGTTACAAATAAGAATGATGTAGAATAAGTTAACATGGATGTTATGTGATCTACATTGTCTTAGGAGATATCACATTGATGAGATCATAAATTCACATGAGGATAATCTCAGATATTTAAGTATTTAAAATTTGGTTAAGGAAAATGTATTTTTAATGTAAAATAGAATTTCGCATACTTTTTTTCCTTATGATATTGCTTTTGGAAAGGTGGTATCATTTCAGTAAAATGTCATTTCACTCACCATTCCTGCTTTTCTTTTCTTTTTTTTGGTTTGTTTTTTTTTAATACATAAAAATGCAAAAGTAGATAGACTTTATAGGGGACTGAACAAATGCAGAAAGGTGGTCTACGAAAACATTACCTATTTATATTGTTATGCAATCTTATGGTGGTATAGAAATATGATGATATGTACATCTCATTTTGTTACAACCATAAAATGAAAGCTTCAGACAAAAGAGCAAAAACATAAAATTTATTCTATCCCCTTTTTAAAAAATCAGTGAACAAATGAGATCCTGGAAAGAAGTGTGAATGGTACTTCCAACACTTACTAAATTTTGTGACCATGGCCAAGTCACTTCACCTCCCTTGGAGACTCTGTCTTTAAAATATGTACATAATCAGATCTGTAGTAATCATACATAAAATGAGAAAAGGGGAGAATAAATCAAGTTTTACTCTTTTTTGTAGAATGCCTATAAAACTAATTCAAAGATGAAAATTTCAGGATTCATATATGTTAATATCATAGAGTTTTTTCCAGTAAGCAGAGGAGCAGTATCAACAGACATCAATGAACTATGGAGATAATAAACAAGACAAATTTATAATTGCATTATGTTTTTTGTATTCATAGAGGCAGTGTGAAAAGCACTGTAACTGGCTTAATTCTTTTAATCCTGGATCAGTCACTTCCTTGCTGAGTGGTAATGGGTAAATCATCAAACATTTGTTAAGTGTCTACTCAATGCAAGGTACCCTGCAAGGTGTTAGAGATGCAGAGATGAAATAAGTCAAAAGAACTTCAGATAAGAGAGATAAGACAACTCAGTGTAGTATATAAATAAGAATAGCATTCAAAAGGAGGGGGATATTTGGATCAAGAAGAGAAGCCTCACTCAATCTTTTTGAACCAGTTTCTTCATCTGGGAAATGGGTTTAATTACAAAATAGAGTTGTTTTGAGTTTGAAGTAAGTAAGTTTATGAAAAGGAAAATGTTTTGAAACTGCATAAAAAGATAGAGATAGATGGATGGATACATGGGTAGATAAATGATGGATAAGATAGATGATAGATAATACTGATGGTAATCATATATAACAATGATATCAGTTAATAAGTTATTGATGCTAAATAGAAGTGTATATAAATTTTGGTTCAGATTTCATTGGTATAAGGAACTGAAGGATGTGATGAGGACTCAAGAAACTTCTAGCTAATGCAGATCATCACCTTCTTTATATCTCTTTTTTTACCTTCTTTATAATCTAACATTCTTAGGAAGTTGCCTATGACTCCTCACTATAGTCCTATAGACCGCATATTTCAGATTCAGTTATTTTTTTCAGGAGCTTTTTTTTTTTCACCCAGGCTAGTTTTCTATCCCTTGCATCATGCTGCACAGGAATTGTTATTCTATTTTGTGGTTTGCTTTTATCAAGCAGTAAAAGGATACTCATAAAATGCAATTCAGCTGTATATCACCTCACAAATAAAGTATCACTAAGTATTCACTAAATAATAATGTCCATTTTATTTATTGAAGAAAATTAAATTTGTGGAAATGCCTCTATTACTACTTTGAAAAGTCAAATATCCTTCGGATTAAGACTCAAACCTATTCTTGGAAGCATGTATGATTCACACTTATTGGACAGCATGGTTAAATTATTAACACTGAAACATTTTTCTATTCATCATATAACATGCTCATTTTGGTTTCTTTTTTGTGGGAATATCTGATAAAAAGGGTTTTTTGTGGGTAGGCCTCCTACTTTATATTCTTGAGTTTCACTTTCAAGAGAAAAATAGGACAAGGGAGAAAGCAAAAGAGGAAGATAGCTATTAAGGTTGTGGCACTTTTTAGAGAGGATCTTTGAATCATTCACAATCTAGATCTAGCCTGTCTTTCCACAATGATAGCTCTTTTCAGACTCCACTATCAAATTAGACTATTTGGGGCTCCCTGTACTCCATTTCTTACCCTAGTGTTTTTGCCTAGATTGTATTCCATTACTGGAATCATCTCCTTTTTCCATTCTGTCTCTTGGGAAGACTTTGCTCTGTTCAAGGATCAGCTCAAAGTGACACCTCTGACACAAGATTCCTGCCCTGATCCCCTTTATTGTGCCCCTTAATTATTGTGTATTTATTTATGTATATTTTATCCCTCCAATATTCACATCCATACAAAAGCACACAAGCACACACACACACACACACACACACACACACACACACACACACACACACAAAAGATCATCACCACTAAAAAGAATGCAAGAATGCAACCCCTTTGAGGGGGCTGACATAAAGTATCTGCTTAATAAAAACTCAGTGAATTGAATTTAACAGAACTGTAACCCAAGAGAATCTCATTCTCCTCTCTGGTCCAAAGATCCTCACTTAAGGCCAATCTCTAAAGCAGCTTTCCTTTGGTAGTATTTGTGTTTTGAAAGAAGAAAGGAAGTATTCTAATTAGAAGTTTCAGGACTACTCACTGTTGCCAAGGGTTACAAAATTAAGCACTTTCCATAGTCAATGGAAAATGGAAAAACTATTGAGATGCTGGATTTTTCCTTCTTAAATTTAATTGGAGTTAGGTAGGTCTGAAATGAAATACTGCCTCAGATACTTATCAGAAGTATTACCTTACGAAAGTCACTTAAAGTCCTTTCTCAGTCTTAGTTTTCTTAAGCTTAACAAAATTGTTGTAAAAATCCAGTGAAATAGAAATAAAATATACTTTCCCTTTTTTGAAGGTTTATATAAATGCTAGTTCTTATTATTAGCAATTGTACAATTATTTATTGATAAATTTAATGACTAAGCTTGGTCCTCAAAAAGCAATAGAGAAATGTGCCCTTTCCCTTCTTTGCAGAGAAGGGGTTGGGAAATATAGATTTAGGACATTATCAACATCTTTAGCCTCAGGTGAACTACTTTGTTGAACTACTTGGTTTCTTATTTTTTATCTTTTTGTTTTGGTAAAAAGGACAACTCACTTGAAGGAGGAGGAATGAGAAACAAACAAATGTCACTCAACATTAAAAAAAATTACAAGAAAGTTGCATCATTTTATTTAGTTTGTTTTCCTGGAGGCAGAAAGAGTAAAATAAATTACATTTCTTTAAAGGCAAATTAGTGGGAACAAACTGAAGTGCTCATTATATGACTGAGCTACTGTCCCCATCAATCCATTCCAAAATAATAAGAGAAAATACACTTAATGGTCACTTAACTTTATGGGAAATATAGTGCTTATATTTTTGATCTAATGAGAGGCAAACAATGGAAATAGTCTCTGCTAAGTTTTAGCTAAGTTGGTTCCTAACTAGTCCTTACTCATAAAAGTAAAACTTCTTCACTACCTGAGAAATTGGTACTTTCCAAAGTCAAACATCTGTAAGGAAGAAGGAAGAGGTGCCCTAATAATTTTGATTTGGAAATATTTACTTGCTTTGCATTTCTTGAAAAAAAGAAAGTCAGTGAAATAAAAGCTTTCTCTTTCTCTGGGTAACCAGAGGCATGCTTTCTAATATTTGGGGGGTTGTTTTTTTTTTTTTTTTTTGCAAATATATTTTAGTGACATCTTTTACAATGAAAATGTTTGAGAATTAGCAAGCTGCAATTATAAAAGGGAGCTCATGACTGCCAATATTCTCTGCCAAAAGCATCCGGGAAAGCCACAGAAAAGCTATTCAGCATTCTCACTAATGATGAGCATCAAAAAGGTCAAAATCAGTTCATGTAAATAAGATTGTGAGACCTGATTGGGTTGGTACTGTACTGAGATAGGGATATTGATGGAAACTATTGTGTGGCATCTGCCCCTATTTCCATTACTAATTCTGTCAGGTTTTTTGCTTGACTTTTGGTTCCAGAGTATGATTTCACTCATATAGGTGAGATCCAGATGTAGACATTCCTTTTATCATTGCAACTAGGCAATTCATATCTAATTTATACTCTCAAAAATTTATATAGTATAGTGAGAGGTTAAAATAAGTAACTCACCCTCAATCATGGTGCTACTATATGTCAGAGGTGAGGGGAGGGGGGGAAGAAAATAATCATTTATATAACTCCTACTAAGTTTCAGATACTTTACCAAGTCCTTTATAAATATCTCATTTGATCTTCACAACAACCCTGTGAGGTAGCCCCATCTTATACTTTAGGAAACAGGAAAACAGAGGTTAAATGACTTGTCTAGGGTCACACAAATAGTAAGTGTCTGAAGCTGGATTTGAAGTCCAGTCTTCCTGATTCCATGCTATTATGCTATCCATTGCACCACCTCATTACCTCAAAGCAACCAATATTGATTACAGAATTCAAGAACTGGAAGGATCTACAGCAATCAGCTAACTGGACATATACCAGAAAATAATCATAACTACAGCAAATCAGACCTGTAGTTGTTGTCGGGCAGGGCTCTTCCCTCTGTGGAACCTCAGTGACTGCTGAAGAAAGACAACTCACACAGGCGATCAGGGGACAAGTCCAATTTCTTTCTTTCTTTCTGCTTCTGTAAGCTTATATACTATATTCTATATGCAGAAGCAGGGTATGGGAGGATCTCCTGAGGCCTATATCAGATTGGCCTGAGCCTCTTGCATTGCCTTTGTGGACTGTCTCTATGTGAAATTTGTCAAGCGAGGGATGGGTGAAATAGGGAAGTAGATGGGTAGATATGAAGGGGTAGATATGGGGGCGCCTCCCAGTTTCCTTGTGGCCGAGGATTTGAGGCGACCGAGGTTTGCCTTGGTCTATATCCCGGAGTTTGCTCCACGAGACTTCATCTCATGTCCTGAAAGGCCAGTAGGTTTGCTGTGGGGCGGCCTCCTACATGTAGTCATCTATCTCATCTCTGAAGACCTTTCTTTAGAAGGAACTCCCCACCTCTCAAGGCAATCCATTCTTTTTTGAGACAGCTTTAATTGTTATAATGCTTTTCCTTACATCAATCCTAAATTTGCCTTTTTGCAATTCTCTTTAACCCCTTTCTCTTCTTTGCTCCTGGTTTGACTCACTGTAAACAAAAGGAATGAGCCTAATTTTTCATCCACATTTTGATCTTTAAGTGCTCTTTTACATTCCTTTTCAGGCTGTATTCCAGACTTTTTTCTATAATGTCTCAGGAACATCTATCATCATGGAAGCTCACTCTAACCCAAGTATTCTCATTTGAGAAGTATCTCTAGTCCTCTGGATTTCTCTTCTAATTTGATGTCTTTGCCCAGATCCTTGGAATGACAGTGCTCAGGCGAGTCACAACTCATTCCTACCTAGACCTCACCCTGAGATTTTTCTGCCTTTCTTTCTTCCCCAGCATTGGTAAATTTGTGTCTTTCCTTTTCTATTCCCTATGTTAAGCTTACTATTACATTTTAGTCTTCTATTAGAATATAAGCTACCTGAGGGCAAAGAATGGCTTTCTTTATGCTTGTATTTGTGTTCCTGGTGCTTAACACAATGTGCCATATTTTGTTCTTGTTCCATATTGTAAGACACTCTTCAGTGACCCTATTTGGAAATTTTTTGGTAAAAAAATTGGAGTGATTTGTTACTTTCTTTTACAACTATTTTTATTTATGAGGAAACAAGCAAACAGGATTAAGTGACTTATCCAGGGTCACACAGCTAATAAGTATCTTCGGGCAAATTTGAACTCAAGAAAATGAGTGACTCCATGCCCACTCTATCCACAGTCAGCCATTGGCTGACTGACAAATACTTGATAACAGCTATCATGGTACCTCTGAGTCTTGACCTCTACAGGCTAAACATTTTCAATTCCATCAACTCACTGTCCTATGACATGTATCCTATACCATCTGGTTTGCCATCCTTTAAATGACAACCTGTTAGTGTGTTTCTAAACTATCTGAAACTGAAGACAATCATGTATATGACATCCAATAAGGCTAGAGCACAGAAGGACTGTTACCTCCTTATTTCTCGGAGCAATGGTTCTCAAAGCTGTTCGAGGTCCCAAGAAATCATGTTTTTGTTTCAGCAAAAACATCACATGGATGTAACCTGCAGTGCAGTAAAACCTCCAGATCATTTTTTCAGACAGCTTTACATCTGAACCATGTTCCATCTTGAACTATCATGCCCAAATATGTTACATTTCTCCTTGTGTGATTCTGGGATCCTATATTCTCTGATATTTACAAAAGACAAATATCACAATTCTATGCAATTTTAGAGAATGAAAATTCTCTAAAGTATAATTTTAAAGCAATGTACCGTTAGGAAAACTAATTTTACATTCATCCTTTCACATAATTATAAACTTTACCACAGAATCTCATATTTGGAAATAACTTCCATGACCATATAATCTAAATCATACTTAAACAAGAACACCCTCTACAATATGCCTGAAAATTAGACAACAGCTTTTGCTTGAAGAACTCAGTTGAGAAGCCCACAATCTTCCAAAATAGCCATTTCATCTTTGAATAACTTTACCTTTCCTCTGCTTCCTTTCATTAAGCTTATATTTGCCTCCTTTCAACTTGAATTCATTATTCCTAGATATGCCTAGTTTGGAAAAGTAACACGAGCTTAAACTCTTTTCAAATATCACTGCCTTTTGAAAATTTAAAATCCTTTATCATATCAGTTCTCAAAAGTATCAAATGATTGATTTTGCTAAATTTTCACTCCACTAGATGCTTTTGATCCTTTTTCCCCCCCCTTCCTAATCTTGTCCTTTATTGTTGATTTCTCGATTCCAAGTGTAAATTGTTAAGTTTATTACTATTAAACTTATGTTTACTATATTCAGCCCAAATAATATTCATTTGATTTTCAGTATGACATTCCTTCCAACAATGTAACATTTGGAAATTTTATAAGAATACCAGTAAGTCTTTATCTAAAGCATTGGCAATTACACACACTTATACTTATATGTAACATATAAATACATATTAATATTTACATTGTATATTTATAGGTACAAGTGATAAGAATTTTTGTGATCAATTAAGGATATTCTTACTATCATTTTACTTATTGATATTAACTCCTTATTGACCAGTTTTGTCTTTCTTTTTAGTCTAAAAATATACTAAGAGGAAATAGGACTAAAATATACTTTATTCAGTTCTTCTGTTTTTCTATGATCTGGTTTCATTATTCCATGCATATTGAGCATTATATGTATCCCTTCTTTAATCCCCCCCCCATTCAATATAGATAGAAGCCTCAAGGAGCTCTGAGGAATTTTAGAATGCTGAATCCTAAAATAATCACCTAAATTTTAATATACTTATTAAATGACCAATATACCTTTTCTTACCCAAGATAGATATAAGAAAGAAAAAACAACTTTTTGAAAAAGAAAATTCTTAGGTTTTCTTTTGAGTGTCAGCTCATCCTGGTGTTTAAAATTACTGACAATATTCTTACAATATGGTACAAGGTCTTTTATATTTATCTTCTATTATTTACCTCACTTTTTTCTTTCTCTAAAACTCATTTAAAAACTTGAATTGCTAGGTTGTTTCCCCATGAATATACATTTCTTAAGAACTCCTCTATCCTCATTTCCTACTCTTTTGGAATTATTTCTCTTTAAGTCTCACATGGTTTTTCTCTCTACTGTTAGAGTTGGCAAACTATTATCCTGGGTATTTTGGACAATGGTTTGCTGAACTTTGCTCTACTGTATCACAAAACCTCAGATAGAGTGATACTTTACCAAAACTACCATCACTTCTACTCAAGAAATAAACCTCTTTTTGTTTGTCACAATCAGGTCATGAATACATTTACTGCTTTGTTTTCTCCACTTTTCAAAAAAAAAAAAGAAATTGTCATTAAGGCAAATGAAGTAATTATTTATTAGCTTTGGGAAAATAGAGAGTAATACAGTAGATGTCCATAATTGAAATTCCTGATCATGACTTTTTATACTTCCATGTCAAGTTTATGATCTATTTTTCCCTTCTTTTTGAAGTGTTAAACTGTTCCAGAGTCACATTTCAACCATGACTTCCATCTCACTGACTCAATGGTAATCAGGAATCAAATTTACTTCTATGTGTTTGCCTCTATGCAATTACCAATTTACCTTGTTTATGACACATATTTCAAACATTGGTGTTTATACAGCTGGTGCCATAGATAATTGTTTATTTCAGGGTTTTGTTTGTTTTGCGCACTCCTTTCTTCCTTGGAGTTTGCTTTGTATGAATTGCCAGGTTTCTATAGCTATTCATTTTTTTATGCATAATACATACTCTTTATGGTATCTAGCTTAAATAGATTTGTGTAGGCAACCATTCCCATACAAAACATTTTTCAGTTAAAAGCCCTTTATGGGATATAATATTTCAGTCTTATCATTAGGATCATCATCATTATTTTTAAACCCTTGTTTTGGTGGCTCTGAATACTGTGTAATAGTATAAACAAACTTGGGATCTGAGAGCCTGGGCTTGTGTCATAGCTCTGCTATTTGTTATTTGTCAGTCTTTGGGAAAGTTTCCTGATCTATCTTGGATTCAATTTCCTCATAAATCAATTAATCAATTGACCAATAAATATTTATTAAGAACTGTGCTAAAAGCTTGGAATTCAGAATTCTTATTATTATTTCCTACTTTTACATTTGAACTTACTTATTAAATGACCAATATATCTTTTCTCATCCAAGTTTACAAAGTACAACAAAAAAACTCTAGACTATATATATATATATATATATATAATTATATCTTTTAATAACTACCTCTTCACTACTAAATGTCATGTTTTTAATAAGTGAGTAAAAGAATTGGTAGCAGTCAATATTTTATTGAAGTATGTATCACATTGGAGCTGCTGTCCTTTGCCATTATCATCATAAAAGCAAATATTGAAGTTTTTAAATTAATTAAAGTTTTTAAATTAAATTAAATTTTTAAATATTTTCAATTTTATCTATAAAGGATTTTTTAACATAAACATTACTTCAGCACATTGTCTAAAAATCTATCTATTTATCTAAAATTGCTCTTAAATTTAGACATTAGACAAATATATTATAAAGAGTAGGGTAGGGTGGGGACAGTTAGGTGGGGTAGGGGCAGTTAGGAGACACAGTAGATAAAGCATTGACCCTAGAGTCAGGAGGACAAGCCTTCAAATCCAACCAATAATTACTTAGCTATGTGACCTTGGACAAGCCCCCATTGCTTTGCAAAAAAAAAAAAAACCCAAGAAAATGATAACACCACCACCAACAGCAACAAAAAGGTAGTGTAATGGATAGAGTGCTGGCCTTGGAGACAAGAGGACTTGAGTTCAAATTCAATCTCAGAAACTTACTAGCTGGGACCCTAGATAAATCACTTAATCCTGTTTGCTTCAGTTTCCTCATCTGTAAAATGAACTGGAGAAAGAAATGACAAACTACTCCAGTATCTTTGAAGAAAACCTCAAATGGGCTCACAAAGAGTTGGACTTGACTGAAAACTGACTGAAAGGACCACTGGATTCAGATTCAGAAGAGTTCTGTCCAAATCCTGGCTTTTCCAACTTACTGACTATAAGACTTTGGTAAAGTCATATCATTGTTTATTTGTAAAGTGAAGGAGCTGTATAAGGTCTAAGATCCCTTCTAAAACTAAATCTGTGATTCTATGACTTCTTACTAAACAATGAATATTTTTCTTCTCTACTTAGCAATAACCCTGTCAGTTAAACTTTACATTTAAACCTTACAAAAAGATGAAGACAGTATATGTATATTTATATATACGTGTGAACATACATGCATATAAATACATGTATACAAATATATATGTATATATATATGTATATAGTATTAGATTTTTGTGGTTCTATTCTATTTAACAGTATTTAACAGCACCATGATAGTAATATTACCCTCATATTATTTTAGGTCAATGAATAGAGGATCTGGTTTTTGGAGTCAAGAGCTCATATGCATAATTATGTATCTGTCTGCATCAAAGAATAACAGCATCATTTCCTTTCCTACTTGGAAGATTTTCTTTGAAGGTTAGGGTAATAGAGATTTGGGTAGGGAGATTTGCTTTAATGCATACTAGTTAGTTCTATGAATTTGGACATAATCAAATCAACAACTTTATGTTAAAGGAGGGAGTTTCCTGGTTCAAAGCAAATTTGTTTCAAAAAGAATATAAGATTATCAACAATCTAATAATATGAATATAGCCAAAAAGTACATAATTCTTCCTGTGTACTAATTATGTTAATCACTTTAAAATATTCTTATTTTATTTTCCTAACACTCCTGGGAGGTAGGTGATAATATTTCCAACTTTACTGATGAAGAAACTGAGATAAATCAGGTTTAAATGACTTGCCCAGGGATACAAAGCTACTATTTAAAGGCAGATTTAAATTCAAGACTTCCTGATGACCAGCAATCTATCTACTGTACCAGCTAATTTACATAGTATCTAACTAAATTTAGAAAAGCTCACTAATTATTTTGCCATAGCATAGTGAATTTTTTGGATCAGAGGCTCTTAAAATTCATTTACTAAAATACAGAGGCATTACAATCTGCCTTGGTGGAAGGAATATCTGCACTCCTGAAATCAAAGATGGATTGAAAGGGAATAGAATATGGTACCTATCAACTTTCTCATTTTATATTACTCCTTAGTTGCTTTTTAAAATCATATATACATATAGATATACACACATGTGCTATATTTATGAAATTTCAGAATTTAAAATTATAAGAGACAACTACTATATGTGGGATTAAATTCAATGAATGGGTTTAGTACATTTCTTCCAAAGTAATAGGCATATCCTTGATTTTGCAACATTTACTATAGTAGCTACTTGTCCTACAGTAAGCCATAAAGTAGAAAGTAATTCATTATTTTTCTACTTTGGATAAAATGTAAAACCAGGGACAAGAAAATCCCTGATCTGAAAGGAGCTCTTTCCTTTAGTTCAAACTGCTCCAGCCCAGGATTTAAAATTTAACATAATCCAATCACTAGAGGCTAACTGGAAAAGACTGAAGTTTAAATTGGACTTTTTTTCCTCTTTCCCAAGCTAAGTCACAATGAAAATTCAACTCAGTTTGAATTTTAGAAAGTTTAAAATCACTAAGGGGAAAAAAAGAAAAAAAAGAACAAAACTCTTTTCACTACCCTATTTCATAAGTGTAGAGCCATGTTACTTCTTTCCTTTTGATAATCACTTCTAGGCACTTTTCAAGTTTAAGAGATTAGTGACATTATATATATATCTGGTAATGACCAGATTTTGTTCATTTTTAATGGCCAATAATTACTAGTTAGTAATATCTTTCCAAAAATATATAAGCATATCAGATTTTGGCTATAGAGTTATGTGGTCTTGGGGCTTTAAGATACTTAAAAAGTTCCTGAGGCTAAGAATGCAGCTTTTTGTATACCTTTTATTTACTATGTTGGCATATAGAATGCTTAATACTCAAGCTAGTCCAAATTTCTTTAGATCTGACAATTTGGGGAAGCCCATGACCAGAAACATAAAAGATGCCCTTCTGGTCATATCCTGGAACATTGCCTTACCCCTTACTTCCTTGGCACATAGTCAGAATCTTTTTATAGTTGACTTTGGTCATCTAAAAAACATGCCACATGGCATGAACAGTTCTGAAAGAGGACTCTACATTCAACTAACGCAGCCTCTCTTTTCTCTCTGCAGTCCCCCTCCCACACATATTACAAATTTTTCTGTTCCACACTGAACTGGAAGTTGTAGCTTTGCAGAGTCCTAGAGAACAGCAGATGGTCATTGCTGTGGATCAGTGAGCTTGTATGCTGGCAGGAAGTAGGATGATTGTTTTTCAAGGCTCTTATCATGCCCTGAACAATCTCTTTCACCACAGGAGACTTTGAAGCTGTCAATACATTTTGGCTAATCCACATTCAATCATTTTTAGAAATAATGGAGGAGATAAAATTTTATGAGTGCTTTTTCTGTAATCAAAAGATTATAGCATTTTTTTCCATTTCATTATTTTAAAGTGGGTTTTTTTGGAGGGAAGGAGATATGACTTTGAAGACAGAAACATGTGTGAGTGTGTGTATTTGTTTCTGGAATATCCACATTCCATCATATTTAGAAATAATGGGTAGATATAATCATATGATTGTTTTTTCTGTAATCAAAAAATGATGGCATTCTTTCATTTTATTCTTTTAAATTTTTATTTTATTGGAGGGAATTGGAGGGAAAGAGATATAACTTTGAAGACAGAAACATGTGTGAGTATGTATTTTTTTCTGAAATAACTAAACTTATTTTTGGAACACCATGAACTATTCTTTATTCCTGTGAACTCATAAATATTACTGGTACTGAAAGAACCTGGCATTTTGTTTCATATAGGTTAGAACAAATGGATTCCAAAAGTCTTACTTGTCAAATAAAATCAACATAGAAATGCAAGGCTCAAAGGCTGGATGAAATAAGTAGAAAGGATTAGGTCTGGTTTTCACAAAGGAGTCATTGCTCTTTTTCCTGGTTGTAAAAAGACACATTGTTGGCATCTCCCTTGGAAGTGAAAAAAGAGGGAAAGAAGCTGAGTTAGATCAAGAGAACGAGGAACAATTTATAAAACATCTCCTTGAATTAGGTACAGAGATATCATCTCAATTAAAAGTGTGTCATAAAACTTAAAATGCCTTAAAGGATTTTGATTTAATCAGTAGAAAGTGAAATCAGAGATTGAACTAATTAATGATATAAGGCAGCAAAGGATTAAAATCTTGGATGAGAGAAGATAAAATTATGTATTTGATATAGGTTGGGGCTGGAGGGAAGAAAGCAGATCATCATAGCTCAAAGATTTGTTCAAAAGATGCATTGAAATAATAGCCAAGATATTATGATATGATTAAATAAGAAAAATATTGTAGGGACGGTGAACCAAGATTTGAAGTCTGACATTACAATTTACTGCCTGTGTCACTCTTGACAAGTCATCTGACAAAACAACTCCCTGACCCTCAATTTTCTTTTCATTGAAATGAGACTGTACTTTATAGCTCTTATGATCCCTTTCTATTCTAAATCTAATATTGTATAATGCCATGCTGATAAGACTGAGAATACTGCTTCACTTATACAGTTACGAGGATGTGATAAGTTAATATTAAGTGCTATGCAAATGCTAGATTTAAAAAAATAATAATAGTAGGAGCCTAAATATAATATGCAGTTAATTACTTGGTCACTGGTGAAAATTCTAACCTAATCAACCCATATACAATATTTATTAAATAACTAGCCTCTTCCAAGATATAAAGGCTTCCCACCTTTGATCTCTTCAAACATTTTAGAGAATGTAGCTTTAATTACTATTATTACTCTTGGTCCCATTTCAACTTTGAACTCCCATCTGAGCATGTAAACACACTCATCTTCTCAAACCTTCCAAGTGGCAGCACTCTACTCTAGCTTATACTGAGGATTGATAGTTGTTCAAGGAAATTTCAGGTTTTTGAGTTTTACTACCAGTCAACTTTCTGACCCTAAATTCTTCCATTTATTTGAATTAACTTGCCTGGCTACAATCCTCAATGAAAACAAAAAGTAAAATAAAGGAATGAAAAATAATAATTTACTTGTGTAGAGTGTTCAGTTCTGGGTTACATGATATAAAACTTAATTTAACAACTTGGAGAGTTTTCAGAAAACAAGCACAGAGTTGAACTTCTACCTATTACAATGTTCAAGTATTCTATGTCTAATCTCAGGGAGAAGATACCATATGGGTCGGGAAGCATAAGGAAAGAGAAACCATCTCCAGAAGGTGATTGAGTTAAATTTTAAAAAAAGCCAAAAAAAAGAAAAGTCAAGAATGCTGAGAAATGGAAATGAGTAGGTAAAATAATCTAACCATGAAGAATAGCCACTAAAAAGGTAGAGTTAAAAATGTCATGTCAAGATAAGACATAGCTAGAAAACCAATATTGCTGAATTACAGAATATGTAAAGAAAGTAAAGTGTAAGAAGAACTAGAAAGGTAGGAAAGGGTTAGGTTGTATAGGGCTTTAAAAGTCAGAGGAATTTATATTTAATCTTACAGGCAACACTAGAGTTTATTGAGTATAGGAGCAAAATGTTCAGAATTGCACTTTAGGAAAATAACTTGGGTTTATTTGAGTGGAGGATAAATTAGAATGATGAGAGACTAGAGGAAATGAGACCAAACCAGAAAGCTATTATAATATTCCAGAACTGAGATGATGAGGGCCTATAATAGACTTACATCTTCATGAGAGGAAAGAGAGAGAGAGATGTATTTGAGAAATGTTGTAAAGGTAAAAATGATTATATTCTGGAGTGAGTGGGAATGAGTAAGTAATCAAGGATAACCTAGAAATTTCAGATCCCAGTAAAAAGGAAGAAAATGGTGTCATTTAATGAAATAAAGGAGTTTGTAAGAGGGAAAGAATCCTAGGAAAGATAATTAATTTTATTTTGTCCATGTTGAATTTGAGATGTCTATAGTTCATCCAGTATAAAATATCCAGAAGGAAATTAATAAAACAAGATTAGCATTCACAAGAGAGATTGAGGGTAACTACATAGACCTAGGAATCATCATATACATAGAAATGATAATTGATTCCATGGGACTTGATGAGGATATCAAGATTTCTCTTGATAATATGATAGAAGAAGAAAAGAGGGGGTAAAACAGATTGGTATGACTTAGATGAAAATCATCAATAGTGACTGAAAAGGAGTAGTCAAAACAAATAAAAAAGATAAGGACCAAGAGAACAGTATCACAAAAACTTGGTAAAGAAGAGAATATCCAGAAGTGGATGCTGAATGTTATCAGAGGCTTCAAAGAGACCAAGCAGAATAAGGATTGAGAAAAAAAAGTCATTGCCTTGGGCAATTAAAGATCTTTGGTAACTTTGGAAAGAGTCCATTCAGTTAAATGATGAGGGAAGTCAAAATACAGAGGGTTTAAAATTGAGTGTTAGGAACAGATAAGGAGGAACCAAGAGCTGATAACTTTCCCAAGGAGTCTAGCTTTGAAGGGAAAGCAAATCACAGTATGTTAGCTAGTGGTGCTGATCAGATCAAAAGAGTACTCTTTTTAAGGAAAAAAGAAGAAGAGACAAGATCATGCTTTTAAGCAGCAGGATATAGTTTTAGATAACTGGGATAGAGAGTATATGTAGAGAACGATTATCTTCAGCAATTAGAATGACCATTTCATTATATGTCTGTGAAAAGGGTAGAAAATGGAGAACTCATAGGAATATTATAAGATAAGAAAGAGAGACCTCTCAACAAATGAACTTCTTTTTGGAAGTCCAAAGCACAATCTTAGTTGAGAAACTGCTATGAAAGATATTAAGAGGAATGAAAAGATTTGAAAAATGCAGTGAGGACCCAGGTGAGACTGTGTAACATAAGTTTGTAGTGGACCAGGTAAAGTATGGTTTAGTGCTCCCTTGAAAGGGCACAGTGGCAGAAAACATCCTGATTACCCTCCCAGATTGCTCAAAATGGAAGACAAAATGCCAATGTCCATTGTTCAAGAAGACCAGACCAGAAGAAAAAATAATAATGTCCAGTGATTTTCAAAATTAAGGGTAGATTAGAGGGTCCAGGAGTATACTATTTTACAAGAAGGATTTTTGTTGCTAGTTTCTTACTTACCCAAGTGATATGAATGGTCATATTTTAGAAGATTCATTGACACCTCTACAGCATCCAGAGAATGATGACTCAAATTTTACTTGCAGAGAATATTCAGGGGCCAACATGAACCATGAAAATTAAGACAACCAAAAATAAAATAGACTTCCCCCCTAAGTTTGCAAGTTGAGTCTGAGTGACAATTGTTATGAATGTTGTAGAAGAGATTGAATTATCTTGCAGTAGGACCAAAAAGCCTAACTCCTGCACCCATGCAAGTATATGTATTTTTTTTTCTTAAAATGATATTGAGACAATACTGGAGACTTAGACAGTTTAGAAGACTAAAGATTGTTTATTGTTTTCTGGCCACCTGAGTACAAAGCATCTACAAAGGGCGGAAAGGGGTAGGGGATGGGAAGAGAACAAGTTTTTATTGAGAGTCTCCTTTGTGTCAGATATTGTGCTAAGCAATTTATAAATATTATTACATTTGATTCTTACAACCTTGAAAGGCTGATGCTTTATTTTTCCCATTTTACAATTATGGAAACTGAGGCAAACAGTTTAAGTGATTAGCCCAAGTCATTCACCTAGGAAGTGTCTGAGTCTAGATTTAAATTATGAATTGTCTACTCCAGAATTAGCAATCTATATACCTCACTGTTTATGTGCATAAGGAGTTCTAGGTGAAACAAGATGCTTGGTTAATAGAAAATGAAGGCAATCTAAGGAAGGAAACATTATTCAGATGAATCAACTGGAAATGTCTTCAGTGTCTCCATTTGTTAAAGATGAGTATATCTTTAATGGCTGGATGACCTTTGAGTTTTGTTTCTGTATTGAAGCTATGGTACTAGAGAATTAGCCCAAGGCAGGTTCAGGCCAGAATAACTGACCAATTTATGCAAGGGGGCAAAAAAATGAACTTATAATATGAGGAATGGGCAGTATAAAGGATCTTGTACCAGCATTAACCTCCATGTGCTTTAGATTCCAGATATTGGTTGTAATGTGTATTTTATGTCCACCAGCTGTGTGATCCCTTGGATCATCCAGACTCTGGAACTTGGTTTACTTTCACAGCAATTTAGAAGGATTGCCTTTTTTAGGAGATTGAAAGAGATTCCTGTCCTCTTTAGAAAAAGGACAAATACAGATGAATGCCCTTGCTGGGTTCTGGATGGCTAATTGCTTAGGGGTAGACCTACTAAAATAAGGTCCCTCTGAGCTTTTATGTAAATAGAGAAATCATTTTAGCTTTGAATGACCTTTTTTTTTTTGGAAATTACAATACAGATGAACCAACAGTTCTCAATACTGGAAATTATATATGGATATAGCTAGTCATTGAGATGTGTCAAATAAATTCTTTTTTTTTTTTTTAGGTTTTTGCAAGGCAATGGGTTAAGTGGCTTGCCCAAGGCCACACACCTAGGTAAATATTAAGTGTCTGAGGTTGGATTTGAACCCAGGTACTCCTGACTCCAGGGCCAGTGCTCTATCCACTGCACCACCTAGCCACCCCAAATAAATTCTTAATGATGAGAGATCCTTGGGATTTTAGTATTATCTAACAACCGTGCTGAGGAAACTAGTTTTTGTTTCCTTTTTTTAGCTTTTGAGAGATCAACCAAAATTTTGTTATATGTATTATGTTGTGATTATTTGGCATGAAACTTTTGGGAGAGATACTTGAAAGGATAATGTCTAATTCCCTCTAAAAACCTGGAAATACTTCTAGAATTGAGGATATAGATAAATGTGCCAGTTGGACCCTTGTCAATTTGCTAAGGACAGAAAGGGATGGCTTATCAGTTTAAGAAGCTTTTATTTTCACTCCCCTTTGTTTTTCTGTCTTTCTCCGTAGTTCTCTGTCTCTTTTCCACTGACACTCCTTAGCAGAGTTCAGGTCCCAGGTGTAACCATTAAGTCTTTTTTTTTTTTTTTAGGTTTTTGCAAGGCAAATGGGGTTAAGTGACTTGCCCAAGGCCACACAGCTAGGTAATTATTAAGTATCTGAGACCGGATTTGAACCCAGGTACTCCTGACTCCAAGGCCGATGCTTTATTCACTACACCACCTAGCTGCCCCACCATTAAGTCTTCATTCCCACATTTTAAGACTACCTGTAGGGGGCGGCTAGATGGCATAGTGGATAAAGCATCGGCCTTGGAGTCAGGAGTACCTGGGTTCAAATCCGGTCTCAGACACTTAATAATTACCTAGCTGTGTGGCCTTGGGCAAGTCACTTAACCCCATTTGCCTTGCAAAAAAAAACCTAAAAAAAATAAGACTACCTATATCCCTTTAGCGACTCTTACTCTCCCCTGCTCCACTACCACCACTTTTGTCCTCACTTAAATTACCTTTGATTTATTTTCCTTTTTATCCTAAAGATTATATATTTACTGAGACTTTCCTTTCATTCTGCAAATCAATTCTTTTATGCGCATTATCCCTTCCAAGGTCTTTCTCTCTCTCTCTCTCTCTCTCTCTCTCTCTCTCTCTCTCTCTCTCTCTGATTTCACTGTTTCTGTCTCTCTTTTTCTATTTGTATCCATTGCATTTAATACATCACTATGTACTATATTACATATAATAGATATATATGTAGAATGCATATAAAATAATTGATGATTTTTCATTCATTTATTCATTCATTTCATTTTTACTTTTATATTTTATATTTGTATCTTCAGAGCATATCACCTGGAATATAATAGATGCTTTATGAATGCTTGTTGAACAACTGAATTCCCATTGATGCATTTTGCCAGTAGCTAGATTGGGGAGGTTATAGAGAAGAAAGATAAAATATGACTTCTAAATTTTGGGCCTATACTACTAGGAAGCCTCTATACTATTAGCCAAATTAGGAAAGTTGAAAAAAAAAGTAATATATTTAGGAGAAAATACTTAGAATTCAGTTTGTGTCATGTTAAATCAAGGTATTAGAGATAATGCCCAGAAGGCACATATGTGACATAATAGAAAGCTAGGACATATGCTTTAATTCTGGCTCTATTTTACTAGTTTTTAGACAAGTTATAGAATTTGGCTAAATCTCAATTTTTTAATATGTAAAATAGGGACCATAATAACCATCTTAATTTTTGGCAGGATTTTTGTGAGATTCAAATGCATGTTATCCTATTTTGGAAATTTGGGGTTATGTGAATGAAAGATTTATCTCCATTAATTCAATAAATTCTCCACCTCATCCCAGAGTATTTTTTTGTGGAAAAGCATATCCCAATGAGGAAAAGCAACTAAGAAATAATAATAATGATAATAATAATAATAATAAGAGCATTTAGAAAGATAAAGAAGGATTCTGTTTTGAGAAATTGTATTATAATCATGCTCCAGAATATAAAAACTGAAATGGGAGATAAAAGTGCTAGAAAAAATAAAGGGCAGGCAAAACTGTCTCATCCTGGGTTGATTGGCATCTTCTTTAAAACCCTGCTCGAATTCTTTGTTGACACCTTAATGTCAAATACCATTTCTTCTAATTCTAAAATTCACTATAAAGCCTCTGTATGCAGTGGTCCACATAAACTATGAACAGACCATTCATATTGAATTCTACCTTGGGCAAACATTCCATTATCATTTCCATGCTCTGCATAAGCACAGAAGTATACTACATTGGTATAGTTTACACCTTATGTCCTTTAGAAAATAGGTGGAAAAACTTTTTCTTCTGCAAATGGCTATTTGAATACACATAATATCATTTGAAGGCTATATTTGGTCAAACATTAAATTAATTCACTCTTTAAAAATCTATTAGATTTATTGAATTTTGTGTCCTCTGTCTGATTTACCTTGGTAATGCCAGATCAAAATAAACCACAGGCAGGAGGTTCTCTAGCCCTGCTTTAGAGCAAAAATTTTCTGAGATTAAATAGAAAATGGTTATGTCAGTGGGAATTTTAATGTAGTGACATTACCTTTATTCATGCATCTTAATGAACTTTAAATGTTCATTTATATATAGTAATAACATTAAAAAAGAAAGTCTGCAGCTGACTAATTACATTTAGAAACATTTTAAAGACCTTAAATGAATGAATTTTTGAATTTTGTCCCTCCCCTTCCTCCTCACTCCCTCTCTCTCTAGTCATCTTCATTTAATTTTATTTAAAGATGTTCTCATGTGAACATTCATATATATGTATATATGTACATATATATACATATATGAGTACTATTTTGAGAATTCTTTGATTTGTCATTTTTTACAAAACTAATTTAATTAAAATATTGAATTAAGTGGTATAGAAATTGCTAAGACAAAATAGGTATAAAATAATCTATTTAAATATTAATAAATGCTAATATAAAAGTTACTTCTATATAAAAAATATAAAACAAAAAGTTGTTTTACCTCTGCAGATAGGAACTGGAAAATCCCATGATGCTGTATTGACAGAATTAGCTATGCAGGTTAGTTGAGGATGACCATCCAGAATGTAGCCAGTCACACAGCTGTATCGGATTTTATCACCAACATCAAACCGAGTGCCATATAAGACACCTTTGGGTGGAACACCTGGGTTCCCACAAGAGCTGCTTTGTAATTCTAAAAAAAAAAAGAGAAAAAAATAGATTTTAAGGAAGATTCATATTAAATGAATAATTTTGCTTTATTAAACTTCTTTTTGATCATCTCATTTAATATTTGGGAAAGTAAGATTTGGTTACATATTCATTACATATTTGTCTAGGGACTGACTGAATGAAATTTTCTTAGAATTATTTCTATATATATGCATGCATGAAAGTCATATCATAGAAATATACAATTGGGGAGAAAATTCATTGGAATTTATTGACAAAAAAGCATACTTTCAAATTTCTTCATATTTTACTTCTCAAATAATATATCAGACAAAAATTAAATTTGACTACCTTTAAGGCCCATCTAAAATTACATCCTTTATAAGAAGTCTTCCCAAAAGTTATTAATTCTGGAACCTTAGCTCTGATATTATTTCCCATTTATCCCACGAGATTTGCATTGCATACATTTGGTGGCATGTTGTCTCTATAAAGAGATTAAAAGTTCCATCAAGGCAGGAATTAGTGTTTTGGTCTTTTGTCTCTTTGTATCTCCAGTGTTTAGCATAATGCTTGAAACATAATAGAATTTGAATAAATGTGTATTGCCTTAGTGAATGAGTCTAAATACTAGATGATGATGATGATGGTGGTGATGATGATGATGATGATGATGATGATGATGATGATGATTAAAGTGAATTAACCAAAATTTTGAAGAGGTTGTGATATGCAGCCATAGTGGGAGCAGTTCACATGAATGAAATCAGTTTTGTTGCTGCAGCTGCTCATGTTGCAGTTGAGGTTGTTACTGAAGTAAAATTGAGATTTATAAATAGGATATACAAACTTACTATTTTAGTGCATATTTTTAAAATAAAGATTCAGAGTATCAATAAATTATTTTTAAAACATGCAAGAAAGAACTTGGAGGAGGATCTAAACACTGAAAATCCGTCAAATATTTATCAAAAATCCACACAGAAAATGAAAGATCATGAGAAATATTTGAAAGAATAAAGATGTAATTTATTTTAAAGCTTAGGCTTTTTATGTATTTATGAATGTGTACTTGTTTAGGCTCTTTATTATTATTATCATTATTAATGACTTATGTGTCTAGTCTATGTTAAATAAATATTTGAAAATTTCGGTATCAGTGACTGGAAAATCAAATCACTGATTTTTGCTGAACTTTTTTTTACAAAGAGATATGCAATGTTTTTTAAGCAGCAAAAATGTCTTGTTGGCATAACAGCTTAATCTTTTTTTGAAAATGTTGGTGTTTTTTAAGTCATGAAAATAATAAATAATATTTATAGGAAGGTTAATCTAACATACATGTTTAGAGTCATATCCACATCTATCTATCTATCTATCTTTTAATACTAAAATATTTGGGGTTAATAAAATTAAATAGGAAATATTAAATTCACATAACATCAAAAAATTTCAAATTACCATTAGTTGATATGTAAATCAATCTAGCAATAAAAGAAATATCTGAGGTCAAGAGAGCAATTTTTATGTTGTTATGGAACTGAATACCTAAGAAGGGGGAAAAAAGACACATTAAAACTAATTTCACAAGAAGCTATTAAAAAAAGTTAAAAAAGTGAAAATATCCAAATAATTGCTTAAAGTAGTTAGAGTTGTTTCATTTGCATGAAAAAAGAAGCACTCTCCAGAAAAAGGACCTGAGGCAAAAAATAAATTTCCCACATTTCTTTGAATAATAAGATTGGAAGGGGCTTTTACAGAATGCATAATATTGCCTGCCTTCAGGCTGTCCTATACCTAAACTAGTTAGACAGATAATTTGTGCTGTTTTTAAACATCAATTCAAAGGAAATCTTTTCATAATGTGTCTTATCCTTTCTCTATAGAAATGGCAGCTATTGCTTTTCTTTCTCCCTTATTCTATTTTTTTTCTTTTGAACATCTACTCATCATTCTCTATATAGCAAATCCTTGAAGACAACTATTAAGTTCCTCAAATAAATTATTTATTTCTTTGCCTTTACTTATAGGTTCTATTTTCAACCCTTTTCAACCTTTTAATTTGTGTCACTTCTGGGATCTCAATCTAAGTTAGCTATAATCATTTATAGGGGAAAAGTATTATCATTTGAGAACCTTTAATCAAAATGGAAGAATTAGACCTCAAGGTTTTAAACTATATTCTCTTTCTGGCAAATCCATTTTTAATCTTGCTTTCTTTTTATTTTCCAAGTACTATATTACTGAACTATGTGAGGGGAAAACAAATACACAAAGACATTTTATTAGCTTGTTAATAAACATCCCATTCAGTCATTCCCAAATGATTACAATGGACATTTTCACAAATTGTGTTCTTTGAAATATATAAACAAAATATTCGAACAATGGAAAACAACACTGATAGAACAGTTGATAAAATGGAAGTAAGTGAATATTGTCACAAGAAAAAAGGGATTACAGCAAGCCAAATAATGTAATGATAAGCAATTAAGATAAGGGAATTACCTAATGGGCTTACTCAACCACTATCAATTTGTTTTCAACAATCATGAACAACTGGGAAATAGAAAATTGTAACCATTATTTCAGTTATATAATATTGGCAGTCTTTGTTCTTCACTAAAAATACTTTCCTGGAAACAGCATGAGCTAGGCACAATGACAAAATAAATGGACCATTTCTTTATTATACAATAAACTTTTTCTGTATTGTGTGACCACTATATAGCCTGCAGTTAGCATCCAACCACCAGGTGGCAGTCTTTCTTAAGCAGGAGACAAAAAATATTATTTGACAATACAGAAAAAATAAAAAGGGGAAAATAAAGTGGAAAGATGATATGCATATTGTGAAACAATTAGGATAAAATGAAGATCAGGTAATTTTTATTAATGTGGAATTGACCAGAAGAGTGTTTTCTTTCTATCAAGCAATTAACAAAATCTTTATAGGAACAGTACAACAAAATGATGCCATGTATAGAATGTATGGCCAGGAGTCAGGAAAATTCAACTTCCTCGGTTCAAATCTGGGCTCAGACACTTACTAATTGTATGACCCTGGCCAAGTCAAATAACCCTGTCTGCCCCAATTCTCTCATCTATAAAATGAACTAGAGAAGGAAATGGCAAAGCACTCCATTATCTCAACCAATTCAATTTCAAATGGGGAAATGCAGAGTTGAACTTGACTGAAAATAATTGAACAACAGGAATAGCAATAGGAGCAGGACATCTAAAGAATCACTTAAATGCAGGTTAACACAGTGGATTACCAGTATTTACTTCTTTTATAAAATGCAACTTTGGTCTCAAGGCTTGTATACTTGACCAAAAGGAAGAGTAGAAGACATGAAAGAATTTGAGATACCTTTGGGGAAGAAAATAAACAGACAGAAAGAAAGACAAAAGGGTGGGCAGGCAGACAGACAGATAGATAATAAATATCTAGCCAAGTAATAATAGAGAAAGACATTTCTTTATAGACAAGAGTTTTCAATTTTTTTAGTTTTCATATTTATTTTTTTTTTTGCAAGGCAAATAGGGTTAAGTGGCTTGGCCAAGGCCACACAGTTAGGTAATTTATTAAGTATCTGAGGTCAGATTTGAACTCAGGTACTCCTGACTCCAGGGCTGGTGCTTTATGCACTGTACCACCTAGCTGCTCCTAGTTTTCAGATTTCTTAAGGACTTAGATTTCTTATTCAATATCATTAATCTTCATGTATATTTTAGCACAAGGAAATTCTCCCAAAAGGTAATACTCAGAAAATGTTAGGAATAACAAGACAGTTAGTTTTGGATGTTTGTATTAGTGTTATAAGATGAAAGATTGAACAATCTAAAGTTTTTTAGGATCTCAAATCTTAATTGTGTGTTGAATGTAAGAAGAGGGAAAAGAATTGAAGGAGAATTAGCTCAGTCTAACCTCTAACCAGAGTTTGGAAAATCTATGTCTATATGGATAGGAGTTATTATTCTTTTACATTTTATTATTATTTTAAAATATAAAAAATCATCCTTGGATCATGGCTGTATTGAAGACTGTAGTTTATAGTTGGCTAATCTCCAATGAATGGATTTTTTTTTAAATTCTTAGTTTTTGCAACAAGTAATTCTTTTTTTTTATTATTTTTGCAAGGCAAATGGGATTAAGTGGCTTGCCCAAGGCCACACAGCTAGGTAATTATTAAGTGTCTGAGGCTGGATTTGAACCCAGGTACTCCTGACTCCAGGGCTGGTGCTCTATCCACTGCGCCACCTAGCTGCCACCTAGCTGCCCCCTACAACAAGTAATTCTAACCTCTGTCTGAACACATTCTGGGAGAAAGGACCTTTAATCTATCATGTAACTCCTTAGTTTTTTTGAATGTTTTAAATATTAGAAAGTTCCTTCTTAAAAGGAGCCAAAATCTGACTCCCTATAATTTTTCCCTTTGGTCCTACTTTAATCTATTGGGAGAACACAGACCTTATGAATCCTTCTGCCATATGGCCACCCTTCACTTATTTATTCATGTCCTTTCTCAGCAGGTATTTAATCCTCATTCTTGTTGGAATTTGTATGGCTATTTTTGAGTTAGTAGAGTACGGAAATAATAATCAAGGATGAGGACCTAGGCTCAATTTTCTTTTGCAAGTTGGGACCAGTCATTTAACTTTCCTGAATCTCAGTTTTCTAACTGAAGAATTCTAACTCAATACTGAGGACCCTTAAACTGTAGATTTCAGTTCTTTCTATGATTTTTCTGAGCAAATCAAAAATACATTGGATTAGGCAATAGAGTGAGAATTAACATTAATAATAAATTACTGAATTAGGACCAGAATTTTTAGAAGACTATAAACTGGTTAATCTCTGTAGCACATTACTGATCGTGAGATTGAACTAATCTTGTTCAGACCTCACCCAAATAAGGAAGCCATTGTACTCTATACAGGTTTGGGTAAGGATAAATGACAATCAGTCATATTCCAAAGTCCTTCATTAGCATAGGTCCCCCTATCATTGTAGTATTCATTCATTAATTGTTAACAATCAGAGTTGATTACCACCCTCAGAAATATCAACTCTTCCAAGGGATTATAAACTGTGAGACCACCTCCATGATTCATCTTTGGCATTCAAGAGTATATTAACTCATTTTATTGGTAATATGTTAGTTTTATTTATAAAATTATTAATTATCCAGAAACTATGTCTTTTGAATTTTTTAGCCAATGCACAATGAAAACATTTTTGTACCCATTTTATAGAGAAGGAAATTGTTACCCAGAGAAATAAATGATCATTGGTTGACATTACATACATTTTAAAAGAGGCAGGTATAAATATGTAAAGGAATATGGAGGCAGTTGAAGACAGGCAGTGGCCCATTTGGATAGGGTATTGAACTTGGGAAAATGAATAACTTAGTTCAAATCCTGTCTCAGACACTTTCTAGTTGTGTGACTCTTGACAAGGCATTAAACTTCTCTCATCTTTAATTTAATTATCTGCAAAATGGGGCTAATGATAATAATGGGGATCAACTTAGAAACTAAATATAAAATGTTTTATAGAGTTTAGAGCACTAGGTGTAAATACTAGATGATACAGGAAAGATAGTTTCAAAGTCATCATATTTCATTTTACCAGGTCATACCCATTTTGAAATGTTCAGACTTTATAGTGCATTCAGGATTGAATCAAAAAGACAAGCTAGGTCTTCACAAAAAGATCTATATATATGAATAAGGGAGGACAATGAAAGCATGGTGAATAAAGAGGTGAGCATAAAACCTTGGGAGATTACTAGACTGCAGGTTTCCATCACCTACAGGACTTGCTTTTCCCTTCTCTGGGAATGTGGTGGTCCACAGAGGCTCAGGAAGTGAGTGGTCCCCCAGAAGAAGGGCTAAATGGGATGAGGGGAGGACAGAGATAGGGATTCAGATCTGGGAGGATGTCAAATAGGAATATTTGACTATTACATAGCACATGTTCTTTCCTCTGCTCCAACTACTGACCTCTCTGTTTTTAAATCCCAAGTCAAATTCCAGTTTATACAAAACCCTTCCCTAATCCCTCTTAATTTCATTATCTTCCCTCAGTTAATTGTTGTCTGCTGTTACTTCTCCTGGACATAGTTTATTCAATTTATCTACAAACATACAGAAACATATGCTGACACACAATCACAGACAAAAGATGCACATATATGCATATGTATATATGTAAATAGATATCTATATACATATACATATACATATATATATATATATATATATATATATATATTTACATATTCTGTCCCCCATTAGATTGAAAGCCCCCTGGGAGCAAAGACTGTCTTTTATCTCTTTTTGTATCTCCAGGGCTTAAAACATTGCCTGACTCATAGAAATCCTCAATAAATATTTATTGATTGGTTGTATACATTATTTCATGGGAGGTACTACAGCATTATTATGCCCATTTTGCAGATGAGAAAACTGAGACAAAGAGTTTTTACGAACTGCTCAGGGTCATGCAAAATATTTGATGCAGATCTTCCTTATTTTAAATCCAGTGTTCTGTTCTTTTTTGTGGAGAGGATGAAATATTTTTCTTTTCCCCTGTTCTCCTGGTTTCACCCAGTAAAAATTCAATTCAATAATATCCTGGTTATTAACATTTACACTTGACTAGGAGACTAATTACTTCCTGACTCTTGACAGATAATGAGCTAGATGGCCCAATGGATAAAGCACTAGTTTGGAGACAGATGGGAGTTCAAATTCGATCTCAGACAATTAGCTTGAACAAGGCACTTAACCCTGATTGCCTCACATTCAAGGCCATCTCTAGTTGTCCTGATTCATATCTGGCCACTGGACCCAGATGGCTCCTTAGGAGAAAGTGAGGCTGGTGACGTAGCACCACGCCCCTCACTCAAATCTAATTCGTGTACTTGTTATGTTATCCCCTTCCTAATGTCATGGTCTTCTTTGAGAATGAAGGACAAACAACAAAAACAATTACTTCCTGATCTCTTGACAGATAATGAGTAGGTCCTAATATAGTTCACCACCCTTCATATATATATATATATATATATATATATATATATATATATATGTGTGTGTATATATATATATATGTGTGTGTGTGTATAATATATATTAGAGAGATATATAGCTATAGATATATATATATAGATGCATATATGATATACATATATGTTATATATGTATATGTGTTATATATGTACATAAATACACATTTATATTCAAATATAAACACGCGTCACATCATTCCCTATTGTCCAGAAATGGGCACAGGTAAAGTGAGAGAGGAAAAAAAAGAGAGAAGGAAATAGAATATCAGTGAATAAGAGAGAGAAGGGATTAAGACAAGAGAAAAAGAAGAAAGGGGGGGAGAGAGGAGAATTAGGAAGAAAATCATGGATAAGTTAAAAATCTTTTCAGTTACTATTTATGTGTAATAAAAAAGAAAAACAACAAATGAAAAATGGAAAAGAAACCTTTTATTTTTAGTGGTGATAATGAGACTGTACTATCATACTATCACTGGGTAGAATGAAATGTAGTTGGTATTTAGAATTATTCGATTCCTAGATCAACTTTATCAGTCATTTCTTTCAGTCATCAATGTATCAAGTATGAAATATGCATAAATACTTTTTATTTAATAATTGTACAAAATATTACATTGTTATCAGTTTATAATTAGTAGTTCTTGAATTTATTAGATCCTTTTTTGATCAATAAGTGATATAACTTTGAATACCATAATTATTTTTTTTTTTTGGAATTTTAACCTTATAGAAGTCAAAAAACATTTGACAAGTAATGATGCAGCAAAGGAAGGGAAAAGCATATGGATCCCTTCCAAGTTCTTGATCACATTCTAGACTTCCAGACCCTAGGTTGAGCTTCTCATTCCATCCCTAGCCTCTGCTTTTTTTTTAATCCCTGATAATAATTATCTAATTCATGAGCAATTAATGAGTGGAAATTGTGACTGCCTTGTTCATTCTTTTTTCCATCTTATAGGCCCTGACTGACAAACATATTATTGTCTCTTACATCATAAAGGATGAATTTCTTGACATTGGAAAAGAGAATTAATTGCCTCATTCCTTTTCACTTGCATGTAACAAGTACTCAGAGTGCCTGGGGTAGGGATATCCTTTCTTCCAACTAGTCAGTAGAATAGTTCCAGGATTCTATCTGAGTAAGTCAGTCATTTAGTGGATAGATCTGGGCCTCAAGGCAAGAAGATCTGAGTTCAGCTTTGACCTAAGACACTCATTATGAAGTGACCTTGGACAAGTCACTTAACCTCTCTGAGTTTCCATATTTATAATAATAATAATAGGAAGAGCCTATTTTTAAGTTTTATCCTTTAAAAAATAGGGATAAGGATGGCATTTATTTCCTTGGATTAATTTGAAGACAATAGTGTTATAAAGTGTTTTGCAAATCTTAAGGCATTCTTAAGGCATTGTTGTTTGGTTGTTTTCAGCCTTGTCTCACTTTTTGTGACTAGAGTTTTCTTGGCACAGATAATGGAGTGTTTAGCCATTTCCTTCTCATTTCACAGATGAGAAAACTGTCAAACAGGTTTATATGACTTGCCCAGGGTCACACAGCTAATAAGTGTCTGAGTTCAGAAGATGAGTTTTCCTTACTCTAGACTCATCAGTATTATCCACTGCGTCATCTAGCTACCCAAAGAGCTTTATAAACACTAGCTATTATTATGGTTTTTGCAAGGCCGTGGGGTTAAATGACTTGTCCAAGTTCACACAGCTAAGTAATTATTAAGTGTGTGAGGCTAGATTTGAACTCAGGTCCTCCTGACTCCAGGGCAAGTGCCCTATTCATTGCATCACCTAGCTGCCCCTATTAGATGTTATTATGCAACAGACTATCAAGTGGAAGAAAGATGCTTTAAATTAAGACATCACAAATATTTGGAATGAAAAATGTCTTAAAATGATACATAGTTCTTCAGGCTTTGAGAGAAAGTTCAGATTCTTGATTCTAGAAATCTAGGGTGAATCTAAGTGTAAGCTGGCTGTACTGACCTTTTAGACCAAATCTCCTACACACTCACCAACAAAATAACTTTTTCAAGTCAAAAAAGTAGAGTACAAATAATACAAATGAGAATTCCTCAAAGCTTCAAAATACTTGAGAGATTCTCCTAGCAATTTCTCTTTTGAAAGAAGTTAACAATTTTATTTTCTTTACCTTTAAAATGTTTACAAGTCAGTTTTAAACCAGCTATCTCTTGCCTTCCTTAAAAGTTCATAAAAATTTAGAATTTAGCTTTGGAATATAAATTAATGTCCATAATATAAATAATGGACAAATATAAAGGAATCAATTTTCTGAGTTATATATTGAGTATTGTCCATTATCTCTTGGTCTTATTCTCAGAATTTTATTTGAATAAATTTGAATCAGAATAATGAACTTTGCTAACCATTATCTGTAAATTTCAATTTTAGCCAGATTTTGATAGTGATGATACCCACTTTTAATCACCACAGTTTGTCCCACATTTGCTATCTATAAACTTCTTTTTAACATCATGACACCATGCATTTTTATAGCACATTCTAGTCAAACATACTTTTTTTATTTGATCTTCATAATACATTGTAAAATAGTTCTTTACTATCATTTTTAGATATGGAAAATAAAATTTAGACAAATTAAATACTTTATCCAATTTTACAAAACAGACCACGGACTGAATCTTATATTTTCATATTCTTTCTCAAGAGCTTTTTTTTCACTCAGATAACCATTAACTATATTTATGACCTTTCTTAAATATTTCTAAACATTCTTATATGTAGGTATGTATAAATATATGCATATATATATATATATAACTGTTTTCAAAGGCAGAGTTCATGAATATACATTTTAAAAATCACATCTCATCAAAGGACTGATTGCAAAGCAGGTCATTTGAACTGGTAAAGGAGAAGTGAAAAATAAGGCATATGATGTGAAAAGCAAGCAAAATGTTTTGTTTTTTTTTTAAGTTTTTGCAAGGCAGTGGGGTTAAGTGGTTTTTCCCAAGGCCACACAGCTATAATTACTAAGTGTCTGAGGTCAGATTTGAACTCAAGGTACTCCTGACTCCATTGCTGGTGCTCTATTCACTGTGCCACCTAGCTGCCTCAAACAACCAATATGTTGATTTGTTTTGTTTGTTTATTGAAAGAAAGGGTTCTGTAGGCAAGATTTATGAATCATTGGGACATCACAGTGATCTACAAAACATTGAGAAAACAGTTATTTTAATAAGCAAAAAATAAATAATGATAATAGTATTTCTATAGATAAATAGATTAGCAATGGAGCAAAGTATAATAATAATAGTAATAGTAATAATAATAATAACTATCTTCTATAAATCCTAACTGTTATTATAATTATTCCATTTTCTTTGACAACTACTTTAAGACTTACAATGGCTTATTTGATCCTCACAAAATGCTTGGGAAGCAGATTCAATTATCATCACCCTTTTACAGTTAAGGAAAATGAGTCTGAGAGAGGTTGTACCTTGTCCAGAGTCATAAAGCTATTAAGTATCTGCTTCTATATTTTACCGCAGGTCTTCCTAACTCCATAGATAATTTTCTGCCTACTGTCACCTTCAAAATTCAAGCTTTATTCCAATTCTTAAGCAAATTTTTCTATAATAGATCACCTGCACAATAGGGTTTGAAAAGTTAAAAGGCCAGAAATTATCTAGAGATTTTACTGGAAGTACAGAGTTTTAAATAGATAATATGAATATTAATAATGATAATAGATAATAATAAACTAATGTTTCTCTAAAAATGTGTAGGCAGAACCATGATGGTTGAGTAAAAACAGTAACTTATCTAGGCTCTTCCCTTAATCCTTCTAAAAACTTTTAAATGATGTCTCTAAACAAATTCTAATGCAATAGAACGCACAAAAAAGAGAGAGAAACAATTTCTATGCCAAGACTCCTTAGAAGTTAAGGAGGAAAGCATTTTTCACCAGGGTGAGAGGGGAGCACAGTCCTGCATAGTCTAAGCCAGCACAGAACAGGACCCAACAAACCAGGTGCAATTCTCAGGATGGCTGAAAGAGGATCAGACAATAGGTCAGAAGGAGATTTACAGGGATCTCTCTTCTGGCACCAGGAGTAGGATTGCCTACTTGGATCTACGTCACAGTCCTGGAAATTAGTCCCAGCAAGAAGAGAGAGTACTATAAACAGTCAGAAGAAAAATAATTCAAATATTTAAGAACTACAGTAAGGATAATACTAGATTTAGCAGCTTCTACATGATATTCCAGAGGACAGAAACGCTAAAATTACAATCAAAAATCCCCTAAAAAATCCTTGAATTTAAAAAAAATGGAAATTCAATTAAATAGAGAGTTTTCAAGCATCTTTGGTGATAAAAACCAAAGCTGAATAGAAAATATGATTTTCAAATACAAGATGCAAAAGAAAGATTAAAGAGTAAACAGGAGAAAGAAATCATAAGGATTTGATGAGATTAAACTTTATATATCTATATGGGAAAATGATAATTAACATTCCTAAAACCTTTTTCATTATGAGCACAGTAGGATTATACATAAATAGGAAAATGGAGGTATGAATTGAGTGTAATGGTATGATTATCTAAAAAATTAAAATTAAGAGATGAGAGAAAAGAATGAACTGGGAGAAGTAGAAAGGAAGAGGAATGGGATAAATTATATGACATAAAAGATGCCTAAAAGATAGTTTATGGAAGAAGGGGAAATGGGAAAGGCAGGAAGGGGAGCAAATGAACGTTATTCACATCAGAACTGGTTCAAAGTGGAAATAATATGTACACTCAATTGGGCCTAGAAATCTATTTTACCATATAAGAAAGAAGAAAGGGAAGGGGATAAGAGGAAACTGAGTCAAATTTCTAGCAATAAGAGTTCTTCAGTTGATAAATGGTCAAAAGATATAAACAGGAAGTTTTCAGACAAAATAATCAAAACTATCTAAGTCATATAAAAATGCTTTAAAATTATTGTTGGGAAAAATACAAAGTAAAACAACTGAACTAACACCACACATGCAAGATTAGGTATTATGAGAGAAGAAAATGAGAAATGTTGGAGACAGTGTGGGAAAATTGAAATGGTGAAGTTTTATGCTGAATTCAACTATTCTGGAGAGCAGTTTAGAACTATGTCCAACGGGCTATAAAGTCAAGCATATGCTTTGATGAAGTGGTATCCCTGTTAGTATTCCAAAGAGATAAAAACCCCAAAACAAAATGGGAAAGGACTCCATGTACAAAAATATTTATAACAACTTTTTTGTTGGTAGCAAAGAATTAGAAATTGAGTGAATATTCATCAATTGGAGAATGGCTAAATAAGTTGCATACATACCATTAATGATGGAATACTATTGTGCTTTAAAAATGATGAGTAGTTTTTTCTCCAAAAAACATAGACATATCAACTAATGCAAAATGAAATAAGCAGAATTACTATGTATTGCTCCATAACTTAGCTATTCTCAGCAATACAATTATCCAAGTCAATTTTGTGGGATTTACACACAGTATTTTAAGAACTCAAAGCACTTCACTAACAATGTGATATATAACCAAAGCTAGAGTGCTGGAATGACAAAAGGAATGACAAATGCCTAATACATTTTTTTTGCATTTGTGACTAAATAGATAAATCTTTTAACTTTTCCAGCTTTATGTATAAAATCAGTATAAATATAATACCTCTAGTTTCACAATCACAGTTAGATGTCATTATAGCAAAGTAATGCATGTAACAATCTTTGCAAACTTTATATAATGGACAGTTTTTAGTATTCTTATAACCTCACATTCACAAGTGGCAGAGATCAAGAGTGGAAAGAATGCTCGTTATAAAGTGAAAGTATTTGGGTTCAAATATTCCTGAATAACTTATTGCCTTCTAAGTATCTTATTTGTAAAGCGAGAGGGTTGGAATATATGGTTCTCAAGATACATTCCATTCTAAATCTATGAAACTATATTATCACCTAAAATTCTGAATGACTCACAGGAAAAGGGAAGAAAGAGCATGATGGATTTAGGTTCAAACCATAACTCTGGAGATTCTCAAGAACAAGACACTATACCTTGTCTTCAGGTATTTTCTCTGACTATCCTCCAAGCCTAGAATTCTCTCCCTCCTCCACTCATACTACAAAACTCTTTAGTTTTCTTTAAACTAACTTAAAATTCTACCTTTACAGGAAGTCTTCCCTAATCCCTCTTAATCTCAGTGACTTCCCTCTTTAAATTATTTCTGATTATCTTGCATATAATATGCTGCATATATTTGCATGCATGCTATCTCCTCTTCCATTAGATTGTAAACTTCATGAGGGCAGGAATTACCTTTTTTTTTTAAATCTGAGCAGTAAGCAGGATGCTTAGAATATTTAATAAATGTTGATTGATTAAATTTCTCTGGGTCATAAATTTCCTGTGCTATAAAACAATGGCCTTGGATTATATCACCTCTGAGTCCTGTTCAATTCAAAATTATGTAATTCTAGATTAGAGCAGAAAGGGACGTCAGAGTCACCAAGTCCTATTCCTTTTTTTTCACAGAACCCCAATAGAAAATAGATTTTCTCAAGTTCACAGAAGAAATTTCGAGATAGAGCCATATTTGAACAAGTCAACACAGCAGATAACTTGATTCTTCTAAAAATTATATATAAACCTATATAATCAGGGGGTTTTGGTGACTCAGCAGATCTTCCTCTCTACTCTGTGACAGTACATTATCATCATCATTATTTTTTTCAAGAGTTTTCAAGTGCATGACTGACTGCTTCTAATCAGGCCAGCTATAGGATATAACCAGAGACCTTAGAGAAAGAAACAATTCTGAACACTGGGCTGATTTTTGACTTGTGAATGCCATCCTGGAGCTCCAGGCAACATTTCAGAACCAGCTTAAATTTTGTTCTCAGTTGAAGAGAACTCCCTGTGGGGAGAAAGATGTCACCTACTTTAGAAGGGTATGTCAGGGCAAATCTAGGAACTTTCAAATAATCTGTCTCTGAAAATAACTATTTTGCATCTTTTAGAAGAGTTTCACTTGTTCAATTATGTTTAAGAAGCAAATGAATAAAAAAGGTAAAAACTTTAAGATGTTTTTTCCAGGGTTAAAGAGGTAAAATATGTACTTCAGACCTTAATTATTATTATATATATAAATATTGATCATCTAGTCTAAGATTTATTAATTTTTGTGTCATTAATCTATTTCTATGAACATCTTGGAATGTTTATGAAATCATAAAATATACCAATTATTTTAAAATCCATACCACATTAAAAAGAAAAGATCTTCACAGATTCCACATTAAGAATTCCTGACCTAGTTCAATCTCAAATAACTCTATACAAACCTTATTTATCTCCATTTGGGGAGCTGAATAACCTAGTATTTATTTAGTATCCAGGCAAAGATAGCATCAAATGAGATTGCTGTAATCTTGTAACTAGGTTACAGAGTCCTTTTTTCCCCTCTAACTAGTTCTGTACCCTAGTTCAGACCCTAATCACCTATTAACTAGAATATTGCAAATCTCTCCTATTTGGTCTCCCTTACTCTAGTCTCCGCTCTCTTCCATTCCATTCTCCACACAGATCTGACTAGGTCATCCCTCTACTCAGAACTCTTTAGTGGTTCTCTATTATCATTTGGATAAAGTACAGAATATGCCTGATATTTAATTCTTTTTCCACAAACTGCATTTCACTTACCTTTCCCATTAATCAATATTATTTCTCTTCTTACTCTCTCCAAATCATTCAAATTGGTACATTAACTGTTTCTCACACACATTTTTCCATTTCTTGATTCCTGCTTTTAAAATAAAGTATTCTGCCATGTCTGGAATTTATTCCCTCCTCACTTCTTCAGTTAGTCCTTAGCTTTCTCTTTTAAGAACAATTTGGATACAAACTTCAAATCCAATTTTTTTTTCTTTCTTTTTCCCTAGTTTTCAGAACCCTCTCATCTACTGGAATTATTTTATATTTATTCACAGATACACAAAGACAAACACCTGAGACTGGATGTGTGAAGTAGAACTACCCTTGCCAAGGCAATTCATTTGGCAAGTGTTATAAAATTTAAAGGTTTGTTTGTTGTTGTTTGGCCCTATCCAACTCATGACCCCATTTAGTGTTTTATTGGTAAAGCTATTGGAGTGGTTTGCCATTTCCTTCTCTAGCTCATTTTATAGCTGAGGAATCTGAGGAAAACATGGTAGAGTCATAGACTTGTGTCTGAGGCCAAATTTGAACTCAGGTCTTCCTGACTCAGGATTGGCACTCTATTCATTGAGTCATCTAATCGCCTCAGTTGGATGTTATCAGCACGGTATTAAGAAGTCATGAGACTTGGATTGGGTTTATACAGCAAATTTGTTTTAAAGTTAAAACATGAATTCAAATCTTTCTGATTGAAGCCGGTTCTCTATTCACTAAGCAACACAAATTCTTTTTTTAGTAAATTTATTTATTTTCATCCATTTGAACATGTGTATTTCCAAGTTACAAAATTTTCCTCCACCCTCCCTTCCCACCTCCCCTCAGCAGGTAATAGGTTAGTATTTTACATACATATTTTGTTAAACATATTTACAAATTAGTAATTTTTGTCACAAGGCAACACAAATTCTAACTTTGCATTTTTGCATTTTGAATCATCCTGTGTTTACTCTGAATCCTGAAAAAAAACAAAATATGTTTGGTCCCTGAGGTCAGATACTATAACATTTAACTTTGCATTCCCTATATTGTTGCATTCCACCCTGTTTTATTCAGAAAATTATTTTTTACCTAGGAAGTTGAATTAATAGACACTGAGAAGTTTTAAATTTGGTCAAAGAAAAAATTATTAAATGCAGGTGTTTTTTTCAATCTACAGTATAAGTAATAGAAATAAAAGAAACAGAAATGGTAAAATAATTTTGAAATTCAAGAATCTCAGGACTGGGATTCCTTTTTTTAACAAGTACTCGATAAA
Source organism: Macrotis lagotis (assembly GCF_037893015.1). Lineage (NCBI taxonomy): Eukaryota > Metazoa > Chordata > Mammalia > Peramelemorphia > Peramelidae > Macrotis > Macrotis lagotis. Next base: position 572,515,153 of record NC_133666.1, read on the forward strand.
TAATTTAAATCATACCATAATAGGTAATTAACACAACTCTCAGACTACACAGAACTGAGCACTAGCTTTAATAAGAAAAAGTGATTAACATTTCCTCCTGGAGGTATTCACTACTTGAGATTAGAACTGCTTTTTAAAGCTTAGATGCTTTGGAACTAAGTGAATTTTTTTAAAGTCTATTTACACAGTGTCTATAATCAAGTTTTAAAGCAACAACACAACTATATGTCTCTATATCATATTTTCTTAAGTCTTGCTTCAAATGGTATTTTCTCATTTTAATATCTCAATTTTAATATTTTCATGTGAGAATCATAGAATTGCAGATTAGGAAGGAACTAGAGTAAAAGTATCTACTTGAACAATTATTCAAAATAACCGAGTGATCAATAAGTTTCTATTTGTATACCTTAACTCTGAATGCTCTTTTCTATAAATAGTTATTTTGCAATGAATTATAAGATGCTATCTACTGAAGGGACTTCAAGACATAGAAGGAAACTATTTCTTCATCTTGAAAGTGTCACTCCCAAGGTGTTAATTACTCTAAATTATATATACAAAATATTTAGAAAAAAACATTTCTAGATAGTATGTCTTGTTATTTTAACTAAATGCTTAATACTTTACAAATGGCATTTTGTCATCAAAGACCAACCTCCAATTTGACTTTTCTATCATTGCTCCAGGACTAAAGATCTCTAGAGCATATGTTTAAAAAACTTAGATCCTCATTTTATCTTTAGTCACTAAAACCAGATTGTGACTAGGGTATCATATTAGGGATAGAAGTTTAAGCTGTCCACAGATATGAATAAACTTAGAAATTCAGATATATATATATATATATACATATATATATATAAATTCAGACATATTAGTACTTCACATTAAGAAACATGTATAACAACAAAAAATAAATGTATCAAACTTGAAAATCATACCTTTGACAGGCATTGATAACATCTATATAAATATGTCATTTTAAATGTCATCATTAATAGTATGATTTATTTCCATTATATAGGATATCTATATCAAATATTAAACAATTTAAAGAAGGCTTGACAACAGTTATGAAAATCAAATACAATTTCTGATATTCAGATTTGTCTTTTCAAGATTGTCTTTTTTTGGGGGCAATCCAGTTCAGGCATTTTTGAACTTTTTGGGGGAGGGAAATACAGTACAGGTATTTTTAAACTGTTTACATACCATATGTAAAGAAAAAGTGGGATGAAAATAAGAAAAAAAAAATGAAAGCCCTTATGATCAAATGAACATAACGGAATCCTAGAAATAATGTCATAGCTGTCAGAGTATCAACTCCTCAAAAGGAATAAAAAGTCTGAAAGGTGGCATATCAGATGTAATCCTCACTTTGAAGTTTCCAAAAGTGGAATAATACTGCATCTGGTATGACAGCATATGATAGCTTGATTTAGAATATTAGATGCATGAAAAGCCTATCCTATGACAGAATTGGGACACAGATCTGCACTAGGAATGGAGAGAGAGGGAATCCATTTAATTCCAAGCAGGAAAGGCATATGAACACATTCAAGTAGAATCTATTTACTTACACATGCAGACAATATCAAAACACTGACAAGAAAAAAAAATCCTTCATTCTTCAGTGCCAACAAATAGTTATTGAGCATCTCTATATAGAGCAAAGTTCTAGATGCTGAGAAACATATAAATAAGTATGGGAATCATTTCCTTCATCTATGTGAGCAAATTATAAAGGAAATGGTATGCACAGGCGGACCATAAAATAAGAAAACAATTGCTTCATAAGCATTAGTCTCATTACTTTATAGCCATACATCTATATTAATAACATATCAAAATATATTCAGATATATTCTTTTCATTTGAGGTAACCATTTTTGTATCATGGCTAACAAATATCTAAAACATAATGAGAGTCCAAGTTTTCTTGATTCTATGTTCAGTGCCCTATAGACTGTCACATTGCCTCTCTATATATTTAAAGAACTGATAATGCAAGGAAAAATATGAGTAGTGTCAAATGAGTGTTGCAAGTAATCTATAGATGTTTAGGGAAAAGAACACTATGAATTGGAATAATCAAGGAAGGCTTGATGAATATTGTATATCTAGCCACCAGACATGGCTTTGGAAGAAAATGAGGTTGGTGACTTAGCATGGCATCCCCCCCACTCAAATCCAATTCACATTCTTGTTGTGGCATCACCTCTCTGATGCTGTGGTCTTCTTCAAAATGAAAGACAAAACAATATCTCAGAACTCAATGTAAGTCAATAGAGTGATATGAAAACTAGAATTGCCAATGCAAATATGGGCTACTTTAAGAGAATTAAAGTCTATAGACATATCATTGCTACCCAGCATGTGGGAAACAAAAGTTATGAGAGTCTGAAACAGAATTATTGAGAAACGTGTAAACAGACAAAAATACTATGAAAATTAGATGCTATTCATCATTTTTCTAAGTCAATATGGAACTTGTAGGGATCTGCTCCTATTTGAGTTAACTCCAACTGCTATAGAGGACTAAAGTGACAGGTCCACCAGACCCTGGCCTATTCAGCCCATATCTGTAATATTTTGTTCATTTCTGGACATTACAATTGAGGAAGGATATTAGTAAGCTGGAGAATATGCAGAGGAAAGAAAAAAATCATAAATGTTCACATAAAGTTGGGTTAAAGGAAACAGTGATATTTGCCAAGTGAAGACAACATTCAGGATGTACATAATAGTTTTCTGAAAGTATGTGAATGGATAGTATGAGGAAGAAGAATTAGAATTATTCTGCTTGGACCTAGAGAGAAGAATGAGGGACAATGAGTGGAAGCTATAAAGAGATAAATTTTGGCTCAGGTCAGGAACAATTTCCTAAAAATTGAAACTATCTCCAAATAGAATGGGTCATCTGGAAAGAGGAGAATTTGCTTTTATCAAATCATGGACACCTATCAGCTGTGATGGAGATTTTTTTTGCCAAGTATAGGTTTGTCTATATGGAAGTTAAGGTTTCTTCTGACTCTGAAACTCCTTGATTTTACTATCTGGTAATTGAAGAATGAGTACAAATTGAATAGGAGTTATAAGATGGGTAATTATCTAAGGAAAACCAAAAGAGGATAAAATGTGCAAGTATTTTTTTGATAGTGTGATAAAATAAAGAATTACTGTCTTAAGAGTTGTAAAAGTTTGATTTTCACCTTAAATACTGGTTACATGACTCCAGAATTGAATTTATTAAATTAACTAACTATATTTCTCTGGGTCTTATTTTTCTCATCTGTAACATGAGAGTTTTGGATTCAATGACTTCCAAAGTTCTTTCCAAGTTCTAAATCTAAATTTAATCTTAGAATTCCTGATTATAAGGAAACCAAATTGTTTGAAGTGTTGTGAATTATTTGGAGGTATAACTGGACAATAAAGAATTCAATACAGCAACTGGGGAAAGAAAAGAAAGGTATAGGTGGCAGAATGGGGTACTAAGATATCACAGTAGTGAGAAATGAAAGATTTTTAAAAATGAATAAAAATGGGTATAGCACTTTAAGCACTATTATGTAGATACTCTTACTCTCATTTTGAAGAAGAAATCGAGGCTTAAAACGGTTAAGTGCCTTAGAGCTGATCTAATTGCAACATGGTTGCTCATTGTATAAAAAAAAAAATCTTTTGAATTTGGTCTTCCTGATTCCTAACCTAGCATTATTTATTATCCCAAATCCGTCATTATTGTAAACTATTCTTGAAAACCACACCCTAAATCTTCCAAGTAGCAACTATTGGAATTCAAAGGAACATAAAAATTGACATTCAAATGAAAAGGAAATAATATTGCTATCCTGCTATATACAGCCACATATAATACTAATTGAATATTTATTTAATGACCTCCTAGCAGCTCAAAATGCAGAAAGACCATGGTTATTGCATTAGGAAAAAATGCACATGAAAAGACTCATGTTAGCAAAAGTATATTTATGAGAATTGAATTAATTTAATACATCAGATTTCCATTTATTTGCCCTTCTACCCAAACTACAGCCCATTTAACATTGGGAAATGTTTCCACACAATGCCTTTACATTTTCATTTGGCTCATTTACCTTTACTTGAAGCTTTCCAATTTAGGATGGATTTCACCATCTTCAGCACTGATACCTACTAATCATGCTAACCAGTTTTGTTGCTGGTTCTAGCTCATGGCTAGAATACAATAGGCATTACTTCACAAGAGCTATGAAAAACTAATTGAAAGCAATTATGACAATTATCTCTCTGCTCAATTGGGTGCACTGGAGTCTTCCTTCATCCAATACTGGCAGAACGCGGGCAGCTCTCTCAGATGTGACCTTAGCCAACTGCATTTAGGGCTGTGTTCAGTGAACATGCATACGTCTGATTAAAATTAATAGAAGTTCTGCATGAATTGAGTGGAGACTGTAGTTATTAGGATTGTAATGTGAATATAAGTGAGAATTAAGTACCCTTGGACTTTCTCACTTTAATTAAGTAGCCTAAACACTTTTAATCAAGCATTTAATTAAATTTAACAGGAAATGCATTGTGTGCTAATTATCATTGATTATTAATAATATGCTTATTTATGCATGCAAACTATATAATGATATATATCTCTAAACTATTTCAGAATGACAATAACTGAATTCTGAATAATGAAACCATTAAGGAAATGGATTCTTACAGCATTAAAAACCAGTCACAAAAATGAAACTGGCTTAGGTGCCCAGACCCTAAAAGAAATAAGAATGGGCAACAAAGAAGTCAGTTAGAAAAGAAAGTTAAATTTCACATAATCTCATTTTTCTATTTCCTTTTTGTTTAATTTCCATGAGTGCCTAGTAATGTGTTTTTACTCTTAGTAGATTCTATTTTGTAAATGTTTAAATGTGGGTTTTGAAAGTTAAGGAAACAAACAAAAACAAACAAATAAAGTTAAGACATTGAAAGACATTTTTTTCTTTTTGCAAGGCAATGGGGTTAAATGACTTGCCCAAGGTTAAACAACTAGGCAATTATTAAGTGTCTGAGGTTGGATTTGAATTCAGGTCCTCATGACTCCAGGGTCCATGCTCCATCTACAATGCCACCTGGCTGCCTGAAAGGATTTTTCATATCACACTCATCTTGCTTAAAAGCAAGTCTATTCTACATGTTTGAAAGCACTTCCATTGCAATCATTTGGGGTCATATAAACTAATTTACTGTTATTTCATGACTATATGTTGGACACTTGCTAATATCCTACATTTAAACAATTTCTTTAGATAATTGTTCTTTCTTATTGTTTATACAGTATTAAAAAACACAATATTATTGCTCTAAATTTATCTGCTGGTGGGTATATCTGCCTTAAGTCTCTTCCTACTCCAATCCACATTCCATTCAGCAACTGGAGAGGTTATCCTAAAGCATGGCCCCAACTTTGTCTTCCTCCCACCACCAACCCTTCATTCAGTAAAATCTAGTACTTTCCTATCACCATCTGGAAGAAAAACAAAATCCTCTGTTTGATATTCTCCTAGTCTTAGAGAGTTGACTGGGATATTGAGAAGCTAAATGATTCATTGAGGATGGCACAGCCAGGCCATGTCAGAGGTAGACCTGAACACAAAACTTCCTTATTATGAGATCAGCCTTCAATCCCTTATGCACACTCTGTTTCTCATATGACTCAAAATAGTTTAATTCATTTCTCTGCTGTCCTAACAGAAACTCAAGAGAGTTTTCAATATTTTCATAATATTTTGCTTTATATTAAAATATCTAAAATTTTATGAGTTTTTTAAGAACAAAAAGAACAATTACTAATATATCATCCTTTCATTTGAATATAAAGTATAAAGTCTTAGCTTGATATTCTTGACGTCACCATAATATCTCAGTTGGAGACTTACCGTGAACCCTTCTTCAATGTCTGGGGCTTCCTCAGTCTGAAACAGCAACCCACTCCTGTAGCTTTCTTAAAGAGAAATAAGGTCTTCCATTCCCATCTTGATGCTTCTTTGTTAGGTAAGGGTCCAGGAAAGCACACCTTCACTAACTTTCCAGATGTGTTTCTCACTTGTAGGACTCTAACACTATATGCTTCAAGAAGTACATTTATTTTTACATTCCCCTTACCACTTTTTACTGGACATAGCACAATGGGTAGAGAGACAGAACTGGAGTCAGGAAGATTCTTCTTCCTAAGGACAAATCTAGCTTCAGATACTTACTAGCTGTGTGGGCCCTAGCAAGTCATTTAATGTTTGACTGCCTTAGCCTACTCATCTGCAAAATAAACTAGAGAAGGAAATGACAAACCACTCTAGTAATTTTGTCCAAAAACTCCAAATGGGGTCACAAAGTGCTGGATACAACTGACCGAACAGCAACAAATTCCTCTTTTCAGTTCCATTTTGGATATTGTTTTCTTATACTGGAATGTAAGGTCCTTGAAAGCAGGTCCCATCTTTCTTTTTGTTCATATTTGAATTCCCAGCTCTTAGCATAGTGCCTGTCACATAGTAAATATTTAATAATTGTTTATTGTCTTGCTTTGTCAGTTAATAAAAGCTTGTTTAATTGAATTCATTTATTCACTCAACAAAGTTACTGAATAACTACTATATGCAGAGTACTGTGACATGTGTTGTTGGGAAAGCTAAAAATGATTAAGATGATTCCTGCCATATTGAGATGACTATAATAAAACATATTGTATTATACAATATTATAATATATTAAGGGAAAATTGCATCAACACAATGTTGCAAGTGAGCAGTGTATTTAAGGTACACAAAGTCCCATGGGACTTCAGAGGAAATGGTTAGGGGAAAACACTGAATTCTTTCTGATAGGAAAATGTTATAGATTGCTAGAGGTGTATGGAACACTAAACAATCAATATTGTTTAGTTTAATCCATTGATTTTTATAGCTGAGAAAACTGAGGAAAGGGTAGTTAAACCACTTGCCTAAAGTCACAAATTCAAGTAGAGAAAAAATCCAAACAAAAACAGAACTTTTTTTTAGGTTTTTTTTTTTTTGAAGGCAAATAGGGTTAAGTGGCTTGCCCAAGGCCACACAGCTAGGTAATTATTAAGTGTCTGAGACCGGATTTGAACTGCATCACCTAGCCAAAATTTTGACTTAATTTTGAAGATTCCTCTCCCCCTCCTCCAAAAGTATTTAACCAAAACATTGAAGGATGAATAGTGTTTCAATAGGCAGAAATTGTCCACTTCATCTCAGGCATAGCAAATTAACATATGCAAAAGAGAAAAAAAGTGTGTTTATTCAGAAAACAGCTAGTTGTCCTGTTTATTTATAATATAGGATATAAGAAGGAGAGTAGCATAAGATTAAGTTGAAAAGGAGGTCAAGATCTTATTATGGAGTTTTTCCAATGACAGACCTAAAGCATTTTTAGACTACCTGGTAAAACTGAGAATTACCGAAAGCTTTTAGCATGAAAGTGGTGTAATCAATACTGTTCACTGTAAGTCACAGAATCGCAGAGGTACAAGGTACACCTTGTCATGTTTAAGCAAAAAATAAGTACTACAACTTAAACTTAAGAACCTTGATTCTGTATGGGACTAAGGGATATCTTATTCTAATTATGGATCCCTCTAATTATGTTAGCAAGTTTTTGCTATTTTTTAAATTATATCAAAACAATATTTCTTTTTTCCTACAATTTTTACCAAATTTTTATTATTCCTGCCTTTTGGGGCTAATCAAAAGAAGTCTAATAAAAATGCACATGATATTTCTTAATTTTTTTTTTTTGAAAGCAACTTGGGAATCTTCACCTCCCACCCCCAGTTCTTGTCTAGATCTAAACTTCCCTTCTCTAGGTTAAACTTTCTGGAATGTTTAACCAATCCTCATAGACACATAGAGTACTCTGCTTTCCTGTGATGGGGAGGTACATCTAAAGTCTCTTGAATCCACAGTTTAGGAAAGATGGCAATAGTGAATGAGATCAATTGAAATAGGTAGCTCAAGCTTGAAATAATTAAAAATACAAATAACATGGATTGGATGGGAAAACTATTCTACAGGTAGAAATTTGACTATTATTATTATTCTTGGTACAGAGCTGATTTACAATCAATATTTGCTGTCCCTCTGAAGTGAGAGGATCCAGGTTTGAATGTCATCTCTATGCTTATAACCTGTATGACTTTGGGCAAGTCACTTGACATCTCAAGGCTTCTAGAAAAGTGCAGAATGAGCACAGAGCATCTAGATTCTAGATTGAATAATCAATCAATTAACATGGAGATGTTTACAGAGAATGCATAAATCTTATATTAGCTACAAGGTAAAATAAGATGATCTATATGGCCCCTAAGACTTTTTCCCCATTGTATAATTTATGATTCTTATAGAATATGCTCTTATCACTGGTATCTTCTTTTATGTACTGGTTTATATTTTTTGGCTAAAAAAGAAAGAAAAAAGGCCTTTTAAAAAACCTTCCTATATTCTTGAGCAACTTCTCTATTTTCTCTGTTTTTTTCTTGCTAACAAATTGCTCAAACTAAAAGGTTCTATGGACATGTCAGCAAAATGCCAGCTTTAGCAGAGAACAGACTAAGACCCACTGGAGGGAGCCAGGTTTTAACACAGGAAATGTCACCTCTCTTGTGTTTGCCTAAGTTTTCTACTTTGTTTAGAAACCAGCTTCTCTCAAAATCCCTAAGGTGTTTCCTTTATCTTTAACATTCTCCAGATGTCAAAGCAAAGGAGGAAAGCTTGGATTATTGTATAAAATCACTGATGGTAATTTGGAGTCCATGATCTTAGGTAGAGTCCCCTGTGCTACCTGTACTTCTTACTTGTCTTTGATGCCAATGACTGTATTTTACTCTGTATTACAATCATTGGTAAGCACATCATATTCCTTATTAGACTGTAAGTATCTCAATGGGCAGACATATGCCTGGTAAACATTTAGATGTCCCTGTCCTCCATCATGAAATGCTATAGAATATTACTTCTCATGACATCAATTCTTTCTTCCTCCTCTCCAACAAACCATCGCCCAGTGATATAACTGAGACCACAACAATGAAATATAATGACAGAATGATTTTTCTGAAACCTCACAGGATTTGTGAAGAAATGCAAATACTATTCTTTATGTTATAAGTGAATTCCAAGGAGATTAAACGATTTGTCCAAGATCACAGATGTTAATGAGTAGAAGAACAGATTTTTTTCTAAATCTACTGCTCTTTTTACTGCCCTAATCTAATTCTTAAATTAGAGAAATCATTAGAATTAGAGAATTTTTAAGTTAAAGAAATCATTAAATTAGAGAAATTAATTATAAACACTTTTCAATTGTATTAGAAAAAAATTAGAATAAGTACAGAACTTCATATAAATTCTAGTCTGAATAATAACTCCATTATCATTAGATGTTTACAGAGGATATATATGATTCTTACATTTTAATTTTCCCTAAATTTCTCTGATTTAGAGACAATTAAGTAGGGTACTTTGATGGTACAATAGGTGGAATGCTGAACCTGGAGTCAGGAAGACTTGAGATCAAATCTGGTCTCAAATATTTACTAGATATTTGACACTGAGCACCATTCTCAGTTTCCTCATAAGTAAAATGAGCTAGAGAAGGAAATGGAAAACAACTCTTGTAGTGATTAGAGCCTTAGCTTTAGAGTCATAATGATCTAACTTCAAATACTACTGATATTGGTTACCATTGGCATAGGGAGGGTTGATTTCAGTGGGAGACCCTTGTGTAAATCTTTTGTTTGCATTGTTAAAGGAATCTTCCTTCTTCCTTTATAGTCTAATTTAGGCCAAGGCCTGAGGACCTGAACTTCAATCTGAACTAAATTGCATTCTCTTGGTCAGGGCACAGGCTGTAAATACTAAAACCACCCATAAAAGACTCCTCCTCAAAAGGCAAAATCTCCAGTGTGGGACTTGGGTCACTCCTAGGTCACCACTTCTCCCATAGAAGGAGAATTTAAGGAGATTTGAGGAGAGGGCTGGTGCTCTTGTTGGCAGCAGGTCTGCCAAGTTTGATTAGCAATCCACATGGTCTTTTTCTTTAGGGTCTTCTTAACTTTGCTATTGCTTTTTTTGTGTTGTAGCTTCTTTTAATAATTTCTATTTTCTTTCCACACCTGAATTCCTAGGCCCCCAAGTATGATTCTTCATAGGCTATAATTGAATGCAAGTGGCAATACTACCAGAAATACTAGATTTGTGACCCTGGAAAACTCATTAACCTCTCTGCTTCTGTTTCTCATTGAAAAAATGGGGATAATCCTAATATCTACCTTAAAGTTTTATTATGAGGATCTAATAAAATAACATCTATAAAGCACTTTTCAAATGTTAAAGCATAACATAAACATTAGTTATTATTTCACCTGTGTGAGCAATGTATTTAAAGACCAAAATACCAATCCTATCTGTGTGTTAGCTGACAAAAATCCATTGAAGTGAATTTTTGGAAGTCATTATTTTATGATACATTGATAAATTATGAGTCTCTCCAAACTTGGATGAAATTTGTCCTTGGTTGATAAACATAGAGATATACTAAATCTTTCGAGATTAGTTGAACCTACCATCACCTGGGACTCAGTAGAACAACTTTGGAGAATCAAGGTAACACACTACCTAGTTCTGTGTTATTACAAAGTATCTGAGTAGAATTTTAATGGCAGTATTGGAGGTTTATATTTCATCGCACATTTCTGGTATTACATCTGTGACCTTAAGAAAATAACATCATCTGTGGGTCTCAGCTTCTTCATTTCAAAAATGAGAGATAAAGAGAGGTAGGGGAAAATGGTCTCTGAGGTCTCTTTGAATTTTACATATATGAGCATATATCCAATAAAAATCAGTCCTGTTCAAATTTTAATCTCTTTAATTTAGTTCTACTCTCCAAGATATTTGGTAAATTATTTGATTGTGGCACATGAAGATCAGATGTTAATTATTCACCCAGGATATTCTTAAGTGATAATCATAACAGATGTGTATGCCTGTCACATATATATACTCAACAAGAAATTATTATGGTGGAACTGATTAAAGGTGGCTATCAAATAAATATAAATGAGAAAGAAGATGAACTGATTGTCTGCATAAGATGAAAGACAAACATCCACTACTTCCTACATTTTGATATTCTGCTTATGAGATTAAGGCAAAAGAAGAAAGAAGACACAAAGTTTAGTAGATCTAGGTTGAGGTAAGCATAGGGATATGGACAAGATTAACAGAAGATGGGCAAACATAGATAGTTTACAGCTGAAGAATTAACCAAAGTGATCTATTTGAGAATTTGAGCATATTGAGTTTTGATAAGAAATCTTGATTTTAGCTATTTTGATTTTAGTTGTTTAAAAAAAAAAACAACAATCTTCTCTACCCACAAACGCACAGATACATACTGCTTCAAAATTTGCTTTGGCTTATCAATGCATCAGAAAATTGAGTATACCCAATTTTCCCTTTATGTTGAGTATAGATAGAAACAGAGACAGAGACACAGCAACATGGAGGCTAAGAGAGAGAGAGACAGAGAGAGATAAGAACATGGACGATACCAGTATTGCTATTAAATAAGATCATATTAATGGGCCAGAATGTTTCAAAATCCTTTTGTTAGTTTAATTTTTGTTCATCACTGAACAATCAACATCAATTTCCATCACTTTGAATAAGTAATGGAATTATAGTTTCATAAATTTATCACTTAAAGCAAACTAAAAGGCCATCTCATGCAAGTCTTTCAATTTTCAGATGAAGTATGAAAGGACAAAGTTATAAGACATGTAGGATCACAGTAGCAAATGAGAGAGGGAAAAAAACCCCAAAACTTGAATCCAAGGCTTTCTACACTAGACCAAATGCACTTTTTCAATTCTGGATAAAAATGAGGAAACCAAAGTCAGTCTATTTTACTTATGTGAAGAGTCTTGGACTCAAAACAAAAATTTTATTATTTTGTTTTAAATATTTTTTTCACAGTAAGCTTATAGTTTTAATTGTAGCACCCTTACAGAATTGTTATTTTATATCAGACTTTAATAATATGAATAGTTTATTTTCATTTTGACACATTATATATGATTATCAGAATGCTGACAAGATTATTGATCCTGGAAAATTTCTTCATCTCTCTCTGAATCGTGTAGCCTTGAAAGAGCAAACATTATTTGTGGGTATTTTAAAAAGGAAAAAATCTCAATATCAAAGAAACAACTTAAACCTTTAATTTACTGGATTTTAATTTACTGAATACTTTAAGTTGATATTTAATATTAATTATCATTATCATTATGCTAATAAGTTAAATTAATTTCAATAATGCTCCTGATAACAAAGAGAAAACAAAAGCAATGATGCCCATGATTCAGCTCCTCAACTTTTTTTCTTCTTTACTTATTGTGTGTTTTCAATAGTTTGCAAGTGATTGAAAGATGAGTCATTGGGAGTGGGACAGTATTATTAGGTGAAGTACCCATTTGATTAATGAATGCAGTTATATTTAAAAGTAGACTCAAAGTGATAAAGCTAATCACTCTTAAAATAAGCTAGGATGATGGAGTTTATAGGGGGAGGATTGGAAACTTCTTGAATATGAACATCTTTAGAATAAGTTAGAAGGAAAGTCCTTTTGCTCCTCAATTCCAAGACATTTACTCTTGGTCTTCATATCCTCAGTATCTTCTGTAAGGCCAAGGCACATAATTGATATTTAAAAAAATCAGTTTTGATAGATTTGGGCTAAAGAATTGGAGTTAGTTGTTAAAAAATAAAAATTCCCATTCAGTAATTATTGACTGGAATAGTAGCACTAGAAAGCTATAGGGATGATTTCTGTCCTTTTTGAAGAAGACCATGATATCAGGCATGTGAATTGGATTAAAGTGAGGTATGCTAAGGCACCAGCCTCACTTTCTCCTCTATAGCCATCTGCATTCAGTGGCCAGATATGAATCAGAACTAGAGATGGATCAGAAAGATTGGAGATGTACAAGGTTAGGTTTGCTTAAGAGGCTAGTATATTATGTCATTTTAAGTCATTAATACCTTATCTCTAATAAGTATATTAGCCTTAGTCATTTAGCAAAAATACAAATAAATTGAATATAAATATAAGACAAGTGAGGTTTCAAGGATGGAAATGAGTATATATAAGATGCCAACTTGGTCTTCAGGGAACATATGGAAATATTAGGGTTTTGGGAAAAAGATAGGGGAAGAGTATATTGAGACTGCAGAAAGAGCATGAAAGGGTTTCCTAATATAAGTTTTATTTACTTCACACTTTTTTGCCTGGGGACAGCTCATGATCTCTTTAAGCTGATTTTCTCTTTTTTCCATGTTCATCAACAGATTCAAAACTTCAGAAACTTATAAAAATGAATTTGCATCTACCTCAGGACATAGTGAGGTAGTTTACTCAGCACAGTTGGAGAAGAGTGAATACCCACACAGATAACATCAGCCAGCTACCGAAGCACCCATGTGCAGTTGGGTCATTGCTCAGCAAAACAAAACGATTTGAAACTGCTAGTAAATGGCCTAGTTATTCCAAAGCCAAGCTTCTGTGATGCTTCTTTGCTGAATCTCTGGATAGCACCATTTCAGAGATGGTGCTTACCAAGAAAACAGACCCCACATCTTTTCTTAGCCATCTTGACTTATTGCTTGACTTTCAAATCCCTTCCCACCTTAGGAAAGGTTAATTTAAATTTTAAATATTCTAAGTTTTAAAATCTTGAATATTGTGGCCTGAGGCTTTACTGTGACCAATCTTCTTTTCCCTTTTTGCTCCCAGGGATGATCTGAATGAGACAGTGACTTACTTTTCCTTGCTTTAGAAAGCAAGTCAGAGGGGGGTCAGGCAATGGATTCTTCTCATTTTTTTTAATTTTTAATTTTTTAAACATTGTAGTCAGAGAATGCATTGTCAGCTCCTATTGACAACTCTTGGCTGATTTGTAAGCATTTTAAATTAACTTTGAAACCAAGCAATAGTACCCCCACAGTATTAATAACTAAGCTAGCCCTACCTCTCAACTACTCCAGTATGCAAATACTGAAGGGAAACACATTTGCATGAACAAAACTGCAAGTTTGAAAAATCCTTTATGACAGACACTTAATGTTATTATTACCTGAAGACATTCACTCTTTCAAAGTTCTTTAGCTTATAAATGTATTCAGAGACTTCATAGCAACTTCTACCAAAAAAAAAACCTAAAGGATTTAGATCTTTATTTTTAAAAACTGATCATTATGTACATTTTGGAGGAATATTTCTTCCTGTATTTTCCTGGCAATACTTTCTCTGTGATTCTAAGCAAAAGATTGCCACAAACTAATATACCACATGCTCTGAAACTAAAACAACATCTCAGAGCTGGGGAGAAGGAAAGAAAAGCCTCAATGTTCTATTGATGGAGCTTTCACCAAACCAACACATTGTATCTTCCCTGGATTCAAGCCAACCCTTAACACTTGACATCATACCCATTATATCTCTGTAAACTGGAGGCATTATAAAATGACTTGCCACTGTATATTGGCTGCTATTACTTTTTTGGTATAAAATTAATTGCATATGTGTTAAATTACATAGTTGCTCTTGAAAGTGTTTTTTTCCCCTTAAATGTTATTTCTTGTTGGGTTTGCTCCAATTTCGCAGTCAGTGTTTTTCTGAATACAGAGAAGAATTTTAATAAAGGGCAGTACTTGCAAATTACAGATGCCAGTTTGCTGCCAGGATATTCTCCTTTGGCCATTGATGAGTTTCTGTTTGGTCAAACAGTTCTCTTGTGATGGAGAAAAGGTTTAAGTGCTAAAACCTGGCCACTAGAGGCCAGTATTGAAACCAGTCAGAGCACAGGATCTCGAAGGCAGGAAAATCCAATCTTTTCCAAGAAGCTGGCACCTGACCTTGTTGAACCTCAGTGTTCAATCTAGAAAATGGTGATGGTTTTATCCTACCCCCAAAGGGCCATAATAAGTAAAGCATTTTCTAAATTGTAAAGGGACTGGAGCTATGCTTTCATTGGTATTGGGAACTCCCATATAAAGAAACTCCCACTAATTCAGGTTGGCAGCTTCTTTCTTATAGCATTTTAGTACAACCTTTTCTGTTCTTTAGTAGTCCAGTAAAGCCTGTGAATCTCTTTTCAAAAATTGTTTTAGGTGAAAAATAAATATATGAAATTACAAAAAGTGAAAAAAATATTTATTTTTCCCATTCATGTTCATAGAAACCTTAAAATATATATCCAGGAATCCAATTTAAAAATCCTTAGAGAGTTGCCAGTAACATTTAGAGAGACATTAAGTGACTTGATGAGGATTGTACCTCTAATATGTGTCAGAGACAGGACATATACGTCTGTATGGTTTTGATTTTAGCAAAGTCCAGAGTAAATTCTCTCCTGGTATGATTGTGGAAAATATGGAGAGATATAGGTGAATTGGCTGGATGATTAAGAGGAATCACAACTGGTTCAGTGAAAGATAAGGAAGGGAGTGACTAGGTGGCTAAGTGGTGCAGTGGATAAAGCACTGGCCTTGAAATCAGGAGTACCTGAGTTCAAATCCAGCCACAGACACAGCTCTGTGGCTTTGGGCAAGTCACTTAACCCCACTGCCTTGCAAAAAAAATAAGGAAGGAGGAAAGAGAAATCACTTACATATGTCCATTATATGCCAGACATATGCTAAGTGTGTTTTCAAAAATATTTGATACTCATATCAACCCTTTAAGGTAGGTGCTATAATTCTAATTTTACAGTTGAATCTGAGGCAGAAGTTGTAAATTGACCAGTGTTGCACTGCTAGTAAGTGTCTGAGGAACGGTTTGAATTCAGGTCTTCTGGATTACAGACCTAGGGCTCTATTTGCTGAACAACCCTCTCTACCTCCATGTTACCCTACCTTCTTTTCTCCCCCCACTCCAAATATGCCACTTCAAAGTAGTGATTTAATCATTCAACTAGGGAATGCAATCAAGACTCAATGACTTATCATGTTATTAATGATTTAAACATATATATATGTATATATATATATATATATATATATATATATATATATATATGTAGTTGGTGGTCTTATCAGAAACCAAGTGGGCTAGCTAACACACCAGATAACAGTCATGATTCAAATTCATTAGACTGTATCTAAAAATAAATGTTAATTTAAAAACCTTTATTTAGAAATTCTTATATTTCAATTTAAAAAAAAAATCAGCTCACATGCATAAGAGGAATCAATGGCAGTAACCTGGAGAAGAGAATAGGTAAAAATAAAGAAGTCTTCAAGGACATTAGGATTGATAGTGTTATCTTTGCTGTTCTTTCTTCAAGTTCTATCTTAAAATCTCACCTTTTTTGGACACCACCCACCCACCCAACAACACACATACCTTCATGTCCTCTATAGCTTGTTTATACATAGCTATTTTCAATTTGTCTTCTCCTTTAGACTGTGAGCATATTGAGGTCAGGGTCTTTTTTTTTGCCTTTCTTTGTAAACATGGTTTGATATACACTGTAGACTTATACATAGGCTAAGTCTTTAAAATACATTCTCAAATCATCTGCATCTATCACACATGCCTTAGCAGAACTGTATCCCTTACCTATCCAGATTTTAAATGCATTTAATGCATGAATTCAATCAACTGACCAAGTGCTAAATGTAGGGGATAGAAAAGTAGGCAAGACAGTTCCTGTCTTCATAGTTACAATTTAATGATGAAGACAATTTTTAAAAAAAAATGTATAAGGCAAGATACATAGAGGGTAAATTAAAAGGTAATTTTAAAAAGGCACTAGATTTAAGAAGCGTATGGAGAAGGTTTCCTGCAGAAGGGATCCAGAGAGGTCAATAGTAAGAACAGAAGAAAAAATGTGTTCAACACTTGGGAAATGGATGAGGAAACTGCCCAGAGAAGCTGGAATATCTTGTTTGTGTAGTAGCCAAAAGGTAAGCATTACTGGATCAGAGTACATGTCAAGGAAATGAGTAAGAAGATTGGAAAGACAGAAGAAACTAGATTATACAGGACTTTGCATGTATTCTGCATTGGATCCTGAAATCTATAGGGAATCATTGGAATTTATTGAGTAGGAACTTATATAATTGGAACTATTCTTAGAAATATGAATTTAGTGATTGGATGGAGAAGAGATTGGAGTAAAGAGAGATACTTGGGCAGATATGCTTCCTAGAAGACTACAGCAACATTCCAGGTCTGAGGTGATGAGGGTCTGCACTTAATGTCAGGGAAGAGAATAGGGTTTATACAAGAGTTGTAAGTAAATTCTCTTACAATCATAGGGATCACAACCCAAACATATATCTTCTCAGCTTGATTAATCTTTATCCACATTTTCTCCCAAATTCTAGACAAATGATGCAGATTCTCTCTGGGTACAGCTCACTTCTCATCATGTTGTGTGTGTGTGTGTTTGTGTGTGTGTGTGTGTGTGTGTGTGTGTGTGTGTGTGTGTGTGATGTCTGTGTGAAAAAATATAGATAGATGAATGATCTTCCATGACTACCTATCTAAAAATGGTTCCTTAAAGGCCAGGACAGCTTTTTAATTTTTTTTAATCTTTGAATCTCCTGTTTCTATCACAGTGCAGGAACTTAAAAAAATTTAATGGAATTATCAACATAAAAATAGTGTAACTACTATAATTTAGTATTCAAAAAGAAATGACCAAAAGAATTCAGAAAAATAATTCAGCTTGCCCCCCAAAATACCTGATCTCTTTCCCAAGTGAAAAGACATGGCAGCCAAGGTCAATACTCATTTGAATCACAAACTGATTTTCAAATTAGGAAAAAGAAAAAAATTACAAAAGAAACCAATCATTTCACTAAAGACCTAAGTTTGATCATATCAGAATACTTAAAGAAAGGGGGGGAAAGAGAACGACAGAGATGGAAAATAAAAAAAGATTTTTAAAATTGC
This sequence comes from Macrotis lagotis, assembly GCF_037893015.1. Lineage (NCBI taxonomy): Eukaryota > Metazoa > Chordata > Mammalia > Peramelemorphia > Peramelidae > Macrotis > Macrotis lagotis. The sequence continues at coordinate 572,533,186 of NC_133666.1, forward strand.
TGAGCAATACAGCAAAGATGATTTAGTAACCCTCTGATTTCAAGGCTCAGAATGTTTAGATCGCATGAAGTATTACAACTAAAACATTTAGCTTTAGAAACTTTCTCAATAAATTTATATACGAATTTCAAATAAAAATTAAGAAGGTCAAAGTATTTCTAGATAATATCCACATATTTTTGGGGGGAAATTGTCCATTTAAACATTGGCTTCATCTTATCCAACGATTCACAGATTTGAAAATATATTTGGCTAGATGTTATTTCGGCAATTGCTTATTCCCAGAGGCTAGACTGATTTAGGACCAACTTTGGATCTTCACTGGAACAGGATATCACATCTGATCCAGATCAGTCCCAGAAAATCCAGTCTAGCCCCTAGTCATCTTCAAACTAGAGGCCATCTGAGAGACTACACTTATTCTATGATGTGCCCAAAGATCTGGAAGGAGGATAAGAGAGGATTTAAGAGTTTGAAATTAAATCAAACACACAAGAATGAGGTTAAATTAGATCAACCTTTAGAATTAACATCACTGTATTAGAGTATACAGATCAGTCAGCTTACACACATAGATATGCATATGTGTACATGTATCAGGAATATATCCTGGATGATACTGTTATCCACAACATGTACAAATCTAAATAAGATTAAGAAATGGATAGGTGAATTATTTAATATTCCAAAGATATACATGAACTCAATGGAAAGCAGTTCACAGAATTCGAAGTATTTCAAAAACTTCAATAATCCAAAATCCCCCATCCCCCACTACTAACTTTTATAACCTTTGTTCAACGAGGAGATAGAATTATTAGTCACCAATAAAATCACTTTGTTCTTTAGAAACATAGGATTCTATTTTTTTTAAAAAAAGGTCTAGTTTCATCTCTGTTACTAATCACCTGTGTGATTGTAGGGAAGCCTCTTTTCATTGAAAAAAAGTTTCATAGATGCTCTCTGTCTTTCTGTTGATCAATTCCTGCCCCTGCTACAGATGGAATCTGTCCTTGTCCAAAAAGAAAAATCACATTTACAATATACAGCTCATATATAGATTGTTTCTGATAATGTATACAATGATTTTTTTCAAATGTCCCTAATTGTCTCACATGATGTATGTTTTATATCTGTTCTCTAGGAATTTCATTCCCTTTTCTAAAACTTAGAGGATGACTTTATTTTAAAGATAGTTAATAATTTTTTGCATTTTTGTTATATTTATTTTGAAGAATGTTTTTTTTTTGGTTTTGTCTTTTTCCTTATATCAATTCATTCAAATGTAACAATTTATCTCAAAAATCCTCATATTTATAATTACATAATGAATACACCTGACATCGAGCATCCCCACCCCCCTGTTTTTTCCTAATCCATTAGCAGTCACTTTGTTTTCAATTCTTTGGTATCAAAATGAATGTTTTTATGAATATTTTAGGATAAGGACTGAGGAAGGAAAAGGGAGAAATCATTTATATATCTACTATGTACCAAGCGCTATGTTAAGTAACTTACAATTATTATTTCTTATTAATTAGCAAATATCTGAGACTAAATTTGAACATAGGTATTCCTGATTCCAGATCCAATGCTCCATCTACAGTATCACTTTATCTCTTAATTGGAAGATATTTTAGACAATGCTTTACTAGACCTTTGTTTCTGCCATGGACTTCCTTGGGAAATCCTACAGTGGAATCACTTATTCCAAGGATACTGACAGCTATTCTGAACAAAACAGTGAGATAAACAGGAACAAGTAGCTCAGCTTCAGAAAGCAAATAAACACACAATCCCAACCAAAAAATAAAAAAAAAATCAAATTATTGTCAAGAAATCCAATATGTAATTAAAATAAGTGACTTTTTAAACCCCAAATCTGCACAAAAAATAGCTAGCAATATGAAAGGGTAACTCCCAAAATGTCAGCATCTGGACAGACAAAAAAAAACAAGAAGTCTATAAGGAAGATCCCTGACTAGCTAGAGATATCTGTAACTTTTAAGGTTCTCTATCTGAGGTAGCATGAGTAACAGGCTCCCCTGAAAAAGACCCAGCATGATTAAAACCAAAGAGAGGACTTTAGAAACCTTTCTTCTCTCCCTTGATAACTGCCACCAGTCTATTATAGACCCTTATCATCTGCCTAGAATATTGAAATAGTCTGCTTATTGATCTGCCTGCTACAAATCACTCCCACCACAGCTGCTAAAGTGATCTTCCTAAAGTTCAAACTTTGCTTTGTGACCTTCCTTTACCTGACTAAATAAACTAAAATTTCTTCCTATTAGCTCCAGGATTACATATAAAATGTTCTCTTTGAACTTCAAAGTTCTTCATTACCAACCATCTCCTTCACATTTCCAATCTTATATTCCCTTCCTCCCCTTATGCTTTTTATTTCCTCACCCAATATACACACCTATTGGGTTATCCTGGCACTAGCCTAAAATTAAAACACAAGACTCATTCGAAACCTAGAAAAGTTTATTTATTTGAGCATCTGAAAGGGACTGTATGTTGATTAAGAGCTCCTATTTTAATGGGAAGAGAAGAAAAAAGTTTATTTTTAGAATCTTAACATAAAAAAGTTTTAAGGGAAACATAAAAAATAGAGTACCCAGGAACTGAATTGTTCAGTTCAGAGAATATGAAAAATGGAAAGAAAAGGGAAGGAAAATGTATTGCACTAAGGGAAGGGACTAGCTATTTATCACAATAAGAGGTTTTAGAAGAGTATACAAATGGATGAAGTGTTGGGCAATGGACATCAGAAGACTAAAATTCTTCTCTGGAACCAGAAAAAGGAGGGACTGATTCACCCTCAGATGCTCAGACAACCATGTAATCCTATGTGTATTTGCACAACCACAAATCCATACAGAGTTTGGTGTTGAAATGTCAGACACAACAGGGAAACAAGTAGAGATAAAGATAAGATGGAAGAGATTACTTAAAAGGGAGCAGTCTCAAGCAATATTGATGCCTTAGTGGAGAATTGGGCTTGGTATAATGAGGTCTTGAATTCAAATTCATTCTCAGACATTTATATTATGACCCACTTAACCTATTTGCCTCATTTTCCTCAATTGTAACAAAGAAACAATAAATACACCTATCTTGCAAAGTTGTTCTGCAGAACAAATGAGATAATAATTGCAAAGTACTTAGCAGAGTGATTAGCAAAAGTGCTTTATGCAACTTACTAGTAATTATTATTATTATTATCATCATCTTCATTATTTATTCTCTAAAGGAAAGAATTAAAATGAAAATGAAGGGAAAAAAAGCAAAGAATTAGGAACCAGAGGGGTGTTCATCAAATGGTGGACTGTTTCAATATATTATGGTACATGAATATAATGGAATATTATTGCTTTTAAGAAATAATGGGTGATGCTTTTAGAGAATCTTGTATTACTGTTGTAGAGTAAAATAGAACAGGGAGAAAAATTTGAACAATGACCAAATATTGCCCCCCCCAAAAAAGCATCCTTGTAAGAATGTGAAAAACATTTTTGAAAGTCTGATAAAAACAATGAGCAACAATGGCACTGAAAAGGCCACTGTGTGGATTTGCTATGATGACTATGCTCATTACATAATGTTTTTTCTTTTTCATTATAATTACAACATTTGGAAATTAGAGGTTGCTGGGGGGGATAGAGAGGAAGAAAGGAAGGGAGGGAGGGAGGAAGGAAGGAAGGGAGGGAGGGAGGGAGGAGGGAGGGAAAGATGGAGGGAGGGAAGGAAGGAAAAAGAAGAAAGGAAGAAAAAAGTGAAATAGAGAAAGATGAAAGAAAAAAGACCATTTTTTCTAACTTTAGAGAACAGTGCAGAATGCCTTTAGAAGGAAACAGAAAAGCAGGGTAGTTTTGAAAGTAAAGGGTTGAATTTATTATATGTTTTAAAAAATGGTAAAAGAGTTGTTTCTTATTTGCAGTTCTCTGCATTATTTCACTTGACATATAGAAATGTACATGTGAGATCTTAAAATATATGATCAGAAGAGACAGATAAATATATAAAACTTTTTTTAAAATTGCTTTATAAACATAGTTATTTAAAGGAATTGGATCTCATTATTTTATCTTCTTTTAAAAATGGTATTTTTGCATATTCAGACTGTTTATTGATTTCAAGATTATCATGATCCATGATACATGGAAAAATGTTATCCTAAAACTAATTTATGCCTGACTCCTTTCCATTTTTCTCACCCCATCCCTATAGATCTTTTCAAAGGGGAACCCTCAGTAATTTATATTCATCAGATTATCAAACACTAAACTTTCATTTTCAATTGCATCTGTTTCTTGTTTATCTAATCTGTTTCATTAAATTTTTTTATCAATATCAAAAAATTTGACAGTTATGATATAATGCAATTATGATGTAATTTGATGATTGATAATAGAATATCATTTTCATTTATGTTTTTCGTTCATTATTTCCTTTGAGGTACTAGAACTAGATGAAATTTGTTATTTTGCCTCATTAAAAAAAAATCTCTTTGATGACTTAATCAGTAGGCAAAATTACCTAAATCTATAAATTCATTGGGATAGAATTGTCATTCTTATGATGTGAATATAACCCCATTATTTTCAGTGTATCTCTAATCATAAATATCCTCCAATTTCAATGAAGGAAATTTATGTTTTATTTATAAATCTTGTGGTTGAATGTATCATCAAGTTTATTGCGGGGGGTATATGTTTGTATGTACGTGTGTGTATGAATTGTTTATACAAAAAATAGATCTAATAATAGTTTCTTTTTTGTCTGATATAAGAATATTAAGAACTTTTGTGAATTCATACTTTAACTTGCTACCTTGATGAAGCTATTAACAAAGAGGATATTACATTATCATCTTTCAATTATTTAAATTTCTAATTAGTTAGATTTTCTATGCACCCCATCATGGTATTTGCAGATAGTGATAATTTTGTCTTTTCTTTGCCAATGATTTTGTCTCTAGTCGTCTTACTGAACCCTGTTATCTCTGATTGATATGATTCCTCACCTATAAATAAGAGATTGAACTAAAGGACTTCTAATACCCTTGCTAAGGATAACATTCTATTATATTCTATTTCATTATTTTTTTTTTGCTACTTTTTGATTGCTATCTCAAGGGTCAGCCTCCTCACAGTGTTTTCAAAGTTTCACTTCCTCAATGATGGAATACCTTCTCTCATATTCATAGGCTCAGAAGATTTCTATTTTTTTTTGACTAGTTCCTGTGGAGCACCATTCTGTTTCCTAAGTGATTCCTCCCAATTGATTATGGTCTTTTTCATACCTTTGATTGATTGATTGATTGATTGACTCAGCATAGATAATCAGTTCTTAAGAGTTCAAATCTAATTCCTATTTTTTATTAGTTGATTTTAACCTAATATATTTAGGGCAGCTGTATTGTACAGCAGATATTTGGTTGGGAATCCAGAAGACCTGAGTTCAAATCCAATCCCTGAACCAGACATTTAATTTTCTCATTAATTAATTTTCTCAGCTTTCTCATTTATAGAATGAATTTGGGGAATGAAATTGCAAACTACTCCAGTGCCTTTGTCAATATTTGAACATAACTGAAAAAGTATCCTTAGATTCTTGTTGTCTTATAGTTAATTACATTAATTTGACTGCAAGGGGAAGTGGAGTATCACATTTCACAGGTTGTCTCCAAAGTCTTAGTAAACTTTAAAGTTATTATAGCATTGAGACTTTTGGGATATACTGTGTGTAGGCACATACAATTTAAGTTTATATAATGTGTTTGTGTGTGTGTATACAGTTTTTATGTATATTTAAAATCATAATATATATGACTATATATATTCATGTATGAATTATGTATATATAATATATATAACTTTGATATCTTAAGAGTGTACTATAAATATGCATAGGTGTATATAGCCAAATCATGTGTATATATATACACATGTGTAAATTCACAATGGTGTATTGTTTTATTTACATATATTATTTTATCACTGCGAAGATAGCTAAATATGATTTGTGTCACTCTATTTTCTCATCCAACAAAGTTGGGTATTCTAAAGTTATAATTTATAAAACTGGTAATGATATGGCTATTTGACCATGCAGCAAAAGTAAAAAAAAAATAAAAAAAACCAATCTGGATATTTCATTGGTATTAACAGAAAATTAAAATATCCAAAGGAAAAAAGTCTTCAATGCAAAAAGTATATATTTTATGAAAGAGCTATGGAAAGAAATTTCTAAGAGTAAATAGAATATGAAAGTTATGAAAAATTTTGATGAAAAAAGTTTTAAAAGACCTTATTGTTGAGATCATAGGTATTAAATATGAAAAATGAAAGATTATATTCACTATCTCTACCCATTTGGTTCAAAACAAATTGATATTACATTGTTCTATTTTTTATTATAGCATCCATTTATTTTAACTAGATGAGTGCTCTTTGTCTTCCTCTTCTCTTTGTCTTGATTCTTTTCATTTCTTCTTGCTTCATCCCTTCCTCCTTCCTTCCCTCCCTTCCTTCCTTCCTTCCTTCCTTCCTTCCTTCCTTCCTTCCTTCCTTCCTTTCCTCCCTTTCTTCCTTTATTCATTTTGTAAAGCATATATAACAATTCGTCTGGAATCTATGTGCATATGTTTTTTACAACAACATGTAGTTTGTATAGTATCCGTACTCCTTTTTATTTCTGGGATTTTTTAAATTTGAGATATGTTCCTAAGTGAATAGTTGTATATGAGATCTACTGGTTACAATAAGTGCTATATGTGCATTCATTTCTTACTATTATTTAGATTTATGGGTTTTAGCAAAGACTTTTGAGAATATTCCATTTTCCTTAGGTTTCCACAGAAGAAATTCATATTAATGATCAGGGAAATATAATTTTTACAAAAAAGAAATTCCTTGTATTTCTTATCCAAATGTAGAGACATGGCCCACCATATAATGATCTTGTTCATGAGTCAATTAATTAAATTACTTGCTTCATGCACCTTTTTCTTCCCCTAAACCTTTTTCTCATGTAAAGCCTCATGGACAATGTTTATCATAAATTCACTTTGGATGGTTTGTTCTTTGTTTTAGATTTTTTTGTAAGGCAAATGGGTTTTAGTGGGTTGCCCAAGGCCACACAGCTAGTTAATTATTAAGTGCCTGAGGTCAAATTTGAACTCAGGTACTCCTGACTCCAGGGCAGGTGCTCTATCCACTGTGCCACCTAGCCGCCCCTCACTTTGGACTCTAACAAGAACTTCCACGATCATTATTTTACCATATTGGTTATATTTCCTTCTCTAAAATTTCTTGAATAAAGCATAACTATGACCTAAGTATTATTTTATACTTAGAGTTTATTTCTTTAAATCTTAGTGTAGTTTTAGGTAACATCTTAAATTTATTTTTTATTTTAAAAAAGTAAAAATTTTAGACTTCAATATTAAAGGTATGGCAAATTTTCCATTCCTCAAAATTTTTGCAAAAAAATATAGTGCTAATCAAGGAGGAAATTATCTTATTGCTTATGATCAATAACTATGAAATTTTTAATCAATTTGCTTCAACATGACTTTGAACAGACAAATTTAATGAAATGTTAGTTTCTGGCTTTATTTCTTTCAAAAGATTTTGTGCTACAGATTGTGGACCTTCATGTTACATAATTGTGGCTTATTTCTTCTAAAAGGTTTGTTAGCTGAATTGATTCCCATTTTGTTTAGTATGTTGTCCATTCCTTCAACTAGCTAATAGAATAAATGCCAAGAATAAGGAATTTCAAACTTCTTCTCATTTGTTGGTTTAAAAGAAGAATTTTAACTTAGTAGATATAGTTCTATAAAGCCAAAGTATTGAATATAACTTTATCAACTGTAAAACTTTATAAAGAGTTAGAGTTTGGGGGCGGCTAGGTGGCACAGTGGATAGAGCACCTGAACTGGAGTCAGGAGTACCTGGGTTCAAATCCTTTCTCAGACATTTAATAATTTCCTAGCTGTGTGGCCTTGGGCAAGCCACTTAACTCCATTTGCCTTGCAAAAACCTAAAAAAAGAAGAGATAGAGTTTCTAGCATTTTAGCCTCTCTCTGGTCTAAGAGCTTCATAGAAAATTCATTGTCAAAATTAAGTTATGATAATCATCATCATAATAATAATAATAATAGTGTAAGAAGTCAGAAGAAGGCTACAAGTGGTACAATGGATAGAATGCTAGATCTGACATATTCCTGAGTTCAAATATGGTTTCAGAAACTTTCTATCTGTGTGTCTTTGAGCAAGTCATTTAATCCCATTTACCTCAGTCTTCTCCTATATAAAATGAGCAGGTGAAGGGAATGACACACCACTCTAGTATCTCCACTAAAAAAAAAAAAAAACACCAAATGGGGTAGAAAGCATTAGACATAACTGAAAAAATGACTGAATAACAAATACTTGTTTAAAATTTATCATGACATAGAAATTTTGTTTAAATGATATGAAAATTTTAGTAAAAAAAATCAGCAACATCTATTAAATATGACCTAAAAGTTATTTGGTCAATAAAAGTTATTTGGTCAACCTAAAAGTTATTTGGTCAACAAAAAATACTTGAAATGTAACTTCTCACACTTTTAAAAATAGCAATCTCCCTGTGAAATTTGTAGTAAAGTTTCTAAAAATCAGTAACAAAATTTCTATTCTTCCCATAAAGTGAATTGTTCTAATGGATACTTCTCACTGTCATATTTTAAGACAAACTTTACCAAATAAAATGCATTAGTCAATATAAGCTCTTTGAAGGCAAGGACAAGTTTTTATCATTATTACTATTGGTATGATAATTATTTTCATTATTATTCACAGAATAAACATGGAAGATAGTATTACTAGTCCTCAAGTCTTCAAGACTTCAAGCATTTGCAAGAAAGTTTCTTAATGTATGTATAAGAATGTATCTAAATACAGATATAAATATTATATTTGCATATGCATATGTAAATTATATGTACTATAAATAGGCAAGTATATTAGGAGATCAAATTATACAATACACAGAATTAAAAACAATAAAATATGCTTTCACAGTTAAGAGTTCTCAAGATTTAAAATATTTTGTAAGAATCATCATTTTTAGCCTGCAGTTATGGATTCCAAGAACACTCATTGCAGAGTCAGTGAATGTATAAAACCTCTGTGGTCTTATTCTTATTTGTTAATGGCAAAGTATTTTCTCAAACCCAAACAAAATAACCCATGTTTTAAGTGGGGAAGTTTTTAGTTATTCAAACATAGATTATTTAAAAGTAAAAGATGTTTTAAAAAATTGATTATGCCAATGTGGTAATTAAGTCCCCTGTTTAAAAATATTTTTATTAAAGATGAAAATAATTTTGATGATCACATTTAGGAAAAGATGAAAATACATTCATTTTAGATGAGTTTTGAATAACAAAATGAACATTAACTTTTTGTTTATTTGCTTGCTTGGGAGGCATCAGGGATTAAGTAACTTGCCCAGGGTCACACAGCTAGTATGTGTCTGAGATCACATTTGAACTCAGGACCCCCTGATTCCAGGGTCATTACTAAATACACTATTATACCTAGCATTCCTTACATCAGGTTTGTCTAATATTTGAATGTCAAAATTAAAAGATAATGCCATTCCATATGTATTATTCATTCAGGAAACATATTAGAAATTTTCTGTGTGAAAGGTATTGTGCTAAGTATTGGGAATATAAAGATTAAATGAAATATAGCTCCCTTTCTTAAGAGTTTATGAATGAAAATGGATATAAATCTTTAATGAACATATTGTTATAAATATGTATAGTTAATGTGGATGAAGAAAAAATTCCCTTAATTTTTGGTAAAGTTTCACTTAAGATAAATTTAAATGATAGAACCATAAAATAATATGGGAAGCATTTTCTGACCAAAGGATAAAATTTGGAATAAAAGTTTAGGAAAAATAATATTCCATTATATACACGACTCTAAATACACTGGTAATCCTAAAACTGGTACCCTATCTATTATACAGATGAAATTTTAAAGAAAAATTCACTATCTGATCTTTACACCTTGCTTGACAGCCCTCCTATTTAAATTCCAGTTCAATTAATATTTACTCAGAGCCAACAATCCTGTCTCATCCAGAACTACTAACAAAGTGTGAAAGTTGGAATATCTATTACACACTGCAAATAAGAGACCAAAGCAGAAGAAGGATTTGAATATTCCAGGGTTCGTAAGAGTGGGGTTAGATATTGAGAGAATTTCTTCTGTCTAGAAAAGAAAATAAAAGTGTCAGAAGAATGTAGCACTGTGTCCCTAGTATAATAGGAAGTCAACAAATAGTGACTGATTGATGGAAAGCTATTAAAAAAATTACTGTGTGAACATGTTTGCATTATAGAGAGCTATGCTAATATTGAACAATGCACAAATGCAAAGTTCCTTTTCAAATATCCCCCAATTTTGGAGTGGTTTCTCTCATCACTTACCTTTTGGAATCCCCATGAATACTTTAAGATATCTTAGTCACCATATTCTTCATGAAGATTGTCCTAGACTCTTGCCTACTAGGAGATCCCTCCCCAAACCACCCTGTGTTCCTTTAATATAAATATGTATATACATATATACAGATATGTGAGTATATATATTCATATATAGATAGATATGTGTATGTATATTTATGTTTTGTGAGTATATATATACATATATATATATATATATATCATATTGACTTTGTATAGACAGACAACTATTACCCCATGCCTCTCAATTAAGTGCATAATAAGTGATTGTTGAATTTACAGACTGACCAAAAACTTTTTTATCTAAAGTACCTCTTAGGACAAAAAAAAAAAACAAACAAAACAATAACAATAATAGAGCCAAGTATGGAAGGGAGTAGCAATATAGAATAATAGAAATGCATGGCTCTGAAAATTGGATTATACTGAAAGGTGAATGCAACAAAAATTGATTTTTTTCAAATTATTGTACTAGAGATGATTTTTGAAAGTCCCTTGGACAGCAAAGAGCTCAAATCAGTAAATATTTAAAGAAATCAGATCAGACTGTTCACTGGAAGGTCAAATACCTAAACTTATGCTTAAATACTTTGACAACATAGTGAAAAGATGGGATTCATTGGAAAAGACCCTGATGCTAGAAAATATTGAAGGTAAAAGGAAAAGGTGACTACAAAGGATGTGATGGATAGATGATGCCATGGAAAACAATTAACATATACTTGGACAGACTATGTGAGATAATGAAGGTTAATAGAGACGACTAGGGTATTACGATGGTCCATGGGGCCACAAAGAGTTGGAAAATACATATAAATGAGAGCCCATGTGATCTTTTTTTCAGTCATAGAAAATAAGATTTAAAAAGTCATGTCTTAGAATGGCTTAGCAAACTGTGGTATATGTATGTCATGGAACACTATTGTTCTATTAGAAACCAGGAGGGACGGGATTTCAGGGAAACCTGGAGGGATTTGCATGAACTGATGCTGAGTGAGATGAGCAGAACCAGAAAAACACTGTACACCCTAATAGCAACATGGGAGTGATGTTCAACCCTTGAAGGACTTGCTCATTCCATCAACGCAACAATTGGGAACAATTTTTGGCTGTCTGCAAAGGAGAGTGCCAGCTGTATCCAGATAAGCAGCTGTGGAGTTTGAACAAAGTGAAAGGACTATTCCCTTTAATTGGGAAAAAAAAAAACAGATATCTTATTGTCTGATGTTGTTACCTCTGAGAATTCTCTTCTCTTTAAGGATATGATTTCTCTCTCATCACACCCAATTTGGATCGAGGTACAGCATGGAAACAAAGTAAAGACTGACAGAGTGCTATCTGTGGGGTGGGGGTGGGGGAGGGAAGCAAGATTGGGGGGAAATTGTAAAACTCAAATAATATCTTTAATAAAAATTTTTAAAAAGTCATGTCTTTGGCCTCTTTTTTTAACATCTGTCTCTTTACTTTTCCCAAGATTTCTTGGGGGGCAATTTGATTTGCTTATATCCTTTGATGTTTCATGTTGCAGCAAAAATTCTGCCCTTTCTTCCAGATCAGCTATAAAACGAAGTTGTCTATATCAACTTTCATATTTATTAATCTACCTTCTTATGATGCTAGACAGAATCAGAATTCTCTCCCTTGAACCAGGTTTTCTGGTTCTTTAAAAAGGTATTGGATTAACATATTTTTTTAGAATTTCCACCTCATCCATACCTCTTCCAGAGCAGTGTACTTTACAAGTGTGATCCTACCTAAAGCATTTACTTCTTTGGCATGCTTTTCTTTTCCTTTTCACTTACCTACAGACCAGCAGTTCTTTCCTCTGTCCATTTTAGCATTTCTATTACTGCTTCTTATTTTAGATGTTTATATACTTGAAACCAATTTTTACTGGACATTTCTTAAATTGTATCAATCTCAATACTCATTTTTTCCAGGGAATTTCTCTTCAGTCAGTTATAGTTTCTTGGAAACAAAAGTTGATTGAAGGATGGATTACATAAGAATGCTTCTCCCTTCTGGCAAATGAAGCAATATTCCAACACTTTTAAAGTTAATCATTTACCTAGGGAATATTTTATTTGATTTTTTTTGTTGATTTATGTATATAAATATATATATGTATATATATATATATATATATATATATATGTATGTATATATATATGTCACACTATTTTTTTTGATTGAAGCTTTTCTTTGAGGCCTGGAAGATGATTGGCATAGATAGTTAGCAAAGGCTGTTTCATTAAACCAGTTTCTACAAAAAATGATTCAGGTGAAATGGTTAAGGGAAATATGGATTTCTAGACTACTCAGAGTTCCTGAATTATTGCTTGATCCAGTGATATTCTGTGCATAATAAGGTAATTGATTAAAAACATATGGCAAAGCTAAGAGAAGATATTCTACCAACAATCTAATTTATTCAGTTTGGCGAGGATTGGTAAGAAAATCAAATTATCATTCTTTGCTCATTAGTAACCTAAGATTAAGATTACTGATTACTAAGTTTTTAAAGAGTTTTTTAGATGAATATTGGGCAAGGCACAAAGATCTGGGCTGGTTGACAGATTGACTTTTCTCTTCAGTGTGACAGGTAAATTTAATGACCTTAGGTTTGAGTTTCAAGGAACAAGAAACTTGAACATGTTCTGATTGATCAAAAGGTAGCTTAAAGATGAAACTCTGAATGGCAGTTACAAAAAGGTTCTTTTTAATAACTCACCAGAAATTCATGGGGAAACGAAAGGAGACTCATAATTAATAACAAATACAAAAATTTCTTGGAACATACTATGTTTTTCCTATTAAACTTCTCAAACTGGTACACCATTAGTTATTCAAGAGGTCAGTAAACTAGCTAATCATACAATTAATTGTAGCTAACCTTGAAATAGATACCATTATAATCTATGTAGATATGACTTTAAAGGAAAGATACTTTCAGTCAGGTCAGTATCTTTAACTGGGGGCTGTAAACTCTATCCATGAAAGGTGCTTATTCACTGGTAAATATGTGATTATTTTATTCTCTTTCAAACAAACTGGATTTTTAACGATCAAAACATGAGATTTCAGGTTAATGTGAATAATGAACATATGTTCTTAAATTTCAAATCTAATTCAACATGTATTTAGCAAGTGCCCACCAAGGTTACACCCCCCTAAAGAAGCTTACAATTCTACTATAAGGTGCTAATGACTTGGAGCTTGGTACAGCAGATAAATATGTAATATTAGTCATTCCTTCCACATCATGATTTTTTTCATTGATGTTTTGATAAATCATGAGTCTTAATAAAAAATTAAATGGGAATTTTGGGGGAGTTTTATGAAAGTTGTATATGATATATGAAGGTCAGCAGACAAAACAGAAAAGGTTTAAAACTTGGAAATATATATATATATATGTATATATATATATATATATGCACATATATGTGTGTATCTTTGTATACACAAATACATACATAAATATATACAGTTTTGTATGATATCAACCAACATTTTACAAAAAGTACTATAAGTAAAACAAAAAAGAAAAAGAAAAAATTCAAACCTCTTCTTTGGTTTGAAGGGAGAGCCACAAATATTTACTCAGATTTACCAGATTGCAAGGTGCTGCACCTCCGACCCCAGCAATGTGAAATAGATAACTGTGTATTCATGATTATAAGAAAAAGTATTAGCTTCTAGGATGATCAAAAACAGCTTCTCTTAGGAGGAAGTAAATTGTTTTGAGACCTGAGCTTAGAGATTCTGAGGTAGAAATGAGGAAGATGAACATTTCAGGTATAAGGGACAGCAAAAGACCAAGGTTAAGTTTAAGACAAAACAAGTAGACTGGTTTGGCTGAAATGTAGAGTATAGGAAGAACATTTGTATGACATAATCCAGGAAAGAAACCTCAAGAGTTCTGTGACAGAAGACACTGTTTTTCCCCCTTTTGTTTTTGTTTTGTTTTGTTCATTTTTTGTCTTTTTAATATCCCCAGTTTTTAGTCCAGTGTCTGCCACAAAGTATTTAACAGATATTCAATAAATGCTTATTGAATTGACTAGAGATGGTAAGAGTGATTAATACAAAGGTTTAATAAATATTTATTAAATTGACAAGATTGTGGGAGGCTTTAAATGCCAAGTTGAAGAGTTTGCATTTAATCATAAAATGCATATCTTAAACTCATTGTTTTCACTTTTTAGTCCACAATAAGTAAGACAATTTTTGGAAATGTCCTCAGCCTTTTTGGAAAAAAAATCATTTTCATAAGTCATTTAGTTTTCATAAATAATTTCCAAGGGTTGACAAAACTTATTAGGAAATATATTGTGATACAATGAACAATATGAGACTATGTAACAATGGATTACTTTCTGTTAAAATAAGATCATTTTTTTAAGATTTCAAAACAAAATTGAATCTAGGCTTTAACACCAGTTAGAAGGTATGTGGATTGAGAAAGTTAGGTATGTGGATTGAGAAAGTTGGGTAGGATTCTTAGACTAAGGGAGGGGAAATCCATGTGAATGAGTGAAAGCATAGAATCAGGAATATCCATAGAATATTAAAGGAACAGTTAAGAAATCATCCTACATAGCTCTGTCAGGGATTAAGAACAATCCTGAGAAATCTGTGATGGACAATGCCATCCACATTCAGAGAAAAAAAAAAACAACTATGGAGTCTGAATGCAGAGCAAAGCATACTATGTTCACTTTTTAAAAACTTCTTTTGTGGTTTTCCTTTCCTTTCTTTTTCATGTTTTGTTTTTTTTTTTTACCCTCAGTTTTAATCCCTCTTTCTCAACATGACTAACGTGTAAATATGCTAAACACGAACATACTTGTACAACTTTTACCAGACTGTTAAATACCATAGGGAGGAGGGAAGGAAGGGAGCATGATAGAAAAATGTGGACCTCACAAATTTGGAATGAATGAATGTTGGAAAACTACTATTACATGTAATTGGAAAAATAAAATAAAATTTCAATTGAAAAAAAATCATCCTGACCGAGGTAGAAAGGGAATATTATAGAATGAGGGAAAATGAGGCAGACTATATAATGATGGATGATAGAGGGCCTTTAACTCCAGAATAAGGACGTTTGATGATGTGAAAAGTAACACAAGTCCTTGAAGAGTTTTGAACAGACCTCTGATTGATTGAAAGCTTGCCAATTAGAGTGAGTGGACTCTTTGAAGTTTCATTCTTTTTCCTTTTGTACTATTTTCTAGTCCCTTTTTGTAACCACTTTAAGAAGAGATAGCTAACAACAATCCATTAAGTGGAACGTCACAAAAAGTAGATTCATCTGGAGGAGACCTTGAAAATCATCTTAGCTCAATACATTCATTTTATAAATATTGTCAAGATAGACTAAAATAAATAGCTCTTCAGTACCAAAAGATAAAACATATAAAATAGGATCAAAGCATCATATCATTTTTTTAAAAGTCTGACCTATAATTTTATTTGAATGGAAAACTACTGATAAGAAAATTCCACCTACCAATGCAGACTGACCCTTGCTCTTAATTTATAATCTAAAATGCTTTGGCTTTTCAATCCTGATTTTCTCAGGGTTGTTCAGTAAATATGCTTCAGAGATGAGACTTGATGATAGGTCTTTCTGACTCTAACAATAGCTATCTAAATACTATACAATGCTACCTATATTGGTAAAAAAAAATTAATGTGTCTATTATATGTTGTTGTTGAGCTTGTTAAAGAAATGTTGAGACATTTCAATAGTTTCTCACTCTTTTGTGACCCTATTTGGAATTTTTTGGCAAAGATAATGTAGTGGTTTGCTGCTTCCTTCTCAAGTTTGCTATACAGATGAGGAACTCTGGGGCAAAAAAGACTAATTGATATGCTCAAGGTGATATGATTAATAAATGTCTGAGTCTATATTTGAACTCAGTTCCTTGACTCCAGGATGTCCTCTCAGCTCTACTTAGCTACCCTGTGAATAGAAAAAGAGGCAAAAGATAGTCTCTGCCCTCAAATTTACAATATAATGGGGAGAGACAACATGGAAACAAATATATACAAAGTAGCCTATTTATAGAATAATTGCTCCCATCTCTCATCTCTCTAGCTTCCTTTAAGTCCCAATTTACATCATACTTTCTATAGGAAACCTTCCCTAATTCCTCTTAATTATTCTTTGAAAGAATCCATTGATCATCTCCCAGAAAGAAATCCCAAAATAAAAATCTAAGAAATATTGTAGCCAAATTTCAGAATTCTCAGCTAAAGGAAAAAAATTCTGCAAATAGGCAAAAAGAAGAAATTTAAATACCATGGAGCCATAGTCAGGATTATGCAGAACTCTTATCAGTTTAAATATTAATGGAATAGAGGACCTGGAATATAATATTTCAAAGGGAGAAGGAGCTTGGATTACAATCAAGAATCAACCATCCTATAAAATTCAGCATATTTTTCCAGAAAATTTGATTTTCAAATGCAATACTCAAGAATTGTATAAAAATGTAAATGAGAAAAGGAAAAATGTTAGTAAGACTAGTTTATCTCATACTTCCATGGGAAGACAATTTTTTTTTTTGCTCTTGAGAGCATCTCTTAGGACATTTGAAAGGAATACACCTAGGCAAAGGGTCTGGGTATAAACTATGATGTCATCAAATTCTTAGCTCTGATTAGAACAGTTGGAGGGATTGTTATTAAAGGAGGGTATGAGTATAAATTGATTGTGATGAAAAGATGCTTATGACTATTGAGAACTTCTATCAGGATAGTTGAAAGGAGTATACTTTGATAGATGGAATGGGTACAACATAGCTATAAAACAATTAAGGCATAGAAAGAGAAAAAAGATTATGCTGAAATAAGAAGGCAGAGGCATAAGAGGATAAGTGACACCACATGAAGAGACCCAAAGAACCTGATATAATAGAGGGAAAGAAGGGAGTTTGAGCAGTGAGTAAATCTTACTCTCAATTAATTTGGTTCAAAGAGGGAATATGTTCATTCCCAAATGGGTTTAGAAATTTATCATACCCAGCAGGGAAACAGAATGAGGAACTCTCCCAAAAATGGAATCAGATGGCAGAGAGTATTAAAAAGAGAATTCTATAATATATTGTTTATAAGAAACCCATTTAAAGAGTAAAGATACACATAGGGTAAATTTAGGTAAAAGGCTGGAGCAGAACATGTTATTATACTTCAGCAGAAGTAAAAAAAAATCAGGGGTACAATCCTGATCTCAGGCAGAGCACAAACAAAAATAGAATAAGGGATAAGGAAGGAAACTGCATCTTTCTATTAAAAACTCTAAACAGCATAGGAATAAATGGAGTTTTATTTAAAATAATAAACAGTAACTATCTAAAATCATTAGCAATCATCTATTATGCAGACAAACTAGAAGAATTTCCAATAAGATCAAGAGTGAAACGAGGATACCCATTATCACCATTATTTAATTTTGTTAGAAAAATGATAGCTTTAGCAACAAGAAAAAAATAATTGAAGGAATTCTAATAGGCAATGAAGAAATAAAATTTCTCTCTCCTCAGAGAATGTTAGAAAATCAACCAAAAAGCTATTTGAAACAATTAACAACTTTACCAAAGTTGCAGGATATAAAATAAATTCATATAAATCATCAACATTTCTATATATTATCAATGAACCCAAACAGCAAGAGATAGAGAAATTCCATTTAAAGTAAGTGTTAAAAACATAAAATAATTTGGAATCTATCTTCCAAGACAAACCCAGAAACTTTATGAACACAATTACAAATCACTTTTCACACAAATAAAGTTAGACCTAAACAACTGGAAAAACATTAATTGCTTATGGTTAGGCCAAGCCGATATAATTAAAAATGAAAATTCTACCTAAATTAAGTTACTTATTCAGTGTCATTCCATTCAAACTATCAAAAAGGCATTTTACAGACTTAGAAAAAATAGTAACAAAACTCATCTGGTGGAACAAAAAAGTTCAAGAATATCAAGAGAATTAATGGAAAAAAAAATGCAATGGAAGGTGGCCAAGCCAAACCATAGTATAAAGCTGTAGTCATCACAACTATCTGGTACTGGCTAAGAAACAGAGAAGTGGATCAATGAAATAGATAATATACAAAAGAAACAATAATAAATGAGTATAGTAAACTACTGTTTGATACATCCAAATGCTCTAACTTCTGAAATAAGAACTCACTATTTGACAAAAACTGGTGGAAAAAGTGGAAAATAGTATGACAAAAACTAAACATAGACTATCTCATACCCAATAACAAGATAAGGTTGAAATAGGTACAGGATTTAGACATAAAGGGCACTATAATAAGTTATTTAAGACAATAAGAAATAGACTGTCAAATCTATGGAATGGGTACATGTTTTTGATCAAAGAGGAGAGAATACAGTAAATTGTAAAATGAATAATTTTGACTACATTAAATTAGATTCTGCAAGAATAAAACCAATGCAACCAAGATTAGAATGAATGATAAAATGGGAAACTATTTACAGATAGTATTTCTGATAAAGCACTAATTTCTAAAATATAGAGAGAACTGAGACAAACCTTAAAGAATATGTCATTTTTAATTTGATAAACAGGCAAAGTATATGAATTGGCAGGTTTTAGATGGATGGAGAAATTAAAATTAACTCTAGTCATATAAAATACTGTTAATCGTTATTGATTAGAGTAATACAATTGAGGTTACATTGCTTTCGGGGTCTTGCTTTTTGCCCAACTATGCAGAAACTCTTACATAAAATGTACTCTAAACTTTTCAGTGGTTATGTTGTTGGTTGGTCAGGGGAATAGGTTTTTCCTTCCTATAACTATGCAATATCATGGAAAATATATTTTTATTATGAAAAAAAGCTTTGTTTTGCTTTTGTGTGCAGTCATACTTCAACAATGGTCAGGGTAACTAATAAAACTTTCATTATATATCCTGACCTATGGAATAGATCTAATTTCAATGCTAGGATATGCTTTTTGACTAAAGAACAGGTTATTGTTCAGTGAATCAATAGTGAACTTGGAATAAATCACAGGTTCAACCACAACAACAAAACCAACCAGACCTCTCTGTTAAAAATAGCTTTTAAGATGGATACTTTTGAATAAAAAAAATCATGGATAAGTTCATATTGAATAAATTTAATTTCAAGACTTTACATATTACTTCTAATTTAATATGTAATTTGAAAATACAAATGCTAAGATTCTCTATTTCCTCCCCAGGTTTCAGATATGTTGAAATCATTTGTTATATTAAATTTATAACTACTGTGTAATTGTCATTAGTCAAACATATCTAGATTTTCATTTGTTTTTGTTTCCAAGGCATCTCTCAAATAGCAGCAGGAAATAAATGTAATCAATTATCTTAGTTGCTAAAAACTAAGATAACCAAAACTGAGATTTTTCTAAGTAAGAAAATAATGGGTCTGAAAACAACAATATGTTTAGTTTAGGTAAGGAAGTAAAACTAAAAAGAGTTTGTCATAGGATTCAATTCTATTCAATGCACTCAATCTAGTTATTTAATACTTTTTACACTAATTTCTAGTACTTTCCTGATTTCCAGAGAATATTTAGTACTTTATTTTCTGTAACTTTAAAAAAAATCCTTCTAATCTTTTTCCTGACTCCCTTCTTCAACCCCCAAAATCTCTTAAATCTTCTATTTTTTAAATGCAGGATTTAAATCTTCATGTCTGATTTTAAGAAACATCTTTCAGTATTTTGTTTCAGTATCTAATGAAAAAAAATGCTTTATTTTTGTCCTTTGGAAAAAAAAAAAAACAATTTCCTACAACAGACTTCTTCAATATTATTGGTTACATGACTTAGACAGGTGAATAAAACAATATATCATTGGCCAGAATGGAATACTAACATGAAAGAGACAACCCTCAGAGTATGTAATAAAGTGTTGGCAAGGACCGTCTCCAAATGAATGTCCCGTAAATTAAATTCCATTTACATTTCATTGGCAATAAAAATTAAAACACAGGGAGAAAGTACAATCATAATAACATTTAAATGTATAATGCTCTCTGTATAGAAAAGCATGCAAGGATAAATGCATGTATATCCTTATCCATGCAATTCAAAAGACAACTCCACAGATGGTGTTTATGAGTCTAGCTGAAAAGGCAGATGTTTGACCTCCAGGCCTTTTCTCCATACATATGTTCTGTACTCTGGTTAGTTTTTCTGTCTGCTTGATCTTGGTAGATCATACCATTGTTTCACAGCTCTGCCTCTCAGGTAGTACAGTGACTACTCAACAATTAACTAGGTCACACCTGTTTGTAGGCTGGGAAAATCTATATTTTGTCATTTCTTAGCAAAGTATACCTAGGACCATTTCATCCTCTAGCTATAATATTTGTATAATATTATTTAGAGTTGATGCATCCCAGATCATCATACAGAATTTGGAGATCTTAAGTGCAAACCATTCATTTATTCACTCAACAAACATTTATTAGATATTCAAAAAATACAACCCAGAGAGCAACAGGGAATAGTGTTTGGAGAGCCAAATGCAGAGTGAGAAACATCTGAGTTTAGTTTTCTACTCAGCCATTTTTTTTGAAATTGTGACCTCACATAAATCCCTTAGCTTCTTGGTTTTAGGCAACTCTTTAACATATAAATCGCAGAGTGGTTGTTATCTATATTGGTTGGAATTTCCTCAGCAATAGTACCAAATACCAGTGAAATCATAGAATTAATTAAAAACAAAACAAAATATAAATACAACCCAAATTATTCATTAAGTAATATATGGACCCTAATCGCTGGGCTGAAGAGGGATAATTTGATTTCATTAAAGGAAAGTAAAGGTGTTATAGGACCTGCCAAAGGAGAAAGGCTTTAGGTAAGAGTCTTGAGGATAATTTCTCTTATCTGAGGATGAAACCAAGTATAAAGAGATTCACTATAGGAGGGTTAGTCATCATTTATTATTTGGAGGGTATATAAATACTCATGAATCTTGAAAAAGCTGCTTTGTTAGAAGTTTTGCCTTCATAGACCAAAATAAAGTCATATAGAATACTTAAGCACATGCAAAAGGATTTTAAGTTAAGAAAAAAACAAAACTGAAACCAGTCCCTTATATTTCCTTCTATTATATACTTAAATTTCAAGAACTTATGACTTCATCACTTTAGGAACTAGCTGCAATGGCCCAATTACAATTTCTCTATGTCTAAGTAGACTTTCTTTATGCAAACTTTGGGTAAATAAAAATAAAAACACCTGCTGGCCAAATTACTGGTAGACATACCTTTTGCCTTCACTATACATTACTATACTCTAATCATAATTGATTTTTTCCTCCTGTACTCCTTTTTTCATTCCACTAGCATCCTACCTCTTTGTGTTGTTTTTCCTCAAACCTATGTACAAACATACAATAATAATATTGGAAGAGGAAAATGAAAATGAAGCACTAAGTAATATGCAAAAGATGGTCAAAGGTAGCAAAACTGAAGTAATGGAATAATTAATTGCTCTCTAGTAGGAACAGAACAAAATTATCTATTTTTAGAGAGATTTTATTTATTTTGAATTTTATAATTTTCTCCTAATCTTGCTCCCCTCCACCCCCCACAGAAGGCAATCTGTCAGTCTTTACATTATTTCGGTTTTGTACATTACATTGTAGTAGAGCAGGGGTGGAGCCAAGATGGTAGCATAAAAACATCCTTTTCTAGAAACTCTCCAAAACATTCCAAAAACCTTAAAATTATGACTCTACTTAAGTTTTCAAGAGATAGAACCCTCAGAAAGTTACAGTAAGCCAAGTCTTCAGTCCAAAGTAACCTGGAAGATTTGGGAAACCTCTGTTTCATGGGGTTGGAAGATACTATACAATAGTCAGGAATATCATGCAGGAATATCACACCTACTGGGCGTCTGGGCATCTGGGTCCTGGGGAGTACTGGTTCCTGGCAGTGGAAACATTTTCTTGCTCTGCAACCCAGGGAGCATCAAGCACAACTTGGGAGATCAGTGAGGAAACCCCTGCCAGAGCAAGCTCAAAGCCCAGGCCAGAGTGCCCCTCCTCAGCACAGCCCAGGAAACAGAAGCAGACCTACAGAGTTGCCCAGCAAGCTGGGCCATGGAAGGTAAGGGGGTGGGGGGAAATTGTCCAGGTCTCTCCTCCGACCCTGGGACAGGACTCTGGTGCTTTGTCCATATTCAGACCCTGGTCATTGTCTGGGGCCCCCCATTGCTATCCACAGACCAGACCACAGGCAGGAGTGTAGTCAGTCTCTCATAAGACCTTGAAAGAACTGAGGTCCTTGTGGGGGTGTCCCAATAATACACAAAAGCTCAGGAAGCACCCCAAAACCAGGCACAGACTAGGGAATTAGTAAACAGAAAAAAAAAGGAACCTGACCATAGGCAATTACTTTGGTCCCATGGAGGACCAAAACACAATCAGAAGATAAGAAAGTTCTAGCTTCTACATCTAAATCCTCCAAGAAATATAAAAATTGATCTCAGGCTATTTCAGAGCTCAAAAAAGATTTTGAAAATCAAGTAATGGAGGTAGAGAAAAAATCGGAAAGAGAAATGAGAGAGATGCAGGAAAAACATGAAAAGCAAGTCAACAGCATAGTCAAAAATAATGCTGAAGAAAATAACAAATTAAAAACCAGTTTAGTTAAATGGAAAAAAAAAGTTCCAAAAAGTTAATGAGGAGAAAAATACCTTAAATAGCAGAATTGGCTGATAGAAAAGGAAACAAATTCTTCAAATGAAGAATGGAACTAAAGGAAGCTGATGACTTTGTGAGAAATCAAAACAAAATAAAATAATATCACAGAATGAAAAACTAGACTAATACATGAAATACCTCATTGAAAGAACAACCGATCTGGAAAACAGAACCAGAAGAAATGATTGAAAAATTATTGGGCTACCTGAAAGTCAAGATAAGGAAAAGAGGCTTGAATTCATTTTTAAAGAATTCTACAGGAAAATTAATTGTCCTGATATTCTAGAAGCAGAGGGAAAAATAGAATTTGAGAACATCCACCAATGTCCTGCTGAAAGAGATAAAAAATAACTCCCAGGAATATTATAGCCAAGTTCCAGAACTCCCAAATCAAAGAGAAAATATTACAAGCAGTCAGAACAAAGCAATTCAAATATTGTGGCACTACAATCAGGATCACACAGGATTTAGCAGCATCCACATTAAGGGCTCATAGGGCTTGGAATATAATATTCCAGAAGGCAAAGAGCTTGGAATGCAACAAAGAATCAACTACCCAGGAAAATAATGTCCTCTTCAAGGGGAAAAAGACGGACTTTTAATGAAACAGGGGAATTTCAAATGTTCTTGTTGAAATGAAAGTTTGGTCTTCAAGTACAGGACTCAAGTGAAGCATAGAGAGAGGGAGAGTGGACAAGAAGGGTAAATTATCAAGGATTTAATGCTGATGAACTGCGTGTATTCCTGCATGAGAAGAGGATAATTAAAATACTCATCTGTACCTTCTCATTTATTAGAGCAGCTAGAAGAAACTTTTATAGACAAGAATAGTAGGGTAGTTCAATCTTATCCTCATTTTACAGGTTATTGCAGAAAGCTATCAGTGAACTATGACATTTCAGGACCCTGATTTGATCAGTTCTTTGCATTTGATATTAGGCAAATCATGTGGACATGAAAAAATGGCATTGAAATTATTGGGACATGTATTTGTTTGTTTTAAAAATATTCCCATTTTTCTAAGGCTGGAAATACAGACTATCAGTCATGGGTCTAATTGCAATATTGTCTGGCACAAAAGCTTTAAGCTGCTCTCTTTTTCTCAGTCTAGGCCAATTTATACTTTTTCAGGTATACCTACACTCCATCCTGGGGGCTCACCGTAGTGGTGCCAGACTTGGTATAGATACCTGATAAGCTTTAGTTCATCTGTAGTTTAGAACGCAAGTGCTACAATATTATAGAATGTGGGGCCTGAAGAGCAGAAGAGTCATCTTCTTGAGTGAACTCAGGAATCTGACCTCAGACAGTTATTAGCTGTGCAACCTCAGGCAAACTGCTAGTTTCCTTATTTATAAAATGAGTTGGAGAAGGAAATGGCAAACAGTCCTATATGTTTGCCAAGAAAACTACAAATTAGAGTCATAATGAATCAGGCACAAATGAAGTGCCTGAACATCAAATGCTCAAATGATCCACCAACCTGTCTTTCAGGGACTAAAAGCAAGCATATCATGCCTAAGTACATTGTTCTGAATTTTTTTACTTAATCTGGAACCTTATGGTAAACACTGCATTTCAATTTTCCAAAGCTAGATGAAAAGAATATTTTAAATTTCACAAACACATTTAATTATATAATAGTTATGTGCATCAATTTCTCTGGAAACTGATCAAAATTTGTTATTCAATGAAAAGGGGTAAAAACCACTGAAATTAGTCAGAGCAAGGCTGAAGAATCAATTTAAATGATGTCTTTCAAGGCTTGAGGCATTTTCAGCCCACCTCATGTGTTAAGTAACAATTATTCAAATGACTAATGATTTTCTACCTATGTTCAAAGACCTTGGCAATATATATAAAATGAAGATTGTTAGAATAACTTATTTCCAAGGTTCTCTCCAGACCTGACTTTCTAAGATACAAAAATTAGGTCAAGAGGTTAAAGATAATATTGCTCATGTCTCTGTGCATAGGGCCAACTTAATTTTAGAATCAAGGTACTAGATAATGTGCTTTAGTTGAAATAACAGTAGACATAAAGACACAAAACCTGCATCTAAATTTCCATTATGCTATTCCCAACCTGGTTGACAAAAAGGAAATATTTAATTATTGAATCATTTACAAAACATTCTTTTCACCATAACTTAGACTCTCAACTGTGGAACCTTGGACTCAAGTAGGTAAATTTTCTCTTTATCTTGCTTTAAACTAGGCCATGCCACCATTTCCTAGCCGTTTCTAAATAATGCTGTTACATACATAAATTTAGACATCTTTCTCCCCACTCATCTATTAGAATTTTAAGTTTCATGAAGAAAAAAAATGTTTTGTATACTTATAATTCTATAAATCAGCACTCTGCAAAATATTTGGTAAGCAGTAAACAATGTATGCTTCATTCCTTCATCCATTCTGAATCTTAGTTTTCTTAGGTACAAAGTGATGATAATCAAAACTTAATTTTTTTTTAGGTTTTTTGCAAGGCAAATGGGGTTAAGTGGCTTGCCCAGGGCCGCACAACTAGGTAATTATTAAATGTCTGAGGCCTTATTTGAATTCAGGTACTCCTGACTCCAGGGCCAGTGCTCTATCCACTGCACCACCTAGCTGCCCCCAAAATTAACTGTTTTGTGGACTAATTGTACAACTAATGATATTCCTCTTCCTTCAAGACGCTAGGTTTAGTTATATTTGAACTGATTTTTTTTTCTTTTGATGATCCCTTTACTGAGAGGAACAACTGATAGTTGGAATTTTAGGTAATCACATGGGCAAAATAAATGTGAGTAAATGAGATGTAAGTTCCCCTGAGAGCATAATTACTACGCATAATGAGGACTCTCAAATTTTAAAAATTTCCAAGTTTCAGGAAAAATCAGGGCCATCCTAGTAATTTCCATTCCTTTTGGCCCATACAAATCTTTTCCAGAATTAGACTATAGATTGAAAACGCCTAGAGAGAAATTTAATTTTTTAACCACAAGTAGAAGATAGTTTTTCTAGGGAATTCCAAGGGAACTATGTATGGTTTATTCTGGTCCCTAGAGAAATTTTTTGCTTATATCTTTTCTTTGCATCTTAAAAAATGTGCTTAGATCTCTCTCTGGGAATTAATGTTCCAGGACAGGACTAGACTTTTCACCACCAAAAATTCTAAGCAATCAGAAAAGAAGGAATCCTTCAAGTATCTGCTATCTAATAAGCACTATGCTAAATACTAGGAATGGAAAAGAAAAAGAAAAAAGAAATAAAAGTCCCTACCCTCAAGGAGCTCACAATCTTATGAGGGAGACAATAAGCAAACAAATGATAGGAAAGATAAATGAGAAATAATTAACAGAATTAAAATACTAGAATTAAATGGGATGGGGAAAAGATTCCTGTAGAAGGTAGGATTTTAGTTGGTACTAGAAAAAAAGCAAGGAAAACCAATATGAAAGGATAAGGAGAAAGTTTTCTAGACTTTGGGAACAACCAGATAAAATGCCTGAAACTCAAAGAAAGAATGGAGAGTACTTGTATTGAAGAGCACAGGGGTTGGGGCAGAGGAAGAATATAAGGTGGAAGGAGACTAAAAAGGTGGTACTGGTGGTGGGTGGGAGATTGTGAAGCCTTTAATGTCAAAGGATTTTATATCTGATACTAGAGGTTACAGGAAACCACAGGAGTTTGTTGAATGGGGGCTGCTATTTCAGGCTATTTCAATAGACCTGACTCACTGGTTCTAAACAGAATCGCCAGCAACATATAAAACTTTGTTTATAACACAGTACATTGAGTTATCTAGTGTTGCAAAAAACCTTCTGTGTGTATATAGAAACTTTATGAAAAATGTCAAATATCAAAAAATAATACAAAGTTTTATAGGAAAGAACATAACTGCTAATAAAACTGGAAAGCAGTTCTAGTCAAAATTAGGCTTAAACCATGTCTTAAATATATGCCACAATAAGTTCAAAGTATTTACATGACCACAACACTAAAGGGCATATTATTTTGAAAAATAGAAGAAAAAGTAGATATACCTAGCTAAGTGAATACACAGTCCTTAAGAAAAATAATCGTGAACTATTTCTTTCTGAAAGAATTCTCCAAATCACTAATAATAGTAGAATATGTAAACTAAAGCAACCCTAACATTGAATCTCAAATCCAGAAAATTGATAAAGGTGAAGAAAAATGGGAATAGTGATTATTGAAAGGATTGTAGAAAGTCAGTCCTATTCATGTTTTATGGGTAGATTTAAATAGTTGAGATTTAAGCAGGATTCTAAGAATAATTCTATAAGTAATAAAACTTCACTTATTTAAAAAATTCATAATTTAAATTAAAACCTCACCTCTTCTTTCTAGCTATCCTAAATAAGGAAGGTTTAAAAATAAACATGGTGAAATATGAGCAGAGGATCATAACCATCAATTGGTGTGTATTTCATTCAATAGTGAAATAAATCCACATAGAATATTAGAAAAATAGTTCTGAGAAAGTAAATTATATATATATATATATATATATATATATATATATATATATATTGTGTTCACCTTTTTTGTGTCTTTGTCTTTAGTACTTAAATAGAGACTGGCATATAGTAAGCACTTAATCAACTTAATAAATCATTATTGACAGATTCTGATAACAATGAACTTGAATCAGGAAGCTTACACTCAGATTAAATATATCTAAAGTGAATGCTTTAAGATATATTATTTCATAGTATCATAAGCTTATTTTTTTGAAAAGCTCATTACAAAACCATATGGTCTAAGAACAGGTTGTTGTTTGACTTTTGTTTCTAAAGATCATTGACAGTGATGGTGAATTTGATTTAAATGAGGCAGACTGGCATAAAATCATCAACCTCACTCTCAAAGTCATCAATGTCTACTGGCAAGATAAATGTCAAGATTAAGTGGATGATACCAGTATCAAAAATGAAAAGGGTGAATTAACCACCAATGGGGAGGAAATCAAAGAGATAATTTGGAGCTACTTTGCCAAACTTTGCCAATAAATTGGATAAATCTGAGTGAAATGGATCAATATTTACAAAACTACAAACTGCCCAGATTAACAGAAGAGGAAATAAATTTTAAAAATTTCAGAAAAAAAATTCAAGAAGACATCAATAAATTCTCTAAGAAAAAGACTCCAGGTCCAGATGAATTTACAAGTGAATTCCACCAAACACTTAAGGAACAAATGATTCCCATTCTACATAAATTATTTTTTAAAAATAGGACAGGAAGAACTTCTGCAAAATTCCTTTTATGACACCACTATGGTGCTTTTATCTAAACCAGGACGAACTAAAACAGACAAAGAAAATTATAGAACAATCTCCTTAATGAATATTGATGCAAAAATATTAAATAAAATTTTAGCAGTGAAAATCTAGCAAGTTATTACTGTGATAATACACCATGATCAGGTAGGATTTATACCAGGTAGTCATGGATTGTTCAACATTAGGAAAACACTCAACAGAATTAAACATATCAATACCAAAACCAACAGAAATCATGATTATCTCAATAGATGCTGAAAAAGCCTTTGATAAAATACAACATCCATTCCTATTAAAAACCACAAGAAATTTTAGGAATAAATGCAGTTCTCCATAAAATAATATATAGTAGCTATCTAAAACCATCAACAAATATTATATGTAGTAGGAATAAACTCATAGCATTTCCAATAAAATCAGGGGGTGAAACAAGGATGCCCATTCCCATCATTACTATTCAGTGTAGTTTAGAAATGCTAGCTGTGGTAAAAAGAGAAGAAAAAGAAATTGAAGGAATCAGAATTGGTAATGAGGAAGCAAAACTTTCACTCTTTGCAGATAAGATGATGATATATTTAGAGAACCTGAGAAAATCATCTAAAAAAACTTGAAGTAATTAACAAATTCAGCAAAGTAGCAGGATATAAAATAACCCCACAGAAATCATCACCATTTTTACTTATAAACAACAAAGCCCAAGAGCAACAGATAGAAAGAGAAATTACATTTAAAATGACTATAGACAACATTAAATACTTGGACATCTACCTCCCAAGACAAACCCAGAAACTGAACGAACACAATTATAAAATACTTCTCACCCAAATAAAGTCAGCTCTAAATAATTGGGAAAATGTCAATTGCTCATGGTTAGGTAGAGCCAATATAATAAAAATAAAATTCTGCCCAAATTAAATTATTTATTCAGTGCCATAGCAACCAAACTACCAAACTACTGGGCTAGGAAAAAATAGTAACAAAATTCACCTGAAACAACAAAAGGGCAAGAATAGCAAGGGAACTGATGATAAAAAATGTAAAAGAAGGCGGCCTAGCTCTACCAGATCCCAAACTATACTATAAAACAGCAGTCATCAAACTTCCTGATACTGGTTAAGAAATAGAATAATGGATAAGTGGATTAGGATAGGTTAAAAAGAAATGGCAGTAAATGACTACAGCAATCCATTATATGATAAACCCAAAGACATCAGCTTCTGTGATAAGAACTCACTATGTGACAAAAATTATTGGGAAAACTGGTAAATATTATGGCAAAAACTAGATGTAGATCCATATCTCACACCATATACCAAAATTAAGTCAAAATTGGTACAGGATTTAGACATAAAGAGCAACACCATAGATAAATTAATAGATCAAGAAATAATATATTACATCTATTGAAAGGGGATAAATTTATGCTCAGACAAGAGTTAGAGCACATTATAAAATGCAAAATGAATGATTTTGATGATATTAAATTAAAAATTTTTGCACTAATAAAATCAATGGTGCCAAAATTAGAAGGAAAGCAGAAAATTGGGAAACAATCTTCACAGCTAGGAGTTCTGATAAAGGTCTCATTAATAAAATATATAGAGAACTGCAACAAGTTTGTGAGGTCACAAGTCATTCCCCAACTGATAAATGGTCAAAGGATATAACAGAAAGTTTTCAAATGAAGAAATTAAAGCTATATGTAATCATATGAAAAAATATCCAAAGCATTATTGATTAGAGAAATGCAAATTAAAAAAACAATGAGGTATCATTTTATATCTATCAGATTGGCTAAGATGATAAACAGAAGATGATCAATATTGGAGAGGTTGTGGGAGGATTGGAACATTAATGCATTACTGGTGAAATTGTGAAAGGATCCAGCCTTTCTGGAGAGAGAGAACTATGACCAAAAAGCAATAAAACTGTCCATACCATTTGACCCAGCAATTCCAATTATAGGCCTATATCCAGAAGAAATTTTAAAAAAATGGAAAAGTCCTATGTGGTCCAAAATATTCATATCACCTCTTTTTTATATTGGCAAAGAACTGGAAATTGAGATGCCCATCAATTGGGGAATGGCTAAACAAATTATGGGACATGAATGCTATGGAATATTATTATTCTATAAGAAACCATAAATGGTTGGACTCTAGAGAGGCATGGAATGGCTTATGGGATCTAATGCCGAGCAAAGAGAACAGAACCAAGAGAACAATGTACACATTAACAGCAACATTGTGAGATGAACAACCTTGATGGAAGCAGCTCCTCTGAGGAGTTCAGAGAGCTGGGACAACTGTATTAGTCCAGCTATGAACCACATCATCTCCATACAGAGGAAGAAAAACAAAACACAACACAACAGAAAAAAGATGTCACTTCAGAATCTGATGAACACTTTATAAAAATTATCTCTTATATATCTCTTACCCTTAATCCTAATTCCACATAACAGAAATAACATCAGCAATCATGGTTTATTTTTTTTTTAGGTTTTTGCTAGGCAATGGGGTTCAGTGGCTTGCCCAAGACCACACAGCTAGGTAATTATTAAGTATCTAAGGCCGGATTTGAACTCAGGTACTCCTGACTCCAGGGTTGGTGCTCTGTCCACTGTGCCACCTTAGCCACCCCAGCAATCATGTTTATCAAAATATGTATGTACAATGCTAACCTGTCTTCACTGCTGAGGGGAGGGAGGTGGGAAGGGAGGGTGGAAGGAAGTTTTGTAACTTAAAAAGATACATGTGCATATGGATGAAAATAAATGAAGGAGGAAGGGAAGGGAAGGAGGAAGGAAAGGGAAGGAAGGAAGGAAGGAAGGAAGGAAGGAAGGAAGGAAGGAAGGAAGGAAGGAAGGAAGGAAGGAAGGAAGGAAGGAAAGAAGGAAGGAAGGAAGGAAGGAAGGAAGGAAGGAAGGAAGGAAGGAAGGAAGGAAGGAAGGAAGGAAAGAAGGAAGGAAGGAAGGAAGGAAGGAAGGAAGAAAAGAAATAGGAAGGGGAAAAATGATTTAATGAAGGAACTTGGTGTTTGATATTTGACCAAGTTTTAAAGTACTCCAAAGTCCCAGCTATAATTGCCTTCATGGCAATTGGAACAAATCGTTCTCATTCACTCATTTTTCAAGGGAAGTCACTTGTTTGGGATAAACACTCTTCAATTTGCCAAAGGATTTGAGCGTCATTGGTTATCCTCAATCTCATTTAACTCATTTGCCAAGATGTTTTTACCTATTTATGATCATTATACATGGAACTCCTTCATGTAGCCACAGGTGAGAATTGGAGGCCATGTAGACACAAAGGTGAATAAGCATAAGTGCTAGTATTCCCTGAACTCCCCATATATCCACTAAGTACAGATAATGAGGATCTGGAATTCAGGGTCCTTTGTGAGGAGAAAAGATTAGCAAAATTTGGCAGCTAACTAGGGAGAAAAGGAGAAAATATAGAGGAAAGATCAAGGAATAGTTTGTCCATTAGACTGTAAGACCCCGAGTTCTGAAACCTATGAACTTTTGCCTAAATTCTGCTCCTAAGTTTCTTCCTGGTCATCTATTAGAGCATGCAATGGGGAACCTCCCCGAGGACCTGCATTCAATGATAACATGCCACACTATCTCAAGACAACCAGCCGATGCTTGGAAATCCCCTACTGAACCATATATAAGGTCTCTCCTCACTTTACTCGTGGTTCCAGGATCCTAGCCCTGTCCTAGGACTGAACCCTAGCTCGAGCTAGTTTAAAAAACCCTTGCTATTGAATCCCCGCCGTGTCGAGTGCCACTGTTCTGTAATTGGGGACTTTTCTCGGACCTTAACAAGACCAGAAGTGGATATTTACAATATCATTTGCAGGCTATATAAAATTATCAATTTAAAGATTAGACTACTGTATTTAGTCAATCATTTAATTAATTCACCCCTAAAATGTTTTTAGATTTACTAAATTTCGAGTCCTGTCTGTGGTTGCTGTGGCAGTTCCAGACCAAATGATTTCATAGGCCTTAGACAGCAGCCTTCAAACTCCAGATATTTTAGAATTACTTTTGGTGTATATTTCATGGTAGTTAATTCATGCTTTAATATTCTGACTAGCATCTATAAATGCAAATTTGTTAAGTTATTAACAAAATTGAGAACTAGGCCTTTTCCTACCCTTAAGCCCTACTCTGATGTTATAGTAATGAGTCTTGCTTCTCAAAGATTAAATTTAATATATAAGACTAAGAAGATTGCTGGTGTCTAATTGTTTTGTTTTGTTTTTTACAAGTCATGTCCAACTCTATGATTCCATTGGGGTTTTCTTAGCAAAGATACTGGAATTGTTTTTGCCATTTATTTCTCTAGTTCATGTTACATATGAGTAACTGAGGTAAATAGTATCAAGTGATATAGATAGTAATTGTCTAAAATCAGATTTGAACTCATGAAGATAAATTTTTTTCATTTCCGACACTGTAATCTATCCAACAAATCATCTAGCTCAGTCATAGAATGAATCTAATTCTTTTTCCACTTGGCATTTTATTTTGTTTCATTTATTAATTGACTCATTATTCATTCATTCACTCATATCTCTATTTATCTATCTCTTTTATTTATTACTATATTTGCCCTCTCAACCAATTACAATAATCCAAAAATCTGAAGCTGTCTAGAAGTAGAAATTTTGGGTAACACTTTATTTCCCTTCCAGATTCTCACTGCCTCATTCTTTCCCCAAATCAGCATCCTTTACACATCAAAAATAGGAGTTTTTCTCTGTAAAAGGAAAGTCATCTTGTGGACTTCCACATTAATACTCAAATCTGCATAGACTTGGAAGACAATGGTCTTTCTTTGGCTTCAATCACCTATTTTTTATTTACATATTCTTTGACTAAATCTAATTAACAATTTAGCCTTGTGCTTTTAATATTATTTGATTCACACTTGGGAGTTTGTTAAGACCAGTGGATCATATATTTGACAACTTGGTTCTAGAAGAGCTCCAGTGATGGGAGCAAAAACAACTTTAGCAATTTTTTAAAAAAATTTTAACTAATATCTATCTGTAGCTTCCACCCATTTCCTTGCCAGGCAAAACAAAATGAGTCTAATCCTTATATTATATGATGACCTTTCAAAGAACTAAAGATTTTTCTTACTCCAAATCCAAAGCAAAGATACATCTCTTAGGAGGAAAGGACTGGTAAATGATTAACAGTCAACTCTCTGCAGGTAAAAATGTGTGCATAAAATTTAAATTTATGGTTTTTGCCATTTATCTCTCAAGTTCATGCTACATATGAGTAACTGAGGTAAATAGTAAATAGTAGCAAGTGATATAGATAGTAATTGTCTAAGATCAGATTTGAACTCATGCAAATAAATTTAAATTTATATATTAAATTTATTTACATTTAAAATTTAATATGCATTATTAACTTTTTCCCCATAATTTTCTTAAACCCAGACAATCAACAAGAACAATTCTTGACCAGTTCATTTGATGTGTTGTGTTCAGGAGACATTTTAGATCTTTTTCTAAATTACATCTTTTTTTTGTCACACAATTACTATTTATTAGAAAAAAGAAAAAGTAGAGAACATTCTTGTCTGTTGTGTAACATATATGAGCAAATTAGGACATGAAACTACAACACTATGGTCAGAAAAATTTGAAAGAGCATTACTAGAGATAATTAGTATTGAGAATTATAAATGAATATGATAAAATGATATGGAAAAAATAATATTTCTATCTTCACTGATGGCTATAGTCACCTTTTCATAACCCATCTATTTAATTCTGAGGTAGACTGAGGTTTTTACTTTCTAAGGTTCGCAAACAATGAATATATATAGGATCAAGGAAAATGACTGGTGGCAAATAATATGTCTGATAGCCACAAATCTGATTTTTTTATTCTGATTTTATCTGATTTTTATTTATGAGAACTCAAGGAGAAATATTGTTCAGGAGAATGGTTATTGGATCTGCAACCACAGATCCTAAATTTATATTTTGAATATATTTTTTGATTTAATATAGACAAGACATAAAAGTTTTCAGGAGTTTAATTTCCATAGGAAAAAATATTTCTTGGACCAAACATTTCTTTTATTTATAAAACCTTTTCCTTTCCTAAAATATTTATATAGCCAAATATTACTAACCGTTTTGGAAGGTCAGAACTTGGATTTTTCTATTCTTTATATAAGAAGAAACTTTGTAATGATTATCAGTAAATCTATGTCAACTCTTATATTAGGAGTGATGTCCACTGTGTTGGAGTATAGCTTTTATGGTAATCGAATAGCTGAAATTCACTACAGTGTGTGATCACACAGAAGAGCCATTTATTGGCTCATTGGTTCTTCCGTGAACATTACCTTCATAAAATTCTATCTAAACTAAAATAAGGAAACAGACTCAAGATTTCCTCCCATAAGTACATTTCCATCTGAGATAAATTTAATGTTTCATAACATTATTCTTTTATGTAGGTAGAATATTTAGTTTCTAGCATATTAATATACCTCCTTCATACTGGAAAAAAGCCAATATAAAGTTAAGGATAAGAAAATGTAGACACTAAAAGTCAAAAAGGACATCACTTGGCAATTGAAATACACAAATAGGATCACAGAACCACAGTATTTTAGTATTTTAAAGACTCAGAAGTCATTTAGTCCATCTTATGCCTCAAAAATATTCTGGTAGTATTCTGCTCTACACCATCATTAAGTGGGCATCCATTCCCTGATTCAATGAATATTTATTATACATATATTATGCATAAGGTATTCATAGATGTTGAGGATGTAAAGACAAATTAAAAGAAATTGCAGTTGTTTCCTTCAAGTTCGCATGCTACTGTATAGCTAAAACATTTAAATAGATGAAAATATGAACTATAGCTAACAATTAGGGAAATCAAGAAATATATATCATATATTCATGGGCTAGATATCAGTGCTAGATATTCATGAGCTAGAGACCAATGGAGCAACAAAGTTTCCCAACAGAGAATAAGTAAGATGTAATATCAGTGAGGATCAATGAAATGTAAAGTCTGGTGAAGATCAGTAGTGAATAATATCTGGCAATATTAGGACTATAAAGAAAAGCACAATGACATCAGCAGTAACAGTCATTAGATTTGTGGTTATCATAGGCATATATTTGCCATCCAGTCATTTGCCTTGATCTTATATAGTCATTGTTTGTGAACCTTAGAAAGTAAAAACCTCAGTCTACCTCAGAGTTGAGGATAATAATAGCTCCTACCTCCCCAGGATTATAGTGATGATTAAATGAGATATATTTGTAGAGTGGCTAGCCCAGAGGGATTGACTCATAATACTTTTTCCTTCCTTCTCTCCTTCCTTCCTTCCTTCCTTCCTTCCTTCCTTCCTTCCTTCCTTCCTTCCTTCCTTCCTTCCTTCCTTCCTTCCTTCCTTCCTTCCTTTTCCTTCTACCCTTTTATTGTAAACTATATCATCTGATTTACCAGCAAAATGGAACCTACTAATGGGTTATGCTTGAGTTATATGCTTTGGGAATGATCTATCTAGAACCAGTGACTGTTCGGGGGCTGGAGGGACTGGAGTTGTATATTCTCTGGCATTTAAAGCAGCTTTGTCCTGAGATGAAGGGAATCTAATTGGAAAAAGTTTAATAAGGTAAGATAGTTTCAAAAAGATTTAGGTTTGGATAGCCCCCCCATTAGCCTACTCAATCTTACATGATTCAACAGTCATTCACCTAGTTATTCAAATCACACCAAAATACAATTTATAAGAGTTAAGAAATATATCCCTAGGATAAAAAGAAAACCAATTAGTGACTGATAATGGCTTGAGGGAATGTAATAACAGAATGTAGTTACACTCAAGGAATGACTTGCATTAAATCAAAAATCAAGTTTATTGCAATTGTGGAGAATCTATTTCATTTTCTACAGGATACAAACAGTGATTATGAATTTGTTATATGACCTCTTTAAAGTATAATATTTTTTTTCACATACAACACTGACTCAAGTACTTTGAATGTCATGCCTTCTAAGGAATACAGATTAAATCTATTTAATAATCTTTTCACAAAAGACTAGGTGCTTCTGAGAAAAATGTATTCTACTTTCAAATAGGCCAATGGATAAATATGATTAAATGGTGTGTTTTCTTGAAGAGATTGAGGACTCTGTAATAGATAGGTGATAGCAGTGTTGTTTAAAACAGAAAATTATTCTTCATATTTCTCTTGTTTCTCAGTTCAATGCAAATTCACATTTCAAATAAGCATAATATTCAAACAAGTCATATACTAATTTCAAGAACACATCAAATGCTCCTGAACTTCTTTTTTAAATATTGAAAGTAAGCTTGATGAGCTAAGCAAAGATTTCATTTTAGATCAACAGTGGTTTCAAAAATAGAAATTATGTGTGTGATATCTAAGATATTTTCTCCTTTTTTCATCATTCTAACCTGTCAGCATCATTATTAAATAACTTTGCTTTCAGAGAGTAAATAGGTTTGAAATCTGAAATGTTATATAGTTGGAAATAATTTTAGTTTTAATTGCAGTCTTTTTTTTTATCTCTCTGATCCTTCTCATTTTTAGTTCCAAAATAGTTTCAAAATGGAAATGGGGAGGTAAAGATAAGGAAAAACAAAACAAAACAAAACATTCTTTAAAGTATTTCTCTGAAAAGGTTGTTCCCAAAGCATCAAACTTTGAAGAATCTTTAGAATAGATGTCATTTAAAAAGGAAGGGTGTATGTGTTCCTGTGCATGTTTTTGTGTGTGTTTGTGTGTCTGTGTCTGTGTGTGTGTGTGTATGAATGTAAGTGTCATGGAAGAGAACTCAATTCTGTTTTCTGACATTCAGCACACTTTGATGCCTTTCTCAGAAAATTGCTTAAATCTACAGAAAGAAAGCCTTTGTTGTTTGTATTTGTCTTTTTTTTGAATAGGTATTGATGTAGGCTGAATATCAGTGCTTGAAAGCAAGATCACTGTTTATGTGCAAAATAACTTAAAACAAAATTTGGCAAATGAAGTAATGCACTTTAAAAGAATAACAAGGCCACTATATTCAATTATAAAAAAAGGCTTTCCTCCTCTTGGAGGAAAAAAATATAATAAGTAGCTTTTAAATTAAAAAGTTTAAAGAAAAACTATTTGGTAAAATGTTTCAGTAATTTATAGTTTGCTGTGTAAATATTGACCTTGTAGCAAAAAAGGGAAAAAATCTTTTAAAGTAGATCTTGTATTTTGGATATATCTTCTTCAACATCCACATTTCAATTTGATGATGATATTAAGCATCAATTTAATTTGAGTTTATTTCCTTTCTAAAGGTAATCACAATATAAATTCAGAAGTAGCAGAAGCATTTCATGTTTTCAATTTATTACAATCCAATATGCCAACCACATGTTATCTGTGTGACAAGGTAGGGCAGCCATTTACAATGAATGACTAGAAAAATCTGGGCAGCTGTCAGAGAAGCTAAGGTTGTTCATCAATCTGAGCAGGGGGAAAAAACCTCATGTGGTAGAACTCAGTAGTCAAAGGAGTATTGTGATTGTTATCTGATTGTCAGCTGCCCATCATCACTAGGAACAACATATGTTTGGTGATCTGTGAACCCTTATTGGGTGGTTGAAGGTAAACTGGGTTTTAAGTATCATTGGTTTAGTATCATTAGAAAATGTGAAATGATATACATATTAGTGAATAGTTGGTATTTACATAGTCTGCTACAAATATTTCATTTTTTACATATATAATATGGAAATCTATTTCATATAGTTAAAATGAAGGAAAAATAGCTCACATTTTAATAATGCTTTAAGGTTTATAAATCCTTGTTCTCATATTTCTCTAGGGTAGTTTATTTTCATTTTTATAGCTGAAAAAATGAGTCTCAGAGAAGTGAACGCTAAAGTCAGAGTTGACATAAGAGAAAGCTAGCATTTCGACATGGGTCATCCTATTCCAAAACTAATATTCTTCTCACTAAATCATTGCCTCCCTAATAATATTTATATTTACACATATTTTTACTAATTAATTCAATGACTATATACATTGAATTTCTCTTGGATATTCTGTGTGAACTTACTGTGGAGGTTTTATAGGAAAATATGGCTAAGAGTCATGCAGGGAAAAGGTAGCCTGGGTAAGTTGTTATCCTCATCACTGAATCCAGGATCTACATTGATGAGGTCACAGATCAATTAAAGCATTAGGATATTTGTTAGTTTGAAGGAGATTATAACCCATTTATGACTCCCAGTGCATACCACTGGGCCTGGCACAATGTAGATATTGAATAAAATGCATATTGACTGACATCATATGAGAGAGCTCCCTAAGACTAAGAGACATTCAGATCTGGGCACTATTTCCCTGATTTTCCCCATTATTCTCCAAATAAAACAAGTTCTTTTCACAGTGATCTTCAACATTCTTCATTTACTAGATCAAATCTCTTAGTATTCATTTCATGCTATATTTGGCCTCATTTCAAGCCAAAGATTTCTTGATGCTCTCCTCACTCTTCCCTATCTCTATTTATTATATGACAACCCATCTTCCAACATTAGCAGTACCTGCAGACATCTGTTTATTTTGTAGAACAATTCCTACAAGAGTAGAAAAGAATCATAGAGTTTTACTGTTTGAATGTCCCTAAGACATCATTAGTGTCCAGCTCCTCCCTTTCACAGATGAAGAAATTAAAACTCAGAGAGGGAAAGTGACTTTCTCAGAATTTCACAGGTAGTTAGCAATAAAACTAGAACTTAAATTTTTTTCTGTCTAGTCAGACTAAGGCCCAATTCATTAACACTATGAAGGACCTTGTTCATTGCCCCCAAAATGCTTGCTTAAAACTGAGACAAAGGGTAGAAGGCTCTTGTCCTAAGACCATTAGGTCTCGATTATGTACAAGCCTTCCTAATTCTTCTAGACACTGATACACAAATTCTAATTATACTCCTTACCCATTTCCAGTTCATAACGTGGTCTGAGTCCTGACCTTTGATTAGATTCTGATTCTCCTGCTTCTACCTTCCTGATGAATTTAAACATCTGAGGACCAGTTTGAACCAAACTATGTCAATTCAAAACATTGTCTGTGTCCTCTACTTTGGTTTTCCAGATCAAATGTAGGCTCAGGTTCTATCCTCAGGGCTCATAATAATTATTTATCAATATTAAGGTACTGATGTGCAGTGGAAAAATAGACTTGAAGTCAGGAAGACTCATCTTCATGAGTTCACATCAGGTCTCAGACACTTACTAGTTGTATGACATTGCACCTCAGTTTTCCCATCTGTAAAATGAGCCAGAGAAGAAAATGATGAACCATTCCAATATCTTTGCCTAGAAAATCCCAAATGGGGTCATGAAGAGTCAGACATGGCTGAAAAATGATTGAATGATGCCCTGGCTCAAAATTTTACCCTGACCACTTATTCTTCTAATACTACTCAATCCATTTCAATCATCATTAATAATTTGCCTTTTCTTATATAATAATGATATTTTAATGTTTTCATGTTCTTATGAGAAAGATGAGAAAGTTAAACTGAAAAAAAAAAGTTTAAGTGATTCACCCAGTATTACTTAATGACTGAATTCAACTATTAAGCAGCTGAAGGAATATGAATGAAGTTCTATTCTCACCCCAAGTCCATCCCTATATCTTCTTGCATCTTGTTGGTCTATTATAATCAGTATTTCCTTTCTTTTAAAATTTCTGTACTTTGCCAAAACACTCTTCAGTTCATCTATTGATTAAATTTAAAATATCTAAGGCACTTTTTTTTCTTTGAGGAAGATGCTGAATTTATTATCTTTACCCTTAAATAACTAACAAATGTAATGATATATACTCTGTACACAGAATTACATGTATATACATATTTCTATATACACAATTAAATAATATAGAGGATGTGAAGTTCTAGGAGAGTCTTAAGTAAGGAGAGATAATTTCTGAGTAGGTAACTCAGGAAACAGTATTTGGGTTGAACTTTGATGGATAAGTAGAGTTTCAGTAGTGAAAGATGGAGAAGGGAGGAAGTTATTCAAAGGTGCAGAAATATGAAGATGATCTGGCTCGTTCATATTGACTATATTATAAATAAAGAAAGGGAATAATATAAGACAAGGTTAGAAAGATCAGTTGGAATTAAATTCTCCTCAGTGTTGAAAACTAAAGAATTTGTTCTTTATTCAGTAAGCCGGTGGTAAGACATTTTGATTATGTAGACAATAGGATCACAGTTATATTTTAGGAAGCTTAATCTGTAAGTGGTATAAGGAGGGGTGAGGAGGAGACAGATTGATTTTGAAAATACTTCAGTAATTCAGATAAATAATTGAATTAGTGATGGAAACTGAAAGTAGAAACTGCATATTTGTGTGTAGGTGATTGGAAGAGCAATTGTGCAGGCATACTCTTCAGTCATACTGCTTTCCTTTCCATACTTTTGGCTATCTAATGAAAGTTTCTATCGCTTGATGGGATGAAAGTTTAATGAACTCAAGTCGTTCATCCCAATTAAATCTCCATTAAACTATGCCCCTGCTGCCCTATCATATCCAGAAAACAACCCTGAGTTCTAAAAGTCTTGTCCAGGAGAACACTGACAGGTCTACCAATCAGAAAGGCTACAATGGATAGCCTAGCTAATATGCAGAGAGTGACAGATTTTGCATTTGTATCTGAGGACCAACTTAGTGAATTTCTGAGATGAACTGGATACTTGACCAAAAGGTAATAGTAGGGGTTTTTTGGTAGTCAGAGTAAATACAAAACAATTGTGTTACTTAAGGGATAGACTTAAAATATCAAAAAGACAAGCAACTGTACCAACAGGTCCCTCCTTTATTCCTTCCTTGTTGACCTTAAGGAGATTGGCTACTAAAATATCATATTAAATATATAGCACATTTTTAAAAAGCAACAAATAACCTTTTTCCTATAGCTTTATAACAATCAAAAGTAAAAGAAATTCTCCTTTGAACTGTCCTGCATTGCTATTTTTCTCATCAAGGAAAAAAATAAACTCACAGACACCTTTCATCTTTTTTGACCTTCTAGAATTTTCAGACTTTTAGGAAACATCGAAGGATTAAAGATTAAGAGTAGGAAGGTTTTGTAATCCTTTCATTTTCTCCTTTAAGGTAAAAAATATAACCTGCTTCCAAAGGATTAAAGAAAATTGTAAAAACACTCTAGATATAGATGTATTGAAAATGTTCCCAGAGTACATCTGTCTTGGCACTCCGTATTTAATTTGCAACATAATTTATAAAGGTGTCATAAATACAGCTTATAACATTCAAACACTTCACCTCAGTTCTAACCATTTGTGAAGGCTGTTACCAGAACCTTCTATTCATTGGAGACTAATGCCCCATTAGTTGCAACAAAATGCCCCATTAACATAAAAATGAATTTGGCCTTGGGAAAAAACTATAAAGCTCTGCCAAGAGCTTTAAGTATGACTTTAGATATTCTTTCAACTTTAAATAATATAGCTTATCACATAGCCAGCAATATAGAACATAATTGAAGTTTTATATTTTTAAAACTGTAACAATATTTTCAATTTTTTTAAAAAGGATTTTAAAATGAAATCAAATTGGAGATCATTTGAATTCAATTTTTTTCCAGCTGACTTTCCTTCAAATGCAATAAGAGAGACCAAATTTATCCTAGTATCCCAGTATATGTAGTAGTTTGGGGAGCAGAGAGGGCATGATGGATCAAGTCCTAGGTTATTGCTTAACTTGATTTTTCTCTGCGGTAAATGCTTATACTCCACAGTCACAGACTAAATTTAACAACAATATTAACTCCAGTCAAATTAATTGTGATGCTTTCTGACACTTCAAAAAAGTAACAATTTTACCTTCAACTATATAAAGAAAAATACTTAACTAATGCAGGTCCCTAATAGATATCCCTAAAGCATGATCCAAATTGAGAATTAAAATTTTTAATTTTAATTTACTAATCAAGTGTTACTATGTTCAGGAGGGACAGAGGTACTCTCCTTTTCCTAATGCTATCTAATTATCTTAGGAAGCACTTCTATTATCTATGTGAATTTTAAATAAAAGAAGGGAACGGGAAAAAACAAAACTATATAGGCAACATTTTCAAACTAGCCAAGGCAACATTTTCAAAGTAGTCAAGGACTCAAAACAAAAACAAAAATTCAAAAACAAAACAAATACTCAAGAACAACATTTTCCAACTAGTCATGGACTAAAAAACAAAGTACATATGTGTATACGCATTTATATGCATTATATATATCAAACATAGATATCATGTATATACTCTATCTGTCTATCTATCTATCTATCTATCTATCTATCTATCTATCTATCTATCTATCTATCTCCTAAAATTACAAATATCATTAGAGGTGCTCTTCACTTGAAGAAAAATAGAAAAGAAAAAAATTTTTTTTTTGCTTTTTTTGACTCAATATTGCTCTTTATGATAATGAAAGGGAAAGCCACTAAGAAAGATTTTGAGCACAGACTAGTTCAGAGGTAACTCCTATTATAAGTTTGTTTTCCTCTGTGATATTGATCAGGCAGACATACTGTGTCTCATTCTCACAAACTCATAGACACAAAATATAGAACAGACTTTTATTTTTTTTCCAATATGATACTATGTTTGTCCTTCATTTTCCTTCTTTTTTAAAAAAAATATTTATTTATTTATTTTCATCCAATGCGCATGTATATTTTTAAGTTACACAATTTCCTTCCACCCTCCCTTCCCACACCCCTCCCCTCAGTGGCAAAATGTCAGGTTAGTACTATACATACAATTTTTTTTCTTTTTTCTTTTTATATTTGTTTATGGCAATGGGGTTAAGTGATTTTCCCAAGGTCACACAGCTTAGGGTAATTTAATATTAAGTGTCTAAGGTTGGATTTGAACTCAGGTCCTCCTGACTCTAGGGCCGGTGCTCTATCCACTGTGCCACCTAGTTGCCCCTTTTCTC
Organism: Macrotis lagotis; assembly: GCF_037893015.1. Taxonomy (NCBI): domain Eukaryota; kingdom Metazoa; phylum Chordata; class Mammalia; order Peramelemorphia; family Peramelidae; genus Macrotis; species Macrotis lagotis. The sequence goes on from NC_133666.1 coordinate 572,576,824, forward strand.
CTTTTTTTACATGCAAGTTTTTGATAAAGATGCTTACATATTAGTCATTTTCAGTATGAGGAATTAGAATTAAGGGAAATACATAAGAGATAATTTTTATAAAGTGTTCATAAAGTTTAGAAAGTGGAGGGTTGGTTTTTCTTTCTTTTTTTGTTTTTCCTTCCTCTTTGTCCTTCAACTTCAAAAAAGATCTCAATATTAGGGAGATGATGCCATGACAAACATGAGGGGGATGCTGTGCTAAGACACCAGCCTCACTTTCTGCTCCAGAGTCATCTGGATCCAGTAGCCAGCTGTGAATCAGGATGACTGGAGATGGCCCTGGATGGGAGGCAATCAGGGTGAAGTGTCTTGCCCAAGGTCAAACAGCTAAGTGGCAAGTGTCTGAGGCTGGATTCAAACTCCCATTGTTTTCCTGACTCCAAGGTCAGTGCTCTATTCACTGCACCACCTTACAGGGCCAATCCCCAGTGCTGCAGATAACATTGAAGTAAATCTTAAGATGAGTTATGACAATGCATACACAAGACAGGGAAGGATGCTTCTCAGAACCCACCCCTGGTATAAGAGTTCCATGGGGATTCATCATCTGTTCCAAATTCTTGAGTTATAAATACACTACTGAAGAATAGCAATATTGCTCTGCCATTCCCAAAACCAAATAGGCTAGTTTAATTAGCACCAGCATCTGCCTTGGTTCTTGATCTTGCCACCTTAAATACTATTACTGTTAATGAGAAATACTAGAGTGTTTGGGAGTGGCTATACCAACTACTAATGAAAGTAGACTCTCAAATTTTACCTTCAGTGGGTGCTTCTCCCTGAAAGGGTATCTAGATCCTGCCTAGGCCTGGGTGTATAGGGAGGTAGTGTTACATTCTTCATTGTACCTAGCAGGAAGATGATAGATTTTTTTTTTTACTGCTGCTATTCCTTCTATTTCTTCTTTAAACAGTCTTCTCTTTCTACTGTGGCCATCTTGCTTTGCTCTCATTTGCTCTCATTCTTCATCCAATAAATTTCATCATGAATTGGTGAGTAAAGCCCCTTCCACGAAGACACAGACACAGACACACAGATACAGACACAGACAGACAGACAGACAGACAGACAGACACACACACACACACACACACACACACACAAACAATTCACTATAGCCAAATTAGACTTGTGACCTGAAGACTCTTTCGTAGCCTTCTGTTCTCCCTGTTACTTTTTTCCACTTACAAATTTAGCCCTTGTTCTTTGAAGTAAAGCAATTAGCTTCCAAATGATTCTTAATTCTCATAAGAACATACAGCAATTGGTTCATGCATTAACAGGATGTTGTACTCCTAAGCCCAGGCTTTTAAATTGTTTTCCTTTCTGCATATATTTTCAAGTGAGTCAGTTATAAATTGGACATTCAATTAAAGAAGAAACTGATGAAGTGATTTAATTCTGCATATCCTATGTCATTATTTCGGTCTTTATTTCCTAGTCTAATGCTAATTTGTTGCTATTTCCCATAGTATATTGGTTTATCAGGAAAGATCTCCAGAGAGAGAAAAGCAAAACAGGTCACTCAGGGAAGTCTTCCACCCTAGTGACTAGAGGGAAAATGAGATTTTAAGAGAAGCAATTATTAGAAAATGATGGAATCAAAAATAAAGGATTAACCTTTAAATTAAGAATGAATCAGAACTGGATTTGTTGCTAGTTATTGAAGATTACAAATTATACATACTCATAAGACATCAATTAATACCTTACAATGGAAGATGTAATGCAAATGCAAATTGCATCTTTTTTACTGCAGGATATATATATATATATATCTCTTATGAAAATGTATCCTAAAGGCTTCAGTGATTGGGATGAGATTTGTAATATCTGAAATGTGAAGACTTTCATGATCCTCTCTAAAGCAAATAACTTATTATTTCCCCCATATCCAGAGCTAATGACAAATGAAAAATTAATTAATGTCACCACTGTAATTAAAGGTGACAAAGTGTGCTACTTATCATCTCACAATCTGTTCACTTAAAAACTTTATCACTTTGTGTTATCATCAATGAAACTTCAGTTTCACAGCTTATAAGAAGAAGAAAAATTTCTTTGGCATGAGAAAATAACTGTAATACCATGGTTAGTAATACCTTTGGAGTAGGTATTCTGTATTCACTTTGCTTTATGGATAGAGTTTCAAATTTGAAGTCCGACAATACATTCAAAATAAGTAAGCCATAAATTACTTTTCATTCATTACTGTGAATGAACTGCTAGTACTGTTCTAAGTTCTGTAAATTCAAAGAAAAGTTTAAAAAATGTCCCTGCTCTCAAGAATATCACAGATTAATGGGGGGGGAGAAAACTGGAAATCATAAGAATAAATACAGGATAAATTGAAGATATTCTCAGAGGAATGGGACTAAGAAATGTTTATTTCCAAAGTTAGAACTTTAATTAAGACTTGAAGGAAGCCAGCAAAGGTAGGAAGTGGAAGGGAAGATGAGAGTTCTAGGCAAGAGAGACAGCCAGTGAAAATTCTAAGAGTCTGGAAATGGGAATCATGTGTGCAAAGAAAGCAAGAAATTCAATGCCACTGGATTGAAGACTACATTGAAGGTATAAGAAGCTAAGAAAAATAGATAGTGACCAGATTATGAGGATTTTATAAACCAAAATATTTTATATTTAATCCTGGAGAGAAGATGCAGTCACTGGAGTGGATTAATGGGCATGTTGGCATGGTTCAAAAGTGTGTTTAGGAAGATCAAGAGATGAATCAGTTTTGTGAAATAGCCCAGGAGTAAGGTGAAGAAGAACTGGATCAGGGTGATAGCGGTGAAAGGCGACAAATTGAGAGATGTTACAAATGCAGAAATAATAAGACTTGCTAACAGATTAGATATAGTGAGATTCAGGAGTTAAAGATGACATCTAAGTTGCAAGCTTGTTATTAGAAAGATGGTGTGATTGGGAATATGGAAATTATGAAGACAGGATTTTTTTTTCTGCTTCTCTTTTTTTTTGGAGGAGATAGGGGAAGCAAAGATGAGTTCAGTTTTGAACTTGTCATTCAGTTTAAAATGTCTATGAGATATTTAATTCAATATGTCCAATAGGCAGAGATTTGGAGGTCAGGAGAAAGGTTAGACCTAAAAATTTAGATCTGAGAATCATCTTCATCAAGTTGAAAATTGGGAGCTGATTTAAATTCTATCTCACCATTTTAATTACTGTGTAACTGTGAACAAGTCTAATAACTTCTCCCATTCTTATTTTCTTCACCCATAAAATGAGAATAATAATATCATCTATCTCCAAGAGTTCTTTGTTTTTAAGGTTTTTTCAAGGAAAATGGGGTTAAGTGGCTTGCCCAAGGCCACACAACTAGGTAATTATTAAGTGTCTGAGACTGGATTTGAACCCAGATACTCCTGACTCCAGGGCCGGTGCTTTATTCACTGTGCCACCTAGCCACCCCTTCCAAGAGTTCTTTTGATGAACAAATAAATATGAAGTAATTTATCAGCTTTAAAAATTATTATGTATCTCAAAAGTTCCATTAGTTTTTTAGACAAAACTATATAAATATGAGTTGTCACTGATACTACAACTATTACTAGCTCTATAAAGAAATTGATGCCAAAATTTCAATGGCACATATTTTAATATTTTCTTTGAATTAATGAAAAATGCACTGAATTCCATTGAAATTCAAATTTATAGTGTATCTTTCATGTTCATTTGCATTCTTAAATATCCTGAAAACTTTATTTTGAAACATTTTAGAAACATGAAATTTTTACATTTTTGGATGGGAAATTTTCATTCTGGAAACTCCTTCAGCCATATTAGTTAGTAATTGGCATATAAGCAATGTTGTTGGACAGTTTTCTGAAGTCACTGAGAGATTTAAGACCTTTCCACAATCATATAGTTAGGTTATGTCTGATGTAGGACTTAAACCAAAGCCTCTTTACCATTGAATGTAGGTCTCCATGATACTATGTAGGCTGTCATTCCACTCTCAAAAAACAAAAAATATCATAAAAATATATTGCCAAATACTATTTCCCTGGGGAAAAAATGTTCCTCAGACAGTGTTGGATTATATAAAATTGAGTACAAACTTCCAAAAACAAATATTTAAAATTTAATACAAATGTTGATATCTATGAATCTATTTATTATAGTTTTATGCATAACTTTTACATCACAATCATGTCAAAATATCATTTTCTCATTTTCAGATTCAACCAACCTAGCTTTTCAAACCGATTATTTACATTAGGGGACATTCGGAGTATAAAAAACTTGTGAATACATACCATGTTTATTTGGGTGTCTTTAAGTATCTAGCATAATTCATTGAATATATAGATTAATAAAGGATTTTTAGATACTCCATTATCTTTGAAAAATACTGCTTTCAAGTTTTTAATATAAGGAAATGAAGTTCCTTGATACCATTCACTATCCAATTATGTACTTTTACAAACATATTATTCATACAAATCATCAGAAATGTTTTTAATTACCCTACTAAAGCTCAATATAGAAATTAAAGGAACATTAATCTTAGTGTCAGTTAATTGGCATTACAGCATGAGGTAAGGAAATAATTCTTAATAGAATTATGGGATTCATAATGTTAGACTGATTTTCTTTTCTTCCTGAGACAGATCTTCCTAATCTGGCTACAATATTCAGCTTTAAGAATAATGAATTGTTAAAACTCCAGAAACATGGACATGCCAATTTTGAGTATTAAAATAAGTTACATAGAGATAGAGAAATTATATAGGTAATACATTTATTAAGAATGTAAACAGCAAGAATATAAATATAAGCAAAAAGATAATTCTTTCCCTCAAGGAGCTTACCTTCCAATGGGAAAGATAACTCACAGAAAGGGCAATGGAAAAAGAGATGGGACAACTAGTTCAAGGAGTCATGACTTGAGCTGAATTTGATGTGAGCATGCATAATGTTGATGCTTCCTCCAAAGTTGGTTCTAAGAAAAAAATCACAGTTTCAGAGGAAGAGGCAATAGGTGGTGTTTCCAGTGTGTGAAAACTACTGCAAGGCAAGATAGAGAAATCTGGGCAACTATGGATTATTGACTGTCATATTTTCTATGCCTCTACTTAATCCATTGACACGAATAAACAATAACTATCTACAGCCTATGTTTAGTTAGCATATTAGCTTTCTTTATCTAGCCATGTCAGGAATGAAACATTAACTTTATTTCAATACCATAATCATTTGCCACATTTCTCCTGTGTGCCAGACATTGTATTGGATATTGAGGTTATACAAATTCAAGAATGAAACCATAATTCAGTGACAAGGAGGTTACATTATGCTGCATATCATGGAAACTGTGGTTTCCTCCAATCATATAATCTTTATTGGTTTTCATATAATTTGAATGTAAGAAAACATATAATGTATATAGTTATTTTCCCTAGGAGCTTATACTACTGCCTCAATAGAAGCATTAATTATTATCAGGTATGGGGGGCAAGGTATGGTAAGGAAATCTCGTATATCTTGCCATATGGAGAAACTTTTGTCCATATTTAATTCCTTAGTAACTCCTACATTATAAATATGTTTCATTTTTTATCTATGATCTCCAAAACATTGAAAATCTCCAAGTAAATTGCACTGCCATTTATTTTTCTCACTGTGTAATTCTATATTCTCTCTCAAAAAAATTGCACAAAAATAATATAGAAGCTTTTAAGACAATTTTGAAACACATTCAAGTGTCTAGGCAATAGAATACATAATTCAAATTACTAATTAATAACCTTGGTATGACATAAAGACATTTTTTTAAAAATAAAGAATGTTTATCTTAATGTTTATCTTAAAATCTTTTAAATGAAAAAAAAATTTGGAAAATGACTACAAAATATTTTTCTCACTGTTAGAGTCACAACCAGTATCCAGTTATCTATTAAACATGCTGGTGTATTGTCGAGTGAAGATACAGTTTTTTGAATTTCTTAGATTTTGCTGCTGTTTCTTTGATTTATTTATTAAAATTTATTTTTGAGACTAAGTCTCCCTCTTTTACCCATGCTGGAAATGCAACAGTACTCACAGCACCAATCCTACCTTTAGAAGGCACAAAAAGCTTAGATTTACTCAGTTTCTGACCTTTTGATGTCTTTTGTCTTTCCTTAGTAGGTCTGATACATCTGCCTCCACACAACTCCAATCTGACTCCTAAGTGATTATCATAATGGTGCCATATTTGCTGTAGATTCCCAATTGGCTTTAGCTATACTTCACCAGATGCAGACTCTACAGCAGTGGAGATTACAAGAATATTCTGACATTTTGGGGTCAAATTAACAGTTTTCAACAGAGTGCTTAACAATTTCAATTACTTCGTTTATGGATGAAAATATGTGGTCCATTTCATTCCCCAAGAATTTAGGTTTTACCATTCATGGTGCATTACTAGATTTTTTTTTATTTCACAGTTTTAGATCAAGTTTTACCTTCCTCCCTAGAGTATAAAATAGATCTAAAAAGAGATTTCAAATTTCTTTTGTCCCTTTGTCAAACTTGTTTGATTCAGTTCAATTCAGCAAGCATTCCTAAAATGATTCTTATATTCAAGACACTCTTTCAGATTCCTGCTGTAAAATGAAAAAAGGACCTGTCCTGAAGAAACTTGCATAGGGAATGGGGGGAAGAGAAGGATATAGTTTTTATAGATTTTTTATGAAACTCAGTAAATACAAGGTAAGTGTATAGGAGTTTGGTTCACCTGCTAAATTCATTTGAGCTTATTCATGCAGAACTACTTGGCATATTGGTGTATTTGATTCACTCAGATAAATTAAGGTCTGAACTGTTGACATTGTTGGCATATTGTCCAATTTCCCATTATATGGAGAATTAAATCAATTTGACTCAGGAGAGCAAAATGAAATTACAAGGAAGTATGGTTGAGGAAACTCAAAGATAATTGAAATTTAAATTGGCATTATTTCAGGTTCATCCCTTAAATTAGGTTAATAATGCTAGGTGTTTGGAAGCACATAAAGTAGACCTATCTAAGGGAATTCAATATTGAAATGTCCAGATTTATGACACATGAAATAAAGGGAGGTTATTTCTATCCCATATGATCAATTTATATCCAAATGCATATACCTTTGTTTAAATACAGAATCCTAGTACACCTAATTTTGTGTGTTTGCTTATATTTAAAAAATTTTTAAGATTAAATAAAAATCTTACTTAGCAGAGATGTTGTAGGACAGGAAACCTTAAATTTTCTTGGAATAGCAAGTCAATTTAAAAGGCTCCAAAATTGGAATGCAAGTCATGATGGAGACATGATTTTGATGACATGCTTTCTCTCTCCAAAGAATAATAGATTTCATTTACTCTGTGATTTCTTATGCTATGATATTTTCATTATGCCTTTCCAGAAATCATTCTTAAAAGAAGTAACAGTGTTCTCAGTCATTTAACAAACATTTATATAACAGCTTACTTACATAAGAGATCTATACAGTGTAAATATGAGGGAATTCCTTAGGAAAGGGCACTAGCACTGGAGGAGCAAGGTAAAGTGAAAGGTGGGAGTGGGAGTTGAGTATGAAAGAAGGCCTAGCACTAGAAATATTTAAACTTGAAGAAATCCAGTGGATACACTGTTACAGTTGAAGAGGGTGCACATTCAAAGCCTGAGAAATAACCAGTGAAAATGCATGGAGTTAGGAAATAGAGTATTGTGGGGAAAACAAACAAGAATGTCGCTATATGGAGGGGTTCTAAAATATTTGAATTTCTCAGTATGCATTTGGTTCTCTACCATTTTCATTTTATATTATGTTATGTTATTTATTTATTTTATTTAGGTTTTTGTAAGGCCATGGGGTTAAGTGACTTGTCCAAGGTCACATAGCTGGGTAATTATTGAGCTTCTGAGGATGGATATGAACTCAGGACCTCATGATTTCTGGACTGGTACTCTATCCATTGGACCACCTTGCTGCCTTCTCTATCCTTTCCCATATATGTCCACTTCCTGAATGCAAACCATCTTATTAATATGATATATCCCTACTCTGTATCTTCCCATTAGGGGGAGTTTATTAAATATTATTCTCTGGTCATATAGCACACCTAGACAATATTAGTTTTAGAGATATATTACTATTAACATAGAGGTTACTGAAATCGTTGAATAGAGAATCAGTAATATCACTGTAACTCTAGACTTCCTCAAATTAAGAATAATAATTCTGGTTATAAATACCATGGATAGTGTCTGGGGACTAGAGGTGAAAAAGGAGAGATATTGTATTATCTAAACTGTGAGTTTTCTCCATATCTGGAAGAGTAGTTTTTATGCACTAGGAACATAAACATAATTTTAATTAAACAGAATAATTTGCAAGATGAGGGGGTTAATCTAGAGGGGGGTTTTTTCCTAAGCTCCCTTTTTGCTTTGAAATTTACTGAAGTCAGTCCTTTGAGGATTAAACAAATGGAAGATTAAGATCAATATAGAACTTATAAACAATATGAAATCTGATTGAGAATTTTATTTTCTTAGAATATCTTAATATTGATAAATAAAGGAAATTCTTTATATCTTTAGCATAGAAATACAAAGTGTATGAGATTACTTAAAATGTAAAATTTTGCAACATTATAAGATATAAACTTTTCTTGAAAAGTAATTTTCTGCTCTTGTTATTCAGCAAGTAAGCAAGCATTTAGTGAGCAACTATTATTTGCCAGTCATAGTAGTACTAAGGATGTTGTTCAGTCATTTTTTAAGTTGTGCTTGACTCTTCATGACCTTCATCTAGTGTTTCCTTGGCAAAGATACTGGAGCGAAGATGCTGGAGTGGTTTACCATTTCCTTCTTCAGTTCATTTTACATATAAGGGAATTTAGGCAATCAAGGTTAAATGACTTGCCCAGACACAACTAGTAAGTGTCTGAAGACAGATTTGAATTCTGGAAGTTGAATTTTCCTGACTCCACACCTGGCATTCTATATCTTATACCACTTAACTGACTATAAAGGATCTTATGTTCTTGTGTAATGTAACCAATTCATAAACATAAAACTTAAGCTGATTCAATTTTACTGTACTGTTGCCTCTTCCTTGATACCACCAGCACAGCCAGAGAATCTATATGCTTCACACTCTCATTGCATAGAAAATGAAATTGAAATAAAATGAAGTGACTTTGCCCTTAAATCACATAGCTGGTAATCAAATTTCAAATAATATCTGGTTCCAAATCTAATGCTCTTACTAATGTATTTTCTTGTCTATTCATACAGAAAAGAGGAAGCTTCTTGAGCTTAAGAAATCAGGGAAGACCCCAAACATTAAATTCCTTGTCATTTTGCTAAGGTAAAATTTCCTTTTCTTAGTTGGGAACAGTTATTAAGTGATATGTGAGAGTGAAAATAGAAATGTATCATTAGCTCAAGTTTCACTTTTTTGGCTCATATAACAGATAGAATAGTTTTTGAAAGGCAACATAACATTTGTTTCATATGTTTCAAAACACTTTCATCATATTGAGAATTAGGTAGAACAAATGTTATTATTTTTCTTTTATAGATGAAATAATATTAATTGCTAACATTTAAAGGTTTCAAAGTACTTTAAAAGTATAATTTTATTTTTAGCTATAAAAATTCCTGGGTAGCAGGTGCTATTGTTATCAACATTTTTACCAAGGAGTAAGTAAACAGATAGACAAAGACTGTGACTTCCCTAAGAATAACAAGGCTAGTAAGATTCAAAAATGGATTAAAATTAAAATCTTCCAGATCATAGGTTTACCACTCTATATATCTTTCAGGAGAAACTGTTTCTTTTTTCCCAAAGGCACAGAACAATTAAGTGTTTAAGGTAACTTGGAACTGGCAGCATGCACATATTTAAAGACAGGAATATGATTAAAAAGAGATAAGATAATGTTCTTTCCAATAGATCTGTTCCATGCTATGTCCAATTTATTCAGACTTTATTCATGACTTCCAACTTCTTCCCATAAGAAAAAGTTCTGAGCCCTTCATGTCTGATAAACAGATTTTGCCTACCTTGCAGGTTATTGTGAGGAGCAAATGAGATATTAATTATAAAGTGAATTAGCCACCCAAGGACAGAAAGCTATGCCTGGCAGATATTATGCTTATTTTTTTCAGGTCTAGTAGAGACTGCAATGAACTTTGTTAAGTACCTACTATATAAATAGAAATACAAAGAAAAGCAAAAGATAGTTCCTGCCTTCAGGGAACTTACATTCTAATGGGGGAAGATGACTTATAAAAGGAAGGGCAGAAGGAAATAGTGTGGACAGGGAATACAACTGGAACTAGGCCTTGACAAAGAAGTGTGGCTCAACCTCTTTAAATGAACATTCAAGGAAATCTTCAATCTTTAGTCAGAGAGAAAGGCTCCAGGGAAAGGTATTGTGAGAATGTGTGAGTTCCAGGGCTGAAGAAGAATGGAAAAGTCCAAAGGAGGAGAGTTGTGTAGGAAATGCAATGAGTGCATCATTGGAACTATGAGTTGCTTCTCATTAATTCAAGACACTTGCTTTGTATGCTCTTCTCTACACAATACTTATTTATATTTTTTCCATTTGATTATTGTGTGTGTGTGTGTGTGTATTTAATGTGTAGCAAAGTAAAAGTTTTATGGGAGGAATAATTGTTGTTGATTTTCTTACTATGAGTTTTCATTAATGCTTTGAAGCAATTTTACCACTTATGTGATGCAGAAAACAAGTAAACACAGTGATGGTAGCTAGTTCACACTGATTTCAAGTTGCTGTTGATCTTAACAGCATGTTGAAACAAAGGAGCATTGTTTGGGGCACCTACTAGTTAGGTGGGGGGAATAAGATGGACTTTATGCCCTCAACTTGAAGTCCTGAACTCACATCTCCTGACTTTCAACCAAGAATTTTTTGCACTACCATAATATGAATAACAAATATTTAGAAACTTTTAACATTAAGCATTGTTCTGGGAGACATTACCATGATGCAATTGCTTTTGCTCCTATTATCAGGAAAATAAGACATTGTGTTTAAAAAAACATTTTGATTATTGATATGATTGTTTGCAATAGAAAAGGGTCAATGAGCATTCCAGGAAAAACATGATGTTAACACCACACAGGGGAGAACACTATCTTTTTACTTTTCCTATTGTTCTATGAAATTAAAAACTATAATGTGGTTTCTTATTTGTCATTGGGAGGATTAATCAAATGGTATTTTAAAAATTCATAATTCCCTGTCAAAGACATAAAAAACGATTTGACTAGGTCAGTTCTTTGTGCAGGGAAGTAAATATTTTTCATAATTTACATTGACAGATTATGGAGGAGTTGCAGGTGTTTATTGTCTGAAGACCACTTGGAATAAATGCCTTGCAGTAGATTCTAATTTTGTCATCAATGGAAGCATCATGATAATATATACATATATATATATATATATGTACATATATATATATTTGTGTGTTTTTACATAGACCTCTTCCTTTAAATATACTTTATTTAATAAAATATTAATTTTGATATATTGCATGTGTTATATTTATATTATGCATATATACATGTATACACATGTACATAATATAAATATGACATATATAATCTATACAAATTGATGATATGTAAAATATATTCATATATATATATATATATACACACACACACACATACCCAGAAGAGGCAACTATAAAACTTAAATACTATATGTTCCATGATTTAGAGTAATCATCATCATCATCATACATTTTGGGCTGAATTCTTTGTTTCTTTGTCTTTTAACCTATAAACTATCTGTTTTATTGTATTTATGGGGTAAGTGTGATAAATTAGTAACATTCAGATGCCAAACTCTTTTAAAGAAAGTAAGCCACATGGAAGAAATTCTTTTGAAACTACTAACTGTGCTCCATCAATTATAATAATTTATCACAACATATGACATTTGGATGTGTCAGAAATACAAAAATAGGGTTGACATATAATTAGGATTTCAAATTAATCACTGTCTCAATTAGACTGCTTTGTAGAACTAAAAGCAAAATGATAAATTGTACCAGGTAAAAATATGACATATTTAACAACACTGAGGAAAGAAGGAAATTTGATGTGATATGGAAGTACAATACTAAATTTCAATCATATCATCCTAAGAATAGAAAATAAAATAGTTAATACCACTATAACTTGCTCAAGTTAAAAAGAAAACATATAGATAGTAAGCGATTGCTTGTATTTGGAGTTTTATTTCATTTTCAATCTGATTAAGTATCTATTGTACATTTTTAAATATTTACAATATTTCATAATTTAAAACTTTTAACATTGACTACTGCTCCCACCAATAATAGAAAAAATTCAAATGGAAAAGGATTCAATAATTATTTTAAAGTGTCTAATATATTTTGTTTGGTCTGAATAGAAATATAAAATGATTCTTAAGCTGGGTAAGCTATACTTAAGATAGAGAATTTTAAAAATGCATAAAGTCACTCCCTAAAGGAATTTAATTATTTCAATAGATTCAAACCTGCACCCCTTCAGTCTGCAGACATATATGTCATTAGAATGATCAAATGTAATCTACCTTCAATATAATTAATGAATACAGGAAACTATAGCATGTTGCAAAGCAAAGAGTTCTGGACTTTAGAAGTAAAAAAGTGACTTTATATAAATCCTGGTTTTGCCATTGACAATTTGAACTTGGACAAAACCAATACCAATAATTAATATATTTTTTTAAAAAATTGAGTTCCCCTTATCTTTAGTCTGTCAAGTAAAGTTAAAAGATTTTGGCATATAATTTTTTATTGTATTTTGAATTTTATAATTTTCCCTTCAATCTTGCTTCCATCCCCTACACCCCCTACAGAAGTAAGTCTGATAGTTGTTTTTTTTTTAGATTTTTGCAAGGCAAATGGGGTTAAGTGGCTTGCCCAAGGCCACACAGCTAGGTAATTATTAAATGTCTGAGATTGGATTTCAACCCAGGTATTCCTGACTCCAAGTTCGGTGCTTTATCCCCTACTCCACCTAGCTGCCCCAAGTACTAACCAGGCCCGACCCTGCTTAGCTTCCGAGATCAGACAAGATCAGGCGTGTGTGTTCAATGTGGTATGGCCATAGACAGTCTGATAGTTTTTACATTGTTTGCAAGCTATACATTGATCAAAATTGAATATGTTGGGAGAGAAATTATATCCTTAAGGAAAAAACATAAAATATGAGAGATAGCAAAATTGCATAAGATAACTTTGTTTAAACTCTGTAATTCTTTCTTTGGATACAGATGGTATTCTCCATTTGTAAAATTGTCCCTGATTGTTGCACTAGTGAAATGACTAAGTCCATTAAGGTTGATCATTGCTCCCCCCTGATGCTGTTAGGGTGTACAATGTTCTTCTGGTTCTGCTCATGTTGCTCAGCATCAGTTCATACAAATCAATCTAGACTTCTCTGAATTCCCATCCCTCCTGGTTTTTAATAGAACAATAGTATTCCATAACACACACATACCACAATTTATTCAGCCATTCAGCCAATTGATGGACATTCACACAATTTCCAATTCTTTTTGGCATATAATTTAATGTCTTTTGCAAAAGGTGACACAGTGCTTTCCCAATTTTAGTCTATATTATTCCCTTCAAGTGCTTCCAACTGTAGCCAAACTTTTTGTCTCCCTATCATTTTCCCACCTCCATACATTTGCTCATGTTACAACTGTCAAAATGAACTCTTTCCCTTTTGATTTATTTTAAATTGTTTTAATAAATCTACCATGATCTCCACATTCAAATCAATAACAATCTTTCCAATGCCATAGGAATTCTAATCTCACAGGGTTATTCTTATGTACTTACCATCTCTCATTCTCCTACTAGAACATGTAGGAGTCAAATCTTATAGATTTCAAAAGTTCCTCAGTGATCAGAAGAATTCTATATTCAATGGATGATGAAGAACTATTTATTGAACTAAATCATCTATTTACATAAAACTGATGAATAAGAGAATAAACTTTTTAGAATGTAGATGCCAAAAGATGACAAACCTGTTTCTATGATATTTTGTAAAGAAATTATGACATTTTTTGTAAAATTTTTATATTAAATTTATGATCAATATGAATTTAATATCAAAAGTAATGGAATTCATAATTAAAATATCTATAGAAATTCACCATCATTAGGGAATGTTAAAATTAATTTTATTTTTGAATATTTTTCATTTAAATTAAACTTTACACTAGATTAGAATTATGATGTCCAATGTTTTTCAATTTTGAAATATTTTCTCACACTAACTAGATTATAGAAACCATTTGATTCAGTTAAAAATAGTCATAATAAAAATCTATAACTTAGAACAAACTGCTTGGGTTTTATGAAGGTAGATAATAAATATTTATCTCTGTGAAAAATACTGTAAAATATTTTATGATAAGAATGGTGGTAGCTGCTTGTTTATTAAAATTATCTAACATTTATAAATCAAGACAACTGTTAGAGCCGTCTTATAACATTTTATTCTTATGCTAGAGAAATAGGATTGATGGGAACCCTCAAAAGAATACTTTATCATTTGTCATGGGGCAAATTTTAGATTGACATTAACAGTAGATTTTGAGAGTTGAGAGGAGTGTCGAACCATATTCTAAAATATACTGAACTTTTTCACTGACTGTTCCCTTATACTTGGATTGCTCTCATTCCCAAGCTCTGATTCTTGGAGCTTTTTAAGACTCAGCCCAAGTACCATGTCTTCTACTGGAGCTGTCCTACTCATCCCAGATACTAGAGTTATCCCCCTCCAAGGTTACCTGCCTTTTGCTCTGTATCTCTATTGCATATTCTGAATTATATATGTATGCTGGCTTCCGTATTAGAATGTAAACTCTTTTTGGGCAGAGACAAATTTTTCTCTTTCTATATAAATCACTAGTATTTATCAAAATTGTTTGATACTGGTGGAGATACCTGGAGAAAGCTTTAGTGTAAAATTCTGAAGGTAAAGAAAACAAAGGTCACATGGAAGAAAGATTAGTCTTGTTCTCTTTGAACACTTGGGGAAGAAGTAGGAGCGATGAGTAGAAGTTTTAATGAGACAAATTCAGGCTTGATGTCAAAGGAAAATAATTCTGACCATTAAAAACTACCCCAAAGCTCTTGAAGAGCCTAGGAACCTCCTTATTGTGGGTTTTCAATTATTGTTCTTGTGTGTTGTAGAGAATAGTCTTTCAATAATGACTTGCCTCAATGTCCACTGAAGTTCCGATGAAATTTGAAATACTGTGATTAAGTAAAGGACTACCTATTAAGTGGAATTAGGTTAAATTTGTTCCATTTGGCTCAAGAAAGCAGAGTAAGATGAATAGATGGACAAATGGTGAGTGATTTAAGAATTGCACAGTATCATATAACAGCTAGAGCTTTGTATTTTAAAGTAAAAAAAAAACAGTTCAAATTTTACCTGAGGTATTTCCTAATTGTGTGGCCTTGAACCTCAGTTTTCTCACCCATGTTGTGAAAAATCAAATACAATAATTTTATTTAGTGCTTTGCAGGCCTTAGAGAACTATTTGTCAGTTAAGTGTATCCTTGCACTTAATCTCTTTTCTCTTTAAAATGAGAATAGTCCTTACTTCACAGGATTGTTAAAAATCAAATGAGATGCCCTTTGCAAAACTTAAAACACCATATAAATACTAGCTATTATTATGCACAGTCTTTAGTCATTGAATTTAAATCCAGTCTCAGATACTCCCTAGTTATTTGATCCTGGGAAGTCACTTGATCTCTGTTTGTCTCAGTTTTCTCATCTATAAATGGGGATAATAGCAGCATCTACATTGCAGAGTTCTGTGAATCAAATGAGATAACATTTCAGGTTAAAAATAGCACAGTGCCTGGTATATTATATACATACACGCATACATACATATACACATACATGCATATATATATATGCAAACATATATAAAATGAATAATAAATAAATAAATATATTTTCCTTTTCCCCTTCAGCCCTGTAGAAAGTTCTTATTTTTCATCTCAACAAGGGTTAGGGTCAGGGGTATGCTGGTGAATCCTTAACAACTGATTCACTTTTTGGAAAATAAAGTATGCATAACATATTTTCCATTTATCTGCATTTTTAATATTTTCTCTGTCACTGACCTTTAGCCAGAAAATATTCAAAAATAAATTAAACCTTTATTTGTAGTGCTTGCTGCTTTTTAAGGCATAGATATTTACATGGAAAATTTATCAGAGGAAGAGGGAGCTGGAAGAAGGGCTGGTGATCTAAAAGAATCTCTTTTCCCAGGATTATTGATCATAGGGGCACAATTGGTCATTACTTAGTGTTGACAGAGGTGGTATGATGGCAGATCTTTTCTTTACTCCACTTCATGATAGTTGTAAAGACCAAGCTAGAACCAAGCAAGAAAAGTGATCTGAAATAGAATTGCTATTACAAGATTTCTGATAGAACAATATTGATCTACAACATCATTTAGTAATTTTTTAAAATTGCTTCATTTATTCAGTCTTTCTAGATCATGAACTTACATTTGAGACCAGACTTTATGTGACCAAATATTTTTGGTTACATAATGAATTCATAAACTTATATAAAGCTATACAGTTGTGTTAGGAAGAAAGGATGAGGGACTTCCATTTGGGGGGTGTACTGATATTGTTTTCTATTAACTAGTATCCCAGGGATTATTGATTCTGTAGAATACATTGCATCAGTGGGATGTTTGAAGTCCCTGAAACTCCTGAAGTCTCTGCAATCTGTTTCACTGTCCTAGGAACACACATCTTTTCTGAACTATCAGAGCTGAAAAGACACAAGTTGAGCTAGTTGTGCATGGACTGACAGCAGAAGGTCAATTAGTGGATTTAGTTTTAATCCATTTAAAGGTAGGAGGTACTTCATTAATTTGGGATCACTTTAGAAGTCATCTCATCATAGTTGTAATTTAATCTTATTATTCTAGGTAATTCTGAACTATCAGAGATCAGAATTACCTAGAATAATAAGATTAAATTACAACTATGATGGGACTTAGCATGAGGAAGTTTTCTCCGCAGTCCATTTATCTGATTCAGCTTGGTCCTAGCATCAAGCTTCCCCAAACACTGGGACCATGAAGATATATTCAATTGTAACCCAAGACCTCTTCACTTAAGGGATGGTGATTTGGAAGAGATTAAGGAATATTCAGAGGAAGAAATAAGCTGTTTGCATGCTAAATATATAGTCAAAAGGAGAAAAAGGTTTTAGAAGCTTGGTTGATTCATTTAAAGGAATGGAAATAGATACTGATTTAAAAAAAATAAGTCTGAACTTCCTAAATTGCAGGAACCTAACTGAGAACTTTCTGTTGCAAGTCCATGTTGACATTTTATAAAGAGATATAATATGAATATTATGAATGATAAAATATGACATAATAGGAAATCTCTAGTTCTATTCACTGTTTGGTCAGTAATCATGTAGGTTTAGCTTTCTTAAGCCTAAAATCCCAATGTGATCTCTTTTGATCTATAAGAATGTATTGTGTTCTTGATTTGCTATATAGTGTTATTCTTGTTCAGTCATGACTGATTCTTTACAAGAACAATTTGCAAATTCCTTTTCTATGTAAATTTATAGATGAGAAAACTCAGGCAAAATGGGTTGTGATTTTCCCTCAGTTACACAGGTAATAAGTGTTGGAGGTCCCATTGAACTTTTTGTTTGTTTGTTTGTTTTTAGGTTTTTGCAAGGCAACTGGGGTTAAGTGGCTTGCCCAAGGCCACACAGCTAGTTAATTATTAAATGTCTGACTCCAGGGCAGGTGCTTTATCTACTGAGCCACCTAGCCACCCCCCCTCCATTGAACTTTTGAAAGAAGAGTCTTTCTGCCTCCAGGCCCAACAAGACCTGGTCTCCTTATAAACATGTTAACTCAAATATCATTAGAGCTAAACAATTAAAGAGTCCTCATGTCTTAAAGAATTTGCTTACTATGCACCTTCTATTTCTTATTCTTCTGGAATTGGTTGATAACTTTAGAAATTTAAATGAAGGGTTAACCACCTTGAGTAAACATGCTCAAGTAGTTCTGCCCTCTCTGATGGCCTTCTAAAAAAGGACAAATGACAAGAGATTTTGTGTGAGTGTGAGTTAAAATTGTGTTTTTAAAACAATGGGTTGAAAAGAAGATTGATAATTCAGTTTAGAAAAATAGCTACACAAGAAGTAGAAAGAGACATTTATGTCTTTGTTCCCAGAATATGCTCACTTTCCACTTACTCTCTTTTACCTTAATCTTGTGTTTTTTATCAGGATCTTGTCAAGGGTAGGACCAAGATCTTGACTTAGTAACAAAAGAGAATCAAAGAGGCTATGTGCAGGTGATGGTTTAAAGAGAAGAAGGTGAGTCTCAGAATTTTATAGGCCTGCTGAAAAATGTCAGGGAAAATTTATCTATATGTATTCAACTCGGTTTAGATACAAAATTACTACAGTAGTAATGGTTTTAAGGAGAGACACCATAAGACTGGTTGGTTGGTTTTTGTCTTTCATTACCAAAGACCACCAAAATGACATCACTATGATAGTGCAATTTATGGTGCATCCAACTGTGGCTGATCACCTCCTACAAGCTCTGAATGTTCTACTACAGATCAGGCACAAGTAGTGCAGGTGAGTCATTGGGGTAATTACTCTAATTTTATACTTTGAGGTACTTCAATTCTGCCTTGCTCTTGGAGCACAGCACTATCTTTGATGAGGGTGTATCATGCTGGGCAGTACTGTGCCAGTGTCTCCAATACTGCCCAATCAATTCCAAAGTTCTTGTTAGGGGGGAGGTTGTTCCAGGGCACTGGGGTTAAGTGACTTGCCTAAGGTTACACAGCTAGGTAATTATCAAGTGTTTGAAGCTGAACTCAGGGCTCCAGGGCCAGTGCTCTATCCACTGTTCCACCTGGCTACCCCAATTCCAAAATTCTTGAGAGAGACCTAGAGAGTGTCCTTGTACTACACTCCAGCTAAAGGTAAAAGAACAACCAATAGTGAACCTAATGAGGAAAAGTTTTATTGAGTTTGTGATGAGTAATGTCAGTTGAGATTATTATTTACTTATCTTAGCCCATTATAATGGGGACAGTTTTTTAGAAGTCTGTTGGTTTTCCTAAACTATTGTACACTATTGACATCAACATCATCAGATCCATGAACATATTATTGAGACTGATGCCCTTATATCAAACAAGCATCTCAGTAAATGGGCATGGCCAAGGTATAATCTAAGTCTGGGCCCAATGATGTCTTCCATGAAAGTTTAGTAGTGGTGACATTCCCCCATTTAACTATGACGTGCTTCTGAGGATATGAATATTCTGAGTTGCTTTTAAGCTTGACTTATTGCAGACTTGGCATTCCTTTGTTGATCATCCACTAAAGACATCTCTGTTTCCAGAGTTCCTGAAATATAGGTACTCTGAACAGTCCTCCAAGAAGGATGTTACTATGAAACTATTTGAGTGATAGGGAGTCTGAAAGTCCAACTACTGGAAGATCACATTCCCTTTTGTAAAAGTAGGACCAACAGTAGTGCTGGATAGGACATGTCTGTGTTTTTGGTCAAGAATTAGCTATACCTTTGGTCAGATGAAATAATACTATGGACACAAGTTTTCTCTATGGAAAACCTCACTCTGATATTTTATCTGACCAAGAGTTTCTATTTCTGAAAAGAATCTTCTCCTCAGTCTTGTGGTTAACATTCTTTCTGGATGATTTAGACAAGTCTAAGAACCTAAGAAATAAAAAAAAAAAACTTGCCTTAGCATAGACCATCTGGTAAATAGCAGAGTTGGTAATCAAGTTGTTAATCAACTCTGCTTCCAAATTGTGTATTTTCTCTATTTCTATTAATGTTGTTTGATTTTCATTCTACAAAAAGAGCACAAATCAAGAAAACTGGAGATGGCCTTAGACATGAGGTAATCAGCGTTAAATGACTTGCCCAGGTTCATATAGCTAGCAAGTGTCAAGTGTTTGAGGCTGGATTTGAACTCAGGTTCTCCTTACTCCAGGACCAGTGCTCCAACCACTGTGCCAGCTAGCTGTCCTGCCTCTATCAATAAAGATATTCAGATTCTCAATGATCACTTTCATGGGATGTATTAGAAAGGATGCCTATTAATTTCCAAGACTGGATTAGTTGAGATCTAAGAAGAACTCAGAAAAGTCTAACATGATGTCTTTACATTATAAGATGTTGGGATGTTATGATGTTTATTATTAATAATAATAACAAATTTGCCAAATAATCTTTCCCTGAAAATAATCCTTTAATATATTATTTAAAGAACATCTGAATCTTTTAACAACCTTATTATTAAAATCATTCTACTTTCAGTTGAGGTTATCTTCAATATAATTTCTTTGTGAGAATCTGCTTCCTATAATTTGTACAATGTGTTTTGCTGTTAGTTGCATTGCTGAGATTTTTCAGGAGCTCTAAGGATTTTAACTTTGACTTCTTTTGGGGATGTCACACACATGTAGTGAAATCCTAGGAAGCTTTTAGATTTTTCTAAACTATCATTGCTATAGAGAAATGGGCCTAGAGATATGTGAGGGCCCTTGCTCTCTTCTTGAATTTTAAAAGGCTTTTGTAGTTATAATAATTAATGATTAGAATATATTCATATTTACCTTATAGAATACCTGGAAGGAATATATAGTCCAAGTTGAATATTGTTCATAATGAAAGAGTCAACAAATAATCTTCATTTTTGATTGATATTAACCACAGAGTAATATTCTGTGATGAGCTGAAACCAATTCTACATCATTAATAAAATAACATTTCCATTTCTGACATAGTCATTCAAAGATATATTTCATTTGTCATAGTATATTAATTCTAAAACTGTCAAAATTGCCTTAATTCCTGTATCATAACACATTTTAATTATACTGACATTATTTGTTCTACATGCTTCAATAATTCACTACCTTCATCACTGATTCTTTATAACTGTGTAACTGTAAGATGGATTTTACAAGTCTTTGGCATCCTGAATATAGGGCATATGCTTGGTAATAGAGACTTTCTACCTTGTCTAAGAAAAGGAATCTTTTTGTAAATCTAAAAAATTAATTTTTGATTTTGTCTTAGATCTATTAAAATGGGATGTGCCAGTAGGTGAAGGATCTGTGATAACTTTCATCCCTAAATTCTAAGTCCTATTTGGCTGAGATACCTACAGGAAAAGTTACTTGCTAATAGATACCCTAGTTGTATGATCCAGGACAAATCACTTAACTTTGTGATTTAGTTTCCTTATCCATAAAAAAGAGGTTAACAATAGCACCCACCTCACAGAGTTCTATGGATAAAATAAGCTGATATGTAGAACACTTTAAAATCCTTAAGGAGTTAAGCAAGTTTTGCTTATTTTTAATCATTATTATTAATTACTCTAAATTTTTTATTTTTTTTAAGGCAATGAGGTTAAGAATAACTTGCCCAAGGTCACATGGCTAGGCAATTATTAAGTATGTGAGGCAATATTCATTATTATTAGTTATACAAGTAGTCAGAGATAGGATTTGAACCCAGAGCTTTCTTACTTCAAGTGAAATATGCTTCTATGCTACTTCTATATTAGAGATGAATATTCAGTAAAAAAAATTTGTTTCAGAAGTACAAGTCCCAAATAAGTAACTTTATTTGTGAAATTCTAAATTATATGATTGCAATAGCAGAATTCTTTTTTCCCATAGAATATTTTTGCTTCAATTGTATTGAATGATCCATAATTTTTTATGCTCCAAAAAGCTGAAAAACTTATTAGGGAAATCAAATTAGAAACATTAATTTGTTAAGTGACACTTTTCTCATTTTTCTTCTCATTTCCATTGCATCAGGAGAGTTGCCTTTGAAGGGAAGCTCTATTTGGACATAAAAGTGAGAGGGGGTTTGGTTAACATAGCTCACTTGTAGTTCTGCGTGAATACCATATGCTCCAAGTAACTTTCAGATACTCCTCCCACTCTACCCACCCAGAATGGTGGGAATTGAGAGGTGCCTGCACCTATCCTTGCAAGCCATTCCCTTAACTAATTGATATAGACTTCTAGAGAAATGAATGGGATTTGCAATAAATGTTATACTTAACCAGTGAAATGGGAAAATATCTGATAAAGATGTGAGATGTTTTTGATCTGATCTTGTATTTCATGTTGACTTTTGTTCAAAAATAGGAAGAAATTCCCAGATGGCATTTTTTCTCAAGCTTCCTCAGAGAAAAATGTAACTAAAGAAGGAGAGACTGTCCCTCTTTTGATATTCAATATAAAAATTTTATGAAAGCTACAAATGATGTAGCTAGAGATCTGGCTATGCCACCAATCAGTATTGTTGATCCTGTTAGCCCAAGTAATGTTTACCAAACAACAGTGTAGATAGAACTAAATCATATGCTTGTGAAACAAAACAGATTTTAAATCCATTTTTCAAGAAAGGAAAGAAGAAAGCAGAAAATTTAAAGTACCATCTTAAGAAGATTTCCAAATTATCAAAGCAATTCTTAAAATCCATAGTGAAATTTAAAATACTAAGAACTAAAGAAACACACAACTTCTATTTAATTTGGTTTTAAAAGTGCCAGTCTATGGTAGCAATATTATTACTGCAACCTGACATTTGCATAGATCTTTTTTTTTTTGCAAGGCAAATGGGGTTAAGTGGCTTGCCCAAGGCCACACAGCTAGGTAATTATTAAATGTCTGAGATCGGATTTGAACCCAGGTACTCCTGACTCCAGGGCCGGTGCTTTATCCACTAGGCCACCCAGCTGCCCTGCATAGATCTTTTAAATTGCAAAGTGCTTTAAAAATCGCTTATTTGATCCTTATTTGTGAATGAAGTAATTACTTTCTCAGTTCTTCAGAGAAAGAAATTGAGGCTCATTAAGATTGTCTTGCCCAACATTATATGAAACATTGTGTGATGATTAATTATGATGGACTTACTCTTCTCACCTGTACAAAGATCAAAGACATTTCCAAAGAACTTTTGATGGTAAATATCATCTACATCCAGACAAGGAACTATGGATTCTGAATGCAGACCAAAGCATACTATCTTCAGTTTTTAAAATTTGTGTTGTTTTATGTTTCTTCCCTTATGTTTTTTTTCTCTTTGTATTGATTCTTCTTTCACAATATGTTAATATGGAAATGTGTTTAACATAGTTATACATGTATAACCTGTATTAGATGACTCTCTATCAAGAGGAGTGTGGAGGAAAGGGAAGAAGAGATAAAAATGTAGAACTTAAAATGTTACAAAAATGACATGAAAACTATCTCTGCATGTAATTGGAAAAATGAATAAAAATGTATTTAGAAGAAAAAAGATTGTCTTGTTCTGTCACATTAGTATTAAGTGGCTAATTCATAAAGAGTTTATTACCACAGAAATTCTTTTTCAGCTCTCTGGAGGAGAGACAAGAAAGTAGGAAGAGACTAAGTAATAAAGGAAGTGAGGGAGGGAAAAAGGAGTGAAGAATATATTAGTTGCTTAAATATTTTACAAATTTTATCTCATTTGATTTTCACAATAACCCTGAGAAGTAGGAGCCATTTTGCATTTAAGAAAATTGAGGTAAATAGATGCTAAGTAACTTAAACAGAATCACACAACTAATAAATTTCTGAGGAAAATTTAAATTTATTATGGATCAGGCACTGGGCTAAAAGTCTTTCTGATTCCATGTCCAATGTTCTATCCATTTCACTACAAACACTTAAAAATACTGAACCTACTAAGTACACAAGATTGTTAATACTGCTTTCTTAAAATACTAACAAGTCTTCTGAAAATACTGCGACTTTCTTTGTATTCTCTGCAATTAGCACAGTGTCTGGCCATATTGTTGGTGACTAATAAATGTTTGCTGACTTAACTTGGCAAAAACACTCAATATTCTATAATTAAAACTCCAGTATTTAGGATAAACTCTTAAAAACATTCCATTTCTGTTAATTCAAATAACAACATTGTTTGAATTAAACTCTCTTTCCTCCTTTCATTAGCTAAAAGACATCACCACTGACATGAGTTCTTTTGGAGCACTCAGTCTAGAGTCAGAACTTCAAATATGATCTCGGAAAGTTCTAGTTTTGGCATCATGGGCAACTCAACTACTTTTTGGTTCAGTTTTTTTCATCTGCAAATTGGGGATAATAGCAACTTGTCTTGCGGGGTATTATAAGGACGTATTAATATAAGAATTGTAAAGTGTTTATCACAGTTCCTGTTGTTACTATTCAACCATGTGCATGAAGATTATAAGCTTCATGAATTGTTGGATAGAGGCAATGTAAGTCCTTGCAAGCTCCCCATTCTCTCTTACTGTACCAGTCTTGTTGTTCCACAGGGATAGCGATAGGGCTTGGACATTTGGAGTTGTTAGAAGCAGAGATGAAATCCAAATCTTGGTGACCCTAGGCTACTCTCACCTACCTCAAAATATTGTCCTTTTTTTGTTCCAATTTGTATGAAATTCAATTTCAATCACAAATATTTACTCCTCTCCTCATTTATTTACTGTGTGAAATGCATTCATAAATGTGAAGTATTGGAGAGATAATGATAAAGAACACCTAAGTTCTCAAGCACCTCATGTTTTACCTGGGATATGAGAAATACACAGAGAAGTATAACATCATGTAGAAAGTAATGATAGAAAATGAGAGATCCAAATGATTTTGGTAAATTTGAATATGAAATAAACTTTTATTTTAGGAGATAAGGGAATACTTCATAAGTGACATCATGTATATATATCTATATTATATGCAATCATAAATATAGAAAATCATAATTTCATTATCATTAGTTTGCTATGAAATAGCTGATGTATATATCAAATTCTGTATAATCTTGTTTTAGAGGCATTTTCACATAATATATTCATATTATGAAAAGTTTTAAGCAGTAAAGTTTTTTCTTCTTGTTGCTTAATTGTTTAGATCAGCCAGTAAGCCAATTAGCATTGATTAAAGATTTTGTGTTTCAGGCACTGTGCTAAGTGCTAGAGTTATAAAGAAAGGTCAAAAATCATCACTGCTCTCAAGGACTTTGCAATCTAGTGGGGGAGACATGCACAAAAGGATGTAAACACAAGATTTATATATATATGCTGAATAAGTTGTGGTAGTCTTAAAGGGAAAGCATTAAAGATATGGAGGTCATAAAAAAGATTCTTTCAAAAGGTGCAACTTTTGCTGAGACTTGAAGGTGAGCAGGGAACAGAGATGAGGAGAACAGGAGCTCCAGGTATAAGAGATAGTGAAATTGTTCAATTAAGGGATAATGAAAACAAAGGGCCCCATAAGTCCTTTTAACTGTCAGAGAATAGAATATCTTGGGTAAATATCAAAATCATGGTTATACAATCACAAAATCACATAATTGGTGTTTGAAAAAAAGCATCAAAGGTCATTTAGTCTAATCTACACCCCCAAAAGAATCTCTATCAAACTCTATATGAGAAATTGTCATCCAGTTTTTTACTTAAGACACCTGAGGAAGAGAAGTTCACCACTTCTTGAGGCAACTCATTCTAATTGTTTGTTTGTGTTTGTGTGTGTGTGTGTGTGCGCGTTTCCCTTAAAAATAAGCCATATTTTTCTCTTCAACATCTTTCATTGCTCCTAATCCTACTGGAGCTAATAAGAACAAAACCATCTTCTACATAACAGTCTTTGAAATACTTGAAGACAAATATAATGTCTCCATATCATTCTTCTCTTGTCCAGGTTAAACTTCACCAAAGTTCCTTTATACTGATCCTCATATGAACTTGGTTATTCTTGTCACATATGCCATTTTTTTGCATTCTGTCTATCTTATCTTATAATTCCTAAATTGTAGTACCTAGGATTATGCACAATTGTAACCTGAGTCAAGTTAAATATGGAAGTTGCAACTCATTGTGGTCCAGAATACACATGAAGAAATCTTTTGTAGAAAACCACCATCTCATCCTGCCCCACCTATCTATCTTATACTTGTGAGGTTCATTTTGTGAACCCAAGAGTAAGTTTTTATATTTGTCCAATGGTCTTTCATCTTATTGGATTTTCCCCGAGGTTCTAATTAATCAAGATCTTTTTGAATGTTTCTCCTATCTTCCAGGGTGTTAGCTAAACCTGCCAGTTTGATACCATCTGATAAGAATTCCATGTATTATTTTATCCATATTATTGACAAAAATGTTAAAAAGCACAGGGTTAGTCACAAATTCCAGGGACTGTTCTGCTGGAGATCTTTTACCACATTTAAATTAAAGCATTTACTACTATTCTTGGATTTTTACCATCAAGTTATAGATCCATCTAATTAGATTAGCTTAGCTATTAGACAGAGAACTTTATATCAGGAATCTATCTGTGCTTACCCTGTCATAGAGCAGGTAATTAACAACTGATTTTTTGACTAGAATACTTATATTATTATCCAGTCTACATCTGATTATAAAATTAGAATAAAATTATATATATAATATGTACATATATAATATTAAAATGATACATTTTATCAAATGCTATGCCAAAATCTAGATAAACTCTATCCGCCACTTCTTCCAGTTTTATTCTGAATATAAAAGAAGTGAGGTTAGCCTGGTTTGATTTGTTCCCCGATGAAGCTCTACTGGTTCCTCTACTTGGTGCAATGGAAAAAATGTTGAACCTAGAGTCAAGAAGACTTGAGTTTGAATCCAGTCTTAGACAATTATTAGCTGTGTGATCCTGGAAAATCTCCTAACCTCTGTTTGCCTCAGTTAATTCATATAGAATGGAAACAATAATTTCACTTACTTTTCAGAATTTTTGTGAGAATAAAATGAGATATTCACAAGGCACTTTATAAACCCTTAAGCACTATTTAATGCAAGATATTATAATTCTCTTTCTAGCTATGTTGTTTTTATTTTTATGAATTTTAATTAAACTTTTTTTAACATTACTCTGTAGAATTTTCAATGCTAGGTCTTGTTCAACTTGATTTGGATGGCTCTTTATCAGCCCTAGAAAATAATAAATTATTATGGAAGGTTTAGGCTTTCTATTCCCCTTTCAGGCTTAATATAGTATTAGATTTGGACATAGAGTTGAGTGTACGAAACTAATGCACCTGGGAGTAAGCTGATTCAAGTCTAGTTAAATTGCAGAATAAATAACTGAACAGAACTGAAGAAAAATGTCTTCTGATAACCTCTGCCATGAGGAAGGCACATGGGAAGAGGCAGATAAATTCCACATATGCTAGACATAGGAGAACAGCTGGCCTGGAGAATCTTACAACTTAATCCAAAGGATGGTGGGACTACTTGTTGATAACAGCTGCTGTTGATTCTGCTGCCAGTAATTATTTCTGCTTACTTTTTTGTGGGTTGTGTTTCTATCCTGTAACTAATAATATTTTCAGTTGGCACCTGAATCATAAGGTATTAATTTGTTGAATTCTCAACTTCTCATGAGAGATTTACCCATTGGTAAATGGTTTACCCATTGTCAACCCAAATATTCTCTTAGGATCCCTAGTATTCTTCAAGAGTCACATCAAGAGCTCTCTCTACATGACATGTTTCTTGATCTTGTGATGCAGGTGCCAAACTGTGTGCATATAGAAGAATATATATTACCCTTTGCTGAAAAAATTGAGACCATTCTTTGTGATATCCTAGGAATTATAATGAGTAACAAAATTGATTCAGAGTAAGTTATTATGGGGGTAGATAGGTGTCACAGTGGATAAAGCATCAGCTTTGGAGTCAGGAGGACCTCAGTTCAAATATGAACTCAGACACTTAATAATTACCTAGCTGTATGACTTTGGGCAAGTCACTTAACCCCATTTGCCTTGCAAAAGCAAATAAAAAAAGTAACTTAATGTTGCATATAATAGTAGTTTCAAGAGCAAAATATATCAGCATTTTCAAATTCCAAGGTGGTCATTATAAATTTTAAAAAAATACCTGAAATGTTACTTACAACTAATCCTACTCAGAAATCTTAATGTCATGTGATTCATTTTACCCTGCAGTCAAGTGTGGTAGTTGAAGTGAACTAAATATATTAGTTTTCCATACTATATCTGGTGGAAAAAGGACAGGACCTTATGAATAGGGGTTACCAGCACTCCTAAGGAGGGGAAAACTTGTTCATTATCAGAATTGATCTTGTAACTGGTTATTATTCTTTCATTTTGTGATTGGGAGACCCAGTCTAAAAATTAAATAAATTGAAAAACCTTACCTCTTTAATAAATATTGTATATGTATATTGTATAGATAGGTAGATAGATAGATATAGAGGTAAAATATAATTAGATATATGCATATAATGTTGGGTTGGTTGATTTGTGATATTCATTGTTTAATTAACCAGTGTTTAACAATAGTTGTATTCAAACAGGTAGAGGAAACCTAGTCAGATCTAAGGCATCTTTTTAAAATTATCCGTGAGTAGAGAATGGATTGTTGTTGAGAGTTTGGAGCATATGGAAGGTATTGAAGAGAGATATTGAGGAGAGGAACCAATGAGATTGTATTTATTAAGTGCTTAGCATATTGCCCAGCAAATAGAAAGTGTTAAATAAATGTTTGTTTGCTTGTTCTACCCTCTTCATTGGCTCCTCAGACATCATAGAGCAGGAAATCTTGACTGAGCAAAGTTAAAAGAAAAGGTCAACTTTTCCCCCAATTTCTCCTTCATGGATTGAAATGTTGACTCATTTTCCCATTTGACAAAAACAATTACAAGGGGAAAAAATCAGAACAAATTTATGATTTCAAGTTATCATTATCCATTATTCAAGACAGGAAAACTAAAATTAACCTTGATTTTATACCCATCCCTGCTATATAAGAAGTATGCTTTGCTTATAAGAGCAAAATCAATTGAGAAGGTTTTATTTGTCCAATATTGCAAAGCAATACTAATTAATATTTTTAATTGAGAATAGGGAAAGTCAGATAGAAGTAATGAATTGATAGACTACAATTTGAGATTTTCATAGAACAGAATCATTTCCCTATACATTATCTTTAGTCTCTTCCCATTCTCACCTTCATTATCTTTTAAAAATAGAATAGCAAAATATCATTACCTTCTCACACCATGAAGTATGAAAATGAAGTCATTTCTAAAGTATATAGGCAAACTTTTAAAATGTTTTACTAAAATGGTTTAATTCCCAATGATTTTATACCCTCTATGTAGTCAGCCAGCCTAATTCTATTAAATAGGCTCATATTAAGTTGTTTTTCTTTTACTCTCCAAGAGGAGCAAGTGAATTGAATTTACATGAGACATATCTGTGAGTCATCAGTTTCATTTTCTTCTTTAGTGTGGCCCCAGTTTCAGTGGTAAGACTTGGTGTTTTTAAGTTGAGGTCTTTCCCAGGTCTCATTATTGCATTCCGTAAATAATTAAAGACTTAAGTAAAGATCAGGCATGAATGGAAGCAAAAGATAGCCTAATTTGCCTTCACAAAAATATCTGGGAGGGGAAGACCCTAAGAATTTAACAGAACAGAATAACTATTTATTAAGCTTTTATTAAGAATTATTAATATAATTGTTACCTACGATGTTATTTATTAAGTACCTATGATACAGAAATGTCTATGATGTGTCATACATACCACTTGCAGGTTTGTAGAGCATTCACATATATAATTTCTTTTGAACCTCATAATAATTGTGATATATGTGATTTGCAGAACAGGAAACTGAAACTCAGAGATGAATTGAACAATTACAAAGCTAGAAAGTATTAGAGCTAGAATTAAAATCTAAACCTTTCTTAAACAAAGACAAGTATCTTATAATAAAATAAAAATCAATAAAATATGAAATATTTGGAGAGGTTAATGAAATAAAATAATTTTTGAGATTAGACAGATTATTTTTCATTTCCTCAGGGTAAAAATAATAGAAATGGTGTAGGAATGAATACTGCTCTCTGTAATCATGGATTATTGCTCTCTGAATTAGCAGAAAGCATCACAAAGGAAGGAAAAATTCATGTAGTAATGCAAGTCAGAGCTTATTCTGAAAATTATAAACTTGTAGGTCCCTGGTGGTCAAATAAGTTAACTGCCCAAGGTCAGTTAGCCAGTGCATGTCAAAAACAGGAGTTGTATCCATCTTTTCTTGACTTTCAGACTAGCTTTCTAGTTTTGATTTTGTGTTGTCTCCTTTTAAAGATATAACAGTTGACATTTATACAGAATAATGTGTGAGAAATGCTTGAGAAAAGATTTTTTCTATAAAAGGCACTATGTAATAATATGAATAGGAAAAAATTTTCCAAGACAGAAGAGGTAGAATTTATTTTACTGAAAATGGCATAATCAAAAAAAGTTTTAAACAGCAGATAGATTTAAAATGTAAAAAGAGACTAAGATCAAGAACAATGTATCAATAAATGACAGGAATTGAGACCTTCCACGGTGCATGATTTTGGCATAGTGCAAGCATCACAGAGTAACATATGTATAGAAGCAATTGGAAATTCTCTCACTAATCTGAAATATCAGAAAACAGAATTTCCAAGATATTAATGTTCTCTATTTCAACTTTTATAATATTCAAAATAGGAAAAGTATAATTCTGGGTAGTAGAAAGAACATGACTAGGAATTCAACATACAAAAACAGATCGATTATTACCCCGAGGTTGCAGGAGGGAAAGGAAAGGCAAAATTTAGAGCTAAAAACCCTTAAGAAAGTTAAAAATGTTTTAACATGATTGGGGAAAATAAAATGCTGTAATAAAGGGAAAAGTTCTTTAATTAGATTTAAGGAGTATTAGTAATAATATTATTTCATATTTCAACCTGCATTTGTTCTGTTGTTTAATGAAGTTTATAAAATGTTTTTATTCAAAAAATGAAAAAGTTATTAATATCATGACAGATCATCTTGAGAGATGATACAGAAGAAATCAGTTTCTTCTAGTTGATGTGGAATAGTGAACAATGACTTTTGATAAACTGTAATTATTATAGAATTTCAACTTTCGTTATTCTGTATTGGACAAACAAGAAAATTTCCATTTGTAAAGAACAAGAAAAGAGAAATATTTCTAAAACTGAAATTGCTTTAAAGTTTTATATGAGTGTAGAATGTGTGCACACACACACACAGATATATATATATATATATATATTAGTTCCAAAACTGTCTTGCTTGTCTGATCATTAAAAATATTTATTATAATATTCGATTCTTTCTTCTATTGTCTGTTTTGAGGAAAATCACACTCACTTTCTCCCACACTCTTCACATTCCCCTTCTAAACAAAAAAGTCCAAAATAAATATACATAACCAAGACAAATTCCCACATTGACCATGTCTGAAAATGAAAGACTTTTTCTAAACATATAATCTTTTAGTGTCAAGAATTGGCAAGTATTTGCTTTTTGGAGTCTGGGTTAATCACTACATCAATCAGGATTATTTTAAAGTTGTTTTGTCTTTAGCATGTTGTGGTCATTTTACAAAATCATTCTATTTGTGTTCACTTCATTTTTTTCTTTAGTTAACTTAGTCTTACCAAGTTTCCCTAAGTCCATTCCCTCTATAATTTCTTATGGTGCAATAATAAACCATTATATTAACATTCATAATTTTCTCAATCATTCTCCATTTGATTGATGCTTCCCTTGTGTATAGCTCTTTACTACAATAGAAAGTGTTGCTTTAAGTATTTTTGTACACATGGAACATCTTCTTTCCTTGTTTCATATGATTCCCAGTAGTGCTTTTTCTATAGCAATGGTTACAAACAATTTTGTGACCTCTAGAGTCACAAATTATAATTCCACCAACAGTGCATAGTGCACCTATTTTCCCATAAGCCTTCTAGCAATTGTCCCTTTTCCTTTTTGACATCTTTGCAGACCCAATCGATAGATATAAGGCAGAATCTCATATTTATTTTACTTTGCATTTCTAGTAATATTAGTAGTCTAAATCAATTTTTATCTGCTTGGATTTTTTCTTGCATTTTTTTACTTTGAGAACTGTTTTTCACATACTTTGACCATTTACATATAGGAGGATGGTTCTGCTAAGTATATCATCCTTTTGGACAGTTAATGATTTCAAGGAAGCATTGTGATCAAAGAATTAAATCCCTTCAATTCTCTTTCTATCTATGACCTATGCTTCCATTAATTCATTGCCTTGAGCTAAGCTGTCAAGGTGCAGTAAGAATGGGAAAAGTTTTCATCAGAGTAGAATTAAACAAGATTGCTTATGTCTTACTTTTCTTTCTTCTAAGCCTATGCAAATATAATTAGGTTATACTTTGATGTACTTGATATTTAGAACAAATTCACATATATAAAAAATCTGAATCAATGTGGATTCCCCCAACTCCCCCCTACAAAAACTGTCTATTTTTTCTAGTTTCATTCAGTAATTGTTTTTTTTTAATATGACCATTCCTAGGAAGTCATTCTTGCTTTGATCTTACTTTCACAGAACAAATCTGCAGTATCTCTGCATATAGCAACATGTTGTAGTGAAAAATACTTATACAGATGAGTAACCTCAAAGTACACATAAAATAACTCAGCGGTACACTAGCAACTAGAGAATTAGCAATGGGCTCTTGCAGAGGGTATTGTTCGAACTGAGCCTTTGAAAAGGTCTAGGCGTGCAAAAAACAGTGCTGATGAGGATACATATCTCCAAAAAGGGACTAGCTTGTGCAAAAGTGTGGAGATGGAAGATGGAAAGTCACTTAAAGGGAAGCTCAAGCAGACCAATTTGTTAGGAACACAGAGGGGGTGAAGGGAAGTTAAGTATAATTAACCTCTAGAGATAGTACCAATCTTATTTCCAAACACCAAAATTCTTCTCTTTCTTTAGTGTCTAGATCATATGCCAGTTCCTTTTGAAGCTTCTCCTGCTCAACCAAATTGAGAGCAAGACTCTTCAAATTTTTCTAGATTGATCCTTCTAAATCTTTATTTTCCCTATCAAATTCTACTTTGTAACATATTTATCTTTTGCTATAACTGCTGCATGCTAGATTTAGATTGTATATACCTTGAGGTCACTAATTTTATTGTTTTTGAATTTTTTATTCTTGAAAGTAACTAGCATAATGCATTACACCTGACATAAACTTAAAAAAATTGAATTAAAGTACAATTTTAAAAGTATTAGATTCAAGTTGAAGACAACCTGTTTTTGAATAGGCAAGTACTATGCCAGGAGCTATGTATATTTATATTTGTACATTATGAAGATTTTTCTGAATGTTGTTTGTAGAATGAATTAGAAGCATTAAAGAAGATCCAAGCAGGGGAGAAGGTCTGTAGTAGGATAATACCAAGGGAAAACAATGGTGTTCTGAATAAGAGACATTGAGGCAGAATTGACAAAACGTAGCAACTTTTAAATTATAGAAAATGAGGGTAAGGTGAGATTTAAAATGTCTTCAATACATTTATAACATAGTATATGAAAATAGGGAACTAACAAAAGAAATATGAAAAGAGGGGCTTTTTCTGATGGAAATCGGTAGGTTTACTTTGGGAAATGAATAATTGAATTATCTTTGGAATATTTAGACAAAATAACTATAGTAGGAAATCTGGATCTTAGAAGAGGAATTGAACTATCGATTTACATATGAGAGTCAATTGAATAAAGATTATAGGTAAGTTTGCACATAGCCAGACTTTATGTAGTATTTACTATGTGTCAGTGTCTATACTAAGCACTTTGGAAATATTATCTCATTTAATCCTTGCAATATCCCTGGGAGTAGGTGATGATATATTCTCATTTTATAGTTCAGCAAACTGAGGCAAATAAAGCATAAGTGATATGCCCAAGATCATACAATTAGAATATGTCTGAGACCACATTTGAAATGAGGATTTATTGACAAAATAAACAACACTCTATCTATTATGCCTTCTAGATGCTTTTGGGAGAGTATAAAGAGGAAAGGGAAGAAAGTTTAAGAAAAGAATGTTGGAGGGAGTCGAGTGTGCAGGAATGTATATTTCTAGATAAGAAGGAAAATATATAAGTTAAGGGAAAAGAGGATCAGTGAGGTCAATGTTAAGTCAGGTTTATATGGAGTGATAAAAATCAAGGAAGGGGGCTGTGGTCAATATTTCACCTATCAACAGGTGAAAATGGCAAAGATGATGGAAAAGTTCCATCTGTGCACTGAGGATCGGGAATGTCAATGGTGACCTTTAGTAGCATTTTATCAGTCATATAATTGGAGATGAAGTTCAAATTCAAAGAGGTTAAAGAATGAATAGGTAGAAGCAATAAATGTGCAACTCTTTCAAAAAAGTTGACCTTTGTTTGCAACGAAAAGGAAATATATCAAAATAATAGTTTTAAGATGAGCAGGTTTGAATTTTTAAGAACAGGAATAAATGAGTATATTTATTGATAGAGGAGGGTAAGATCTGATGGAGAGAAAGAGACTGAAAATACAGAAAGGAAAGAAGGGGATGGCAGGATCATGGTCCTGAATGGTATGAAAACTTGACTTTGACAGGGAAGAAAGTTTCTAGTTCCTCAAAAAAATTAAAAGGCCAGAGGAGAAAAAAAGAAATATTGTATTGAAGACAAGGAAAGTCAAATGAACTCATGATATATGACCTTGAGTTTTTATAGTCATAAGAAGTGAAGTCATCTATTATAGTAGGAAATAACAATGAATTTGGAAACCAAGGATCTAAATGCAAGTCTATTATATTTTTGTTTTGACATTCGGTGAATTTATTTATCCTCTAAGGGAAATGTTTCTTCTCTGTAAAATGAAAAGTTTGGACTAGAAGAATAGTATTAAACAATGAGATCTATTGAGATTAAATGGGGGTAAGAAAAAATTGAGAATTTGAGGACAATGGAGGGAGTTTGGCATGGTCATCTGGTAAATGTGATAAAGAATAAAAAATGCATGAATAAATCTGATGTTGTAGGCACATTTATATTATCTTCTGTTTAAGCAAGAGTTAGTGGATTTCTTGAGTTCAGGAATTCTGAGCTATTGCAGGGTAAAGCAAATCATATATCTTTACAAAATTTGGTAACCATATAGTGAACCCTTGGCATGGAGAGCCACCTGGTTGATTGGGTGGTTGGTTGGTTGGTTCTTGTCCTTCATTATCAAAGATGACTAAAATAACATCACTATGTTAGACACAAGCTACTATGTGTCTAACTATGGCTGATCATACAAATAAGACCTTTTGGAATGCTCTACCAGAGATCAGTCACAAATAATATACATGAACACCGCAAGTGGCAACTCTAAACTTATGCCTCTCATGTTTCTTTTGAGTTGCTTCAATTCTGCTACCTAGGAAGGAAAAAAATCAGCCTATAAAAATTGGAGTAAATCAAAGATTCAGTGTTAATGATCAGACCTTTAATATAAGTGGCTGCTGATGCAATTTCAGCCCTATTGAGATAAATAAACTCAATCTAGATAGATAGATAGATATAGATAGATAGAAAGAAAGATAGATAGATGATAGGCATATGGGTACATAGAATAAATAGATAAATGAATACATTTTTGCTGTTATTTTATAGCAAACCTATAATGTAATTGAAAATTACATTATTAAAATAAGTTTTCAAATATTTATTTCCTTCCCCATTCCTTCCATTATCCTTTTAGTACCTATTCTTCCTTAGTAACTATTACTCTTAAGTTGTCCCCTAAAATCAGAGGGTTCTTACTAAACTATAGTATCCAGGTTGCCAACAATCTCGGAGCTTTCTCAACTTTATATTAAAAAAATTTCCAATGATAGTTCTCATTTCCTCAGAATACGATTAGGTGAACAATGTATTATGGTACAGTAACTGAAAAAGCCCCCTTACCTTATAACAGCAATATGTAGACATTTAAAACACCATGTAGGCCCAAAAGAAGAGACTTTACAGAAAGGGAACCTTTCCAGGTGTCATGTCAAATATGAAACTGTCTAATCTTTCCAGACATAAGGTCAGAACTGCCTATTTTAGAGTTATTCATGTTCCAGTTTAAAATATGAAGCATAATATTAGGTCAACTCTGATAATGGTATTAAATATTCATAATCTTAGTTATAAATGTTAGCTTCATTGAGGTAAATGTCCTTTTCATGAGGTGAATATTTCATTCTAAAATGCAAGTTACATAATGCCAAAATAAATGTCACTATAAGAAGTATTGGAACATAGAGTTCTTGCCTATGGCTGTGGCTGATAACACCTACCTTGATCCATTTCCATACACTATAGTTCCCTTCATGTGATGAAACTCCCATAAAATGCAATTTTATCTACCATAGTGTAACATTTCTAGCAATGGGAACCCAAAGCATTTATTGAGAGACCAAGCAAGCCTCAAAAACATACAAAGCACACAAGGTTTTCATGGTCATTTTTCTCAATAACAATAACCAAGTTTTGCTATGAAATACAACATTTTTAAACTGTAAATTAAATCAAAAGAAAACAGAATTCGATAAAAATCTGAACTATAAAACTCAAAGTAGATTAAATATTTAAGAAAGCAGATTTTAAAGTAATTGAGATAGTCACTTAGATGGAAAATATGGAACATAACTGTGAAAACAATGAAATAAAATGTCTTAAATAGTGTAATTCAAGCGTCCCCAACCTGTGGTATGTATACTACAAGGGGTTATGTGATACAGGTAAAGGTGGCATGGAGAGAAATTATTTGACTGTTTTAAAATTTATTTTTTTTGACATTTAACAACTATATTACACTAAAAGCATTCTTCTGAATGAAGTTAACTTTATGAAAATTAATATTTATTTTTATAAATATACAACTATAAATGTGTATCAGGCTTTAAAGTTTATTTAAGATAAATTTTTGGATAAATAGTTAAGGGTAGGAAAGCATTGGGAACTCCTGTTGCAAATCTTTGAAGGGCAAAGAACAGATTTTTTGAAAAAAAATGATGACTTCATTCAGCAAACACTCACGAAGAAAACTTTGCTCAGAATTGTCCACATGTATCATTATATAAGGCAAAGTACATCAAGAAGTACTCTTTCTCATCTTTTTATAAAGGGTATTTTGATGGTGATAAAAATAAAACTATATAAATATTTCCTGTCAGTCTATCAGTCAAATAATTTATCAAGCACTTACTATATATCAGGCACTGTATTAGCTAACAGGATAAAAAGAAAGGGAAAACTATAGTATTTGCATTTAAGAGGCTCACATTCTCATGGGGGAGACAACATGCAAACAGCTGTATACATACAAGATACATTGTGTGAATGGATAAACTTTGTAACTTTTTATCTTGTAATAAAATCAGTTTTCCTAAAGTGTCTTCTGATACTTTGTACCTCAAATATGAGGACCAACTTTCACCATCTCTGGAAAATGAGGATCATAGCTTACCTTCGTAGTATACTT
Organism: Macrotis lagotis; assembly: GCF_037893015.1. Lineage (NCBI taxonomy): Eukaryota > Metazoa > Chordata > Mammalia > Peramelemorphia > Peramelidae > Macrotis > Macrotis lagotis. The sequence continues at coordinate 572,614,422 of NC_133666.1, forward strand.
TAAAACCATGGGCACTCACTGCAAAATCACTAGTCAAACGTAGTGAGAAGACAGACTTGGTACTTGTCACAGGTGGAGGCAGATGGAATCCTGTTAATCTAAGAAGAAAAATTGAAATCCATACTTAAAAATCTTATAAATATAGTCTAAAATTGTTAAGTAGTGTGCTTAAAGTGGTTTCTAGATACTCAAATATTTCTCTATCCTTAAGAGAGTGCTACCTGTTCTGGGAAGTCAAACAAAACATGTTGTATGGGGTTTTAAGTAGGACCTATGTAGAACACTCTGTCAATATTTGTCAAGGTTTGTCAAGGTCTTCAACACTTCCAGGGATTATTTATCCTCTTTTAGCATCAATTTCTTCATCTTTAACATAAGAATATATGTATAGGATCTATGTCACAGAGTTATGCAGATGTTAAAATGTCAAAATATATGATGGATTACAGGGAAGAACAAATAAGGGAAGTGGAAATTGGGAGATTATTTAACAGAATGTTGTAATAATTCAGGCAAGGCCAACATGAACTGCTACTTATTAAATTTAATCACACTATTCCCCAGCTGATCAGTATTTCACCAGAAACTATGAACTCCTCAGTAAATTGGTGAGATTCTTTTGATATAATAAGTATGGAAATTTGGATAGTGAATCTAGTTTATTTTTCTATTCTAAAAGCTTTTGTTGTTATTTTATTTGCATGTTACAAACTTGTTTGGAATTTAGTAGGCACAATTAATCACTTTAAATCAATAAAAACACCTGTTATGTTTCAGAGATGCAAAAACAAAGAGGAAGGATTATCTCTATCCTCCAGGGCCTTATCCATGGGTAATTTGATCATTAATAAAATAAGTGCAAAACTAAGTATTTATTAACAGAAGCTAAAATGTGTGATGAAATAACAGATTTTTTATGTCTGCTTATTGGTTTATGGGGAAGTGAAGAAATCAGATATTGCTGATGAAATAGAAAGAAATGTTGAGTCTTCCTTTGGCTAATACTTGTACAAATTATTTCAACCATCTGCTCAGGTCCAGGAAAAACAAAAATAAAACATCTGATATTATTTTCAACTCTACCATATATATATGCATATATGTATATATATGTATATATATATACATATATATGGTTATAAGCCTATTTTAAAACATTCTCTTGTTATTAAAAAGGTTTGATGTCATGCTTTTATTACTATTTAAATCCACAGTTCCCAGACTCATGAACCTGCATGTGTTTTAAAAGGGCACAATTGTGCAAGTCAGCATTATAGAGACAATATCTATTATAACACTGAGGACATACTTAGCATTCATTGAACCAGACTACCATTAAGTTTCATCCTAGGTGTAAGACTGAGACTTTTAGGACACTCATTAACCCTGAGTTGATAGGATAATTTATTTTATACATTACTGGTGCATTGCACTAAATGATAACCTGGTGGCCTGAAAAGTTGTTGTTTTTTCCCCTTAGTACATGGCAATCTTGCTATCTCTTAGTCAGCCAAAAAGCTAATATGATTTAGGGGCCACATTAAGAGAGGCCTAGTTTCCAGGATTATTAAATTAATAATCCTGCTAAACTTTGTCATCATCAGATTACATCTGAAATACTGTATTTAGTCTTAGATACTAGAATCTACAACTGACATTGATTGACTAGTTGGAGAGAAACTATAGAATGGCAAACAGGATGACAAAAGACTTATTCCTTGGCTCAATCAATAACCTGCCACCTCCAGTGAGCCCTGCCATACTTTTTTTCATACTTTAGTCCTGTCATCTGAAACAAACCTAGCTATATTTACAGAACCTCATTTTCCAGCCTAATCTGATCTAATAATTTCAGTTCAATCCAATAAAGCATTTACTATGTTCATTCTATGTGCATCACCAGATGCTAGCAATATAAGTACAAAACAAAAACAAGAAATCACAGATGAAAAAACAGTAGTGGTCCCTACCATCAAAGATCTTATATATTTATATCTATTGCATAAGAATATATGTGATCATCTGAGTAAAATATAAGAATTGGATAAGAATATATGTGATCGTCTGAGGAAAAAGTAATTGTGAGGATCAGAAAAAGGATTTTCATTTGAGATGTTGTAGGAATTGAGCTTTCTTTGAAGTTAGGGATTCTAAAATGAAGAGGTAGACAGGAGTGTCTTCTGGGCATGGGAAATAGTTTTCCACCCCTACCCCCCCATAATGGTTCTCAAAGACCCAATCTAGTTGACTTGTAGATGATAAATAATTTTGACCTCCACAATTCATAGAGTGTCTATTAACACATACCAGGGTTTTCAAGGGACAGAGCTTATCGTGTTGTTCTATTCTCCTTAATAGTCTTCAATGCCTTAAATATGAAGGGATGGTTCTTAGAAAAAAAATTGAACAGATACTAGAGAATGAAGGAAAATGAACCTGTAAAATAATTTATACAATTACTAAAAATGTTAAAGACAACTTGGAAAGAAGTAGGAATTCTGCTTAATAGAACTATCAAACACAATTCCAGAAGACTAATGATAAAAAAGTCACCGACCTCCTGATAGGAAAGAGAAGGACTAAGATTGTGCAAAGTGAGATATGTTTTCATGGATATGGAAAATTATTGAAATTTGCTGTGCTTGATTACACATATTTGTAAAATATTCCCCTTCACCTCCTAAGTTGGAATGAATGAATCAGAGATTGAGAAAACAGATTTTGTTGATGAAAAAATACATTTAAAAAATCTTTAGTAACTTGATTCCCTTGATAAAAAATAAACTAGGATCACAGACTCATTCCTGATACAGAGTTTAAAGACAATTTATTTCACCATTCTGAAATGAACTGAGTCCCAGAGAGGCATTTTTCTTTTGCCTAGGATTATATAAATAATTAGTGTTGAAGTGAATGACTCAGTTATGCCCTGATATAAAGTCCAGTGTGCTGTATATATACTACAACTTGCTGCCTCTTATTTACTATTTATTATGACATTCATAACCTTTCAAAATCTACCACCATCTTACTTTTCCAATCTTATTTGACATTATTTCCCCTTAATTTTTCTCTATAATACAATCCTCTTTCCCAAAATTCAATATTCAATTTGTTACCTCTTGAATTCTCACAGTATTTCCCCTTTGCCTAGAAAGTATTTTATTCATTTCCAATTTTTAGAATCCTGAACTTCAGTCAAAGTCTAACTCAAGAATCACTTCTTTCTGGGTGTTTTTCCTACTCTGCTTTTTCTCAGTTTTGTAAGTCTTGTCTGCCCCTTATGACTCATGCAATTAAGAATTTCACTATGTGTAGTATTAGGACATTTCCTCTATCAGACATAATATTTCAGTAAACGTTAGTCAGGATAATTGCATCTACTAAAGAGCTTTCATTTTTCATTGTGTGTTTGTGTGTGTGTGTGTGTGTTGGAGTGCACATGTGTTTAATGTTAAGGATGACTTTCATCAGTCAGGAGGAGGACAGAATTAGCTCAAAATAAAAAAAAATATTTGATAAAATAGCAATAGAATACTTCCTTTATTAATGTAGAATATACTTTTCAAAATTGCAAACATCATCAACTGGAAGACTAAGACCTAGCGAACAGGCAAGACCAAGAATATAAACCCTGCCTTTATTGAACATATTTGTCCAACAACACACTTCTAAATGATACATTAAATTTTTTTTATTTATAGCAATGAGGTTAAGTGACTTGTCCAAGGTCACAGCTAGGCAATTATTAAGTGTCTGAGGTCAGGTTTGAACTCAGATACTCCTGACTCCAGGGCCAGTGTTCTATCCACTGCACCACCTAGATGCCCCTAAATGATACATTTTCTAAGAAAAAATTTATCCCCCCCAATAGTTCTTTCTTGAATTGAGGGAGCCCATTGACAGCATGAATTCTTAATTCTTTTATAGCTTTGAAGGGATTATTAAATGAAATCCCAGTTAGTATTTTATATTTATGTTTACTAAGTCCCCAATGTGTTCAATTTTTTCTTCCAAATGGAAAACATACTCTTTCAACTAGAATAAGGTTAAATTAATTTGCAGCAAATACATCAACAAAAGGAAGAAAAATTAGATTAGACAATATAATTTTCTGCCAAACAACTATTGTCTAAAGAGAATGAGAAAAAATAATTGTGTCAACCTTGGCTGCTGCTGTTGATGATGAACGCCCAGAATTAGTGATCAATGCTTTCAGTGTTAAAACTATGATTGTTAAAAACATTAGAATAAAATGGATAAGCAGTTAATTCTACGCATGAAATGAAAGACACAATAACATTGTGATACATTTGAATTCAAATGATAGTAACTATGCCAGTGATCTCAATAGTATTCTGAAAGAAAAAAGCTAATGTGCAATAAAATCTTCATTTATTTGTACCCAATGATTTTAAAATCATTCTAATAATTCATTTTGAAAAATATTACTTATTGTAAAGTTAAAATGCCTTACCTTTATGGCATAGGATAATCGTAAAGCCAGAAGGGTTCTCAAGTAACTTAATCATTCATGAAATTTATATTGAATGTTGTTGTGTGCCAAGTACTGTATTAAGACTCTAAAATAGGGAATCCTTTATTATTAAATTATATGTATTATAATTTTCAGACATGCTATGTATGCTCCAAACACTGGACTAGTTACTGATCAGACTGGGCACAAGCTTCTTGCTTCCATGTGGTTGGTCAAAGAGTTCATTAGGCTTTTCCTCTTTTTTTCTATCAAAATCTTATCTATCTTTTATGACTCCCTTCATATGTAATCTCTTCTCTAATACTAACCTTAATCCCTTCTTCCCTAAATAACAATCCTTCCTCCATCGACTTTAACTAAAGCTTTTCTCTTATTTATATATCATACATCATTTTATATTAATGATACAATTAACATTGAAATGCTTCTTTAGGGTTTATAAAACATTTTATGAATATTCTCATTTTTTTCCTGAAAACAATTCTGGGAAGTAGATTCTATCATCATTATTATTATATTATCCCTATTGTATAGATAAGAAAACTAAGGAAGAGAGATGTTAAATGATTTGCCTCAGGGTTATAAACCTAAGTGTCTGAGGACAGATTTGAACTTAGGTTTTCCTGATTCCAGGTCCAGTACTCTATTCATCTTAGCAATGGTGTCATATCCTAATACTAGACTGTATGTTTCCCACAATCAAGGATCAATGAATAGAAACAATGGAGAATATAATGCATGCCCAGATGAGAGAAGAAATCATAGATATAAGCCTCAAGGGGATAATGATTTTATTCTAAGTATAACAATGTGTTTACTGTGATTCTGACTCGTACTTTTTCCTCCTTTATTTTTCTAGAGCAAGAATTCTTACACTTCTTCCCCACTATTTTAAATGTCATGAACATTTTGGCAGTCTGGTGACTATAAACTATAGCCTCTAAGACCCTCTTATAATTATATTTTTAAACATATAAAAGGAAATACATGTATTACAAAGGAAACCAATAATACTGAAGATACACAAATTTAAAGAAAGGTTACATACCATAGGTTAAAAATCCATTTTAATGCCTTCAATTAATACATATGTGCTTGAATTATTAGTACTGTGAATCATGCTAAAACACACAGAAAATACCTTGTCAATTTACAGTCTCATATGATTACATAGGATCAGTTGTGATTTGAGAAGTTACCTCAGTTTGGGTAAAGTGCTTATAAAATCAATATTAAAGTTTAGATCCCCATTCAAGCCATTATATTTATCTTGAGTTACTGAAAGAATCCCTTGTATGTAATTGATGACCACCAATGTTCAGTGACATTTTAAAGATTATGAAGAATTTGAGAGGGTTATTGGGAGAAAAAAAGGGAAAATTGCATTTATATGTGTGTGTGTGTGTGTGTGTGTGTGTGTGTGTGTGTGTGTATGAGAGAGAGAGAATTTAAAAAATATTCCAAAACCCATGATTTGATAATTATTCTAGTATCCTAATTATTAGGAAAATTCACAGATTAGCAATAATAGAGATTATAGAGCAAAGGAATAGATAACAATGAAAAACTAATACAGCTTCTGCCCAAAGTCATTGTTCCACATCTTGTGCAATGACTCATTCAGACACTAAGGGTTCAAATAAATAAATTTTATAATTATGATAATAATGATGATCTTACTATTATTGCTCCTATTTTTCACTAGTTATATTCTATTTTATTTTTCCAATTATATGTTAAGAAAGTTTTACATTACTCAACCACATGCATATGCAAATCTTTAAGTTACATAATTTCTTTCTACTGTCCTTTCCCAACCCTCTCTCCACAGCAGGGAACAGTCTGGTAGATATTGTACATATAAATTGTGTTTAAAATATTTATTGATTAGTAATTTATTGAGTGAGGAATTAAGACTAAGGTAAAGAAAGAAAACTATTAGATAAGAATGCAACACATAAGAGAAATTTTTTAAAAAATGAATTTGTTCCTTCAGATTCTGTAGGGTTTTTAATTTTGTTGTTTTCTTTTGTTTTGTTTTCCCTCTGAATGTAAATAACATTATCCATAACAAGTCTCTCAGGGTTGCCCTAGATCTCTGAACTGCTGAGAGGAGCACATCCTTCAAGGTTGGTCAAATCACAATGTTGTTATCAATGTGTACAATGTTCTCTTCATCCTGCTCCTTTCACTCAGTAACAGTTCCTGCAATTCGTTCCATGCTTCTTTAGAATTCAACAATTCACGGTGTCTTATAGAACAATTATTACTGCCACTACTTAGTAGCATCCCATTGGGTAATTAGGTACTACAGTGTAGAGAACATGGGACTCAATTTTATGAATTCAAATCCATTCTCAGACTCTTATTAGCTATATATTCCTGGGTAAGTCACTCAGCTCTTTTTGCCTCAATTCCTTGTCTATGAAACAAGCTAGAGAAGAGAATAGCAATCCACTCCAGTATTTTTGCTGAGAAAACCCCAAATGGAGTCATGAAGAGTCAGATATGGTTTAAGTAACTAAACAGCAACAATTAATACCCCCAAGAAAAAATAGCCACCAAGGTCAATAGAAAATAATTCATAAGAAGGTAAACACAGGTAAAAGGCATTAGGCAAAAGATTATAAGCAACAAGCAATGTACTTCTTTGGAGATTTAGGAACTCACTTTCACAGTCCTAAAGTTGACTTTATATCCTCCTTGCCCAGTGTATTCCAGATTAACCCACCAGAGATTAAAAATAGCTCAAACTAACTCATGTCTGCTTCATAGTTTGGGGTTTTTTTAGGTTTTTTGCAAGGCAAATGGGGTTAAGTGACTAGCCCCAAGGCCACGCAACTAGTTAATTATTAAGTGTCTAAGACTGATCTTGAATTCAGGTACTCCTGACTCCAGGGACAGTGCTTTATCCACTGTGCTACCTAACCACCCCCAGCTTCATAGTTTCTTGTTGGAGCCCCATTAGAAATATGGAAATATGAAAACATAGAGCTCTTCTGTTCTGACACTGTCTTGACTCCCCACAATAGCTTCATTAAGAACAGATCATATCAAACTAATTTAATTTCCTTTTTGTGGGGGTGGGGTTGGAGCTTGAAGGAATTATTACGAAACTGTATTACTGAACTTGTTGAACAGGGTAATGTGATAAATAATTTATCTAGTTTTATGTAAAGAATTTAATAAAATATTTCAAACTATTCTTGGGGGAAAAAAGACAGAATGCTGTCGGCTAGTAAAATAAGTAGAAAAACTTATCATTATTGAATGACTTTTAACAACTATAAAAGTAGTTGTTACTGTTCTAATATCACTTTTAAAAATGATCTCCAGTGTCTTCCAGGGATCCAAGATTCTGGGATCTATGCTTGCCCTGTATTATTTAACTTTTATTTTTATTGTTGAATTAATGATGTGGATAAAGGTATAGATGAAATGTTTGTAACATTTATAGATATCACAAAACTAGGAAGGAGAGTTAGCAACCTGGAATATAGAGCAGCAATCCCAAAAGATCTTGGTAAACTAGAGGATTAGGCTGATGTAATGAAATTAATTTCAATAGGATTAAATGCAAAATATTATATTTTAGTTTAAAAAGCATACAATTGTTGAAGTATAGTTTGGTAAGAGTTGAAGTATGGATTTCAGTGGACTGTCAGTCCAAAGCGAGTCAAAAATGCTATATGACATGCAAAAAAGAAAACCTAATATAATTGTTTGCTACATTTTAAAAGACATTGCTCTCTACAAGGAATTAAGAGGGAGAGAAGAATTGATAACACTGCCCTTTGCTCTCTTTGAACCACATGTGGAGTATTTTGTTTATTTCTTGGCACCATGATCTAAAGGGGATATTGATAGGCTGGAAATTGTCTAATATAGGGCAATTAGGATGACAAAGGAAGGCTATGCAATGTGAGGATCAAGTGAAAGAGTTATAGATGATTAACCCAGAGAAGACTGGTCCAGAAGGTATATGATGGATGGCTACCATGTGTTATGTAAAAGAAGGATTAAACTTTTGATTCTAGAAAGCAGAACTAGAGACAAAAGGTGGAAATGAATTTAAGGTTTGATGTCTGTAAGATCTGAATTATACTCAAGTGTAATTGAATGCATCGCTTGTCATTGTAGATCTTTAAACAAAGATTTTATGTATATTTTTGGTAGGTTATGGGTAGTGGGGTTCCTTTGGGGAAATGATTGTTGAGGTCTCTTCTAACTCTAAAATTCTGCAATTCTGCCATTTTTTTGCGTATTAGAATCCCATATATACAATCCTAATCTCTCATGAGAATTCTAGCCCTCACATCATCATTTCTACCTGGATATTGCATAAACATAACAAATTCAGTATATCTAAGACAGCCCTTACTATCAGTTTAATGGAAGTTAACTCACCTTTCATTGCAGCCTTTTTATGAATTTTTTGTAGCCTTTTGGATCAGCAACAAATGAGTTTTATGAGGTTGTGGTATTCCAATATTCATAGGCAGATAGCATAAGTACTGCATGTTTATAAATATTCATTTTTTTCAATATATATCTTGGTTTCATCAGTATAATGAACTTAGTGGGATGGGGGAAAAGAAGAATTCCTTCCATCAGTGTAAACAGAAAGTGGTTCTAAAATTTATAGAGTTATCTGGGGCACTGAACAGTGAAGTAACTGCTAAATTTACCTGTGTGATCTTAGTCAAATACACTCATGGAATAGATTGGATTGGACTGGATTATATCTGTTTGGATTGGATTCTATTTCCCTGCATTATATTATATCATACATTATTGAATTAAATTAAATAAATTTGTGTTAAATATCTTCCATATATGAGAGAAATAATTATTTGTCTCTAATATCTATAACCAATTATAATAATAGTTGTCCTTCAATTTCAAAGAGGACCACACCAATCATTATTAATGGTGGCATGACTTGTCTATTATGTTTATTATAGTGAGGGGTAATGTTTCCAGAATCATTCTACCCCATGGCCTGATTTCATAGGAAACAGAACTGTTGGTGATGATTTGGATGCTGGAGGTGTCTCTTAGTCTTTGAATTGATTTCTCTTCATCTCATGTCAGTGAGGCACTTGGGTATACCATTAATACTGGGCAACCACCAGCATGAGATATCTGGCAGCCTGTTACATCCAAACATATCTCTTGATAAAGTAATCTAATCATCTATGCAGTCTTTCCTCACAGAACTTCCACCTTCAGCCAAGGTGCCCCAGAACCAAAGACTGATTTCTCAGAAGCTACTCAGTAGATCACAGAATATGATCCCCAATTTTATTTTGTTGATTTTTGGAACTGCGGCAATGATTAAGAGGGAAAGCTAGGGAGGCAGGCATTCTATGGTAGAGGTGAAACTCTTTAATCAGTTCACTATAGAGAGTGACTGAGAGGGACATCATGTCACTCTTGACCAAAGAGATTATCCCCATACCCAGAACACCCCTCAACCTTGGGCAACTTAGACAAAGAATCTCTCTCTATCAAAGTCAAAGTTAGTTGGGTAGAATAGCAACACCCAGAATAAGAAGAAAGATAATTCTGTCTTCCATGAATCTTGTCTTTGAAAGATTAGACAAGGAAATAAGACAGGTGGGAAAAAACTATTGTCTCCCCAACTTTTCCAATTGGCTATTGGGAATTATACTGCTGGATCACTAGTTAGCATTATATATGACTGGAACTGAACCTCCAACTTTCATTTTTTTTGCAAGGCAATGAGGTTAAGTGACTTGCCTAAAGTCACACAACTAGGTAATTATTAAATGTCTAGGTCATTATTAAGAGGGTGGATTTGAACTCTTTTGTCTCTAGGGCCTGTGCTCTATCCACGGAGCCATCTAACTGCTCGACTTTCATTCTTGATTACTGAAAACATGCTGCTCTTTAAAAAGCCCAGGTCTCATTAACTGTTAACCAATCAAAGTTGATTGCCACCCTTGGGACCACATATATAAACAACATATAAGCTATGAATCTCCCACCCTGTTTTTCTTTGGCATTTGAGAGTACCAATGGTGCTTTTATTACTAATGCTGGCAATATTAATAAAATGATTAAATTACTCAAATTATATCTTGACCTTTTTAAGTGCCACATGAGCAAGACAGAGGATACAAATTTAAAACATCCCTATTCTCAACTGATGAACATTAACATAAATGTATAATAATTATATTAAAAACTAATAAATTTATTCTTAGTAAAATTCCCAATCAGTAATAGGAGAGGTATTAGCTACAGAGATGATGAAATTCTACCTATAGGAGGGGGAACCTAAGCTAAGGCTTAAAGGAAGTTTAGCATTTCAAGAAGTTGTGAGTAGAAGGAAAAGTTTACAGGTATAGGGATTAAAAATTAAGGAGGAGGAACCCAAGCCAAATACAACGAGGGTGGGAGAAGAAATATAGGCTCAGGGAAGGTCTAAAGGATATTTTTTATAAAGGATTAGGTGAAGGGGGACAGTGTAAGATAAGTCTGGAAAGGTTAATTGAGGAAAGACTGTGTCAGCCTTAAGTATCAAACAAAGGAGAATATATTTTATTCCAGTGGCAATAGTGAATGACTGAAGCTTCTTGAGCAGAAGAGTGATGTGATCAGAATAATATGTAGTATATATTGATTTTTTAGAAAATTAAAACATGTTTCTTGATTAGTCATTTCAACGCTCCTCTGTAGAAATTTCAAAGAGCAACAAATAAGTGACAATTGGCCTACCAGGCAAGGAAACTTTGATTTGCTATTATAGTCTTAGAGAAGGAGATTTAAATTGTTGATATCCCAAAAGACATAAAGGTTTCGTTTGTGAAAGATGTGACAATCAACCTTTAACTGCAAACCAAATAAGCATTTGTCTAAGAAAGAGGAAGTCAAAGTTATGAAGATCGATGTTCTTTCAGCCACAGAATTAAATTAGAACAATCTCTTTTAAAGTTCTAACTTAAGCTGATGGGAATAGTCCTGTTCTGTCATGCCAAAATGCATCTCCATAAACTGTTGACAACAGAAAATATTGTTGTAAAGGAGCCAACAACATGATTACACTGCCAGCTCTTAGCTCAAGTGCACTTACAATCTAACACCGAAGCTATAGAAAGGAAAAGAAGCAAAAATTTATGACATACATTTTAACATTTAGTGTCTGCAATTTCTAGTGAAAAAAATGTTCTTTTGAACATTTTGAAAAGACAATGTCTCCCCTAAACTACTTCCCACACCATCAAGTTCAAAGTTATTTTAGATAAGACACTAGTGATTTTAAAATATTTGACTAGAACTCACCATACAATATTATTGAGAATATGAGGTGAGGGGATGTAGAAGGGAAAAGAGTGAACATTCACCAACACAAATATCACAAATTACTTATAAAAAGCCTCCTTTTCCCCCCTTGGTGGGGGAAGTGACCAAGCATGATTCCAGTAGTATGAGGAGCAATCATTAATAAATTCCTTTATAAATATAGACATTTTTTCTGAATTTACAGAATTAAGACTGTTGCCTGAGACACCAAGAGATTATATATGATTTGCCCAGTAATGCCTTTTTATGTCAGTGGAAGGATTTGAACCCAGGTATTCCCAGTTCGAAAGTGAACTCTTCATTCATTATGCCATGCTGCCTCTAACATAGGCAGGATACTTATATGAAGTATAAGGTATGCAAACTATGTAGGTTATTTTCGCTACAAAGTTTGAAAACCTATTTGTTAATAGCAGTTAGAATTTTGGGTCTGGAGTCAGAAAGAATATAAATAGAGTCTTAGAAACTTATAAGCTCTGTGACCCCATATAAGTCACTTAATTGCTACTTACTTCTTTTTCCTCAACTGTATAATGGGAATATTAATAGTATTTACCTTCCTAGGTTGTTTTGAAGATCAAATGAGATAATATTTTGTAAAAAGCATGTAATAATATCTGAAAAGGTGTTTACATAAAACCAACCATTTAATGAAATTCACAAAAGACTTATTGGAATCAAAATAACTGTTAAGATGAGCAATTTCTTATATACTTAGGAATTAAAGTCATTTTAATTTAATAACTAATGATAATCATAACTCTATTCTTCATTTTCATAATATTCATTGTTATGCTTTCAAAAAATCATTTTCTGATCACAAAGAGTTCATAATATAACATTCAATTTATATTTGCAGATTCAAGAAACAGCAAGAATGAGAATGATTTGTAACTCATTGGATGGTGTATCTGTATTTTAAAATTTTGCAAGGAACCTTAAGTAATTTGAAATATTTTGAGAGATGTCATTGGAATTTGTGAATATTTTCCAAGAAAAGTAATTGTGTTGAATTCTGATAACTCACTAAAATTCAAAAGGGTAATTTTTGTTCTGTTTGTTAGTTTTTCAAAACCCATATATTAAATTTCATCCTTAATAAAATCTATTTTCATATAAAACTCATTTTATTCATTTTTTGTTTTTGCTAGAACACACTCCAGGGTTTTACCTGATTGACTACTGAATTGGGAACATGAATAGAAAAGAAGTGCCAAATATGGCCAGTTTTTGGTATACAAAGCTGCTAGATAACTAAATATAGTGCTTAGTCTAACTAGGTTAAAACATCTAGTTCTTAAGATAATAGTATACCCAGGTTTCACAAAGGAGGGCCATTATATCAGTATCCCAGAAAAGGTCATATACAATATTCAACAATCTGGAGAGTATGTTGTTACTGCTAATTGAAGTTATTGGTGGGAGGAGGGTAGGCACATTGTTTTTAATGAATGAAAATTAAAGCAAAGTCTCTGTATTAACACAGTCAATTTTGCCAATAAATTTATTTCAAAAGTCAATTTAATGAATAGATAAGAGCCAATTGGCATGAGTATATTTATGATATGCAAATACATGTTAATGTACCTGAAAAACTGAGTTAAGTAGGATAAACATTTCAAGTAGCAGAGATTTGGAAATTAAGGGGTGCCCATCAATTGGGGAATGGCCAAATAAGTTATGGTACATGAATATTATGGAATACTATAGTTCTATAAGACACCATAAATTATCAGACTCTAGTTGGAATGGCTTACAGGATCTGATGTTGAGTGAAGGGAGTAGAACCAAGGGAACAATGTACACATCAACAACAACTTTGTGAGATGAACAACCTCGATGGAAGCAACTCCTGTCAGTAGTTCAGAGAACTAGGACAATTGTATTTGACTGGTTATGGACTATATTATCCCCATCCAGAGGAAGAAAAGCAAAACAAAACACACACACACACACACACACACACACACACACACACACACACACACACACACACACACACACACAACAACAACAACCCTTCTGAATTTGTCGAACACTTAAAAATTATCTCTTATATCTCTCTCTTTCCCTTAATCCTAATTCTTCATACTGAAAACTATAATAATTTGTAAATAATTTGTAAACATGTTTATCAAAATATCTATGTACAGTGCTAACCTGACTGTTCACCACCGAGGGAAGGGGAGTGGGAAGGAATTCTGTGACTTAAAAATATACATGTGCTTATGGATGAAAATAAATAAAATAAATTTAAAAAGATAAATATTTCATAGTCCATCTTGCTTCACAAACTTTCTGTGCATATTTCCAAGCTAAAATTATGCCTAATCTATATTTAAATGATTAATTCTAAATCTTAGTCTACCACTCCTAGTGGCATAACTTTGTCAGGACAAGTTGAGTTCTCTAACCATCTAGGGAAAATATTTATTATAAAATGATTTTGCTATTAGGAGAATGAAGGCTGTCTGCAAGTCTAACAATATAATTTAATTCAAAAGAGTTCTGTAAAAGAGATTAATTTAAACTCACATGAAGTATGATTTTGAACTAGTATGATAAAAAATTCTTATTAAGTGAATATAACATGGAAATGTTGGGGCAGATAAAAACAATTTTTAGAAGAGTCTCTCCCTCACCTCAGAGTTTGCAGCCTAATAGATAATGAACTAACCCAATAATATGTACAATATTACAAGATAAAATTATTAGAGTCACAAAAGGAAAGGCTTCCTGAAAGAGCTCCTATTTCATTCAAGCTTTAAAGCATAGGGAGGAATTTAACAGGCAAATAGGAAGAGAATTTTAGCAATAGAGATATGCCTAAATTTTCCAAAGAATTTAATCTTATGATTTGCATCTTTAAGATGTTTAGAGAACAGCTCATTGTCTAATTTAAACGCCATCTTTTTCTTTCAGTTGTAAATCCTTGACAGCAACTCCTAGTGATTTACTATTCCCAGATTAGACCACCAAGGGAGAGCAGAGCCTGGACAGAATCCTTTCTTTCACCTTTACTTGGCCCTCCTCCATCTTTCCCAGTCCTAGTGATGATGAATCACTTGTTCCCTAAGTATAAGCCACCTTCCTGCTGTCAACTTCCACAATTTTCCATTTTCTCATTCTCACTCTCCTCCAATCTATTCCTCCCAAGTCTCACATCAGTTCTGCTCTTCCACTGTCTCCTCTGCAACAGGTTAACTTTCATTTCAGACTTTTACCTCCCTGGTTCTTTCCACCTATTTCTACAGACCTCTCCACTCCCCAGATCTTCCTAGATTCTCTCTAGTACTAGTGAGCTTTCTCTTATCTGTTCCCATTAATCACACACATATGATCCCCTTTGTCACCATTACACAGAAACCATTTTTCCTTTAGGGTTGATACCATTCAAATTTATTACCTGGTCTAGAGCCTATTAGTAATAATCTACTGTATCCTAGGATATGTTCTATAATTTTTAAAAGTACTGTATTTGATTTACTAATTTCCTGTCCATCTCTTATCCTGAGCTTACATTAGGAATCTTTTAACTTCTTTAGACCTTAATCTCATCAATTCTTATGACTTACAAGCATGTTAAAGTCTCCACTTCCTGGGGGGAGGGGGAACTAACCTTCATGATATCATACTATATCTCTTTTCTGCTTTACACAGATTCCTAGAAAAAACCTATCTCCCTCCACCCCACGCCTGATAGATGGCAAAGTGAATAGGGCACTATACTTGGAATCAGGAAAACTCCTCTTCCTGAGTTTAAATCTATCCTCAGACAATTATTACCTGGCCAAGTCACTTCACCCTGTTGATTCAGTTTCCTTATTTGTTAAATGAGTTGGAGAAGGAAATGAAAAACTAAACCATTATCTTTGCCAAGAAAAGTTCAAAATGAAGTCATAAGAGTAATACTTGACTGAAAATAACCGAACAACAATAATCCCTCATTGCCTCTATTTCTTCCCTAATTCATTTTTTAACCTTGACAATCTACAATTTAATTTCATCATTCAGTTGAGATCACTTTCTTCAAAGAATCCAATGATCTCTAAATTTCCAAATCTGATTTTTTTTTTCCTTAGTCTTCCTCTCTTTTATCTCTTTTGACAAATTGCATCTGACACTATTAGCTAGCCCCGCTTCCTGGATATTTCCTAGTCCCTAGGCTTTCATAACACTTTTCTCTCTTGATTCATCTTCTACATGCCTTACTACTCTCCATTAGTTATTCTCTGCTGTCATCATCCATTTTAATCCTGACTCTGCCCAATGATATCTTATTATTTTACTTATTTGTATACATTGTATCATATTGTATACATTTTATATTGTATACATACAAGTTCTTGACTTAAATGAATTCTTCCTTTGCAAATATTATAAACTCCCTGAAGGCAGATCTGTAATCCAGGCAAAAGGGCAAGAAGAGGAGATTTGGAGATTTTGTTTCAATCCATTCAATGTTAATTAGTTTGACTTTGTGAACGATCACATATGACCTTCAGCTTTTCTGACTCCTTTCATATTTATTGTATGCTATTGATCATGTTAAATATTTCTGAATTCAATTTTGTCACCTATTAAATTGAAGACAATCATACCTATAACGTTTCAGAATTCTTGATATTGCCAGTACCTCATAAATCGTAGGAATCTGAGTGCTGTGTGTATATAAAACCAAACCTGTGATTTCAATGGTAGAAGGAATGCCCTCTATTGATATATTCATATGCCTGCTGTAAAACTATACTCTTAGAAAATTTCTAGGGACTCTGAAACTTTTAGGGATTTGCACATGGTCATATATAACTAAACCCCAAGGTTCAACCTGTGTCTTGTAGAGCAAGATGTCTTCTATTTTTTATTGAATTAGTCAGTTTCTGGAATGCTTCAACATTTCTTGTCTAGCCTCCTTTAAATCCTAATTAAAATAATGTCTTCTATTGGAAGTGTTTACAAAACCCTCTTAATTCTAGTGCCTTCCCTCTCAATTATTTCCTTTTAATCTGTATATAGCCTTTTGCCTCCTTGTTGACTTTCCCATCAGATTATGTGCTTCTTGCCTCTTTTTTATCACCAGTAATTACCTGGGACACAGTGATGTTTAATAAATGCTTATTGACAATGTTATTATTTTTAGTAATAGTAGAAGTAGGATTGCTAGAGAGGCAGCATGATGTCTATGAAGTAAAAAAAGTAACAAAATCAAAATTAGATTAAATGAATCTTAATAGTTATTTGATTATGAACAAGTCGGCTTGTTCATTGTAAAATGGATATGACAGTATTGCCATTAACTGAGTTTGAAGGATGCAGTGTTTAAACCTTAAAGCATTTTGTATTTGTGAATGCATTATCTTCATCATTTATCCGAAAGGCAGCATTGCATTGTGGCTAGAGGACAGTCATCAGATTTAGGAAGATGTGGGTTTAAGTTCTACTTTGAAACACCCATTGGCACTGTATTCCTGAGAAAGTCAATTAACCTCTCAGTGATAAGATAGCTCTCTGTAAATTAGTAGTTGCAGGGAAAATGTCAACCTGCATTAGTAGAGAGAACTTCCTTATCTTGAAAGTACTTATACCAATGCCATCACAAGTTCAGTCCCAATCATTTCTATTTTTTCATAGAGTTCATAGGGCTTAATACATAATCTGGACATAGTAGATGTTTAACAAATATTTAATAAATGGATTTTTAAAAATATATCATAAAGATTATGTCACAATTATAACACAATGAAAATTTCTTTACCATAGTCATAATAACTATATGAGAACATAAGCAGCATTTACCACTTGCCCCTTAGGTATTGCATTTTTGATAATCGAAAACAAAGAAATCTGTAAAGATGTATGATAGTTTCCCAATATGTCATCCCACTCAAAGGTTAAGGACATACCATAGTTATCCTTAGTCTTTATTTAAAAACATGTTATCAAATGTGAATTTATGTTACCTTTTTAGAAAACTTATTTAAGTATGCTAACTACAACTCGAATCTTTCTTTTTCCTTTTTCTTTTTTCTTTCTTTGGTTTTTGCAAGACAATGGGGTTAAGTGACTTGTCCAAGGTCATACAGCCAGGTAAGTGTCTGAGGCTGAATTTAAACTCTGTCCTCCTGACTCCAGGATTGGTGTTCTATCTCCTGCGCTATCTAGCTGCCCCTGCAGCTTGCCTCTTTAATTAGTATTTCATTAGTTAGTTTTTAAAAGCCTGTCATTTTCACCAATGCTAAACAAGTCCCCTAGATGCTTAATTGCCCCCAAAATATTAAAGTTTAACAGATTATTTGAATGAGGCAACAATTACACATGGGTCTTTCCATTGTTATTTTGTGACACTCATATATTTAGCAAATTGAATATTGTTTCATAAATTGCTTCATGAGTTAAAATAATTGAAAATTATTTCAAGGAGGGAGAGTACCAGGAAGTTTGTACTATATTTTGAAATTTGCAATGATTTTTATATGATATCCACTTTTATGTACATCTATTTCCTTAACATTAATATTCTTGTTCATGGAGCTCATGATACTATATTGTTTGGGATATGGGACAGCATAGCTTTAAATGAATTAAAAGTTAAATATAATGCTTAAGAAAGTTGTGTTGTACATATACGATATTTTTAAGGATATTTATTATTAAAAAGAGAGGGGAGCTGGTAATAAAGTAACACTAGATTGGCAACACATAAATTTTTAACATAGATTTCCAAACAGAAAATCCCCCTCTTCATCATCTTAGTCGTTTTGGGTTTTCTTTTTTTTTGGTACTTTCTCTATTAGGTCAGTATCAGAATGGATTCATTCGGCAGTCTAGGAAGGAGAGATTCATTTAGCTTCTGTAACTATACATAATGCCATCATTCATGATATTACAAATATTGATTTATCAAGATTAATATGAGATGATAGGAAATAGAACCAAAGATATTAAGTGACATGTTACTAGAATAAACTGATAAAATTTTCTATTCTTTTAGTGAATAAGGCATTTTTTTAAATGAAAGGATCTTAAAATTTGAAGACTATGCAGCTCAAATATTATCACTATAGGTAATTGAAACAGCATAATATTGTTCAGTGGACAGATAAGTAGAATTAAAGATACAGTAACTGGAGAAAATTCACAGGGATCCAGAACTGAGTAGATGCATAATCTTAGGTAAATTATCTACTAGGCATTATGGAAGGAGCACTGATTTGGGGATAAGGAAACCTGAATTAGAATCTTACCCCTGGCAATTATTAATATGTGTATCTTTTTGCATACCAGTTTCTTCAACTTTAAAATCAGTTGTTCAATTAAATGTTCAAAGACTAAATCTATGCTCCTAATATCCCTCTGAATCTTAGTTCCCTCATGTGTTAAAATATTGACCAAAATGTCTAAATTGCCTTCTCCACAACCTTGATGATTGTATATAATGTTTTTTTTTAAATAAGGGAGCAGACTATGGGTGTGGACTATTATTATTAGACACTTCATTGTTATGATATGAGACTAGATGGATTATTAATCTTTCAATTTCTCCTTGCTTTAGGACAGAAATAACCAACCAAATAGGAAAAAAATCATATTTTTTTTTCAAAAAAGTAGGAGGTTGAGGAGAGAGAGTCAGAAGTGTGGACCGTACACAGAAGTGTAAGCACAGTGGTTTTTGTTAGAATGCAATTAATACCAATTAAGCTTCAAGCTAAAGTATATTCTGAATAAATCATTCTTTACAAATGGGTGGAATGAAAAATGGCAAAATAGTCTGCTCATTGCCCAAATTGAATTTTAAACAGTAATGCTTAAATGAGAAAAGTTAATTTTTAAATTGGGGATAGTTTTGCTTTGATGGTATTGTTAGAATTTTTCAGTATAGCAACAAAAAAATATAAAAGATGATGAGTAGTGTTCAAACTCTGGAGTTCTTTGTGATGGAATGCATGAAATAATCTTAATATGAGTCAAAGACAACAATTTTTCCAAACTTAAATAGAACTTGCAATGCTCATCATACATAGCAAACATTTCCACTTACTGACTTCATTTTGATTACTATTATTGAGAAAAAGAACACTCTAGGGATTAACAAACTAACATACAGCCTTAATGGTTTGTTTTTTTTTTTTGTTATGAGTCAAATAAGAAAAGCAATCTTCTTACTTTAAAGAATAGAATGGAAGCTTCTTTAGGGCAGAAACTCTCACATTTTTCTTTGTATGCTCAACTCCTGGAAGAGTTTGATTCATACTTATTGATTAATAGTCACTATATCTAAGAAATGATCCTTGTGCTATAATAGATAAAAGAACATTTCATATAACATCTGAAAGTTTATATAAACCCTTCTAGAAAACGACACTAGGAGATGCAATATATATTCACACAAGTAACAGCAATGTTTGAAAAGTTCCATATGAATGATGCATACTGAAAATTTCCTATGCACTTGCATGACAGAAAAAAAAAACATACTTATTGATGGTAGGAAGAAGGAAAACTTTATGATACTAGAGAAGACATAAGAATTAATGGGTCTGAGTCAGCAGGGATGTGTCAAGAAGGAACAGGGAAAAGCTTTTAAGGATAAATAAAGGAATGGTACAGTTCTGTTTTTGAAGGTAGTACAACCCACAAAGAACAGTAATTGTTAAACTTTAAATTGATGATGATGATGATGATGATGATGATGATGATGATGTTTGTCCTTCATTCTGGAACAAGACTATGAAAAGGGGGTGATGCGATGACAAATAAGTTTGTGAAATGGATTTGAGTGAGGGGTTGACTCCTCCAGTCAGTTGAATCCAGTGACCAGATATGAATCAGGATGACTGGAAATGACCCTGGATACAAGACAATCAAAGTTAAACAATTTGCCCAAGATCCTACAGTGTCAGGTGTCTGAGATCAGATTCAAACTCTCGTCCTCCTGACTTCAAGACCATTGCTCTATCCACTGTTCCATCTAGGTGCCCTAATCACACTGTTATTAAGTGTCTGAGGTTGGATTTGAACTCAGGTATTCTTGACTCAAAGTCCAACACTACCCACTGTACACCTTGCTGCTGGCTAGTTAGCTACTGGCTAAGATAGAGGATTGGTCCCGGAATCAGGAGGATCTGAGCTCAAATTTTGCTTCAGACACTTAAAGTGTAGTAGATATGTGAACTTGGATAAGTCTCTTAACCCAATTTCACACAATACCCCTCCCTCAAAAAAAAAAACCTTGAAATTATTTACTATGTGGATAGCTAGGTGGGTTGGTGGATGGAGTACTGGGTTTGGAATCAGAAAGATTCATCTTTTGAGTTCAAATCTGGCCTCAGACACTTCCTAGCTCTGTTACCCTGACAAAATTTCTATCTCTTAAAAATAGATTTAATTTATTTTGAGTTTTACAATTTTTCCCCTAATCTTACTTCCCTTTCCTCATCCCCACAGAAGGCAATTTGTCAGTCTTTACATTGTTTCCATGGTATGTATTGATCCAAATAGATTGTGATGAGAGAGAAATCATATCCTTAAGGAAGAAACATAAAGTATGAGAGGTAGCTAGATCAGACAATAAGATATCAGGTTTTTTTTTAAATTAAAGGTAATAGTCCTTGATCTTTGCTCAAGTACCACAGTTCTTTCTCTGCATACAGATGGTATTCTCCATAGCAGACAGCCCCAAATTGTCTCTGATTGTTGCACTGATGGAATGAGCAAGTCCATCAAAGTTGATCATAACCCCCATGTTGCTGTTAGGGTGTACAATGTTTTTCTGGTTCTGCTTATCTCACTCAACATCAGTTCATGCAAATCCTTCCAGGCTTCCCTGAAATCCCATCCCTCCTGGTTTCTAATAGAACAATAGTGTTCCATGACATACGTATACCACAGTTTTCTAAGCCATTCCCCAATTGAAGGACATTTACTTGATTTCCTATTGTTTGCCACCACAAATAGAACTGCTATGAATATTTTTGTTGAAGTGATGTTTTTACCCTTTGTCATCATCTCTTCAGGGAATAGACCCAATAGTGGCATTGCTGGATCAACGGGTATGCACATTTTTGTTGCCCTTTGGTATAGTTCTAGACTGCTCTCCAGAAAGGTTGGATGAGTTCACAGCTCCACCAACAATGTATTAATGTCCCATATTCCGCACAACCTTTCAAACTATGATCATTGTCCTTTCTGGTCATATTGGCCAGTCTGAGAGGTATGAGGTGCTGACCAAATCTCTTAAACTGAATCTGCCTGAGTTTCCTTATATATGAAATAAGCTGGAGAAAGAAATGGCAAACAATTCGAGTATCTTTATTTTATTTTATTTTGAGATTTTTCAAGGCAATGGGGTTAAGTGGCTTGCCCAAGGCCACACAGCTAGGTAATTATTAAGGTTGGATTTGAACTCAGGTACTCCTGACTCCAAGACCAGTGCTCTATCCACTGCACCACCTAGCTGCCCCCTATTCCAGTATCTTTGCCAAGAAAATCACAAATGGTGTCACAGAGTCAGACACAAATAAAACGACTAAACAATAACAGAAGAGCTCTGTGTAGGGCGATGGACAAATTGTATAGCTTTGAAACAATATATTATCTGCCCATAGGATAGTAAGGTGAAGTATCTCATACACTCATACAAACATGACTATGATATAAAATATTATGTAGTAAAATAAGTGTATATGAGAAGTATTAAGTACTATTTGTGTTTAGAGATGGTGAGAAAAATATTATCAATTGGGAGATTTTTTAAGATAGTTTGAAGGAGGAATAGTACAGTTCTTAGGATAGCATACAGTCCATGTAAAGGCACAGAGGGAGGAAAGAGACATATGTCTTAGGGGATGAAATTTGGAACTGGAGTTAGAAAACCCAATGACCTGTTTCAGATCTCTCATCTGATATTTATTAGCTATGTGACCATAGGTATCAGAAACATCAGAAGTAATGTTCATTTGTCTTATTTCTTTTTTTTAATTTTTTCCCCAATTCCATGTAAAAACAAGTTTTAACATTCATTTTTAAAACTTGAAGTTCTGAATTCTCTGCTCATTGAGAAAACACGCTATTTGATATTTTAATATGTTATAGTCATGCAAAATATTTTCATAATAATCATGTTGTGAATGTAAACATAGCTCCTCATACCCCCAAAAAAGAAACGTTAGGAAAAATCAAGTTAAAAAAAGTATATTTCAATATTCAGCTGTCATCAGCTCTGTCTTTGGGGATGGATAGTATTCTTTAGTATAAGCTCTTTAGAGTTGTCTTGGGTCACAGTGTTTCTGAGGAGAGGTCATTCACAACTGATCATCCTACATCATTTCTTATAGCATTCCTTATTTCTTATAGCAGATGTTCATTTTTTTATTCTTTTTTGGTATAATTTTGGGAGTACTTCCTCTATTCTTTCTAAAACGCTATAGATTTATTTTTCTATTGCTCCTACCATTTTCTAATGATCTCTAATTATCATACCCCTATTGTTTATTTACTATGTCCTATTCCCTCATTTCTCCCCCTCCAAAAAAACCCCTGTATTCTTAGATTTTTGACACATTTTATCTTTGCCTATGCTACTATATAGGCATATAAAAGAAATGATTTATTTTCTATCCTTATGGAGCTTAGTTGTTTTTTATTTTTTTTGTTATTCAGTCATTTTAGGTTGCATCTAACCCTTTGTGATACCATTTGAGGTGTTCTTGGCAGAGACACTGGAGTGTTTTGCCATTGGTTTGACAAACAGGATTAAGTAACTTGCCTAGAGTCACACAATAGCTTGAGGTTAGATTTGAACTCAGGAAAATGAGACCTCAGGACTCCAGGCTCAACATTCTATCCACTGAACCATGTAGATGCCTTGCTTAGTTGCAACAATGTTTAACAACACAGTCATAAATCTTTAATAATTTTGAAGTACTAAATTAATTTATCAATCCATAAAATAATAGAATTAGATTAGATAATCTTTAAGGTTCCCTCTCTATCATTCTGTATTTCTGGCTCTTTCTATCACATCAATTGTCTTCATCATAAGAAAATTTGTTTTAAATCAATTGATACTGTTATTTTCATAGAATTATAAAATTATAAAGGAAGTTAGAGGTCATCTAATCAACTCATTTTATTATATTTATTCATTTATACATTCAAAAATTATTAAGAAGTTATAATATTGTAAGCTCTTATACTAGGGATATGAACATAAAGATTTCTCATTGTTCTTGCTGTCAATGAACACATAGTTGACTGAGATATGTGGAAAATTATAATGGGTACATAGATGAGTATAATACAAGTCAGGAAGTGATGGAGTAAATGAAACATCCAAATATAGTGATTAAGAAAAAACTGAGGAGGAGATAATCATTTAATTTAAAAGATTCTGGTACTTTTGTAATAGGCAAGATAGCTTTGAATTTGGAGTCACCATATCTGGGTTCAAATTTCAACTCTGCCACATACTGCCTTTGTGATCCCTGGGAAAATTACTTTTTTGGGCACCTTCCTGGTGAAATGAATTATTTAAATTTTGAGGTCTACAGTTTACCCAACTTTCCCTTCATACCTATACTAAAGTAGCAGACTTTCCAAAAAGGTGTCAGTTAAATACTATATAAAGCAGTTTGTGTTGGACACAGATATGGGTCAATACTCCTAGTTATGGTTTGGGGGTAAATGTACAATCAAAATTTTAGAAAACTACAAAATGACCTATGAGGGGAAATGGACTGGGAGAAACCATGAGATATAGCAATGAATAGCTTATGGAGGTTGTTAGAGAGAGAAGTTTAAATATATTGGTAGAGTAGGAAGTTTTATTCTAATAAATAAAGGGTAGGTAGTAAGAAAATGGAGGTCATGAGAAAAGACCACTTTTTCTATGAGTTTAGCAGGAAAGTGGGCAGAATAACAGGGGTATGATGACAAATAATGTTTGCAAGTGGTAGAAAGTGTCAGTATATAAGAAGAGACTGAATGTGAGAAAATTTAGACTCAGAAAAGTAAAATAAGTAGATTAAGGTCATATTACTAATTAGTGGCAGAATTAGATGACTCATTACTATCAAAGTAAATTATATTTCTGTCTCAGCAGTTTCACAGAGGTTGTTCTTTGCTGGCAAGGGGATTATTACTATAAATTTGCCTATTTATTTTTAGTTTAGAATTTGGAGGGTTTATTATCTTTTATTTTCAATTATAACTTATCTATTATACTTGCAAGTCTTTTCTGAGACAAATCTACTTAATTCTCAAAATGTTAAATGAAAAACACAAGAGCAAGTCAATATCTAAAACATTTGTTCAATGTTGAGAATTTTAGATGCATTTCTTACTGATAACTGTGAAGGGAATAATAAAGAAAAACATCTAAATCAATGTTGATAACACGAATGATATAAGACAAAAAAAAAATTCATTATGCCTGAATAATGAAAACTTAGTTGAAAGTCAACGAACAGGATTTACAACCCACACAGAAATGCTTCAAACAAAAACACAAACAAGCAAAAACAAAAACCTAACCACAGTGCTCTATTTATGAAGGGTGATTAATGAATGATATTGAAGTGAATAGAATTAAATGATTCTAAGGAAGCATAAAAAGATTGGAATGTCATTATTTTATTACAACTGTGATTTCAAACTAAAATAGAAACAAATCTCTGTGGTCATATTGATTTAGAAAAAAACATCTTTAGATTACTGATGTTATGTTGTACTTGAATTCATTTTATTAAATGTTTCGCAATTATATTTTAATCTTCTTCAGATCCCATTGGTATTTTGTTTGTCTGATATGAACAACGTGATGGGTGTTTGACACCTTTATCTTAGAAAACCACAACTGGAATGTTGTTTGTATAGCATTGCTTCTTCACCTCTGCCTCTTAGCTTCCCTGACTTCCTTCAAGATTGAGATTAGATTTCACTTTCAGCAAGAGGTCTTTCTCAGACTTCACAGCACCAATGTTTTCCTCTGAGGCTAACTTCCATAGAGTCTGTAGATTTCTTCTATATATGTAGTCAGTTATATGCTATTTCCCCAATTAGAAGTTGAGCTCCTCAAGGACAGAGAAAAAGTAAACATTTAATAATTTTCTACTGAATGACTGACAACTAAGTAAAAACACCGATAACCTTGCAAGTGTTCAGAGAAGTTCACATCTAGGTTATCGAACCATGGGAGGATTGTTTGAAGGAATTAGAGACATTTAGCCTGGTGAAGAAAATTATGATGAACAACAAAATATGTATCTTCAACTATTCAAAGGGCTACTCTTTTGAAGAGAAGTGAGAAATATACTATTTGTCCCCAAGGGAGCTAACTTTAAAAGCAGGTAGCAGAAAATTTTAATTCAAGGATAAATTTAGTAAAAACTTCCTGTAACTTCATACTAAAGTCTCTTGATTCCAAATTCAATTTTTTTCCCTATTAAAAATTGCCTTGAAAGATAGTGGGTTTTTTCATTCAAGGTCTTCAAGCAAATGGCAGATAGTGACATCTCAAATACATTGTAATATTGGGTCTTTTACATATAGGTTAGACTAGATAGACCGTATGGTAATTTCCAATTGTGAAACTAACAACATTGCTTATTATAATTTTTTTCCTAAAAAAAACCCTCAATATTATCTTTAAAGACAAGCAGGCAAATATCAAGCTAACGCAAACATGATTTGCAGAAGTCAGCAAAATCAAATAATTTTGAACTGGAAAGGAAAGAACACAATGAAGAGGGTCATAACCTTTTTCATGTAAGAAAAATTTTCTGGAAGTTTGGTGAAGCCTATGGACCTCTTTACATAATAATATTTCAAATATTTAAATTTTAATATTCATAAATGAATGAAATTCTAAATTTCACTTAATATATTTAGTAGTAAAAATGAAGAAATATTTTTTTTTTCCCAACTAAGTTCTTGAAGTACCTGAAATCTCTCTGTAGGGGCCCAAAGTGAAACTCATGAGAATTTTGGAATAAACCAAGTAAGCCCTGTGACCTAGGACTCACTTTGCAGATGAATCATCTGGGACTGAAAAACGGAGAAATGAGATTTAATAGAGGCTAAGTAGGTGAGTCGGGTTTCAAACTAAGTTCTCCTGATTCCAAATTCAATGGTTTTTTTTTTCTTTCTAATGTATCATTTGGATTCTCTGAATGAGGTGGAGGACAGACAATGTGACCAAGCAGGGATGAAGTGGAGGCCTTGAGCTGGGGGCACTTATCAAAGTGATGAAAAAAAAATATCTCACCAATATATTTGCACAAATTATGAGTGCAGAACATATAATAAAACAATCTATCTAGAGGCCAGACAGGAATTCTATCATCAGGATATCAGTCTAAATTCTCCAGCATCAAGGAGAGTGATTTCATATATTAAAAATAAACAAAGCCAGAAGCTATTAAGTTAAAATAAAGTATTCCAAGGAAGAAGGGCTCAAAGTGAGGACAAATAAAAAAGAATAAAACTAGAGTGATAAGGCCCATTAATGGATTACATTGGGTTTTTGACCCTTATGAGAATGGTATAGTTACCATGACCCTCAGGACTTAATGTGCTGAGGTTGTTCTCGCATTATAATTTCTATGGTGCAGAAATGTTCCCCCTTCTTTGATTCAATGACACAATTTTTTTTTTACCTTGTATGGTACTTTTGGCTACCTTTATATACCTGTCCTATGTTTTTGAGGATATCTATTAAAGATCCTTTTTTATCAATCTCTTGGCTTTTGGCATATTCTATCACTATTAGTGTGGGAATTTGATTCATGGGTCTTGTAATGTAATGTAATGTAAAAGTAACCTTTAATTCATGATCATTTTGAAAAGTTCTTCATATGTAATTCCAGCATATGAAACCTTTCTTTTTTGAAGTATGAAAGAATCCCAGCTTCTTTTTTATTATCAACTAACTAAAGTTAGCTAATATCTAAATAGAGTTGAGACAAATCCAGGTGAAAGTGTCAAAGTTGGAGCTAGAAATTATAAACATCTTTGTAAAGCTTTGAAACTGTGAGAATAAAAGCAATGCCAAGGGAGAGAGTGTGTTAGAAAGACAAGATGAGACCAAAGACTAGACAATCAATTCTTTAGGCTTAATGTTAAAGACAAACAGAAAATTCACCTTGCTATTAGAGCTATACAAAAGTCAACAATTTAGAGAGAGACACTGCATTTTCCCTTCTTGGAGGTCTTTAAATAGCAGTTGGATGATCCCTCGCCTGGTATATATCTTGGAAATTCTTTTCAAGTTTAGGTTAGACTAGATATCAGCTGAGGTCCATTCTGACTCCCAAATTCAAAATAGTAGAGAAGAGAATAACTGTTATTGAAAGCAGAAATTTCCTAATTCAGCATTTCTCTGTCACACTGAAATCCTTTATTCAGTTCTTATCTTCATAAATAAGTAGTTATATCACATAAAATGATTTCTGCCATCTCATTCTCCCAAACTCACGTGATCCCCAAAATTCACTTCTTTTGTTTCAAAGAAAAAAAATAAGGGAAGGAGGTAGTAAAAATACCAAATGACATAAAGAGTTTAAAAAAGAAATGAGAATTTAAAAGTTGTTCCTAGATTTGGTGATTAGAAGTTCCCTTTGACAGAAAAATAAGTGGTGTAGTCAACATCAATATTGCAAGAAGCTGAGATCAGATGGTGAAAAAGTAAAAACTGGTTGTAATTCCCATTTACAGTGTTTTAAGGTTTGCAAAGTATTTTTCCTCATAATAACCAGTAAGAGATATTTCAAACACCAATACTTCTATTTTAGAGAATAAATAAAGGAGACTGCTGTTGTGAGATAAATTCATCACAATCATACAGTTGATCTACTTCTGAGGTGAGAATCAACTCCTTTCCTAATCACTCTCACACCAGTGAGCTATCTAACAATATCCAGTGATCTACTTATGCCACATCTGATTCTCACATTTTCTTTCCCTTGTCCAGTTCATGATTTTTTTTTGCATTAGGAATTCCATTTGAAGAAGTTGCCTCTATAATTTTGACTAGGACCTGTTTTGCAAATTAAAATCTTAGTTGGTTAGAGAAAAGAGATATTCAATGACTTGCTCAGTCATAAAGTCAATGTATGTTAGATGTGAGACTCCAATCCAAGTTTTTCTGACCCTGAGTCTAACTTATTGTTTCCCTTTTAAAGCGGGTGAAATCAATTCATTTTTCAACTTCTTTTAGTATTGCTTAGCAGTTTGGGATCAGTAGTTAACAAATTAAATACTTGTAGTTACTCAGGGTTTAGTACTTACATGTTGGGGGTCTAGGGGTGAGAAAGCATGTGAGAAACTTTAGGGTAGTGACTATTTGACCAGTAATTCTAGTGAATGAGTCATTAATAAGGATGAACTGGTTCTTCTCTCTTTGAGTTTTTTAGCTGTGCTGATGTAGGACAGGTCTAATCACCAAAAGATGATGTGTACCCATTGACTTCCCATGTGAGTGTGCCTTGTGGCTCTTGTTGCTCTCATGTGGTAGGAAGATAGATTGTATGGAATCAGAGGCCTCTTTCTTTTCCTCAGGCTTCTTTGGAAGTATCATGCTTGTTCAATGTATGACAATGTAGTGCCAGGAGGATTTTAAGGATCAGTTATTTCTGATGAAAGAACTGGAAATGTTAACTCTAGATAATACATAGATGGATTCTACTAAAAGTTGCCAAGGGTCTGATGCATATTCACATGGAAGAGAAATGAGTTTTATTCTATTTGACCCCTAAATGATAATGATAATAATTATAGCTACTATTTATATGTTGCTTTAAGTATTGCAAATCACTATATAACAATAGTCCTGGCAGTTAGGCATTATTATTATCCCCATTTTACAAATGAAGAAACTGAGGAATAGAGCAGTTAAGTGACTTATACATAACTATAGAACTAGTAAATAACTGAAGTTGGATTTGAATTCAATTTCTTCCTGATGTCAGGTCCATCACCCTCCAGGAACAATGAGTAGAAGCTGTAGAGAGGTTAGGATGAATGTGAAGAATAAAGAGAAACATTTTATAAATGATGAAAGCTGTGGACTAAACAAGGAGTGAACTACATTAAGAAGTGATGAAGGGCCCATCACAGAACAATTTAAGCAAAATCTATATGACTCATTTTCAATATGTCTTGGAGAATCTAGTTTAGTGATCTTCTATATTAGGGATTTAATGTAAAGTTGATGAATTGTTGAAACTTATTATTTGTGAGCTCACTTTTATGAGGAGTGAGCAAATATATCTTTATTAACTTTTTAAAAATGACAAATATTCCCCTGAATTAATTTCAATCATTTTGTCAGTTTTCAAATGGATTTGTTTCAACTGATGTTCTTTACACATTTGTACTCAAAGCAATTTATTAGAAGGGATCTGGAATGAAAGAAAACTATATTCATATATAACATCTATATCACATGTTTATAAGTACATATATATATATATATAATGCATACAGACACACAAACATATAGGTATTAAATATATCTATGAATGCATTGGAAAAGAATATATAACCAACATTATATTTACTTTCTGAAGAATAATATTAAATTTATTTTTTATCACTGAATTTTGATAAATGGTCATCAAAGGATGTACTGAAATATTTACTTGCATACAAAATACATTTCCTTAAGAGAGTTCATTTTATCATATAATTCATTATCAAACTTGGGAATAATTTGTGAACTAATTGATGATTATATTTTATATCAAAATTCTGTTTCAAGTAATCCATTATTTTAAAATAATTATCATAGGGCAAAGATAAACATTAATTAATTGAATAGCTGGTCTAATATAAACAATAAATTAGTTATCAGACAATGCTGTAATCAGCTTAACTCTATAGGAAACATGAGTTAAAAAAATAAAGAAATTGATTTTCCGGGAAGAACATCATGATACAATTCTTCACTTTCAATTGTGAAAATAATTGGTGAAAATCATTAAACATTGGTAAATGAGTGAAAAAATGGCATATATATCTTCAATTTTCTTTTAGATATTTTATTTTGAAATCATTTTAATATGATTACTGTTATGTCCTTATAGGCATATGTTGTTTTTGTTTAAAGATATAAAAACCACCTGTTCATTTTCAAGAACCTAATGTAAATTGACTATAATCCTGGATGATGGAGAATAGTTTATTTAATTTATTTTACAACTAGAAAGCCCTTGGCTGATAATGATTTTATTATTTAAAATAAATTATTGATAATTGACTAAAATGTCTTTCTACAATTAGTTATTTATCTTTTGTATAAAAAGGTTTATGAAGTAAATATAAAATAACTCATTGGACTATATCAGTCTACAAATTCCAGTTACAACAATAAATCTGGATGTCATTTTAAACTTTACATCCTTTGCTAAAATGAACTTAGACTCCAAGGACTCAAAGTGACATATGATATTGTTTTCCACAAATTTCCTAAATTAAAAGTTACAATGATTGTACCCAGTCCAGAGGAAAATGTTAATCCTGTTCATATACAAAGAAAAAAGGTCACAGTACCTGTCCAAAATATTATAGAATTCTTCAAAAATTTCTAAACATTTACTCAGCAGGTACTTGTTTGAGTTTAATACAAATCCTATGATAAAGTACTTAATAATTGCTTGTTGCTTGACATCATCAGGATAAACATCATCATCATCATCATCATTGCTACTATTTATTTAGCAATTTTTAGTTATGAGAAGCACTTCAAAAAATATTAACTCACTTTATTCTCACAAAAATACTGAGAGATGGAAGTTACCACTACCCTCAATTCACAGATGAAGAAACTAAGATAGATGTTTAGTGAATTTTCCTGGTCACATAATAGAGAAATATTGTAGACTGGAAATAATATCATGTCTTCCTGACTTGCTTGGTTCTTGTCCTCTGCTATGGAAGAAGACTACAAAGGAATCACTGTGTTTGAGACAAATTACAGTTTGTCTGATTGTGGCTGGTCAGACCAATATGAGCTCAGAATGCTCTACCAGAGGCTAGCACAAATAGACCATGTGAATACCTGGGGTGAGTACTCTAAATGTACAGATGTCACTTTTCCTTTGAGCTGCTTCGATTCTGCCTTTCTCAGAGAGTGCAATACCTTCTCCGATGAGAGCACACCAGGCTGGGTGTTCTGTGTCTCCCATGCTGTACAATCAATTCTAAAGTTCTTCAATGAGACCTTCAGGGTGTCTGGGTATTGTTTCTTCTTGTGAGCACTTGTCTATGTGAGTTCTCCATAAAATAGTTTTTTTGGCAAGCATATGTCTGGCATTCTAACAACGTGTCCAGTCCATCCTAGTTGCAGCCTCTGAAGTAATGTTGGAATGCTGGACAGTTTAGCTTAAGAAAGGACTTCAGAATCTGGTATCTTCTTCTGCCAGGTGATCTTCAAAATCTTCCTAAGACAATTTAAATGGAAATGATTCAGTTTCCTGACATGGTTCTGTCCAGGTTTCACAGGTATATAGGAATGAGGTCAGCACAATGGCTCTGTAGATCTTCAGTTTGGTTGTCAGTCTAATACCTATTCTCTCTCAAAATTTCTTTCAGAGCCTTCAAATACAATATCAGTGTCAACCTCATTGTCAATGTGTTCTCCATGGAAAGGACACTGCCAATGTAAGTGAACTTCTCCACAGTACTCAGAATTTCCCCATTTGCTGTAATCATTGGTTCCACATATAGATGGTGTAGTGCTGGCTGATGGAGAACCTGTATTTTCTTGGTGTTAATTGTTGGACCATAATTGACAGAAACAGTAGAAAACCGATCAATATTTTATTTCATCTCAGCTTCAGGGGCTGCATGGAGTGCAACAGAAGATCATGCACCAACACTCCCTCCACTTTGGTCTTGGCTAGTAGACTTTTCAAGTTGAAGAATTTTCCATTAGTGTCGTAGCTGACTTTGAGGCCACATTCACTAGCAGTGAAGGCATTTGATAACATGACTGAAAACATGTTTAAAGGTATGGGAGCAAGGACCCATTCTTGTTTCACTCCACTGATGACTGGGAAATCTCTAGAGAATCATCCACTCCAGTACCCAGGCATGCATGCTGTCATAAAACTGATATACAATATTTATGAACTTCTCCGGGCAAGCCAATTTTGACATAATTTTCCATAAACCCTCATAAACTATACTACCAAGCTGCCCAACACATGAAAGACATATTTATATATACTAGATGGGTGGGTGTAGAAAAGTCATTTCTAGGGTTCATTGGGAATATGGCTACCAGGAGACACACTGAAATGCTATGGATCAACTTTCTCAGTTTAGACAAAATAATATTAAAAATATAAGATTGAGAAGCAAATGACAGAATTGGATAGAATATTAAAGACTGTTCTTCTTAATAGCCTGGAAAAAAATATAGGAAAGATCCTTATGGCATTTGAGAATATTACCATGTTGGAGGGACAGTTTAAGCATAGAGAGTCAGGAGATTTGCACATACATGCAATACACAAAGATATATTCATGACCACATGCTCATATGTCCACATATATATGTATTCATGTGTGCATATACATATCTGCTCATATTTTTGCATATATCTATATCTATGGGTACTTAGATGTCTCAGTGGATAGTGTGTTGGACTTAGAGTAAGGAATGCTTATCTTCATAAGTTTGAACCTGAACTGAAACACTTGCTAGCTGTATGACCCTGAACAAATCATTCAATCCAGAAATGGCTCAATAACAATCTATATCTAGATAAATTATGGCATCAGGGAGATGATGCCATAATAAGAAATTGATTTGCAGGAGGGATTGCTTTGCTAAATCACCAACTATAAGACTGTAGATGAACCTGTAAGGCAATTAGGATTAAATGATTTACTCAAGGTCACACAGCTAGAAAGGGTAAAATGTTTGATGTCAAATTTTAACTCAGGTCCTCCTGACTCCCAGATTGGTTCCCTATCCACTACACCACCTAATTGCTCCATAGTTTGGTATGGTGAGGGAAGCTAAGGCTAAAGTGGATGGGATGGTTATACAGCAGTTTTTATAAAAATTATCTGAGAATTTTGGTGAAACTCATTGTGATAGTAAATGAGGTAATAATCATTTATTAAGCACCTACTATTTGCTATGTCCTGTGATAGAAAGAAAAGTAAAAAAACAATCCCTCTCCAAGGACCTCATAGTCGAATGAGGGGAGAAAAGACCCTAGAATTAGGGAGATAAGGAAAGACTTCCTGTAGAAGGGTTTTAGGTGAATTTTAAGGAACCCAGTGAAACAATGAGGTAGGGAAGGAGAGGAAGGGTATTCCAGACCTGCCAGACAGCCAAAGAAAATGTCAAGAGTCTGGAGATGGAATGACCTGTGCAAGGAACAGCATGAAAGCCAGTGTCACTTGGATTGCAGAGTATCTGTGATTAAAATATGTTAAGACTGGAAAGATAGAAGGGGATCATGTTGTAAAAAGCTTTGAATGTCAAATAGAGAATTTTAAGTCTGATACTAGAGATGATAGGGAACCACTGGAAATTTTTTTTAATAGTGACATGGTGATATATGAGGTTCAGGAAGATTTAGGAAGATTAATTTGACAGTTGAGTCAACAGTATCCTATGAAAAGCTAATGTGATACTACACTTTATTAAGAAAAGCATAGCTTCAAGCCATAGATAGTAATATTTCTTTGTTGTTCCATTCTAGGAAGCCCACATGTGTTTAGTTCCAGATTTCAGAACTAGCATGGTGCCTGATAAACAGTAAACACTTGACTGACTGATTAAGAAGGACATTAATAAACTGGGATGATTTCCAAGAACCTCCACATGTTGAATGGCCTTAAATCTATATTATGTGAAAATCAGTTGAAGGAAGTGGGTATATTTAGCCTAGAAAATAAAAAGATCTGACTACGTATGGCAGAGCAGATTTAATAGCTGTCTTCAGGGAATTAAAAGAATGTGTGCAAATAAAGGAATTGTAAATATAAATTAAGTTCTAAGATCCACTGGTATAAGAATCTTCTTATCAAGGGAGATCCACATCATTCAGCTGCATGAGGGGTGGGATGAGAGTGGGAGATAAGAGAGCTTCAGGCACTTTTGGTTTCCATCTTTGAGAGAGAAGATGGATGATGCCAACCCCAGTTCAGGCTGTTGAAAGGAAAATGAGACTAAAAGAATTTGACATGAAAGGAGATGACTAAGTTATGATGTTATAGGTAAACATGAAGTTATAATTATATATGTAGGTAAGCAACAGTTATAGATTACCCAAGAGAAATACACTATACATGTAATTTCATATAATTGCTGCTATACATACAAATTACTGCATGTTTGGTTCTGCTTCTTTCTTATTTGGCTATTAGGTTCATTTGACTATATTAGTTATATGTTAAGTTTACAACAATGTCTATTAATTATTGTGCAATACACTATTGCTAAGTATTTTATATATTGGCCTACTGATACTGTTATTGTTGCAGCTGGCTAACTTTGCTTTTTTAGCCATGCTTGTTGCTGTTGATTGATTTCTATGTTTAATGTGCATTTATTTCATTTAATTTTCAATGGTAAACACTTAGGTTATCTGGTATGCCAAGAAAACCACCTTCCTCGTTTTAAAAGTATGATGCTATCTATATTATATAGCTACAGGTTTGGAACTTGCCCTAGTTAATCGTTGCAATGAATTACAGCTTCAAGCTTCAGCACAGGAGGAGAAGGAATGTAAACCTAGTCCCAAAGTCCATAGGCATGGGAGTATCTTCTCATTGATAGAGATCAATTCCCTGCACTTGAATAAGAGGTGATTCTTCTTTAGTCTCTTTGGGCTTCAGGTGCTTCTGGCTTCTAGTTTCTAGAAATAAGCTGGTTCATGCCAGTGCCATTTCAGTTTCAGGAAAAATAAAACTAAGAAGTCATATGAAAGGAGCTGTAGAGAAAGGGTATTCATGACTTTATCCCTAGCTTAGTATACGATAGACTTCAGGGAACTTTTCCTTTGGATAAAATCTGAAATTCTCTTTTGATTGAACTGAGCTATTCATTCACAACTGGAAAGCACCCTCACTCTATATTATTTGTTTTATTTTGTCCTATATATACTTTCTTTGTTTCTTTCTGGCTTTGATAAATGGGTTTCTTGGCTACTTGTTTTATATATATATATATATATATATATATATATATATATATATATATATATATATATATATATATATAAATGGAATTGGTATTTGTTGTGAAAGGAGTCAAGCATCGATTTTGGTTTTGATAAATGGGTTCTTTGACAACCTGTTTATGTGTGTGTGTGTGTGTATTTGTTGTGAAGGGAGTCTTGGGGTCTTCCTTTCCCTCTAATTAATGAACAGTGAGAAGTTTAGCTTGAACCTGAAAAATCATATCCCCTGGACTAATTTTACTTAAAGAAACAAATAAATATAATTTGAGAATTCGAGCCTGGCATGCCTTCTTTTTGGGGAGAGCAGGGTTGCCAAGATTCTGGCTTCTAATTCCTGTTTTCCATTTTTGAAAGGATTGAAGTCACCATTGAAAAGGGTTGGAGGGGGAAGAGGCAAATAATATCAATTTTCAAGCTACTGTGGTACTAGGTGGTATTGGGAATAAAATGCAGGAAGACCTGAGTTTAAATCCAACCTTAGACATTTAACTAGCTATGTGACTTGGATACTTTGCCTTAAAAGTTAAGACTTTGACTCAGTTTCCTCATGTGTAAAGAGGAGAAGGAAATGGAAAATCACTCTAGTATCTTTGACAAAAAAAAATCACTGAACTAAGAACAATAATTGGAAATTTTATAGAGGTGGTTTCAGGTTTGATCTAAAGAAAAACAACTTCACAACAGCCCTGGTAGTAGGGGCTATTTCAGGAGGTCTTCCCTCAGAGCAGTTTCTCAAACCTCCCCCCCAAAAAACAAAACAAAACAAACTTTTAGTTATGAATTAAATTAGAAATTTTCTGAGATTCTTTGTTCTTTGAGAGACTGTAATGTTCTTTTATGTTAATCTTCTGTATATTCTGCCAAGGATAAAGTGGATTCATTCCAGTTTTTTTAAAAAAACTTCTGTTGATAATAATCCCCTGTGCTTTTCTGACAGCACTGATGAAATATAAAGTAAGAGAATAGAGCGCAGGATATGGAGAAAATAATTTTCTTCCAAGAATAATGAGGAGAAAACATGTAAAGGGAAAAGATGTAAATAAATAGATATAGCACTTTCATTCACAGGGAATTTAATTGTACATTGGTGGTCATCTAATTAATAATTATTTAATGAACTTTTCAGTGGGGGAAAAATGTCAATGCACATTTCTCTTGAATTAATTAAGAGCCAAAGCTATATATGATTAATTTGACATTAAATTTATTTTCTACCTTACTTCAGATCAGCTAATGAAATATTAGTCATATCCTTCAACTGTGAATATAACAAAAGTTGATATCATTAATAAACTAATTTGATTCTAAAATTAATGGGGGTCTAGCAAATTCTCAGAGAGCTTCAGATGGTATTTTCTTCTGGAGCATACAGGAAATAGATGGCTTTTTTCCATATAGTTAAAGAGTTACTTCTCTGAGAATTGTGGTTATATATCAGGGGAGTGCCTTGTAGAGTCTCTGGAGCACGTACTGATATTCTATAACTGGTTCTACTTGGTTTACCATGTGTTTGGAGCAGCTTCTTTTTGGTTGGCTGCCTAACTGTAACTGCCAACATTTTCAAAAAGTTTTTGACTATGTCTTTGCTTCATTTGCTTCTAGAGGAGTACAAGAAAAGCAGTGAGAGATCATGGATTGAAGGCAAAAGATTTAGAGACTTAACTCTCTCTGAGAGGCCAGCTAGGTAGCACAGTGGATAAAGTGCCAGGGCTGGAGTTAGGAAGACTCGTCTTCATGAGTTCAAATCTGCCCTCATATGCTTCCTAACTATATGATCCTGTGCAAATCACTTAACCTTTTTTACTTCCCCATCTGTAAAATGATCTGGAGAAGGAAATGGAAAACATCCTAGAAACTTTACCCAAATGGGTTCATGAGGAGTAAGACACAACTGAACAACAATAACTCTTCTGAAACCACATAACACCAAAGAAAGGAAGCTGGATCCTTGTCCTTTTTAATTCCTTCTTTTCTGTTCTAGACATGGGGAATAGAATTTATGATCTTAGTTGAGAATACAAGTTACAGTAATCAAACAGTCAGAATACAGGTTGAATAGTGTAGGTAGCCCAGTTTCAATGCCCAAAGAAGAGCAAAGAGTGATCTTTAGGTGTAATCTTCAAGAAATCATTTTATCAAAAGGACTCATCTAGTAATTATTAAAAATCTGGATTAAATCAAGGATATGTAAGACCTGAGCCAAATTTATTAAAATAATTAAATGGTAAAGGGAAGATTATGTTTGGGGAAATGTTCATTTTTTTTTTTCTTGCTATGTGATTGAAGTGAGTATCCTTTCACAAAAACTACCTAATGTTAAGTGATTAAATGTAACTGGTATGAAAGTAGCCCCTAACAATGGGGTTAGGGACACATCTGATGGGTTCAGAGCCAGATGTGGAGACAAGATACATCCTAATCCTTCAGTTTATTTTTTTCAGGATATTTAAAATCATTTTAATAAGAGGATAATCTAGCAGTATGATGATAATTTAGCAGTATGAACCTTAAAAAGAAGGTAAACATTTAGAATGCTTTGAGAACCTACCCAACTCTAAGGAATGTGGCCAGACTATTATGTTTTTCATAAACAAATGTAAGGGAGATAGCCATACCATATGCCACTAAAAAATTAAACCTAGCTACAGAAAAAGGAGGAAAACTGGATTCTTGACTCATTTGATTCCATCATTAATTGGTTAGATTCTTAGACAAGTTCAATTTAAGTTTTAAAAATGTTCAATTTATGAAAATAATAAATTTAATTAAGTAAAAGGAGAACTCACCAAAATGTTTCAGTTATTTAGGTATTTCAGCTATTCAGATATTTAGGCAAGGTTAAATACATTTTTGTGGACCAAGTTCAATGCTGGGATGAATTTTGTCAATATTTTCTTTTTAAAAATTATGCTTTAATATGCCACTACATTAATAGACAAAAAGCATATTTATATATAAAATTCTACTGGTATTTATCTACACGGATGTTATATATATATATGTATACATATATATATATAAATACATTTATATACATTTATGTAAGTGTTTCAGTAAACAAAGTCATTTCTTAATAACCTGTAAAGTAAGCAATAAAAAAAGTTATTCATTATGCCATCATAGGAAAATTATTATATTCAGAAGATTTGAGTGGTTTACTTGTGGTTGTTACATGGTTAATAATAAGGAACTGATCACTGATCTGAACCCAGGTCTCAATATTTTAAATCTATAATTTATTTAATTACATCAGGTTGACCATTTTATTCAAATTTAATATATAGCAATATTAAATTTGAATAAAATGGTCAACCTGATGTAATTAGATGATTGAGTTGAAAGGCTTATATAATTTTTCACATCTACATCAAGAAAGTAGCACATTCAGTATGCATAAAGAAGTAACTTTTTATTATAGATCTTTTCCTCTTAGTGGAATATGTGAAATTTGTGAGAAAATAGCAGTATCACATACTAGTAATCCTGCTGCCTCCCAGCCAAGCATTATAAAAAAGAAAGAAAGCAAAAAAAAAAAAAAAACCCAAACAAAAACAAAAAGAAATACCCTAAGGAAGGATTGATTTAATAATTGTGTTTATCTGATAACATGTTTTAACATGTTTATCTATTCTCTCAAATATTTAGTTAGCTCTAGCTTACTATTTTAGTGAACAGAGAAGACAAATCCATAAAAACAAATGATATTCATTAATTAAAATCAGAAAATGATATCTCACCAAAATTAAAATTATTCCATATTGAATTAGGGAGGTTGTGCTGTGCTACCTGTAAACCTTTAATGTGAGTACATCTCCACTGAGATTTTCTTCAATTTATCCTTTTTAAATCTTGAAAATATATTGAAAATATATAGCTGTGGGTACATTGTCTCCCCCCCATTAAAATATAAACTTTTTGGGAGCTGGGGCTGTTTTTGCCTTTCTTGTAGTCTTAGCATTTAGCAGTGCCTGGCACTTAGTAGGTCCTTCATAAATGTTTATTGACTTAATTTGTGCTGCAGAAGTGGAACTTATCTTGTCAAAAGAATTATATTTGAATCATAGTTCTTAAGTTTGTTATTTGTGTGACCTCAGCAAGTAAATTTAACTGTTCCAAACAAGATTTTCTTATCTGGAAAATTAAAGTAATCATATTTTCACTTCCTTACAATGTGTAAAAAGATAAATAAAAGAAGGATATACCATGCATTAAGATCATAGGGTCCTAATTCTTCATATTTAGTAATTTTTCTACAATTGAAAGATTTCAAGAAGCCCCAACTCCATGTTAAAAACTAAACAAAATTCACGTAGATGAGTTATTTAAAGGAGAGAAAGTATTTATAGAGTATTAAGGATTGTTGTAAGTGGGAGCACTGACTATCATCACCTGGTATCCTTGAGTACCAGAGCCTTATTTTACTAAGTACCATGGAAGTGGGAGTAGA
Organism: Macrotis lagotis; assembly: GCF_037893015.1. Lineage (NCBI taxonomy): Eukaryota > Metazoa > Chordata > Mammalia > Peramelemorphia > Peramelidae > Macrotis > Macrotis lagotis. The sequence goes on from NC_133666.1 coordinate 572,654,893, forward strand.
TTAGAGACTTGGGGCACTGGTATTATGGTAAATAAACAGAGACCTTGGAGTACTTGGGGTTCTTGGAGAATGTCATCCTTGTCTTCCTTGTCTCCCTTGTCTCCCGCCCCTTCAACACTCACCTGAGGAAACACTGAGGGAGTCCAGAAAGGGACTCAACATATGACATCCAAAGGGGACTCAGCAATAGAGTCTCATATATCCTTAGTTCTTCCCATCTTTGCATGGAAGTCCAAAAAGTACCTATTTAATTAACTTCAAGATTATTTTAGGTAGTTCTCCCTCCATAAGAATTTTCTACTTCTTCATCTTAGGTAACTCATATTGCTGCAGAAGTTACACTTATTTCAATAATGATCTCTTTACCAATGCTTATCAAGAGTTTTGTAATGTGAATTGACTAAAAGTTCCATGAAATAATGATTCTTATTCATTTTAGGTACATTATAAAGTCAAGACCTTCAGCTTCTTTATTTCCCTCTCAAATGAGGCATTTTGTAACATCTTTACCAAATCATAAACCAGGCATCATTTCAAAATCTCTAGTAACAGGAACTGCCTTCCTGGGGAAACTGTCCCACTTTTGGATAACTCATCATTATAACATCTTTGCTTCATGGAGAATGTTTGTCCCTTTTAAAATTTTCATTGCTAAAGTAGATGCTATTTCTGGAAGAAAACTGCGTTTGAGATTATGTGATATAAAAAAATGGAGTAAAAGGAAGTACATGGAGTAAATGGAGTAAAAATGGAACAAATGGAGTAAAAGGGGAGTAAAATGGAGTAAATAAAGTAAAAATAATTCCCTACTAAAAAAGAAAGAAAAACTTTTCACTCTATTGAACAGTTAAAAATAAAAGCAGAGTATTTTTTCCCCTGAAGGGAAGTTATGGATATATGAACTGAAAGCCTTTTTTTGACTAAAGTGTGTAGATGCATAAAATACATTAAAATTAGTTTAAGATAGAATGAGTGGTGTGAAATTAAATCTCAAAGGACAGCAAAGAAATCTAATATAGAGGCACTACCCCACCATTTAACAATATTCATAGAAAAGTTAAGAAGAGAAAGCATGTCAGGTTTTGGGTAGAGGGCACTGAAAGATTATCAGAGATGTCAAGATGGAAATAAGTAGGTCTTTTTGTCTATATACAATAGGAAGAGAATGGAAAGAAAAAAAATTTGAATTTAACTATCAGCAATCACAAAGAAACTTTCCATTTAAAAACAAAAACTAGAAGTCAAAGTAGAAAGAATCTACAAATGTAAAAGATAAAAAAGGTTGTAAGAAATATGTATGAACTGAATAAAGAACCCCAAAATGAATGGCAAAAGAGTAGCAGAGTAAGACTGAAAGATGTCCCAGGAGAGTATTTTTTTTTAACTTCAGAAGTGAACATGAACAAACTAAACCAAAATATACAGCTTCATTGTAGATAAAGAAAAGTAAAGGTCAGAGAAAAGATGTCAAGTAAGAGAATGAAAGTGATAAGTAAATGCTTTGGAAGCATGCAATTTGACTTAATAGACTAAAGAATAAAGAAAAAAATAAGGATCAAAGGAACATAGACTTATTTGATCTAATCCTTTCATTTTGCTGACCACGAAGTATGTGTGTATGTACATATATGCAATAGAAAATGTTTTATATATATATATATATATATATATATATATGTTTATGATTTTATACACACACACACAAATCTGTTTAGCTAAGTGGGTTTTGGTTGGGAGGGTGATTCTTTGAAGTGAAAGTTGAAAAATCTTATTTATTACAGTAGAAGAGATTACTTGAGGAGAGAATATCAAGTGAAAAAATGCTAATGAGTATTTTAAGAGAATCATAGCCTTGTTAGAGCAGCAAAGAACAGAATTGGAAGAAGGATTGAGTAAGACTGATATTTAGCTTTCTCTAATTCCTAAATAAAAAAAGAACGAATTCAGAGCAATATCAGTGGTAAAATACTGTCTTTCATTAAGAAAACACTATATTTTTATTCTGCTACCATGAGTTTATTTTCTTTGAATTGTTTTAAGACAAAAGATGATGATTGTTGTCCTTCATAATCAAAGAAGACCATGACATCAAGTGAATAGTGACATGATTTGTACAATGTGCTGATTAAAGTAAGAAGAATGTCATGCAAAGACATCCTTCTTACTTCCATTTCCAGAACCATCTTAATCCAGTGGCCTGGTAGCATATGAAATAAGACTTCTGGTGTTGGTCCAGATACAATGGGGGACTTTTTAGATGTAGCTCTTATTCATATCAATAAGTTACTATGGTTTTATGATTACAGATATTTTTGAAACAAAATATATGTACTTTATCAGTTTCCATTTTGATAACTGATTAGATTTAGGAGATGAATCTGGTGGCAATATATCACAAAGGTAATTTGCCCACATAAGATGGAAACTGATTTTAGAGTTAGTTAACTGACTTAACTATATTGAATAGTCAGAAATTTACTACTGTGGTTTCAATAAATCAATATAGAAGAGAAAAGTGGTTACTGGAGTGCTGGGCAGGGTGGCCACTGGGTTCTGGAACAGGTAGAACATTGTCCTTGGAGTTAGAAAGAACAGAGTTCCAAATGTTAGGTCAGGCACTAGCTTTGTGACTCTGGATAAGTCATTAACTAATCCTATTTAAATTGTTGTGTTTCCTTGTCTGAAAATAAAAAATATCATCTGCCTTTGTTTCCCTTTTCACCACTTGTCTCTATACTTTCTGTTTCATTTTCCCTACATGCTCTGTGCCTTATTAAAATGTTATTACAGCTTCATTTCCTGTTGCGTTGCCATCATGATCTTTCCTAGAGTACACAAAGAACAGAATATACCTGTCCCATTTCATGTCTTCATAAAATTATGAGAAATTCAAAGGTTAAATTAGCAAATCAGTTTCAAGGTCAGAGATAATTCACAGGTAGCATACCCAATCTTTGTATAGTTTTATGAAAAATTGTTTAATTTAGAACATTTTTACCAGCTATGTTTAAATCTCTTAAAAATACTTACTGGGTAGTAAGTTTGGTGTAAGATGTCTATTAATGTAAACATAAAAATAATAGTTTTTACATTATAAATACATACATTTAGTTTATATGATTAATTTCAAAAGAAATTAATTTTCTTCCTACAACAAAATGAAAGTGATTTGCATCTTTACTGGCAAAGATAATATAATTGAGGCTTATTATTATTTAAGTATCTTGAAGGTGAAGCTCTGTCTTATTAATCATTACATCTCCTCAAGCGTTTAGTACGGTGCCTTGAGCAAATTATTCCTCTGTAAATGTTTGCTGATTAAATTGAAGAAGAGAAAATGACCTTTGGAAAAATAATAATCAAAAAATGGATCTGTAAAACAATTGTAGGAAAATAAAAAAAAAATTCACAAACATTTTAGATGGGGAAACTCAACCGATGCTGTAAATATTTTAAAGCTTTATTTTGTAATTACTAAATACATGGAATATTACTAATTATTCTGAGAAAGTAAATGCTTATTGTAAAAAATAACACAGAGCATTTGGAAAAAAGCTTGAAAACAAGAAGTTTTATTTTGAATATGTCCTTAGATACAGATCTTAATATATGAAGGACATATGAAGGAGCATAGGGAAAGAAAATACCAAACCATGATTTGGCATGAAAGTCTTTAGGAATTCACAGAGAAGTCAAAAGGCTTACCCAGACTCCCACAGGTAGTACAGAGTAGGGATTTAAAATCCAGGTCTTCCTGATTCTAAACCCAGAACATTAACAGCACACTAACTGTGCTGTTATAAGTATTTAAATAAGAGTACATCATTTAGAAACTCAGAGTATCAGTTTCATTAACTATAAAATGAGAATAGTAATGCTTTCAGTATCTACTGAATACTATCATTGTGATGAAACACTATATACACAGACACATAAATGTATGTATGTATGTATTTTAATGAGGATAATATGATGATAATAATTATTTTGGCAGAATACAAGTTTTTTTTAAAGACAGGGATGATACCATTTTGTAGTCCTAGACACATAGTAGGTACTTAATAAATTATTGCTAATTGAATTGCAGTATAGCATAGACCAGATAATGTATTTCTCCACTGTCATTGTAGTTCAAAGACAGGATCTGAAAGAGGTGACAACTGGAAAAGCTCAATGTTAGTGACAAATGTTCCCATATTGGGCATTGGATAGTATGCTCCAATCAAGACATTTTTCTTTAAAAAAAATGTGAGTTTTTTATGCAGAATAGAGAGGTTAGTGTCTGGGGATATATATATTTTAAAATAGGAAAGACCAAAGCTAGTCAGAGAAAGAGCTTTGGATTCCAAGAAAGTCTAAGGTGATTGTGGGCAATTAAGTTTCAAGGTTCAGGAATCAATGGTACAAGACAAGATAATCAGTAAATGAGTGAATGATTTGATCAACAGGCATTCATTTAAGCCCTACTATGTGCTAGAAATAGTACTAGAAGTTGCCTTATATTGCACACAAACAAAAGTATCTTCCTTCAACCAGCTTATATTCTATTAAGGGTGATAGGTACATATCTGTAAATACAAGAGTGAGTCTTGATTGAATAAATTAATCAAGTAACCACTCTCATTGAAGAAGTGATAAAATGTTTCACCATGATATATTAACCAAGTAAAACAATTAATCTCAATCATTGGTTTTGGTTCCAATTAATCAATTAATCACTGGCTTTAGTTTAAGTATGAAAAGTCCTTTTCACATGCAATTTACACAAAGGATACCCCACCTTTTCATATCCTGTCTCTATGGCAGGGCAGATTCATGCATATCTAGTCTATGCTATACTGTTAGGAAAACAAGAGAAGACAACCTTTATTCTCAAGGATGAGGAAACTTGATCAAGATATTTCAAACCTGTAGGTATTCTTGGAATTCAATGAGGTTAAAATGAGATACCATTACTGTACAATTAAACTGCTGGGAAGGAATCAATTGGAGTTGAAGAGAGAAGAGGTTTGAAATTCAGTCTCAATTTCCTTCCTTTAACCCCACTTTTACTGAATAGAACCTCATGAAATCTCTTGGTTTCTGGTGGACTTCCCATTTTGCCAATAATGTCCCAGTGATATATTTGAAATTGGGATCCAATGACAAACAGATACAAATTCACAACTCTGCCCAGGCAGAAAATTACAGTCCTAAGGGAAATATCTTGGCAACCCTTGCATAAGTACTTCCTGAAGCTTTAAATTACCACTTATGCTCTCTAAACTACAGCCCACTTTCCTCTAGACTCTGATTATAATATACTGATGGGGCAGCATTGCAGACTTTTTTTCCAGAATTTCTGTACAAACTATGCCACATTAGTAAATAAAATTTTCTTAAAGCTAATTGAGAAAATCTGACAAACTAATATTCAAATGATAAATATCATAGTGGTGGGGGTTGTAAAAGATTGTGATGTGGGTATTGATTTGTGAATCCCCAACCCCTAAAGCCATCCACTGGGGAGTTAAATGGAAGTTGGGAGAGTTGCTTCAGAGGATAAACTACATACGAAATTAAAATTGTACAATAATTCCAATTCTAGACTTATATCCAGAAGAAATTATAAAAAATGGGAAAAGTCACACATGTTCCAAAATATTCATAGCAACTCTTTTTGGAGTGGCAAAGAATTGGAAATTTATGGGATGCCCTTCAATTGGGAATGGTTAAACAAGTTATGGTACATGCATATTATAGAATACTATTGTATGATAAGAAATTATAAATGGTCAGACTCTAGAGAAGCATGGAATGAATTACAGAATCTGATGATGAATGAGGGGAGCAGAACCAAGAGAACAATGTACATATTAACAACATGGTGAGATGATCAACTCTGATGGATGCAGCTCCTTTCAGCAGTTCAGAGAGCTAGGACAACCCTATTAGACTGGCTATGGATAATGCTATCTCCATCCAGAGGAAGAAAAACAAAACAAAATGAAATGAAACAAAAATCCTTCAGAATCTGATAAATACTTCATTCACTTTTTAAAAAATATCTTTTATGCACTTTTCCCTTTATCCTAATTCCTTCTACCAAAAAATGACTAATCTGTAAACATGTTAAAGACAAATTAACCTGACTGTTGGCTGCTGAGGGGAGGATGTGGGAAGGGAGGATGGAAGAAAATTTTGTAATTCAAAAATATACATAGTTGTATAGAAGAATGTTGAAAAACTTTCATAACATGTATTTGGAAAAACAAAATATCAATAAAAATGTACACCAAATAAATACCCTGGAATTACTGAAACATTTTTAAGGCACTTATGGATAGTGGGGATCAGAAAAGGTTTCATATAGAAATTGGAACTCCAGCTGAGATGAAGGAATTTGTGAATTTTAAGACTTGGAGGTGAGGAAAGAGTATATTACAGGAATAAGAGATACCATATTTAATGGTACAGAGAGCAGACAGAATGACATGTGTCAGAAACAGACAAAAAGGTCAATTTGGATAGACTGAAGAAATTCAAATGTATAATAAGACTGGAAAGCTAGGTGGGGCTAGGCTGTAAAGGATGCTAAAAGTCAAACGAGAGTTTATGTTTGATGCTAAAGATAACAGGAAAAAACTCCAATGTACCTCTTTTATATTCAATGAAGACATATGATTTTTTAAATGAAAGTTTATTTTATTTTTCCAGTTACATGAAATGGTAGTGTTTCAACATTCTTCCATTTGCAAACTTATGAATTTCACATTTTTCTATCACTTTCCCTTCCCTCTCCTCTCCCCATGGTAGTGAAAAGTTTAGTAAATGTTGTACAAGAACACATGATTCTTATTCTAATTTCTTCCTCTAATTCTTCCTCAATTCTCTTCAGTCAGAGATCTACTATTTATTAGGTTTTTAGGGTTTTTTGTTTTTTTGCTAGGCAATGTGGTTAAGTGGCTTGCCCAAGGCCACACAGCTAAGTAATTATTAAATGTCTGAGGACGGATTTGAACTCAGATATTTCTGACTCCAGGGATGGTGCTCTATCCACTGTGATGGTGCTCTATCCACTGTGCCACCTAGCTTTTCCAAGAGATCTACTATTGCTGCTACAAAACTCATTATTTTCTATAACGCTTTGTGATAGCATATAGCCAATGCCTTATAAAAAATGGTAGCACTGAATTCAATAATTATTTCTCCATCTTCATTTATTCTAGATAAAAATTTTAGTAAAGATTATCTTCTTTTAAAAATGATGGAACTAGGGGTGGCTAGGTGGCGCAGTGGATAAAGCACAGGCCCTGGAGTCAGGAGTACCTGGGTTCAAATCCGGTCTCAGACACTTAATAATTACCTAGCTGTGTGGCCTTGGGCAAGCCACTTAACCCCATTTGCCTTACAAAAAAAAATGATGGAACTAAATTTCTTCATTAACATCTTTGCCTTTGTGTGTGGCTAGATTGCACAGTGGATAGAGCACAGGCCCTGGAATCAGGAGTACCTGAGTTCAAACCTGGCCTCAGACACTTAATAATTACCTAGGTGTGTGGCCTTGGGCAAGCCACTTAACCCCATTTGCCCTGCAAAACCCTAAAAAAAAAAATCTTTGCCTGCCATATATGGTCTAGTATTACAAAGAGGGAGAGTGTTGTTGATGGTAATTATAGTCCCTTTTATTTTTTTCCTCACCAAGTCTGGTTTTAAGACTAAGGGTTACCGAAAATTCATAACCTACAATAGATAAATTTATTTTACATATAATCAATTCAATTGAACACTTTAAATAACCAACTTTTTGACACCATAGATAGATTGCTGAATTTAAAGGCAAGAATATTGGAGTTAGTTGAAATTAAAACTATGACCTGAGCTGTATCAATTAAATTTTTAGTTTCAGTTTTCTTAGTTGTAAAATGAAAATGTTAAGAGGATCTACCACCGAGGGTTCTTATGAGAATATATGTGTGCTAGTATGTGTAAACTGCTTTGCAAACTTTAGAAATTATATAAATGCTAGACATAGTTATTATCAATAGGACTTGACTTTATAAGAGTATTTTAGCCAGATTCATCAAATGATAAAAGTGCATTTTAAATACATATGGTAAAGAAACTAGAGATAGCATGATAATAATGTTGATTTTAAAGTTACAATATCTGTAATCATTTTATTCAAAGGACAAGTAGGTGGGGATTATAGTGAGTAGTCTTGAATTCATGAGTGAAAGCTTCAGAATTAGGTAAAATACATAATTAGTATTCAATGGTTATTGCTGAATTGAAATGACTTGGTAAGAATCAGAGAAAAAAATGAATATAACTTCAAAATTCTAAAATGCAGCCTATAGTTTTCAAGCAGAAAAAGAAGTTGATAGCATAAAGAATGTGGTCAAAGCAAAAGAGTAATCCAAAATGTACTATAAGAAAAAAGTGATTGCAATATTTATCAGGCACCTACAATGTACAAAGTACTGTGTTAAGTGCTTTACAGATATCTCATTTGATCCATACAACAACTTCAGGAGGAAAATTTCTATTATTATCCTCATTTTACAGTTGAGAAAACTGAGGCAGGAAGAGATTATTTCACTTGCCCAAGGTCATACAGCAAGTAAGTGTCTAAGGACAGATTCTAATTCACATCTTTCTGTCTCAAAACCAACACTAAATATGGTGACTAAAGCAACGATGGAATATCTCTTGGAGATAATAGGTAAGTGATGTTGGAGGAGAGAAGGGGATGATTTAAATGGGCAGAGATAAAAGTTAAGAATATTCAGGCATCAATACTCTTAAAGGAAAACATTACTTTGAGTAAAAGATGTTAAGAAATCTTACATACTAATCTTGATGTAGAAGGAATATATTTAGTGGAAAGAGCACGACTTTGAACATTGAAGTTCTAATCTGGAATCTCCCACTTATCCATATGACCTTGGACATATTTCTAAAGCTTTTTGGATCTCTACTTTTTTATTGTAAAATTAGAGGTTTTGGGGAAAAAACCGCAACAAGTTCTAAGCTCCCATCAATCCTTACTTTGATTTTTCTTTGTAGGTCAAATAGCTACTGAATATGATTAAATTGAATTCAATTTACCAAATATTTTTCAAGTGAGCACTTTTATATCAGGAAATATGCTAGAGCATTAGTAGGGCAAGAAAGAATTTTAACTGAATTCAGAGGGATGAAAGAGTCTTCAGGAGACAGCTAGTCAAAATTTTGAAAAGAATCTTTACCTCATTATTATATCCCCTAACTTTTATTCAGTGTGCACATATTTCCTTTTCAGATTGTTCATTCCATTTTTTGAATAGCTCTAATTATTAGGATTTTTTCCACCTTTTATATATAGATAAGTTCTCAAATTCATCTAAGACTCCTGCAAACAAAAAATCAGTTTTGCATTCCAACTTGCAAATAAATTCACATTTATATACACACATCTACATATATAAAAGAATATATACACATATTTATAAACATATCCACATGTACACATATATGCATATATGTATATATGTATCTGTATACATACATATATTTGTGTTTAACATCCATTTTATCGATATCTTTAATTTTAAATAATCTAAATTTGTTCCTCTATATCTTCTCCCCTTTTCAAGGAACCATTAATTATTTGTTATTATAAAATTAGGAAGAGAAAGAATATCAAAATATCAAAGTACTGAAAAAAGTATATTAATTTTATGGAAAGGTGATTGCCAAGGTTTCACAATTTATTAAAGTAGTGCCAAAAACATCTTTGCACAATTAACTAAAATGTATGTAGAATGCAAAAAGTCTACAGTGCTTATTATTTGTTTATAAGCAACTAAAATAACTAAAGTATTTTTGTAATTCATAGAAGAAAATTCAGTTTGGTAGAATATATAACTACAGAGTTAATTTTGTACAGTGATTCTCTGAATGTCAATATCAAGCAAGACATAAAATAAAACTACCTATTTTTTGCCATGGGAGATGCCCTGAATTGAATGGAAGAAATATTCTATAATAAAGGTTAGAGTCCTTCCTCCTACTACCCCTCTTTGTTGATGATATAGTATGGTTTGGAATAAGTCTTAGAAAACAATAAGGCCTCCTCCAGAATATATACAATTTAAGCAGAATTAGCCTAACAACTCTTACATGAAAAACAACTATAAAAATGTCTTTTGTACATGATATGACATCCAATTGGATGACAGTATGCTGAGCTACTTCATATAGTTTAGACAGATATTGTGGATGAATCTGGATTCAAGTGGATCCAGAGAAGGGTTTATCAGTGAGATCATCCGTGAGATAATAGAGTCATTGAAATATTGAAGCATTGGCATTGGCATGAATAAACTAAATTGGGAGAGCTGTGTTATCCTGATGGTCATATTTTTTTAAAGGACTGACAGATTGGTGTCTGTCTAGTGGTAGCTCTATAAAATGCTGAGAAGGGTATAAATCATACCATATGAGGATTATTTGAAGGAACTGGCTAAATATATTTTAGATAAGAATAGATATTAATAACAAGATAGGTGTTTTCAATATATAGATGATCAATTAAATTTGTAATTTTTGTTGTCCAGTAATACAGAATTAGATAAAATGGGTAGAAGTTACAGAAAAGTATATTTTGGTTTACTAATCTAACTGCCTAATGAATAGCCCTTTGCAAAAGTAGAATGTTCATAACTTCAGACTGCAGAATATTCCAAAATACTGGATGCAATCAAATGAAGGTTAGAATTTAGGAGAAATGATAGAGTATTAATGTTCAGATATGGATTAGAAACTGATTGTGGGGGCGGCTAGGTGGTGTAGTGGATAAAACCCCTTGGACAAAGTTTTATAGCTCTTTCTGAAAACTCTTCTAGGATTTTTGGTTTGAGTATGTACCAAAATTATTTTTTTTCTTTGAGGGTTTTCTTGTAGATATTTTGGCCATCATAGTCTTCTGGCCATAATAATGATAGGATTTTTTTTTCATTCTATCCCTCTGTTGCCTGATTTCAGACTACATATAAAGACCAGTGTCTGATTGCATCTGGGATGATATGTCTCAGGTCAGCTTTGATTCCATTGACTTCTGCCACTACATTCTTGATTTGTTCCATGCTGTGCTATTTCAGGATCTAATTTATAGTCCATGTTGGGGATTTGAAAGCTTTCAGAGTTCCCAAAATCATGCAATCCTGAGCAAACTCTTCTTACTATCCTCTTTGTCTAAATTCGGAAATTTCTCAGCTGGGTCTGGAAGTAATGAATGGGTCTGTCTCTTGTTGGAAGCTCCAATAGAATGCTACTGGACTCAGTCACTATTAACCTACTGGAAACTTTTAAAGTTCAGAATGACAGGTCTGTAGGTTCTTTTGGACTGGGATACCACCCCTGCTTATTCTACTGTCAACTTCATACTTAGAAGGCTAAAATTGAATCTTCATTGTGATCCTGAAGGCAGTCACACAGTTGTAATTAAGTTCTGAACCTATTCATTGCTCAGTAAACAACCAAGGAGCTATAGATAACTCCTCTTATCAGAGCATCACCCCTACCCACAGGTCCCCTTCTCACACAACCTAGATCTGTGATCCAGAACTGAGTACTTTACAATAGAGTTGCCAGTTAATTATTTTTCACACAATCTAAACAATTTGGAGTCTCTCTCTGGGATCTTTTCTTATCTAGATTTACTAATTTAATCCTTTTTCAATACCTGAGTACTAAAATGCTATACATAGTATACCTCTGACTAGACTATCTCCAGTATCCACAGATCTCATTTCCTTTGATGAACTGGAAAATTAGTCATTTGTGCTTTTCTTTGATTTTCTGAACAGGACTTTTCTTGGTGCATTTCCTAAATCTTTCCAGAAGAAATGTGTTGGAAGAACCATAATATACTTTCTGCTACTTTACCATTTTAGGGGGATGTATTAAGTATTTATTTATTTATTTTAGGTTAATTCATTTTGTCCTTTTGTTTGTTCATTTGTTTATTTTCAGACTGGATCCCCCCATATCTTGTTTAACCTGTAAATGGCTACTTACTGGACTAACCTATTGTTGATGAGCAAAACTTTGTAGTGATTTGCCTCTTCTTAGACTTGATTTAGTACCCCATTTCTCAGAATTTCACCATATTTGTGCTGGAGTTAAAGTGAACATCCAGCTTTAATTCTTCTGTAACTCAAAAATCCTAAGTTTAAGTGATCACCAGTCTCAGTCTCTTCTAGTAGCTGAGATTATAACCTGCTGGACTCTTAGTTTCTGTAACCTTTGGGGTTGATTTCAAATCTGAAATTCTTTGTTTAGCTTTAAGCAGGGAAGCAAACAATCAGATCTCATGATGGAAGACTAAAATATTTCTTTCATGTAAAAGAATAGTGTTAGTAAAACATATGAAGAACCTTATAATAGGAAAAAATTAAATCAGGTGAAATTTATAAGCATGGTATCCTTCTCAAATCTGTCTAACTGTCCTTGATATTGTAATAATGTATTCTTCCAACAGCTTAAGATAAATATTAGAGAATGTCTAGAATGTAAACAAGACAGCTAGACTGATAAATGAATATGGTTTTACTTAATTTTGTATGTTGTTCTGAAGGGATATATCACCAAACCCTTCTTATAAAGCTAACTTTTACCAGGATTAAAGCTTTACAGAATCTCAAGGTTGAAAGGAATCATAAAGACACAATAATACAAACCAATCTTTAACAAGAATTTTCTCTATAATAATTCTGGGAAGTGGACATTCATTTGTTCAGAGAAATTTGGGAAGGAGACTCATTAACTTGCCAGGCAACTAACTCCTTTTAGATAACTCATTGTTTTATCTTTTTTTTCCCCTTAGCTTGGAATAAGCCTAAATTTGGTCTTCAACTTTCATGTATTAGCATCGTCGCAGTGATATGGGGATTTCAACCAATTAAAAATTAAGCAAAGCATAGGCATATTAAAGAGGGATTACATTTTTACTGACTATCATTAGAAATATAACTGGGAACAATAAGTAGAAATTTAAAAAAAATTACTGTATTTTTCTCTTACTCAACAATTTTATAAGAAACCTTATTAGTAAGCTTCAAAGAACTTTCCTGAGCAGTTGTTGAGTGTTGCTGTTTTCTCAGGCTAAAGTGAATTAAATTGAACAGAGGGAAGGTTCTCATATTCACTCTAAGGTATTTAGAGCATAGTGAAAGCCAGAAAAATGAAATATGCAACATGCAAATATTTTAATTTCTTAATGATACAAAAAGCTTGTAACCAAATGTACCTTGATGGATTTGCTCTATGCCTAACAAGGGTTATCCAGATGTAAACAGTCCCTCCTGAAAATGCTACAAGTATATGGACTTGAAGGTTACCTGAGGATGAAGAATTCTAGGGATGATACCAGCACCTCCAAATCATAGCATATCTCTCAAAACTGTTGCAACATTTAGAATGTCTTAGGTAAAGAAATATTTACTGACATCATTTAATAATAGAATTATCATGTGGAGTGTTTAAAAGTATTAAATAGAATTATCTTGTGGAGTGTTAAAAGTATCTTAAAAAATTCTGGAGAGCAATTTGGAATTATGCACAAAGGGCAATAAAAATGTGCATACCCTTTGATCCAGCAATGCTACTACTGAATCTATACCCTGAAGAGATCATGAAAAAAAGGTAAAAACATTACTTGTAAAAACTATTCATAACAGCTCTGTTTGTGGTGGCAAAGAACTGGAAATTGAGTGAATGTCCATCAATTGGGGAATGACTGAAAAAATTTTGGTATATTGTGTTATGGAATACTTTTATTCTATTAGAAAGCAGGAGGCATGGGAATTCAGAGAAGTCTGGAAAGACTTGCATGAACTGATGCTGAATGAGATGAGCAGAACCAGAACATTGTATACTGTAACAGCAACGTGGGGTCGCTGATCAACCTTAATGGACTTGCTCATTTCATCAGTGAAATAATCAGGGACCATTTTAGCATATCGGTGATGGAGAATACCATCTGTATCCAGAGAAAGAATTGTGGAGTTTAAACAAAGACCAAAGACTACCACCTTTAATTTAAAAAAAATGTTATCTTATGCATTATGTATGTTTGCTTTCTCTTGTACTTTATTTTTTCCTTAAGGGTATGATTTTTCTCTCAACAAATTTAATTTTGATCAATGTATATAGCAATGTATATAGCATGGAAAAAATGTAAAGACTTATCAGACTGCCTTCTGGGGGATGGTGCGGGGAGGAAAGAGAGATTGGGGGAAAATTGTAAAGTTCAAAAAATAGTACATGTTACTGTTTATGGAATAGTAGTCAAATATTTCCTTGTTTTTGACTTTTGTAAATGAATAATGCTTATAAATGTATATTTATTATGAATAAATATAAAAAATTTACATGTTTTTGTTTAATGGTTGTATACAATCTTCATGTTCAGAAAATTCTGAAGATAATGTTGAATAAATTAATGATTTCACATTTTAACCTCTGTTTTCAGAGAAATGGCCTGATATAAAATGAGTGTTTTTTTTAAACATAGTCTATTTATGCTTGGTAAGAAAATAAGGTACTTCTTGAGATCATACCTCCACCCCCACAATTGCACACTTTCCCCTCAAACATAAGGACCTTTTTCCTTTCACTTATTTTATTCTGAACTTTGTCCTAGATATCAAACTTTCTTGATATGCAGTTCTTCTTTTGCTTTGTTATCTGGATTCTTCACTCTTCATAATTTAGGAGATAATTTCTTTTTCTTTCTCAAGTTATTTTTCCCAATTCTTCCTGCTATTTTTTTAATCTAGACATTGCTCATATTTTAATATTTGTTCTATTTTATCAATTTTTCTCTTTTTTCTTGAAAATTCATGAAAATTTTATTTACTTTTGATTTTATCAACTTTTTTGACAAAGGCTAGGGGCAGTTAGGTGATGCAGTGAATAGAGCACCAGCCCTGTAGTCAGGAAGACTCAAGTTCAAATTTGACCTCAGACAGTTAATAATTACCTAGTTATGTGATCTTTGAAAGTCTCTTAATCCTATTGCTTTGCAAAAAAAGGCTAATAAGCTAAAATTAAAGAAATTTAGATATTAATCAATTTAAGGATTGTCCATCCCTCCCCCACATACTTCATAGTTAACTTTAACTATATGAGTCTTCATAGTTTCTTCTGAACTTCTCATTTTGGGGAAAGAAAATTAAATGGTACTGTTTCCCCTTCTTTTTTCTTCCTTCTAACAACTATTATGGATAAATAATATTGATCAAATTTAGATAAACAATTTTGAAGGACTGAACAATGTTTTGCATCTGGTCCTAATTCAGACTTTGTGTCAACATCAAAACTAAATATGTGTAAGTAAATATATTTCAATTAAACATTAGTCTTTCTAATACATGTATAGAGGAAGAAATCATGCCTGTATTCTAAAATGCTCAAGATAATTCTAAGACACCCTCAAGAGTTGTAAGGAGCCCTAGAGGATTGCCTAAAGTATGAATTCTATAAGGAGAAAAAAAAGCACCATCTCCTAGGCACTAACACATTGACCATTTTAATTAGAATCTTATGATTTATCATTCTTTTTCCCCTAAATCCACAACATGTTCCCATCCAATCTGGTTCTTATCAACCAAGTTTCTATTATTCTGAAATGAAATGGTAGCATGTTTCATTTATTAGAGCCCTAGTTTTAGAGTCAGAGGAAATTATTTCAATTCTTGTCCCTATCACCACTTGTATGATCTTGGACAAATTAGTTAATATCTCTGGGTCTCCGTTTCCTCATCTGTAAATTGAGAAGGTTTAATTAGGTAATCTTAAAATCTCTTTTATCCTTATATTTATGATAATATGATCTTTTCCAACTTAAAATCTAGGATCCTTTGAAACTTGTTTGTTTAAAGAAACAAATAGAAATTTTTACTGAATTTCTATATAAGGGACATTTTGCCCTCATTGAAAAAAATGTGTTACTAACCTGACCAAAAATTGTGAAACTGACCAGAAATTCAAGGAAGATATTAATGGAATTCGAAAGGACATGTTCAAGTTAAATGTGCTTGTTTCTGCCTCCTGAAAGTCTTAGCTTTAATTATGGGCCTAAGTAGGGGTATTCTGACTTGAATTCCAGGAAGAGTTAAAAAAGGAATGTGTTAATCTTGAAGGGTGGGGGTTAGAAGGACTTGAGAACTATCTAATTGGCTGGATTGCCCTTTAATCAAATGTAGTGCTGTTTTTAAAAAGTAAATAGCACATAATGTTTATGTGGAACCAAAACCAAGCAGAGCAGTTGATGGAAAATGAAATTACCAGGAAAGTTATGAGCCCTGTATAAAGGAAAGGCCTTGGGTGTAGTTTATTATACCACCTTCCAGTCCTCTAAATAGAGAGGAGAGGAAACAGATATTTATGAAAAATTGGGGCAAAATTTCCTGAAACATCAAATCTAGCAAAAAATGCTTCCTCATAATACTTTATAGGGACATATAGATACATCACTTTGAGAGACTTAAAGTTTAGCCTACATCCATATCTCAGACTTCTGAATTATATCTAATCTGAACAAATGCATTATTAGAGTTGAACTGGATGATGTCAAGTCTTTTCCACACAGAGAATTTAAAAAAAAAAAAAACAGCATAAAACAAGTTCTTTAAAAGAATAGCTTCTCATTTTATAAAAAATCTCAAACTGTAAACTTGGTTACTGAAAATGATATAACAAACGATTGAATGAAATAAAAAAACTAGGAAGCAGAGGTTTTATACTCTGGAACCATAGCTTTATTAAATCTGAAAGAAATTGTATTTGTGACAGATAAGTTTGAAATACCAATTCTGTCCTTGTATTCTAGTCCAAAGATTAATTTGAATGTTCCAAAGTGGAAAACCAAGGATACTCATTAATTGCCTAAAGAACAGTACATTCTTAATTGATTTTGTTTTTAATTTGGCTGTATTCTCAAAGGCAATATGAAAGGTCTTTACAATTTTCACATCAGAAATTCAAATGTCCAAAAGGATACCGAATTGAGAAACTGAAGGGGAGTATTGTTTGCTTCATAAAAAGCTACTTCTAAAGTAATAATTTGCTATAATAATAAGCAAGTTCATTTTAGTGTATACTCTTAAGGGACAATGTCGACAAGTGGGAAGAACTCTAGAATATGAATAAACAGACCTAAATCTATCATTATTTAGCTGTGTGACCAATGACAAATTAATCTATTGGAAAATGTGGATGGGGTGGTAAGATAGCTGGATTTCTTCACATGGTGACTATGAAGACTGAATGAAAAACATCTGAAAGTATTTTTATTTTTATTTTTTAAATTATATTTATTTTATTTTCGTATAAATGTTTTTTAATACATTACTAAAATATTCTTATTTAAGAGTGAACATAATACCTCCTCCCCCCCAAAAAAAATATGGACCCTCATGAGCAATAAAGGAAAGAGGAAAAAATTAAAATTAAAGTTAAAAAATAATAATAATAGGGGCAGCTAGGTGGCACAGTGGATGGAGCACCAGTCCTGGAGTCAGGAGCACCCAAGCTCAAATCTGGCCGCAGACACCCAACTGTGTGACCCTAGGCAAGCCACCCCAACCCTATTGTCCTGCAAAAACAAAAAAAATCCCAAAATAAATAATAATAATAATAATAATAATAATAATAATAATAATAATAATAGGGGTGGCCAGGTGGCACAGTGGACAGAGCACTGGCCCTGGAGTCAGGAGCACCCAGGTCCCTATTCAGCCTCAAACACCCAACAATCACCCAGTGGTGTTGTCCTGGGCAAGCAACTCAACCCCTTCCACCCTGCAAAACTGACCCCCAAATAATAATAACAATAACAATAATAATAGTAATAATAATAATGATAATAATAATAATGATAATAATAATAATGTGTTTCAGTCTATGTTTCCAACAGCACCAGCTCTGTCGTGGGTGGATCACATTCTTTAGGATAAGTCCATCACAAAATCTACTTCCATATTTTTTCCACTGTTGCCATTGCTGATTGCAATGGCAACATTCATACTTCCCCACTATCATAAACTACATTTTCTCTCTCCTCTCTGTCCCTGTTTTTAAATGTGCCATAGGGTAGGTGAGTGGTGAAGCAGACTGATCACCAGCCCTAGGGCCAAGAGGCCCAGAGCCCACATACCACTCCTAAGGCCCAGCAATCACCCAGCCTTGTGGTCCTGGACAGGCCATCCAATCCCAGCCCCTTGCAAGAAGTAAAAAAGAAAATGTGTTATATCTGGCCACTCTCCCCCACGGTCCACCCTCTCCTCCATCACTCACATTCCCCCCCATCCCCCATCCCCTTCTCTCCTTCTTACTCTAGATGTCTATACCCCATTGAGTATATATGCTGTTTCCTCTCCTAGCCACCTCTGATGAGAGCGAAGGTTCCCTCATTCCCCCTCAACTTCCCCCTTCCATATCATTGTAATAGCTCATTGTAATAAAAAAAAACTTATTATATGAAATATCTTAGCCTATTTCAATTCTCCTTTCTCTTACTCCCATTACATTTCCCTTTTAGCCATTGACTCCATTTTTACAATACATTATATCTTCAAATTCAGCTCTCTCCTGTGCTTCAACTATAAAAGCTTCTTTTACCTGCTCTATTAAATAAGAAATTTCTTATAAGTATTATCAGTATCATTTTTCTATGCAGTATACTATACATGTAATTCATCATCATCATTATTCCCTCATATTTTCCTCTTCTCCTCCACTCTCTATGCTTCACCTGAGTCCTGTATTTGAAGATCAAACTCTCTGTTTAGCTCTGGCCATTTAAAGAACATTTGAAATTTCCCTGGTTCATTGAAAATACATCTTTTTCCCTAGAAGAGGATGTTCAGTTTTGCTGGGTGGTTGATTCTTGGTTGCATTCCGAGCTCTTTTGTCTTCTGGAATATTATATTCCAAGCCCTATGAGCCTTTATTGTAGCTTCTGCTAAGTCCTGTGTGATCCTGACTGCATCTCCACGATATTTGAATTGATCTGGCTGCTTGTAATATTTTCTCTTTTACTTGCCGGTAATGGAACTTGGCTTTAATATTCCTGGGGGCTGTTTTTATCGGTCTCTTTCCAGGAGGGATTGGTGTATTCTCTCAATTTCTATTTTGCCGTCTGCTTCTAGGATATCTGGGCAATTTTCCTATTCTTTAAAATGTCAAGGCTCTTTTCCTGATCATGACTTTCAGGTATCCCAATAATTTTTAAATTATCTTTCCTGAAGTTGTTTTCCAGATAAGTTGTTTTTTTCAATGAGATATTTCACATTTTCTTCTAATTTTTCATTCTTTTGGTGTTGAATTATTGTGTCTTGCATTCTTGCCAAGTCATCAGCTTCCTTTAGCTCCATTCTACATCTGAAGGATTTGTTTTCCTCAGAGTGTTTTCTTATCTCCTTTTCCATCTGGCCAATTCTGCTTTTTTAAATCATTCTTCTCCTCAAGAACTTTTTGAACTGTTTTATCCATTTGACTTATGCTGGTTTTTAACATGCGATTTTCTTCAGCATTTTTTTGCATCTCTTTGACTAAGCTGTTGACTTCTTTTTCATGTTTTTTCCTGCATCTCTCTCATTTCTTTCCCCAATTTTTCTTCTATCTCCCTCATTTGATTTTCAAATTTTTTTTTAGCTCTGCCATAGCCTGAACCCAATTTTCCTTTTTTTTTTGGAGTCTTTAGATGCATGAGCTTGTACTTCCTCATATTCAGATTGAGTATTTTGATCCTTCTTGGGATCATAGACAATGTATTTCTCAATGGTGTTCCTCTTTTTTCTCTGTTTACTCATTTCCCCAGTCTGTGTCTGGTGTTGGGGTAGTTCCTGAGCTTTTGAATATTATTGGGACCCCACAAGAATCTCAGTGTGTGAAGCTCTGTCTTCCCTCCTGGTCTGTGAATGACCACAAGTGCACCCTCTGTCACAGGGCTGAGGTGGGGGGGGGTCCTGCTGGGGCCTAGACTATGATCAGGATCTGAATGTGGTCAGGGCCCCAGAGTCCTGTTCCAGGTACAGAAGACAGACCTAGGGAGTCTCTCTCTCTATCTCTCTCTCTCTCTCTCTCTCTCTCTCTCTCTCTCCACTTCCCTAACTTAGGTGTGCTGAGCACTCAAAGTTCAGTTACCTGGATGATCCTGCTTACCTGCTCCACCAGGTTCAGTTTCCTGGATCTAGGTTGCTGTGATCACTCTGCTAGATAAGTGCTGTGAGGGCTGGGCTTCATGTGTTTGCTCTAGCAGAGGTTCCCCTCTGATCTTCCAAGTTGTTCCCAGTGCTCCCCAGGGTGTAGGTCAGGAAACTGCCCCCACTGCCCTGAGCCGCAGCCGCAGGCACCCTGAGGCTGCCTCCGGGAGGCTGAAGTTCCTTCACTCTGGTGGGCCGTCCCCTAACCCCATGGAGCAGAGCCTTTCTGCTATTTTCCAGGTTACCTTGAGCTGGAGAATTGCCTCACTGGATCCCTCTGTGCGTTATGTCTCTTGAAAATTTAGTTAGAGTCCTTATTTTATAAGTTTTGAGAGAGACCACCTAAGAGAGGCTCCTGTCCTGTCACCATCTTGCCCCCGCCCCCCTGAAAGTATTTTTAATAGTTGGATATAGT
The DNA here is from genome assembly GCF_037893015.1 of Macrotis lagotis. Classification (NCBI taxonomy): domain Eukaryota; kingdom Metazoa; phylum Chordata; class Mammalia; order Peramelemorphia; family Peramelidae; genus Macrotis; species Macrotis lagotis. Next base: position 572,675,542 of record NC_133666.1, read on the forward strand.
GCAATTAATCGTCAGGAAGAATACAATAAAAATGTGAGATAAAATATAAAGTAAAACATTTTATTCAAGTGTTTACCTCATAAGTACACTTGAATAATTATAAGGTAAAGAATTATTAACTGTGCTCGCCATTATACTTTCACAAACAAATTCATGCAACATTTACTCAATTTATAATTCTTCATAATTTTGAAAGAAAGGTCATTGCTCTACCAAAAATTTGCTTTCATTGATATTTAGGAAATCATTCTCAATTTCCAAATAACTTTTAGTATAATACCAAGAATAAAATCATCTTGTATAGCCCTTTTAGACTGAAATGAATAAACTATAGGAAGATTAAATTTTTGGAAAATAAATTTATTTTACATTTATTTCCATTTTGTCTGGTTTGTTGCTCATGTGACAAAGTAATCAATCCTATTTTTATCAACTTAAATAGAAAAGTATTTATTTTTAAGTGTGGAGTCAAATCATTCTCTATAGTTGCAGACTAATAAAAGGAAAATGAAATAGCTGAAGTAAACTTAACCACACAATTTCTAATGTTACATTTGCTGATATTTACAAAGAAGATAAAAAGAAAATGGCTTTCTAAAGAAGCCACTTATGTGTCCAAGGAAAATCTCCACTGAGCTCAGCATTAAAAAGACCATATACATTAGAAGGAGGTAAGTGCAGACACCTAATATCAAACACAAAAAAGAATGGCATGGATAGGAAGGTATAAGGTTATGAAAGCTAAATCTTAGTGGCTGTGGAATCTTGTAAAAATAATGCTAACATTACATATTTTGGATGAAAAATCAAGAAGAGGGGTTCGGCTAGGTGGCACAGTGGATAGAGCACTGGCCCTGGAGTCAGGAGTACCTGAGTTCAATTCTGGCCTCAGACACTTAATAATTACCCAATTGTGTGGCCTTGGGCAAGCTACCGAACCCTATTACCTTGAAAAAATTAAAAAAATATCAAGGAGAGGGAGATTGCTTCTTTTCAGTGAACAAGTAGACTATAACAGGTGATGAATTAAAAAATAAACAATACTGTCCAAATCTTATTTTGCTTCTCTTTTCCCTAATAATCAAATAAGTTCCAAACTAGAGAGAGAATGGAGTAAAAAAGAGTTAAGAAAAGTAAGTCCTACCCTCTTCCTCGACAAGAAGAAAAGTGAATTCTATAATACCTGAGTTTAACACTAACATGTGGAAAAAATCTAAAATAAATTATTAAGAGTGTGATTTATATTCAAATCAATTCACAACATATCAGGACCATGATTTCTTTTTTTTCTGGATACTAAGTTTTAATTAATAAAGTCTGAAACATCATAGTTTTATCAAACTTCTGATCCTTTCTGAGTTTCAATTTCACTAAGTTCCATAGGACTATTAAAATAGGCACATACCCTACTCATAAAGTCACATTATCTAGGAGTATGATTGCATTATTGAACCCAAGTGCCAACTTCTGCACATCTATTCCTACTACAATTCATATTATTAGGTGGGAACTAAAATTTCAGTTTTTCCCTTTTTTTTCCAGATAATCCATCCTAATTTCAATCATACAATACATTTGCTAACATTTCAAGATTTGTCCCATCTGCAGTTTGATAGATATGCCATTTTAATTTTCTTCTAAGTCATTAATAAATACATTGAATAACTCAGGGCCAAGAACAGAACCCTGGAGTATTCCACAGGAGATCATTCTCTAAGCTGACTTAGATACATTAATCAACACCCTCCCAAACCACTCCATAGTCAATCAGTTGCCAAGTCTTGTTGATTCTGCCTTCATAGCAACTCTTGCATCTGTTTTCCTCTCCCATTCATAGAGAAACCATCCTAATTAGGGTAGGTAGATAGGTAGGTAGATATCACAGCAGAGAGAGAACCAGATGTGTAGTCAGGATGCATGGATTTTGCTTGTTTTTCCCTAGTTATGTGATACTGGGAAAATCATTTAACCTCTCTCAGTCCACGTTCTGTCATCTATAAAAAGGAGAACATTATACCATCCACCTTGTTAGCTTGTTATGGGAATCAAAAAGAAATTAAATGTAGAGTGCTTTGCAAACTTTAAATCAGTAGATAAATTATATATCATCATCATCATCATTACAATTTGTGAAGTCTTAAAATTGCTCTCACTGCCTCTTGTGTTTTCCTTCTCCAACTCATCTCACAAAAACTACCAAATTGATGCTTCTGAATAATAAATCTATGTTACTGCTTTTTAAATTTTCTTATTACCTCTATTATTACCTCATTTAGCATTTAGAACCCTTTGAAATTTGGCTCCTATCTTGCTTCTCAGGTTTGTTTTTATTTTACTTTTCCTTCATTTACACAGTTCAGCATATGGAGGTAAGAACCATTCTCCGAATGTGACACTTTATTTCCTCTCATATCCTTTGACCAGGTCTCCAATTCCTTGCTTCCTAAGCCTCGCCTTTTAAAATGCCTATAGTTTGTGAAATTTCAATTCAGTTTCTATTTCCTTTATGATTTCTTTCTTACTTCTCTATTTGTTAAATATCCCTTCGCAAAATTTATTTGAATTTGTTTTCAATATATTTTATATTTAATTAACAGTTTACATGTTATTCCCCCTCTACCCATCAGGTCTCCATGTCACTTTTTGATCAGTATTAAAATGTCTTAGTTACTTAATAGCTATGTGACCCTGGGTAACATATTTAAACTCTGTCTCAGTTTTCTCTTTCCAGAAATGGTATCTGATTTATTCTCTCATATTTATATTTACATATTTGTTGTTGTTTTCCTTATTAGCATAGAAGCTCATTGGATTTATATTTGTCTTTGTATCCCAAGCAACTCAATAAATACTCGTCAAATGATTAATTAAAAAAGCATAATCCTGGCTCAGTTTTTTTTTTATTTTCCCCCTTTGATCTTTGGAAAGAAAGCAACCAAAAGCTGAAATGGTCAATTAGTCTAAATTTAACCAACTAAACCTGTCTTGCATAGACTCATTTGAAATGAAGGGAAGTGAAACTTTCCCACATGCCTAGATCAGCCATATTTCTGTGCTTTTAAGTGCCCTAATAGAAACATCTTGTATGATGAATAGATACCTGGCTCTGGAGCCAGAAGGACTCTGGACTCTGGTATTTACTAGCTGTGTGACACTGAGTGATTCACTTAACCCTGTTTACCTCAGTTTTCTCATTTGTAAATAAAGTTGAATAAGGCAAGGACAAAATCACTCTAGTGTTTTTGCCAAGAAAACGCTAAATGGAATCATGAAGAGTAGGATACAACTAAATTGAATAAACAACAACAAAAAGAAGTATGTATCAGAGGAAAAGAAGGGAAGCAAAAATGAAATCCATGAAAAGAGGTACAATTAACTCTGGTCACAAAAGGAAGGATGATAAATACCCATACAAGCTCTCCTGAGAAGGGGTAAAACAATTAAAGAAGAAATATATTTCAGAGGCTCCAGAAATACCAAACTATTTATTGCAAACACTTTGGGGGGGGGGATGGGATGAGGAGTGAGGGAGGATAGCAAAATATTGGAAACAAAGTAGATATCCTTCAATGGAAAAATGACCAAACAATTTATGATAGATTTCTACAATCAGATAGCATTGTATTGGAGAAAATGACTAACTTAAGGAATAGAAATATGAATAGATATATATTAACTGATTCAAAGTAAAGTAAGCAGATACAGAAAACAATATATACAGTTACTTGCAGAAAGCTAAATGGAAAGAACAAAAAAGTGGAAATATCAAATTATATGTCTTAAGAGATTTGATACTATACTTCACTTATTTGCAGAGATCAGGGTCTATGGAATGAGTAGGCTGGAATATTACAGATAATGATAGGGTTGTTCAATGTAATTCTTTTTCATTTTTAATTTAATATTTGTTACGAAGGGATGATTCCCAGAGAGACTATAAAGAGGAATAAAAGGGGAAACATCTAAGGAATGTAAAAACAAAACCAAATATTATTATTAAAATCTTCTGGAAGATTAACAGAAAACATTTTAAAATAATAAAATAAATGCATTTGTATAGGGGAAAGAACATTTGCTTTGTAGTCAGAGAATATCAGGATAAATCTCTACCTTTGATGCCTATTATTTCAGTTACTCTGAGGAAGTCATTGGGCTCCTTGGATATCCCTTTCCACATCTATACAATGCAGAGATTGCATTCTGACCTCACTTCCAACTCTAGATCTATGACCTTATGATTGATAAGGAAGGAGAACAGCAGCAGTCACAGAGCCATGTAAAAGTTAGGGAATGTGGCCCAACATAAGACAAAATGCAGTGACACAAAGAGACTGGGAAGCAAACAGAATTAAGCCCTGCCAACAGCAGTTTTGACTTCTAATCAAAGGACAGACTTTATACACACAGAGAGAAGCTGGCAGGGACTATAGCTTACACATTGGATCTTTTTCAGACTCCTCAACAAACACCACTTTTAACAGCAGCAGTAGACTCATTTTTAAGCATAAAGGCCAATATATGCATTAAGCTTCTACAGTGAGTTACATGTACAGGTTGTTCAAGAGATGATACAGTGTGTTAAGCTTTTGCTGCTCATGTGCTATATTGTAAAAAGCAACTAATTTGCTATTGATAGCCTTTTTATTGAAATGTTATCATGTAAAATAAAAGTCAATTTTCACAAGTAAAAAAGGTATGTATTTCAATAATTTTCAAATAAACTTAAAGAGGCAATCATATGTACATTATTAAATCCACTGGTACAGAGACATAATTATGAAAGAATTGAAAGGCAATATGGAATAATGAAAAGAATCAGGAGAATTTTGACTTTGAATTTCAGCTCTGATACTAACTGGTTGCATGAAATGGGACTAACTCATTTAATATGAAACTTTTTTTTCATCTAAAATGTAGATGAAGTAATTGTCATTATCTGCCTAATAAATTTGTGAAGAACACTTTGAAAATGTTAAAATACCATATAAATATTACTTGTCATTATTATCAACCAACCAACAATGTTGAGTGGGGTGTAGCATTTAAAAATCCTTTAACTAGGTAATGTTATATGTATTTTTATGTAAAAGTTGATAAAGTATCTACAATTTATTGTAGGCATTTTTTATGCCAATGGAATCTCATAGACATGTATTGCTCCAATCTTCTACTCATCTATTAAACTATTAGGAAGTTGAAGCAATGTCTATGCAACCTTTTTTTTTTCTTCCACTTCATAAACCAACAACCAAGGATATGATCTACATACAAATTTAAGCAAGGAACTGCATTTATCTTTTCTGATTCCTATCACAATCCTCATACATTATCATTAATACCTAATTTGTCATTAATGCCTGATATGTTGTGATGTTGTGATCTGTTATTCAACAAGTGCTTATTAAATTCCTACCCTTGAGATTTTATAACCAAGATGACTTTTAGTAGCACCACCAAAAGAATCTGTCCTGGTCTTATCTTTTTTTTCCAAAGAACAGCTGTTAGTGTAGTAAAGCAATCCAAGAGCTCTGGGAGTAGCACTCCTCTCCATCAATCCCCTGCAGACTATCAGTATTGCTTCTAGCTGATAGTAGTTGTAAGAAAATGCTGTTCAGAAGGAATCATTCATACCCACTAGTTGCTTGCCAGTTGTATAAGCCAGCCTAACTGAAGTTGAAGGGCACTCTAAAGGAGAAACAAAAGGCAGCATGAGCCAGTTATGTTAAACCATCACAATCATTTCAATCATCACCACCATCTCTCCTCAGACTCAAATGGAACTTCAAGGTGATGAAGACAAAGACCTTCCCAACAGTAATGCTTCCTGTCCAGTGCCCACTGACAACATCATGGGAAGCCAGCCCTGTGGAGGTACAACTGGTATAGCTTCTCCTCTGGGGTACCTATGTTATACAGCATAGTGGAGAAGATATCAAGTGTGGTGTCAGGAAGATCTGAGTTCAAATATGACCTCAGACGTTTACTACTTGTGTGATCCTGGGTAAGTCACTTAATCCTGCTTGCCATAGCTTCCCTATTTATAAAATGAACTGGAGAAGGAAAGGACAAACTATCTCAGGATTGCTGCAAAGAAAACCCCAAGTGGGGTTGAACAAAATTGGCACAACTGAAACAATTGAACAACTTCTCCTGTAGACCCTATAGCCACATTTACTAAAGACAGAAAAGATAAGCTCTTCCCACCAAAAACCTTGGTATTTTCAAATGGTTCAATAACAGAAACAGAAATGATTTTTATAGGTGGAAGTGATAAAGAGGAGATATTATCTGAAAAGATCATACAAATTTTCCATCAGACTTGTCTCTGAAACCTTACATATCATATGTGTTGTCTCCCAAATTGGAATGGGAGCTACTTGAGAGCCTGGTCAGACTCACTTTTCCAGTTGTATCCTTCATGCTCAGCACAGTGCTTTGCATAGTGTAAGTTCTTAATAAATGTTTTATTCATTCATTCACTCATACTTATTCATTAATTCAGTGAAGCAGAAAATGGAAAGAGGAGTTTCTCAGTATGAATATGGTAAAAAAATAGACGTTCGTCGATAATCAGTCTTGTGACATTCCTTAGTCAAATATACTTCGAAGCAACCTGCCTTGAAACAACCACATAGACAATCTTAGTTGAAAAAATAAAATATGGTACGTAAAATACTTGAAAGATTAAAACTGAAATGATCTAGAAACCGAAAGATTCTAGTTTTTATTTTTATCTCTATATTCCAAATGCCCAGCAAGATATCTAATAGTTTCTGACATATGGTCAGTGCTTAATACATGAACACTAAATTAGTGAATTGAATATATTAAGAAAATTTCTTTTAACAAAGCAAAATTGTAAGAAAGTGTAAGTAAAATAGGATTTAATTCAATTCTGTGAGCATTCCTTAGAACCCACCATTGACTAGAGACTGGACAATGCAAAGGGAAAAGAAAGAGAAAGAGAGAAAGGGAGGAAGGAAGGAAGGAAGGAAGGAAGGAAGGAAGGAAGGAAGGAAGGAAGGAAGGAAGGAAGGAAGGAAGGAAGGAAGGAAGGAAGGAAAGAAGGAAGGAAGGAAGGAAAGAAGGAAGGAAGGAAGGAAAGCCTAAGACAAGATAGGACGGGAAAGGCAAAAAAGAAAGAAAAAGAAAGGAAGGAACAAAGAAAGAAATGTGATAAGTAGGAAGGAAGGAAGGACTGAAGGAAGCAGAGAAGACATCTCCCTTTGAGGCCCTTCTCTACATCTACTGAATAGAATCTTCAATTAGTTTCCAGGACATTATTTTAATGTATAAGTATGTCCATGATCCTCTTTTACTCAAAAAACTTTTAATGGTTTCCTTGAGGAGCTAAAGCCTCAAAACAACGCCCCTAGTTTGGAATTTTAAAGCCTACCATAATCAGGTTCCAATCATATTTCTAGGTCTTCCTTTAAACTCTTTGTTCCAAAAAAACAAACTAGATCACTTTACTTTCTGTTCAAGGTATTTTTCTACTTTGGAATGCACACCAACTTTCAAAATATTCATCTTCCTTCAAAATTCGGTTTAACTGGTAGAATCTCCCTAGAACTACCTGTTCCTCCTTCAATATCTGTAGTTTTTAATCTGATCTCTAATTCAATAGAATTTAAAGACCTGGAGAGTAGTGGATTATTTTGTTTGGTTTTGCCTTCTGAACATTTAGCCCAGTGCTAAACCAATGAAGGTGTTAGAATTAAGATCTTCCTTTCTCCTCTTCACTCCCTTTCCGGTACTATCCTTAGTTGTAGTCTAAATCTTCTTCTAGTACAGTACTTAGCATATAATGAGTGATAGATGAATTTTTGTCAGATTTTCTAAGTCAGCAGGAGGGAGCAATAATCAGTTATTAAAACTTCCTATAGGTCAGTGCTAAGCATTGAACCAAAAGAGAAAAAAGAGAAACTAAAAAAAAAAAAAAATCCTACAAGTCTGAGAAGAGGATTATGTAAAAGAGGTAAGAATGAAAGAGTACAAAGTCCAAAATATAAATAAGTTAAGAGGATTTAATGTTATAAGCTAGATAGTAATTTAAAGTATTTTTCTTTTTACAGTGTGTTTCTAGTATTTTTGAGACATTATAATTATAATAGAATTCATATTGATAGGTGACTTTGTATCTCAGTCCATTATGAATATTTCCTACCTATAGGGTCATATCAAAGTCACTAATCTTCTTTAAGGCTCTTTTTTTCTATTAATAAAATGATAGTATTAATAATTTCAGTGCCTATTTTGCAGACATGCTGTGAGGAAAGTGCTATATAAAATTTAAACATTTCTAAATTTGATATAAAATTTATTATGACTTTTTTAATTGAGGGATAAGATTAAGGGGAAATAAATGTTTAGAAAAATAGAGGACTGAAGTATACATGTGAAGTGTTTAATATTTTGAGGTTATAGGTTGAATGTTGTTGTTGTTTCAGAAGTGTCTCCTCCTTTGTGACCCCATTTGGGATTTTTTTTGCTAAGATACTGAAGTGCTCTTCCATTTCCTTCTCCAACTCATTTTACAGATGAGAAAACTTAGGTGAACAGGGTTAAGTGACTTGCCCTGGGTCACAAAGCTAATAAATGAAGACCCAGCACCTTATCCACCACTTCCTTGCAGGTTGAATAAGAGCTGATTTTTGATGAATGAATTTAGTTCAACAAAACAAAACAGGGGGCAGCTAGGTGGTGCAGCAGATAGAGTACCGGCTCTGGAGTCAGGAGTACCTGAGTTCAAATCCAACCTCAAACACTTAATAATTACTTAGCTGTGTAGCCTTGGGAAAGCCACTTTACCTTGTAAAAACTTAAAAAAAGGAAAACAAACAAAAATTTTGAATTTTCTACTAAATTATTCACTGAAAACTGATTTTTTGACACTTAGGCAAGGAAGCAATAGAAATTCACTTTATTTTATTTATGGGTGTCAAGATGGAAATAGTTTTCTTTGATATGAACACACATTTGAACATTCCAACTTTTTTCCTCAGAAGTACTTATTATTCATTTGGTTATATTATATGATATGCACAACCTTAAAATGATATTTTCTCTAACACAGACAATATTAAGTACAATTTTTGTTGATTTGTTTATATACATATTTATGTATATTTTATACATGTAAGAGTACTTCTGATTTCATGAAAAAGATTAGACAGCATTCATTTACTTTGCAAATGTGGTTATTAACTTACCAAAAAAGTCACTATAACATTCCTTAAAATAGGTTTTAGAGAGAATTTTAAATGTAGTTCAGTTTATAAAACTTCAGCTTACATGCAACTTTCAAGAATAAGTGCATTTTATAATTGTATATGGACTTGGCAAGACAGAATAACCAACCAATTTTAATGTACCTTCAAAGGCTAAGATTATTCTTATTCTTAGGAACACTATTTACTACAGGATATTACCACTCAAGTTACTAATAACAGAATCATAATTGAATATACACCATATATTTTAGAAGACCTTTTAAAAACAGGTCACATATTTAATACAATACTGTTAAAAGGTTTTTTTTTTATATCAAAGCAGACCAACCTTGTCCTAAAGTTTGTAGGATGAGGATGTCCATCATATAAAGATAAGTAGTCGTATTCCTCTTCTAGAGCAAATGACTGGAAGACAATTTGTATTCTGTTCCGTTCTTCTGCTATTATTACCCATGTACAGTTAGCACCATTTGGATAGCCATATGGGAAGCCAGGGCTCTCTATAGTGCCATTGAGTCCTTTTAATGTTCCACCACATGTATAAATAAATCCTGCAATAGAAAATATGGGAAAAATATCAATACAATGCAATGCAAGCCATAGCCAACAGTGAGGTCAAGAATTAAATTAAACCAATAGAACAATGTACACATTAACAACATTGTGAGATGATCAGCCCTGATGGAAGCAGCTGCTCTCAACATTTCAGAGAGCTAGGACAACCCTATTAGCCCTGCTATGGACAATGATATTCCCATCCAGAGGAAGAAAAACAAAACAAAACACAGTCCTTCAGAATCTGAGAAATGCTACATTCACTTTTTTAAAAAATGCCTCATATATTTCTTTCACATAATCCTAATTCCTCACACTAAAAATGACTAACCCGTAAATATGTTTAACACAAATGTGTAAGTATAGCATTAACCTGACTGTTCTTCTGCTGGGGGCAGGGAGGAGGATGGAAGGAAATTTTGAAAAAGAAAAATGCATAGGTGTATCGATGAATGTTAAAAAAAACCTTTAATTTATATATATATATATATATATATATATATATATATATATATATTTATTTATTTATTTATATATATATATATAATATGGAAAAGTAAAACATCATTAAAAAGAATTAAATTGAAAATGAAAGGATATAGCTTATCACATAATCATAGATATACAACTGTAAGAGATCTTAGAGGTTATCTAGTCCAACTCCATTATTTTATAAATAAGGAAAATGTTCCAAAAAGGTGAAGTCACTTGCTCTTTACCACAAATGTCCTTTGATTCAAAATCATCTCTTTTTCATTAAAACAATATTATCATTTTCAAAAGAATCACTGTCGAATTTAAATTTAATTTAATTTGTAAAACAGTTTCTAGAGCCCTTGGCTTGGAGTTAGGAACATCTGAGTTCAAATTCAGTCTCAGACACTTAATAGTATTCTGACCTGGGGCAAGTCAAATAACCTCTGTTTTAGTTTCCTCAACTGTAAAATGAGGATAAATTACATCACTTATCTTATAGAGCTGTTGAGAGTATCAAATGAGACATTTGTAAAGCAAATGTCTCCACACATCTCCAGCTGGGGCATAGTTAATCAATTTATTTAGTATTTTTTTTAACCAGGAACTGAGCTAATACTGGATATGCAAAGAAAGAGCAAAAAGCAGTATTTTTCCTCAAGGAATTTACATTTTAATTGCAGATATAACCTATGTAATTTGCAGCATATAAGATAAATCAAAGTAAATGGTGGGTAAAAGGACTGGCACTAACTTCTTTGTTGAACAGGAAATGCCTTCCTAAGGTGGTGAAGGTGAATTAGATTTCAAAGGAAGTCAGGAATTTAGAGTCAGAGGTTGACAGGGAAAGCATATCTATTTTATGGACAGCCATTGTAAAGGCTTTGAGATTGAGATTTTGCATATATATATATATAAAATGTACATACATATAAAATTTTAAAGGAATGAAATCTTTGTCTTAGGGGATTAAAAGTAGGAAGGGATCAAGTTATAAAGAGTTTTAAAAATGAAATATAAGATTTTATATTTGAATCTGGAATATCTGTGAGCTATTAAACTTTGAGGAAGGGATATGATAGCTTTATGAAATCACTTTGGGAGCAGAATGGAGGATGGGGTTCTGAAACACTTAAAGAAAGGCTATCAATTACAAGGCTATTGCAATAATCAAATGAGGTGGTAACTTCTGTGAGTGGAGAAATATGGATGGTTTCACATGATATTGAGAAAGACATGATCCCATTTGGCAATTGATTAGATATGTGGGATGGAAGAGACAGAGATAGAGTGAGACAAAGAGAGAAAATTCTACTCTCCAGGACCTTATAATCTAATTAGGTTTTTAGATGACAGAATCATTGCTGAACAATTTGAGTAATCACATGAATAGAAACATCAATTCGATGATATTAAAATGTAACTTGGTTAACATATTTTTTCATTCAGATATTCCATATGCCCATAATTCAAGGAAAATAATCATCAAATATTTTAAATGATATAAAGGTCAATGGAAAGAGACAAAGTTGTTAAAGATGGATTGCAATGCATTAACACTCAATATTTGAATGGAATAAAAGATATTCAGAAAATTATGTGCCCAAATTGAGATGGGCCAAGGCTTCTGGGTTTTTTCTGTTTCCCACTTGGGTTACATGTGGATTGCCTCTTCCTTTTTCAGTCTTACCTGTCCTCTATATTATTAGTACATTTGCCTTTGGTGCCATTTTATTAATATTTCTTCTTAGATAAAGTCCCCATCATCAATATCCTTAAGCCTCCTCACCACTATCTTTCTATCATACTTTAGGTCAATAGCTGTTTTAATTCTTCCTAGGATAAATTCAAGTTTAAGGTATCCTATGAATTGGAGTAATCAGAATCACTCAAAGAACACTGGTGTTAAAATTTAAAAAAATGCCATAGCTATTTCTAAATGATTTTAATTAATTACGCTATCATTTTTCTCAACATAAAGAATCAATATTTATTATCACCAAAAACATTAAGAAGCCAGAATGAGGACAACATTTTGAAATATTGCTGGAGATACCTTTTTTCTACACTAAAATAAAAGCCTATGCTATCAGATGTAATGTGGTTGTGATAAAGCAGTGAATATTTTTAGAAAATGTCAGAAAGGATGATGAAGAAAACTATAATCCTGATGTGTAGACATACATCATTTAGAATCCAAATTAGGCTAGAATTTTTCTTCAACAGTTCACTATGCAGCACAGAACAGGATTTGATGTAAAATTCATCTTTGATCCCATAATAGCTCATCTTTAAGGAATATAATGTTTAACCCTGAAAAAAATCTTGTGAGGCTACTGGTACAAATGTTATTATTTCTATGTATTACATCAGGCAGCTGATGTTCATAAATGTAAGTGATTTGACCCAAGTCACAAAAGCTAATAAATGTTAGAGATGAAATTCAAACACAGGTTTCCTGACACCAAGTCTACTTCTTTTGCTAGGATATCACTATGCTTGTGACCTATAGTACAAGACATGTGCTCCAGATAAAGTAGTGCAGTAATACTCAAGTTTTGAATTCTTCTTCTCTACTTCAAATTCTCCAAGGCAATCCAAGTGGGAAAATGGAAATAGTCATATAAAAATCAATTAGCAAACAGTAATGATTTTCTGAAATATAGTCGGGCATTGTGAAAGACAAGAGGATTACAATTGTAAAAATAAAATGATCTCTGATCTAAAAATTCTAACAATCAGTTTTTGGGAAAACCATGCTCACAGATTTAACATATATATATATATATATATATATATATATATATATATATATGTATATATGTAAAATAACTGAAAGCTAGCATTTATATAAGAACTTGAAATTTATCAAGTATTTTACCTGCTATCACATATATTCCTCACTAAAGTCCTGTGAGGTAGATGCCACCCCATTTTATTGATGAAGAAATAGTCTAAGATAAATTCAATTACTTGCCAGGATCAAACATCTAATAAGGATCTGAGACAGGATTTGAACTCAAGGTTTAACACCAAGTAAGATACTTTAAATATTTTGCCATCAACAAATATGAATTATTTTTGGAGGGAAGGAGGGGGGCAGGATTATAGGAACAATTAGAGGACTCATTAAAGGCTTCTGGAAAGAGAGGGAGCCAAAGTTGAACACTGAGAGGAGCTAGGGATTCTGAGAGGCAGAGATAAGGGAGGCAAGCATTCCTGTTAAGAAGTGGTCAAAGGACAGGAGTTCTTAAAAGAATTGAAAGTATTAATAAATATATGAAAGAATGCAACAAATCAGTAATAATAATATAAATGTGTGTCCAAACAACACTGAGGTTTACCTTGCACTCAACAAATTGAAAAAGATAACCAAAGATGGATTATTCAGTGTTGAGGATGCTGTAGAAAGAAAGGCAGAATAGTGGTCTTGGTGGTGGAGCTATGAATTGGTACAATCATTCTGGAAAATAACTTTGAATTGTGTGATGTGCCTCAAACTTTAATTTCTTTCAATTCAGAGATCCTTTTTCTAGTGATACATATCATGGAGATGATTGTTAACAAAAATAAAAGTTCCAAATAACCCAAAATATGTATAGTACAATATTTCTTTTGTGTGTGGTAGCAAAAAACTGAACCCAAAGTCAAAGTATGTTGATTGGGAAATGTCTAAACAAATTGAGGTGCATAAATGTGATGGAATATTACTGTTGCTATAGGAATTGAATTATGAATATAGGGAAGTATGAAAAGATTTAATACTTAATGCAAAGCAGCCAGATCCTAGAAAACAATTCATACATGGAAAACAACAAAGAAAATGGAAAGAACAAAAATCACCAAACCAAGGTGGATATTGAAAAATTATAAAAATCCAGCTTTCATTAAAAAAAAACGAAATGAGTAGACACTTCTCTCCCCACCTTTGTTTTTCTTAAAAAGTCTAGGATTCACAAGTTGTAGTCATCACACTGAATAACAGTTTTCTTTTTGTATTCTCCAATATGTTGACCAGTATTACTGATTTTCCTTTTTTTCCTATCTACCTACCTACCAACCTACCAACCTACCTACTTATTTATCTATCCGTCTATCTATCTATCTATCTATCTATCTATCTATCTATCTATCTATCTATCTATCTATCTATCTGTATATCTGTCTGTCTATCCATCCATCTATCTACCTATCTCTTTCTCACACACTCTATTTGGCATCTATTTATCTAGATATTTATTTTTAAATGTATGTCATAATATATGTCATATTTTTTAATGTATATCCTCTTGAAGGAAGAAAGGAGAGGAATACAGAGAAAAATATAGGTTGACAAAAAATGTAAATACCATTTTTATCTCATTAGGTTATATGTGATAGACATGAAAAATATGTCTATTAATATATTTTTATTTATTCAACAAAAAGAGAATGAAGCTTTTTATGAAATGCAAAAATAAAAATAAATGAATAGGCCCTTTTAAATTACTTCTTGAAGAGCAATTACTTTGAAGCCTTAGGTTAATTAGCTATCACCCATTTCTATTAGTTTTCTGCCTGAACAGCTTCCAATTTGAGCCTCATATTTAAATACAAGCATGATTCCCTTCAGCTACAATTTGATCTATGGATTGTTTTATATATTTCTAAGCCCCATAACCCTGATGATTTTAGCAAATGGACATATGTCCTAAAATACCATGCTCATCTTAATTCATTAATCATTCATTGATTCAAGTTCTTGCATCTTAGTATTTTTTAAAGCTAAATATAGAATAATGGACTTTTTATTTAAATCAATTCAATTTAATGATCATTAAGCACCTACTTTGTGCAAAAGTACTGTGCTAAATGCTGAAAATCACAAGATAAAAAAGGATGTAATTTTTGCCTGCAAGCAACTTAAAGTTTAATGTTGACTTAAAATAATAACAATAACAACACATTTATAGAAGATATTATATGCTCAGCACTCTGATAAGCATTTTTCTTTTTGTGTTTCTTTTTATTGATTTTTGAATTTTACAATTTCCCCCCAATTTTGCATCCCTCCCCCACCCCCCACAGAAGGCAGCATGACAGTCTTAACATTGTTTCTATGCTATACATTAATCAATTTGAATGTGTTGAGAGACAAACCATATCCTCAAGGGAAAAATAAAATATAGGAGATAGCAAAATTACATAATAAGATAACTTTTTTAAAAAATTAAAGATAATAGTCTTTGTTCTTTGTTTAAAGTCCGCAATTATTTCTTTGGATACAGATGGTATTCTCCATTGTAGATACCCTAAAATTGTCCCTGATTGGTTCACTGATGAAATGAGCAAATCCATTAAGACTAATCATCAACCCATTGTTGCTGTTATGGTGTACAATGTTCTTCAGGCTCTGCTCATCTCATTCAGCATCAATTCATGCAAATCCTTTCAGCCTTCTCTATATTCCCATTCCTCCTAGTTTCTAATGGAACAATAGTGTTCCATCACATCCATATACCACAACTTGTTCAGCCATTCCATAATTGATGGAAATTTACTCAATTTCTAATTCTATGCCACCACAAACAGGGCTGCTGTGAATATTTTTGTACAAGTGATGTTTTTACCCTTTTTCATGATCTCTTCAGGGTATAGACCTAATAGTGGCATTGTTGGATCAAACCGGATAAACATTTTTACTGCTCCTTGGGCATAATTCTTAATCGCTCTCCAGAAATGTTGGATGAGTTCACAGCTCCACCAACAGTGTATTAGTGTCCCAAATTTCCCACATCCCTTCCAACATTGTTCATTGTCTTTTCTGTTCATATTGCCCAATCTGAGAGGTATGAGGTGATACCTCAGAGATGCTTTAATTTGCATTTCTCTAATCAGTAATGATTTAGAGCAATTTTTCATAAGACTATGAATTACTTTGATTTCCTCATCTGTAAATTGCCTCTGCATATCCTTTAATCATTTGTCAATTGAGGAATGGCTTGTTTTTTTTAATAAATTTGACTCAGTTCTCTATATATATTTTAGAAATGAGTCCTTTGTCAGAAATACTAGTTGAAAAATTGTTTCCCAATTTACTACATTTCTTTAGATCATGCTTTCAGTGAATTGTTTGTGCAAAAGCTTTTAAATTTAATGTAATCAAAACGATCTAGTTTATTTTTAATGTTGTTTTCTATCTTTTCCTTGGTCACAAACTTCTCTTTCCATATATCTGACAGGTAAACTATTCCTTGATCTCCTAGTTTGCTTATAATAATGTCTTTTATGTCTAAATCCTGTACCCATTTTGATCTTGTGTTAAGCATTTTATAAATATCATCTAATTTGTTGCTTACCACTCTAGAAGGTAGGTGATATTATCACCATAACACTTTATACTTGAGGAAATTATGACTAACTCAGGATCATCCTGTTAGTTTCTGAAGCTTGATTTGAATTCAAGTTTTCCTGATTCCAGGCCTAGTTCTTTAACCACTGTGGCACTGAGATGTTTCATATTATAGTCAATATGTAATATAAATAAATATAAAGTATATTCAGATGAATTTCAGGAGGAGCTAATACTATCTTGTAGAGGAAATTCCTGACAGTGAAGTAAAGATTTCTTATAGAGAAAAGCATATGAACTTTTGAAAAGAATTATTTTAGATAGGTGGGAGGTAAAGAAGAGAATACAAGGTGATAGAGGTGATGGGTTAATCAGTTCCAAACACTGGGACCAGTTCTACAAAGACTTGAAGCCAGAAGATAGACTGTTAAGGGTGATCAGTTTCTGTTGTTTTGACATCAACGATGAATGTGAAAAAAACAATTGATATAGGAGCTAGATTATGGGGGATTTTCAATGCTACATAGCTTTTGGATTGTTTCATTTTATCTTGAATCATGGATAATTTGGGAAAACTATTTTCAGGTTGTTGGTTACTACTTCTCAGAAAGAATAATTTTCTCTCGTTGATATTAGTCATTTTACTAAAGGGAACAACATACCTAGAAAATGTGTCCCTGCCTTTTCTTAAAATTCAAATTCTCTATCTTATCTTTATGTTAAACATGCTATAACATCATATTTTTTATATATTTTCTTTTTAATCTTTTCCTTTGATCCTCTTCCTTACTTCTTCCTGAGCTTCCTATAATTGGGAAAACTAATTCTATATTATTGATTCATGGGATGGTTTAAGGACTATAAACAGGAAGTCAATACCTGTTTCCTAGTGTCACCTACTAGTACAATTGATATTTTGTAGTAAGAAATGTGTCTTAATATTTTGGTATTAAATTTCATGTGGATTCTATCTATGAATTTTTATATGCTCAGCAAGCATTATTCACCCTCAAGAAATTCAATGTATCTAAAAATTCATTGATTTAAATATTTCCATAAATAATGTAGATTGCAACCCATTCACAAGGGCCCCTTTTCTGCTACTTCTAAACATTTTTCTCATGACTTTCAGGGGAACACTACTCAATGTGCTAAGGACTTTCCACAATTTTCATTGAAATATTGATTATCCCAGTGGAACACAGAGATCAGCACATCAGATTGATCTTGCTTTTTTCCTGTGACCAGTCTCTTCTTTCTTTTTTATACACTTCTTTTATGGCCTTATTATAGTTCTTCTTAATTGTTTTATTTATAATGTATGTATTACAACCTACACACACACACACACACACACACACACACACACACTCCATATATTTCTCAAATGTCCCCTGAGTTATGTTCACTTTCATTAAAAATGCATTGTTTTTTAATTGATATTTTGTTTTGATATAACTAGCCAATTTTTTCAATTCTGATATTTGATGCTATGTCTCTATTATCCCCTAATATAGCAAAGAAAGAAGTATTTTGTTCATATCTCTTCTTTGAGGCCAAGATTGGTCATTATAATTTCACATTAGTTTCATTTTCTAAGAAAAAAATAGTATTTAGAGACTAGCATTTCATATAATTTGGATATATGTATTAAATTTGATGTAGCAGCGTTTCAAATATACTCAAATCAGAACCAAATTATAGTGCTATCAAAGAGTCTTAGCTACTTCTTACCAGCAAAGTACTGTATATCTTTCTATTAATAATACTTTCTAAGAGATGCTCTCTGACTGTGAGTCATTACTATCTCAGAAGAACAAAAAAGGAAAGTTGTCCAAATTTAACTAGTATTTATTATACATATTACGATTCAAGAGAGGACAACTAGGTAACTTAGTAAATAGAGCATTGGGACTAGAATCAGAAAAACTTCTTAAAGAAGTCAAACATGGCCTGAGACACTTAACTAGTTGTGTGATTGTGGGCAAGTCACTTAACCATGTTTGCCTCAGGTTCTATTTTGTAAAAGGAGACAGAGAAGGAAATGGCAAACTACTCCACTATCTTTATCAAGAAAAGCCCAAAATAAGGTCAAAGAAAATTGGATATGACAGAAAAATAACAACAAATGTTGAAACTGTGCTAAACAATAGAACTAATGGAAAGAACAAGTCAGTTGTAGCATATTTCCAATGAGAGAAGGAATGACAAAAAAGATATCATTAAGGACATGCATAATAATAATGTTGAGCTTTATTTGCATTTTAAAGTTTAGAAATTTAGTTATGTCCATTATATTATTTAAGACTCAAATCAACCCTATGATAGAGGTATAACAGTTCTATTATGTCTATGTTAAAAATGAAAAAATCTGCTTTCAAAGAATTAAATGACTTTCTCAGTCTCCTGTAGCTATTAAGGCTATAATGTTGGGTTTGAACCCTAGTTTTTCTGACTCCCAATATTAATCCTGTAGTACCTATGATATGTTGGAGTCTATAATATTGAGAGGGAAAAATGCATCTTTATTATCGCTAATATCTAAATGAAATTTTCCAGCAATAGATAAGCATTTATTAAACAACTATTGTGATCCTGTTCCATTACAAAAGAAAAGATTAAGAACCCTTGCTCAAAGACTATCATAGAAGGTACTAACTACACAAAAAGGGGTTTCCCTCAGAGAAGTGCCCTATACCAATGAAAACACAGGCCTAGTCTGAGAGAAAAGGGAAGCAATTTCATACCCAGGCTCTTGTGGATTAAGTATCATTTTTATTAGAGGAATTTCAGAAATCATCTTAAAATTACATTAAATTATATAAAATAATTACTTGTTTACAATTAAAATTACTGCCCAAATATTATAATATTTTCCCTAAATAACCTGAAACTATTTTCCAATACAAAATCTGTGCAGTAAAAATCTTCAGTGCTTAGAATGAGTACTTTCCTCATATCATTGTTTAGAAATTTTTTGCTTCCTTTGATTAATTCTCACTATTCTCTCTCTAGTAAGAGGTTATTGAGCTGGCAAAAACATGCTCTATAGGATGTGAAGATTAAGGTCTAAATATTGCTTAGAAAAGGAGTTAAAGGAAAAATCTTAACTATTCCAATTCCTTGGTGAAAGATAAATCTCTTCTCTCTCAATCAACTCATTGTTAACTCTCTAAATATAGTTTTTCCTATAGCCTTTCTAAGTTTACCTATAAAATCCTTTTAACTAGGTTTGTTTTCTTAAGAAATCTATGAGATCATGAATTTTAATTAAGTTCAACTTTTATGACTTTGAATGGAGCATGGGATTATAAATCTGTACTATCTTTAACTTTTATGGCCTATGATAAATTTACTAGATGGCCATTTGTAAAAAAAAAAATATGTCTCTATCATTTTGATATATTTTTGTCGATAACAAGAATTTTTAGAATCCTAATCTTGAGTCTGTGGTTTTGGTCTGTTTGTTTGATTGTCTTAAATCTGAACCTCTAATGAAGCAAATATTAAAACTTAAGTTTTAACCTCTATATTTTCAGGATTATGGTAAATATAGTTCAGTAGAAGTTACCCATCACCCGAACTTAAAAAAAAGTAAGCTATTTCTCCCACAATATCATTTAACCTCTTTGGATCTCTGTTTCTTCATCTGATAAAATGATATTATAGATGTTCCTTCTAGTTTTAAGTCTATTATCTATGAAGAAGATTCCCTTGTGATAAGGAAGTGAGAAAGCTACAAGGCTACCCGCAAATCTCTGCAATGCTCTCGCCACAGCATTAATAAATGAATGTCTCAGTTTTTTTCAAAATTCTTCTAAAAGAGGGTGGTTGCAATCCACAGACCTCTGGGCTATAGGCCCAGCTAGATGGTACAGAGGATAGAGCAATGGACCTGGAACCAGTAAACTCTGAGTTCAAATCTAACTAACCTCAGACACTTGACACTTATTAGCTGTGTGACCTCAGTCAAGCCACTTGACACTGATTATCTCACATCCAGGATCATCTCCAATCATCCTGATCCATATCTAGCCACTGGTCTCAGATGGCTCCAGAGGATAAAAATGAGACTGTTGACTTAGCACAGCACTTCCTCACTCAAATTCAATTCACTAGCTTGACAAGGTATCATCTCCCTGATATCATAATCTTTCTTGAAGAACATCAAATCTGTTGTCCTATGATACTATCATATCACAATAAGTTTATGAATTAGTGTGATTATTATTTTATTACTTTTGTTTGTTTTTTGCAAGGCAATGGGGTTGAGTAACTTGTCCAAGGTCACACACAACAAGGCGATTATTAAATGTCTGAAGTCATATTTGAACTCAGGTTCTCCTGACCACAGGACTGGTGCTCTATCTACTGTGTCATCTAGCTGCTCCCTAGTATGATTTTTATTACTCCACTTTACAGATGAGAAAATGGGAGCTTATACAGTAAAGTTTACTTGTCTACAATTACACTTCAAAAAATAATAGCAGAATCAGGATTCTAATCCAAATATTCTGATTCTACATATAAGACTTTTTTTCCAGTATTCCAGGCTGTTTCATTTTCCTAATTGAAGATGTCAGCAGCCCACTAAATTATATTAATTTAGTAATACTGAAAAAATTAATATAAGGAAGCAGTTTCACAACCCAAAATAGAATCCTGGCCTTGGCATATCATGAAGCCTAGCTATGTGACCCTAAGCTTTTATCTCTCTGGTCTTCAGCAAATCACTGGAATTTAATCTGTTAAACTATTGACACAGGTGGAAATCTGTTTTAAAGCAGAAAACCCCATCACAGAATACCCTTGATGACAAAATTACAGGTACTCCCTATATTCATTTGTATAATATCAATAATTAGACTAATTTTTAAGTATTATTTGTGCATAGATATAATTTTTCTTTTTATAAATTTCTGTACCTTTAGGCCTTTTTATGCTTCTGGGTATAATAAGGTATTGCCAGTGTTCTCATTGTTTCAGTCATATTAAAATAAAGTTAATAAATATTTAAGGTATGTCAAGTACTTATCTAATAAGATTTGTTGACAGTTTGTTTTTAAATATATATATATATATATATATATATGTGATGTTAAAAATGTCAGAATATGAACTTCAGGATCTAGCAACTAAGTCAGGAGACTTTAATTTAGGAGACTGAATAATTAATTCATGGTCAACCTATCACAAAGCTTTGGTCTGAAAAATTTTCCTCAGAAACAAAAACTGAAGTGAGATCAATTCAATTCAATTCAACAAATATCTCTATACTCTACAATGTGCAAAGTCATGTTAGTTCTTGTATCTTGGCTATCGAAGAAGACCAAATGTCATCACTGTTTTTTGAGACAAATTAAAGTGTGTCCGACTAGTGTGGCTGATCTGACCAGTAAGAGATTGGAATGCTCTACCACAGGTTGGACATAAATAGTCCATGTGAACACCTGGGGTGGGTACTCTAAACTCACATATGTCAATAGGATTATCAGATACTTATCTAACAATGTCATGTTATCTAGTCCATCAGTGATCCGAGATTGCTTGTATATCTACTTCATTCACACTCAGCAATTCAGATTTTTGTAGGAAAGCTATTTAGTGGTGGCCCAAGAGGATAGAGCACTGGTCTTGGAGTCAGCCTCAGACTTGACTCTTCTAGCTGTGAAACTTTAGGCAAGTCACTTCACCTTGATTGCCTCACATCCAGGGCCATATTCATTTGTCCTCATTCATATCTGGACACTGGACCCAGATGGCTCTGGACAAGAAAGTGAGGCTGCCACCCCCTCATTCAAATCTAGTCCATGTGCTTGTCATGGCATCACTTCCCTGATATCATGATCTTCTTCGAAAATGAAGGACAAACATCATCACTTTATTTTCCCCTAAGAAAAGCTGAAGATAGTTAAAATATAAAACTCTCAGTTGACAATGCTTCTCTTCCACATGGTCACTCATGGAATCCCAAGGGTTTCTCTGTAAGAAGGTGGATGCCTATGGTGTGGTGCCTCCTTTCTCCCTCTAACTGATGGTGTCTTTTTCTTCAGGGACAATTTATGGTGCTTTTCCAATGTAAAAATTTCTAGTTAGAGATTTGACTTTATAGTAAATAAGTCTGTGAGAGTTGCTGAGGTTAGACTGGGAGCTTCTCTATTAGACTGATGAAAAACTTGAAATCATGGAATGTCTTTGATATTGGTCAGTTTACTTAATAGTAGGCATGGTGCCTGTCATAGAGCACCCTTCCAAAATTGCTAATTGACTGAGTTCGGAAAATGATGTGGCCAACCTCTCTACAAATTTAGGTAGGCTGATTCTCAGACTACTGAAGCAGAGTCTAACACTGAATTCCTATATAAATAGCTATGATAAAAACAAATGAGAACCTCAAAATTCCTTGTAAAGCACAAGGTGTAGATCAACATTGAGAGAGGTCATTTCAACAATGATAGATGTCATTAGAAAATGTGATATTTAAGCTGAAATGTAGATGATTAGTAAGAATTGAAGTAGGAGGTAAATGGTAAAATGAAGTAGAAGGGAAACAAAGTTGGCAAAAACATTTTCATTTTAATAATGTTCTAAGTTAAAAAACATTCTCCCACAGAAAATTCATGCTAAGGTTCTTTTTTTGTCATGGCACTGCAGGAATGAATCGACTTTACAAAAGAGAATGGGAGCATTAAATGAGATTTTCATTATTCCAAGCAAATACACTAAGAAACAAAAAACAAATAAGTAATTTTTATTATGTACTGATTTTTGTTATTTTTCTGTCTACAAATAAATTTTATGTGCATGATCTCATTTGATCCTTATAAAAGCTTTATGAAATAGGATACTAGATGGTAAAATTGAGGTAGAAGGGGTCAGTTGCCTTGCCCAAGATGATATAGAACAGGAGTAGCAAACTAAGCTGTGGTCTGTTTTTGTATGCCAGAGTTAAAAATACTTCAAAAACATTTTAAAATATAATAAAATTATTTTAAAACATAAAGAATATTTGTAACTCATAGACTGTATGAAATCAAATAACCTCAGTGCTATAGTTTTCCAGCCATTGAACAGAAAGTTCATGGCAGACTAGGTCTTACCTAATTCTCCTGGCTCAGTAATATTTCTATAACAGTCTGTCACATTCACAGAAGCAGGAGTTTGGGGAGGAGCAGTGTCATGTAAGATATATCATAGTTGAAGGCATCAAGATTGTTATATCAGTATGTGTAATCCTCTCTCCATGATTAATTTATTTAAAATTAAATTTATCCTTTTCCCATTCAATGCTACTTTGTCTTCTTGTAAGACTGAAATAATAAAAAATTGTATTTTAATTAAATTTACATCTTCTATTTATTCATATTATGTAACAATAAAATGAGTAATTATTGATTTCTTTTTAATTTATTTTCCAATTACATGCAAAGATAGTTTTTAACATTCATTCTTTTGCAAGCTTTTGAGTTCCACATTTTTCTACTATCCACTCTTCTCCTTGCTCCCTGCCATGGCAGCAAACAATTTGATATAAATTGTACACACACATCGTTTTTTATTAGTTTTTTTTCTGATGTTTAACCCTGGAAGCCTTTTTAGCTAGAAAGAAGGTGGAGGATATATAAATATAATATTATATATATATATATATATATATATATATCCCATTGCAAATACACAAATGTGACATTTCAAAATATTAACTAATGATAATACTAATAGATAACATTTATATAAAACTTAAAAGTTTGCAAAATGCTTATAAATATTATTTAATATATGATTCAAATACTTTCAAATTTTTTGACATTGGAGTCACTTAACCCTTTGTAACAGACCATGATCTCTCAGGGCTGTCCACTCAATCCATCTCCAAGAGTGTGTCCACTTTCCCCCTGAAAGTGACTGAGCTATCCACAGGACTTGATTTTTACACACACCTATACTCACATTTCATAGATATATGAAATGTGTGTGTATACATACACATACATATTTTACTTCCCAGCCATCTAAGGGGAGAGGGCTCTCACTGGAACAAGGAGTCCTTCAGGCTTATCAAATATCTGCTGATAAGACCATTTCCATATGGATATGAGTGTTTGTGTGTGTGTGTGTGTGTGTGTGTGTGTGTGCCTGGCAAACCTATACTAGCTAAATGCTGGAGAATCCTTGTTGAATGAATATCATTTCTATTTTATGACTTGATAAACCTCCTTTTTTAAACTGCTGAATGACCCACAAAGGACATTTTTGGTTTTGTTCCATTGAACTTAAAATACTAACCTGAGTCATGCAATCTTATCACATTTGAAATAAAGAAGTTTCAGAGATAGAGATAGATAGATAGATAGATGAAGAGAGAGAGAGAGAGAGAGAGAGAGAGAGAGACAGAGAGACAGAGAGACAGAGAGACAGAGAGACAGAGAGACAGAGAGACAGAGAGAGACAGAGAGACTTTGGAATTAAGAAGACCTCAATGGAAGTTCTACCTCTTTCACACAAGGGCTATGTAGCCCTGGACAAGTCACCAGACTTCTCAGTGCCAGATGCAATTTGGTTAACAAACAGTTATACAGACCCAGACTGATAAAGGAAAGTGTTTCTGTTGGTTTGTTTGCTTTCTATTTTCACTCACAATTTCCTACATCAATGAAAATTCTGTCTGAACAAAATAAAACAATTTTCCATTTTTAAACACCGCAAAAGCTATTTTCTTCTTTATGAGAAAATAACCGTTTTGAACTTTAGATTGCTCTAAAAAATATTTTAATGATTTTGATGCAAATATACCCAAAATAACATTAAAAATTTATTGGATTTGATAAATTAGAATAATACTTAATAAATTGTGTCAAGCAAAAATTGAACAATTGAGAAAAGTTCAAATGGGAAGTCAATTTCATTTTGTGACCAAAAACATGCATAAGCTCACACACACATATACAAATACATACACATATACACATAATCCAAATCTATAGATCTATTTTTCATTCTCTACATGTATAAAAATATGTATATATATATATTCATATATATATACATATATATATATGTAAACACATTCCTTATTTATAAGTCTCTATAGAGTGTTCTATCTTATATTACATAATTGGGACTGAGAATGCAATCCAAAATTCAGACCCTAAATTTCTGAGCTGTCATTTCAGTTAGTTAACAAATATTTATGGTCCAGGGACTACTAAGTACTGGTGATAGAAAAACAAAATATGGTTCCTATTCTCAAAGAACTCATTCTCTAATGGGGGAGACAGCACCCAGACAAATATGTACAAGCAAGCTAGACACAATAGAAATGGGAAATGGTTAACAGAAGAAAGGCACTAAAATTAAGAGGACTTGGGAAAGGATTCTTGTAGAAGATTTTGGGACTCGAAGGAAGTCAGAGAAGCCAGGAGGGAGAGATGATGGGGAAAGCATTCCAGGAATGAGGGAATAGGAGCAGAAATATGGAATATATTTTTCATGAAACAACAGAGTGGTCAGCATCATTAGATTGAATAGTATACATCAGGGGGTAAGATATAAGTAGACTGCAAAGGTAGAAGTGCTTTGAATTTTAAATAGAAGATTTTATATTTGGATCTGAAAAGGATGCAAAGACATTGGAGAATTTATTTATTGGTAGAGGTGGGTTGAGTTGCAAGTGTGTATTTGTGTGTGTATGTGTGGGGGGATGATGTGCTTGGGCCTGCCATTTAGAAAAAAATCACTTTGGCAGCTGAATGGAAGATGAGTTGGAGTAGTAGAGAATTGTAGCAAAAATACTCAGCAGACATTCTTGTAATAGCCTGGGAAAGAAGTAATGAGGGCTTGTACAAGAATGGCGGCAGCGTCAGAGGAAAGAAAATGTCATATCTGAGGATGTTGCAATAGGGAAATTGGCAGGCATTGGTAAGGGATTGGATATAGGGAAGTGAGAGATAATAAAATTGAGGAAGACATTTAGATTGTGAGCCTAAAGTATTGGGCTATTGATGGCATCCTAGATAGTAATAGAGAATATTTATTATGGAGGAGAGTTTTCTAAAGTCATTTAATTCCCTCTAGAGTTTAGGTTGCCCAACTATTGTGAGAACTGTGTTAATTAACTGCTCCCATGGTGCCATAGTTTATTCAAACTTAGATAATCAGGAAACTCCTCAAACTATTGAAATAAACTGACCCATATGAATCACAGTGAATTTTTCTTCACTTGGGATAGGTTCTAATTATTAGTTTTTAAACATCATTCTTTTAAGTACCAGTTTTTAAAGCCCTTTTTCTCCTGCTGTGTTTCTGAGAAATTCTGATGAATTAAAAAAGATAGCAAAAGGGCCCAATTCTATATGAATATTAAGAGTAGTGAAGACCATAAAAACCTGAGGTTAGACATAAAGTTTAAGACCAACATGTAATGCTCCCCCCCCCTTTTAATAGCTATGTTGGAAAACAGGAAAATCAAATAAAGGATGAGTCTGAGACTTGGGACTATGATCAAAGATATAGTTTTGAAAAGGATTTTCAAATTCAACTAGGTCAATTCTTCTCATAACATATTTGAGAAAACCAAGGCCCAGATATGGAAATTACTTTAGATCATGCAGGTAGTAAGTAGCAAAGCCAAGGTTCAAACTCAAGACATTTGACTTAAAATTAAGCAGTTTTTTCCTTGTCTACCATCCTGACTCCACTGAAATTAGATGACGGAAAGAAGGTGAAGTACTTAATTACTATTTTATTTCTGTTTTTTGAACAAAGGAAAAAATGGGGATAATGGGGTAAGATTACATATACCTAATTATCTTCTTCCATGACCCCAGTTCACAAGGATAGATAGTCAAGGGTACTGAAATAAATCTCTTGCTGATCTCTAAATAACAAAAACAAAAAAACAAAATGGAGAAAGTATGAAGTTGGCATAGAACTAGGAAAAGGAGTGTCCTATTTGTTCAAAATATGATGACAGACTTAAAAATACAGGACAGGAATTGTAATTTGGAACCTTAGAAAAAATTCTAGAATGTATACTTCAAGAAGTTATTTATGAACATTTAGCAAGTTTAATAAGTGCCAGTATAATTCAGCAGAAGTTCATTAATGAAAAAAATTCATGCTAAACTCTGATAATTTTCCTTTGTAAAAAGGTTTGTCAGATTTCCCTTCAAAAGAATTCAGATAATCATATCCCACAGAAAGAGATTATTAGTCTTAATTTTTTGCAAATGGCAGTTTACTTCATTATGACTCGCCCAAGTGTCACAAAGCAGAGTAATTCCTAAAAACTGGATAGTCCTATTTAGTGTCTTACATGTGACACATAGTATGAGAACATATGGACTTATTTGGGAGGTGTCCTCATTGGTGAGATTGAAATGTTAAAGACTGAGAAGTAGTTGATAGGAAGATCCATTAAGTTATTCTACTCATCTTTCCTTCCATCCATCCATCCATCCATCCATCCATCCGTCCATGTGTCTGTCTATCTATCTATCTATCTATCTATCTATCTATCTATCTATCTATCTATCTACCTATGTTTTCATGTAGACTATTTGTTCCTAACCTGTGGCAGAGTCTCATGAACTCATATTAATCTGATCAATCTTAGTCAGACACACTGTATCTTGAACCCAACATAGTGATATCATTTTGTTCCTCTTTGAAAACAAAAGACAGGGGGCAGCTAGGTAGCACAGTGGATAGAGCATTGGCCCTGGAATCAGGAGTACCTGAGTTCAAATGTGACTTCAGACACTTATTAATAATTACCTAGCTGTGTGGCCTTGGGCAAGCCACTTAACCCCATTTGTTTTGCAAAAACCTAAAAAAGAAAAGAAAAAAAGAAAGAAAACTAAAGACAAAAATCAATGTATGCACACACACACACACACACACAAACACACACACACAAACAGAAAAATTCTTTAGGTATTCACTATTTATAGATGAGCTTGATCCTGACTAGGAAAAATAAATGAGCCTGGATTGCATTTGGGAAATTATTATGCATTTTGAAGGATCTTGATATCTTCATTGCTGCAAAAGCCCAATTTTTTAATAACAATATTCTCCTAGTAACACTACTAAGGCTTTAAATTATGAAAAGCATGACCTCAGAAGAATCTCAATTGCAGGGGGCCCAAAGGGCAGAAAATGTTTGTGATATACAATAGAAAAACAATAGTCTATTACCAATGGTACCTAAATTAACTGAATGCTGTAAAATAAATCATCAGGAATATGCATAATTAGAAAAAATAGATGAAGTAATAGCAGATATTCAGTCTATATAGTTCACTTTAATTAATGGATTATTAAGGGAAATAGAAATCCTCCAGCATGGTGGGCAATTATGCTTGAGAGGATTTTCAGAAGGCATGGGCAAGAATCACCTAAGAAGGAAAATCATAAATAATTTAAAATTTGCACAAGCACAAGGAATGTTAAAAATGTGGAGTCATCACTACTGATGTGATAATTTACCAATAAATAGATCAGGTTAATCACATTTAAAGAGATTTCAGCAAAATATTTGACAAAATTTCTTAATTTATCCTTATGAAGAAAATAGGAACTATAGGCTGAACATTAGCACATCAGTATATTAATAAATAGTTGAATTTCCAGAACCAAAGAATCCATTTCCATGCAGGAAATAGCATATGGGGTTTATTATGTAGTATGCCAGTGATCTGTCATCAGTTTTGCCTGGTCTTCAAAGAGACCTCTAGGAACACTAGTCTAAAATCTTCACTGATTGAATAAGAAAATTGATGCCCAAAGTTACTAAGTGACTGTTTTAAGTATCAAAGCCAGGAATTGAATTCAGGATTCCTTTGATTAGGCACATTGTTTTTTTCCACTGAACAATGAACTGGATAAAGACATATAAATCATACTTATTAATTTCGGAGATTATGCTGGATGACAGAATCAGCAGTGAAAAGAACTTGAGAAGATAGAATAAGGCAGTTAAAATTTAATAAAATGAAATTGAACAGTTACATATATATGTATAGACATATATATATGTAAATACACACACACACACACACATATATATATGAAATCAACCCTACATTTCTCATTTTCTAAAACAAATCAATTGTATGAGTAAAAGAGGAACCACTAATTGAGATTTTATGTGAAAAAATCTATAATTTTAGTGAATTTAAAGGTGTGACATATTAGTACAAAACAGTTGATGAGATGTTAGTCTATACTAACAAAAGCATAGTATACTAAATGAAATCTATAATCACTCAAAATAGATCAGCCTGATTCACTCATACACACACAGACACAGACACACACACATTCCCACACATATATACATCACATGGATAAAAATGCTTTGCTTATTACATTTTATTGGATAGACAACCCATAGGATTGGTCCATTAGTGCATCCATATTAGATAGATTCTGCAAAAGGACAAGGAAAGGAGCCTGGAATTGAAGAATGAGCTGTCTGTATTGCCTTTAGGGAATCACATAGTGAATTTAATTACTCTAAGTGTTTTCCTAAATCTAACACCCATCATTTGAACAGCAACCTTCATTAATTAATGCGATATGACTGTGAGTCATGGAAAACCACAATCTCCAAATCTCCAAAGAATCAAAGTTGTAAGTCACCCAAGTGGCAATAGAGATGAATAATATGTATCATATAATAAAATATTTTGTGTAGTATATTCCAGTCCCAAATGATTGGAAAGATATATGAACAGAAAAAAAGTGGAGTCAGTAATAAACTGAGAAAAGATAGTTGATGGGCAACCTACCTGATCTCTTAGCATCCATATAATGTCAAAAATTGTAGAGAAAGAGCCAAATATGTTCAAAAGCTCCCACTGGGGAAAGTATTTTTAGGAGGAATTATAAAAAGGGTGGTAAAGAATTATATAGATTTATTTAAGTTGCAATTTATAAATTTGAAGGGAAGAAATCATGAGGTTGAGTTGCAATCTGCATGTTGATAGAGTCAAAGATCTAAAGCTTTAGAGTGTCTAGTAGAGGGGAAATGAGTTCTTTGTGTTTTCTATACACGTCAGAGCATATCTTGAGTATAGTTCTGGGATCTCTATTTTAAGGACATTGATTAGCTGTAATGTTTTCTGAGCAGTGTGATCAACAAAGGATTGAAAATTATGCCATTAGAATATCTATTGAAGAACTAAAGAAGGGTTAGTTCAATTTTAGTAGAAAAATTAAAAAAAAAACAATACCAGCAACAAACTTAGAGGGTAAATATTTTTTTCAAATGTGTATTACTTCACCACTTAAACAATTGTCATGTAGAAGGGGAATTTCTTTTATTTTTCTTATCTCCAAATAGGTTTATTAAAACAAGGACTATAAATTAAAAGGAAGCAGTTTCCTTGCAAGAAGAAACAACTAAATGTGTCTGTAAGCATAATGCATTCCCTTGAAAGGTAGTGATTTTCCCATTACTGAAGATTTCAAATGAAAGATGCATTATCACTTGTCAGGGATATTGTTGAGGTGATTCTTCCTTAGGTTCAGGTAAAACTAGATGAAGTTTAAATCAGCAAGTCAATGAACATTAATTTGCATCTATGATGTGATACATAAAAAAACTAAGGACTAGGGATACAAAGAAAGGGAAAATATTTTCTAATCTTTATCACCAAGGAACCCACATTTAAATAGGGAAAGAAACATGAAAACAACTATGTGCATATATGGTATATATAGTATCAATGAATGGTAGTCTCATAGGGAAGATACTAGCAGTATAGGAGAAGAGGGTTAGGGATGATATTTTGTCTTTTTTTTTAGGTTTTTTTTTGCAAGGCAAATGTGGTTAAGTGGCTTGTCCAAGGCCACACAGCTAGGTAATTATTAAGTGTCTGAGACTGGATTTGAAACCAGGTATTCCTGACTCCAGGGCCAGTGCTTTATCCACTGTGCCACCTAGCCTCCCCTGTCCTTTTTCAAAGAAGACTGTGACATCAAGGATGTTATGCCATGACAAACACATGAATTGCATCTGAGTGATGATGTGTTGACCTAATTCACCAGCTTCACTTTCTCCTCCAGAGTCACCTGGATCCAGAGACCAGATATGAATCAGAACAAATGAAGATGATCCTGAATTCAAAGCAATCAGGGTTAAGTGACTTGCCCAAGGTCGCACAGCTAGCAAGTATCAAGTGTCTGAGGCTGGATACAAACTCCCATTCTCCTGACTTCTAGGTCAGTGATCTATTCACTGAATCACCTAGCTGCCCAAGTTTATGGAAAGCCTCCTGGAAAGTCTTGAATGAAGCCAGGAAAACTGGGAGGTGGAATGAAAAGAGAGAGTATTCCTTGTATGGGGAACAGCCAATAAAAAAGTATGAAGCTAGTAGGAAGGTCAAATTTTCGAATGCTTGGATGTGGGTAAAATCTTAGAAGACTGGAAAAGTAGGAAGGCACTGGAGTGGAGAAAGACTTGAGGCAGAGCCATCAACCAAAAAGTAATTTAATATTCTAGTTATGAGGTGAGCAGGTCCTGTATTAGGATTTTGACTGTGTCATGGGAGAGTAAGAGACATATCTGAGAGAAGTTTCAAAAGCAGAAAGGAAAGAACAAGGCAAAGAAGGTGAGAAGTTAAGGATGGCATCTAGGTTGTAAGTCTAGGTAACTGCCCTCAACAGTAAGAGGGACATTGGAAATGGAGGAGGGTTAGGGGAAATGGAATGAGTTCAATGTTAGGCATGTTGAGTTTAAGATATAGATGGAATATATACATATATATATATATATATATATATATATATGTGTGTGTGTGTGTGTGTGTGTGTGTGTGTGTGTGTGTGTATGCACATATGTATATACATATATATATGAACATTCAGTTTGAGAAATACTGAAAAATAAAGAATATCCAGAAGATTGTTAATCAAAATGTCAAAAACTGAAGAGATCAAGAACAATAGGATTGGAGAAAAGACTATTAGATTTGGCAATTATGATACTCTTGGCAACTTTGGAGTAGTTTCAGTTAAATGATGATGATTAAAGCCAGATTAGAACAGAGTGAGAGAAAGAAGAAGCAAATAAAGAGATCAAGTGGGGATTTTATTTAAAATGAGGGAAGATATGAGCCTGTTTGTAGACATCAGGGAGGCACTCAGAAGACAGGAATAAATTGAAGATTAGTGAGAGGGGTATCATAGAAGAGATATACACTTGAGAATATGGAATGGACTGAGATCAAAGACTGGTAGAAAGGTTGACCTTGGCAAGGAAGAGGGACAGCACCATAAATGAGTCAGGAGAAATGAGACAGCAGTCATGGAAGGCATTTTAATGATGTGAGATAAGGACTGGCAAAGAGGAAGTTCTTTTGTTGTTGAAGTGAAGTGAAGTATAAGACAAGAATCTCAGGTAAAAAAAAATTAAAGAGGATAGGATGGGAATGCCATGGAGAAACTTGAGGAGGGATAATAATGTTCCATCTCTATGATTCTTTGCAAAGTGGAAAAAAATATGTAATTAATATAATCCATTTTAGATCGCATTTTTTATAAATCTATTAAAAGATGTAATGGGAGACTTTGATTTTAGTCAAGGCTAATGTCAACTTGAAAGGATGTCCCAATGCACAATTGATGGTGCTAGTCATATAATCTGTATTCTTTGAGTAGTAATTGAATGAAGCCATTATAGCATTTTAACTTTCTGACCAAGACCTTCTTCAGTCTTTCTGCAATGGATTTATCTTATTTTTTTTCTCATGAAATTCATTTTAATTGGTGACATCAGAAAATTTCTGAAAAGATCATTGTCATTTATAAACAATTTCTTGCAAAAAACATAAAATAAGAAAACATATATTATACATGTACTGTTAAATTAAAAGAATCACATGTTGCCAAGGAGAAAGAATATGCATACCAATAGGGTAAATGTAAATTAGTGTTTATCTAGCACATTTTTATACAACTATAATAATGCATACATTATGCATTAACTTTTTAAAACAATATAATTCTTTGGAATTTTGTGTTGTCATTGAGGTTTGTTCTATCTTTATGAAGTATCATATTAAGATATATAGGGAAGTTTTATATCATTCACTCATTGCATATGTCATATGATTCTAGAACTTTATTAAAATGAATCTTTTGGAAGACCATGGATAATAAGAAGTAAGAAATCTTTAACTGTGTGAACAAAATCAAGTTATTTATATTTTCTTCATATTTTTCCTTATTTATCAAATATTGATAACATTTGCTATACAGCTAAAAGGATTAAAAGATTTTTATTTGTGAAGACAAAGAAATGAAAATTATTACTATCATTTCTGCAAAAATATTCATTTATCTTCTAAATTTTATACAGATATTTTTCTCTCCTTTGTGAATTAGATTTTAAAAATGGTATTCATCATACTTATTGAAAGATATGTCATATTTATTAGGCTTGGAATTCAATTATATAACAGCTACAAGTTTCAGTTTTTTGGGAAGACAAATTTATATATGCACACGAGGAATCTTCAACCCTAATTAGACAAAGGTATAAATCTGAATAAATGAAAAATGTTCCCAAGGACATAATTTTCTGGCTCTTATCCAAATACAACATTTGTATTATTTGCAGAATCAATTTCCCTTGTTCTTTATATGATTGCAAGGAACATTTTGACCACAGAAGATGACAACTACATTTTATCAAAATGTGATAATAGCTACATTTTATCACAAACTACTTTTAGTAAAGCAACTACCCTGTTTACAGAACTTAGGTTACTCAACTTAGGGTATCCATGTCAATAAGAACTCTTTGTCTTTTGGTACCAAAGACAAAGTATAGCCAGCACAGAGAATGAGCTGGTTCTGATGACTTCATCCACTACATAGTAGAAGGGTGCAGGAGGACTCAACAATAGGATATTAATTTCTTAGATATTACAAGAAACCTATGGAGTCCCTTTTAGTATTTATTCACCAGTAGGAAATTCCACCTTAAGAATTCGTTAAAATATCTAATTTTCCTAGTTTTAAGCTTTAACATTTAGACTATAATATCAGTTTAACAAAGATAAGAGTGAGCATGGGGTGGTTGATTGAATGCTGAAGTTGGAGTCAGAAGATCAGATTTCAATATTTAACCTTATACATATTAAACAGTCACAACTTCTATATATCCTTCATTTTTCTTTTCTTCTATAAGAATAAAAGTTATAACACTTTTGATTCTATTAGCATAGCAAACTCTCAATGAGGAAACTTCCTCTATAAATATAAATTGCCTATACTCTGCGACTTTATACCTGGCTTATTATGTAATTTATTATGATAATTTTCAAAAAGAGACTACAGCAACTACAGCAACAATAAATTTGATAAATGATGAAACATGTAAAAAACTAAGAGAACTGTCAAGTGAATAACTATTTTAAGACCAAGAACAAGAAAATTTATCTGGTAAGAAAACAATACGAGTAGACATGAACAAACATTGCCATCAGTAACCTGGGTAAGCTTTGTATGTTAACTAAATGCTAAGATTTTGTTCACAGTTAATCTTCATTTCGTTTGTTTGTTTGTTCTTTGCAAGTCAATGGGGCTAAGTGACTTGTCCAAGGTCACACAGCTAGGCAATTATTAAGTGACTGAGGCTGGATTTGAACTCAGGTACCAATGAACTCCCAGGTTGGTGTACTATCC
Source organism: Macrotis lagotis (assembly GCF_037893015.1). NCBI lineage: Eukaryota > Metazoa > Chordata > Mammalia > Peramelemorphia > Peramelidae > Macrotis > Macrotis lagotis. The sequence continues at coordinate 572,710,831 of NC_133666.1, forward strand.
ACTGTACCAACTAGTTGCCCCATTCACAGTCAATCTTGTCAATATGACAAAATAAAATCATATTCAGAGTCTTAAATTGGGACTGTATATTTATATAATAACAAGATTCAAAATTTCTTCATATATAAAATGAGGGTGATAATATTTGAATATTTGCCTCAGTGGATTTTTTGAGGATGAATAAGATAATCTATTTTATGTAAAAATTATGTAAATGTCAGCTATTTTATTTTAACTATAACATCTTAACAGACTGCTATAGAGATAAATATATGTTATTTTAAGTATGATCCTATCATATTTTATGAAATATCTACATGTGATAGAATCACAAATAAATAAATATCCTGAAAGACAAATAAGGTAAGGACTAGATAAGTAAATATATATATATATATATATGTATATATATATATATACATATATATATATTTGTGTGTGTGTATATATATATATAGAGAGAGAGAGAGAGAAAGATTACTTAGCAAAGACTGTATAGTAAAAATAGTAGTAGATGATATTTATGTAGTATTTTATGAAAAACACAATATTTCATTCAAGTCTTACAGCAACAATTTGAGATTAAGTACAGGTAATATATTTTATGCTGCCTAGTTTGTCTCCAAGGGTAGTATTTTTGCCCTTTATCATCTTCTCTTCTCTCTTTGGTCATAGCAACAAAAGAGGCAATCTATTAAAATGAAGATAATTTAGGACCTAAATAAGTGGAAGGAGTACTCAGGAAGAAATTTTATGTGTGTGTGTGTGTGTGTGTGTGTGTGTGTGTGTGTGTGTGTGTGTGTATGTGTGTGTGTCTGTATATATATATATATGCATATATAAATAAATATATATGTATATATTTGAAGATAGCTTATCTGAAGTGGTTTCCTTCAACATTCAGTCTAGAGATATAAACAAATAAGAAAATAAATTGTAAATCTAAATTTGAGAAATCCTTATATATAAACCAAATTGAAAAAATGTATATATTATTTTCAAGCATTCTACAAGATTGAAAAACTAAAACTCATGTGTTTATGTGTATATGTATGTATGTGTGTGTGTGTGTGTGTGTGTGTGTGTGAGAGAGAGAGAGAGAGAGAGGGAGAGAGAGAGAGAGAGAGAGAGAGAGAGAGAGAGAGAGAGAGAGAGAGAGAGAGAGAGAAATGGAGTCACTAAAATACTTTTTACTTTTTTTTGTTTTATAAATCAGGATTAAACCTTTGGTTGAGACCAGGAAAACAGGAATGAATTCCTCTGGGGAATTACAAAACAAATTATAATAGTGACGAGCACATAGAAATATTGGAAAAGCATATTTTTAAGCAGAAGAAATGAACTAAAATTTTTAATTTGCATATTACAAGGCATATTGATCAGAAAAGAATAAAAGAAATCAGAATAATAACATTAGAGAACTCAAAATCTAAAGGAAGAAAAGGAAAAGTTTTGGTGAATACAATTGTTTTTAATAGTATTTCTACAGACTTAGGTATGTTTTTTTGGGGTGGGGCTCTGGGAGGTGGCTTGGAGGGTTAGATGGTTAAAGACAAAGTCATATGAAAATAAACTGAAGGAACCAAGCATATTTACATTCAAATTTTTCAATATGGGAGAAGAAAGAGATTTGTCCTAACATTAAGAGGAGAACAGACAACAATCTGCACAAGCAGATTAAGCCTGGTATCAACAAAAGCATATTTATTATAGCTGGTAATGGGCTACCTCTTCCATTGGCTTCAGAGGACAGATGTCCATTTATGGTTATGCTGTAGAAGGGAATCATGAGTAGTAGGTCAGGTTTTAGCTGACCTCATTTCCTACTCTATTTTCCTCTGAAATTTTGGGAGCAACTTTATGAGCTCAGTGGTACAACTATGCTTATTCTAATTCTGTGTATTAAAAACAAACAAACTAACTGAAAAAGTTGCCATTTCCCTGAAGCCACCAGACTATTAACTTGAAAATGCCAAGATTTCAACACAAATCTTCTAACTCTAATATATATATATATATATATATATATATATATATATATATATATATATAATCCTTTTTAAGAATGCAACTTAATAAATTTGATACTTGTCTCATCATAAGAATAATTATTGAGAACCATTTTTCCTTGTTTCGTCTCACAGTAAGTTGGGAGCAAAGGGAAATGGAAGAAAGGTTATGAGAAATAGGTGGGAAGTGATAACAGGTTGAGATTGCAAATTAAATTTCTAATGTTGATTGAGTTCTGGGGATGATTAGCTTTCCTTGCTGATTAATCTTCATGTGTTGTTTCCTTCTCTGAATCCTAAAATAATGTGGCACTAGGATCTCATTTACTCTTCCTGAAGGTCTTTAACCCATTAATTCTATTGCTTATAATACTACAGTTCCAGCTGAAATTCTAGATAATCATGACATTATCATAGGAGAGTTCTGACAGAGCACTTCCATTAGCTGTGAACTTCCAAACAGCTACTGGATGATGGCACTGATAAATTTAATTTCATATGAAAAGAGTGAGATGAAGCTGGGAAGTATCACAAAGTCATTCACATGGTCTTTTCCCTCACTACATAGTAAGAAATAATTAGATTTCAAATTTAGTAACTCTATTTTTCAGTTCAATATTTTTGCTTAATACCCTTCCTAGCTATGTGATTTTGTAGAAGTCACTTAACAATTCTGAACCTTAGTTTTCTTATCTGTAAATTAGCTATAATTATACTTAATTTGGCATAAGGAAAGAGCATATCAACTTAAAGTTATTTATGATTAAATTTTACTTCTTCCTCTGCAAGTTGTAACCTAAACTGGTCTCCATTTTTAAATATAGTCATGCTTTTTATCTTGTAAACTTTGACATTATTCATGCCCTGTATATGACTTTCATATATGTTTGTGATTGAGATAATAAACATTGTTAAATATTGTTTTGCATTTTTCTTTGAAGTAAAATATCCCCTAAGTCATCAGTGCATATTTTCTTTCTGATTATAAAACCAATCTCCTCTGCAGTTTTCAAAAGAGAGTATCAGGCAGTAATTTTTGGCAATGCCTTGAGATCCTGAGTTTAAGACTCTTAGGATATATATATATATATATATATATATATATATATATATATATATATATATATGTTCATGTAGGGAGTCTTGCTAATAGTACAGATGAAACTTGGGGATATAGAAAGAATAGTGTTGCTGGCACTTTTCTGTCATTAATCTCATGGCTAAAGTTGTATATGATCTACATATAGTAGCCTAAACCCATTCCCCAAAATTCCCTTTCATGAAATTAGTAGGAAAGAAAAAATACCATCTACCCTCCATCCTATGACTTTTTATTTTCAATTTTTTCTATTTATATTTTCTTTTGATTACATATACTAATTTCCCTTTAGTTTTAACTTTTTACTATGTCCATTTTTCTTCCCACACAACACTTTTTTTTTCACATTTCTACCAAGTCATTGTCTAAATGACAAAAGTACCATCAAATGATGAGGCCAAATAAAGCAAATGAGCAATTATTCAAAAATTCATCTAAATGACATTTCATTATCAAAGCCTTTTCCAGACCAATGCTCCCCCCCCCCATTAAGGCCAATCCATTGCCCATAGAACTTTGTACAGATACATTGTTTGAACCTCTTCTATGTACCTATCCTAAGTTTCATATTGTATTTAAATATGTGTCTTATCCTCCTAATGCATAGTAAGTTTCATGGTACTTTGTCTTTTTAAAGTGCTATTTGTTTTCTCTCTGCTCTGCTTCTCCTACAGTGAATTCATTTATTAAATTTCAATTTTTGTTTTTGTTTTTTTTTTTAGATTTTTGCAAGGCAAATGGGGTTAAGTGGCTTGCCCAAGGCCACACAGCTAGGTAATTATTAAGTGTCTGAGACCAGATTTGAATCCAGGTACTCCTGACTCCAAGGCCGGTGCTTTATCCACTACGCCACCTAGCCTCCCCCATTTATTAAATTTCAATGAAAAATAAGTCAACTTAGATATTTTGCATTTTGTTTTTCATCTAATAATTTTGATATAAGATTGTCTTCTTGGCCTTAATCTTTCTGAGTAAAAATTTTAACAAAATGTGTATTAAGTTTCTGATAAGTGATAAAGTATTTCAATGGAGAGTCCTTGAAGTATTTGTCCTATTTATTACATTTCTAGGCACCAGGTTGAGTTTGATAACTTCAATCTTTTGGCCTTCATATCAAATGAATCTCTTCAAAATATCTGACCCATATTAGCTTCTCATTGATGAGAAAGATCATGGTCTGATTTAATTTCTTTAGGCCATTCCTATATCGGTTTCTGTGTCTCTCTTTGTTCATCTCTCTCTCTCTCTCTCTCTCTCTCTCTCTCTCTCTCTCTCTCTTTCTCTCTCTCTCTTTCTCTCTATCTCCCTCTCTCCTTTATCATTTCATCTATTTTCATCTGATATATTCCTTACTACATTGATCACAGACCTGAGTCTGATTGAGAATTTACAGAGATATGAACACAAAGGAAGGTGTTAATAAAAATTAATTAAGGATATCAATTTCCATGATAAAATATAATTATTAAAAGGAAAAATCATTAAATGATGAAAGAAATAATATCAATCAAGAGAACATCATTTAATGAGTCAAAGATCTTTGGAAATCTTGTTAATAGAAAGTTCTATTGAAAAAAATAAAAAGTAGAATGACATCTGTTGTGTTCTAATTTCATTTCTTTAAAACACTGAATCTCAGAAAATAAAAATGTCAGTAGACAATAAAGACTTAAAATTGTTTTAAAAATAACTTAGGGAATTGGACTAAAAATGACAGAGTAAATGCAGGGACTCATCTAAGCTCTCCCCACACTACTCCAAATAACTTTAAATAATGACTCTAAATAAATTCTAGAGTGATAGAACTCACAAAAAAAGACCAATTAAAACAATTATTCCAACACAAGACAACTTGGAAGAAAAGTGTGATGGGTCTTCTTTTCTATGGTTAGAAAAGATTGGCAGTGTAGCCTGGGCCACAATGGAGTGAACTGGTCCCAGCAATCTAGACTACTGAGTGTCTGCTCAGTGGTAGTGGTGGTAATTTCTAGACCTTTCAGCCCAGAGATTCCCAAGGACAGTTTTGAAGATTAGGAGGAAAATTCTGATTCTTCAGGATGAGATTGGAGCACAATCTATCACAGGCCTTAGCAGTGCAGATTTGTTCCCACCAGACCAGGAGCAGACCTCAGGAGTCACTTGAATCAGCAGTAGTATAAACAGAAAGGGGGACAGAAGGAGCGTATGGAGGTCTTTTTCCTGTCACTGAGACAAGAATCTGTTGCTTTGGCCATACTGAGATATGAGTGGTGTCTGGAGCCCCAGTCCCAGGAAGAGGAGCTAAAGCAGAATAGAACTCACTGTCTTAGCAAAACATAGACTCTCCTCACAAATGAGTATTTGTGGTCACCCACAGACTAGAGCACAAGCAAAGAGAGTAGTCAGAACCTCTAATAATATCTTGGAGGAATTGAAAATTTATAGATCCCTAAAAGTATCTCTGAAAACAGTTGCAAAAACTCTGAAAAGCTTGGGGCAGTGCATCCACCTCCCTGGAAGTAGAATTCCACCTTATCAAAGAGTTAAAAATCAAGTAATAGGCTGGGGGATATGAGTAAACAATGGAAGGAAAAAATCTTACCATAAACAATTTCTATGGTAATATGGAATATCAAAATATCCACTCAGAAAAAGATATCAAAGTTAAACATCAAAAACCCCCTAGAAAAGATGAATTAGTTCCAGATCATGGAAGAGCTCAAAAAGTATTTTTAAAATTAAACAAGGGAAGTGGAGGCAAAATTGGGAAGCAAAAAGACAGTGATGTGGGGAAAAAAATGAAAAGCAAGTCAGCAATTTGGTGGAGATACAAAAAATATGAAGAAAATAATATCTTAAAAACTAGACTGAACTAAATGGAAAAAGAGACCCCAGGAGTTCAATGAGGAGAAGAGTGCCTTAAAAAGCAGAAATGATCACATGGAAAAAGACATACAAAAGTTCACTGAAGAAAATAATTCCTTAAAATATAGAATGGAGCTAAGGGAAGCTGATGACTTTTTGAGAAATTAAGAAACAATAAAACAAAAACAAAAGAATGAAAAACTAAAAGAAAATGCAAATTATTTTACTGGAAAAACAAGTGACCAGGAAAACAGATCCAGGAGAGATAATTTAAAAATTAATGGACAACTACATGACTAAAAAAGGGTCCATGCATTATTTTCCCAAGAAATTATCAAGGAAAACTACCAAGATCTTCTAGAAACAAAGAGGAAAATAGAAATAGAAAAAATATATGATCACCTCCTTAAAGAGATCCAAAATAAAAACTGCCCAGAATATATAGCCAAAAATTTTAACTGCCCTAATAAGTGAGAAAGTTCATATGAGCTATCAGTATCATCTTCCCATGCAGGAATATAAGCATTTCAACATCATTAAGTCTTTATAATTTTCCTTTCTATTTACCTTTTAATTTTGCACTTGAGTCAAATTTTCTATTCAACCCTGGTCCTCGCAGTCAGAAAAAACAAAACATATATAGAAAAGTTACAGGTGGAAGTTGAAAATAAAGTGATAATATATTTAAAAAGATGGAGTGAAGGGGTGAGAGAGGAATACTGGAAGAAAGGGAAAGGGGGGAGGCAGAGTGTGGAAAATTATTTCAAATAAAAAAAAACAAGGAAAAAAACCTTTGCAGTAGGGGAATGAATTGAGGAAGAGTGAGTGAGCCTTATTCTCTTTGGGATTGACTCAGAGAAAGAAAATAACACACAAATTCAATTTGGTATAGAAATCTAGCTTATTCAAGAGGAACATAGGAGGAAAAAGAAATGGGATAAAAGAAGGGTAGGTGATAGAAGGAGGGGAAGATTTTGGGAGGAAGCAGTTAGACTCAAAACCCTTTTGAGGAGGGAGAGGGTGAAAGGATTAAAAAGAATAGAATAAATGGGGGTGAGGGGAATAGTATGGAAGGAAATACAACTAGAAATAGTAGATGTAGGAACAATATTGAGACAAATTTCTCTGATAAAGACCTCATTTCTAAAACAGAGAACTGAGTCAAATTTATAAATATTAAATGATAATTTATCATTTAATAAATAATAAAAAATACAGACAGTTTTCAGAGGAAGTTATCAATGTTGTCTATTTAAATCATTTTTCAAAATGTCCTAACACACTATTGCTAGGAGAAATGAGGGTTGAAACAGTCTGAGTTACTGCTTTATACCTTTTGTATTGTCTAATAGTAAAGAAGGAAAAAATGATAAATATTGCAAGGGATGTATGAAAAATGAGACATTATGCACTGTTGGAGGAATTGTGAAATGATTGCACAATTCTATAGAGAAATTTGGAACTAGCAGTGCCATTACTAAGTCTATATTACAGAAGAGATGAAACACAGAAAGGAAAAGTACCTATAAGGATTAAGGATATATCTATGTTTTTTCTGGTGTCAAGGAGCTGGAGATTGAGAGAATGCCCATTGGTTGATAAATGGCTGAACAAATTATTGTAAGCAGCTCTGAGGTACCATCTCACACCTCTCAGATTGGTCAACATGGCCAGGAAGGACAACAATCAATCTTGAAAAGGATGTGGGAAATCTGGGACACAAATACATTGTTGGTGGAGCTGTGAACTCATCCAACCTTTCTGGAGAGCAATTTGGAATTACACCCAAAGGGAAATAAAAATGTACATACCCTTTGATCTAACAATACCACTACTGTGTCTATACCCTGAAGAAATCATGAAAAAGGATAAAAATATCACTTGTATAAAATATTCATAGCAGCTCTGTTTGTGGTGACAAAGAATTGGAAATTGAATGAATGTCCATCAATTGGGAAACAGCTGAACAAATTGTGGTGTATGTATGTTATGGAACACTATTCATTCTATTAAAAACTAAGAAGGATGGGAATTCAGGGAAACTTGGAAGAATTTGAATGAACTGTTACTGATTGAGATGAGCAGAACCAGAAATACATTGTACAACATAACAGCTACATGGGATTGATGATCAATCTTAATGGACTTTCTTATTCCATCAGTACAATGATAAGGATTGTTGAGAACCACTCAAGTGAATTTGGGTTAGAAAGTCAATTATGGGGGCAGCTAGGTGGCACAGTGGATAGAGCACCAGCCCTGGAGTCAGGAGTACCTGAGTTGAAATCCAGCGTCAGACACTTAAAGAATTTCCTAGCTGTGTGACTTTGGGCAAATCATTCAACCCCATTGCCCTGCAAACACCCCGACCCCCCCCCCCAAAAAAAAAAGTCTTATGACTAAAAGACCCAGGTTCTAGTGACCTTCGAGCTGAAGGCTTTCCATGGAAATCTTCTGTGATAAAACAACTGCGTTATCCATGGCCTCACTTGTGTGATAGCCATATTCACGAACTTCTTGACCTGGGTTACATCCTGCAAGGTTACATTCTCGGCTCTAATTTTCTCAAATTAAAAATAGAATTTCTTTTTTATGATTTCTATATATGATATATTTGGAATATACACTTCTCTTTCCTGATTCTTTTAATTCCAAATAAATTTCCTTTTTAACAAGTTAGAGTTAGAGTTACAACATTGTTTTTATTCGGTATGCTAATTTTGTGGTTTTCTGCTATAAAGAACCGTGGGATACTATCAATACATGGTTCTGCTAGTTGTCTTGCTAGCATCCCCACCCAAGTGTATGCATGTTTCTTTTCTCTCCTGAGCCATATTAATCCCCTGGTGGACAGGGAGCTCAATGTTTGGCACTCTCACATGGGGCAGTCACTGAAACTTAAAGCCATTTGGAGGCTGAGATAGTCTTTCAGGAGAAGAAAACCCTGTGGTAAGGCCATGGTAGTCCTGGGATGATTAGGAGAGGAATCCTTGATGAGAGCCAATAAGCAGTGTCAACTTTTTACTTTCTTTTGCCAAGCAGGTACAATAGGGAAGGAACTTTTTATAGAACTAAAACAAAACCAGGGCAGTATGTAAATATTTTGAAGAAACTGGCTAAAGAGAAGGGCTTAAAAATTATAAAAAAACAAATAGGTAAGGTTTTATAGACCATTATGAATGTTCTCCATGATTTTCAAGGAAAGGAGAATTAAGCTTAGAAGGTACTTAGAATATACATGATGGGAGAACAGTTTGTGCACAGATAAATGAATATTAATATCATAAAATGTTGCTGACTTTTTCTCTTCCCTGCTCCTTCACTATGATTCTGCCAGAATGCCCCCCCCACAGCTTGTCCATTTTACAATTCTGGCCCTTATCTTTTGAGCTTGAAGTTTTAGCAGAAAGAATATTTTTAGAAATAGGACTAGTTAGAGTGAATTATTTCATCAAGATTTGGATGAACAATGTTAAAAAGGAAATTTATTTAGAGTTAAAAGAATCAGGAAAGAGAAGTGTGTTTTCCAAATATGTCATATACAGAAATCATAAAAAAGAAATGCCATTTTTTAATTTGAGAAAGTTTTGTGGAAATTCCAAAAAGACAAGAGAATCAGGTTAATTCTAAAGTATATAATTTGGGTACTAAGTAATGCCAAAAATAAATAAATAAAAGAATTAAGGGGAAATTTTATAGTTAATCTTTTACCAGAATGATATCATAACATTATAGCTTCAGGAGTTTATCAATATAGATTCTGATAATGTTAGTTATTACAGAGAATTATGGGTCATGAGGATTTGAGAACAGAACATTCCCCCCCCACAAATGTCTTGGGATTATCCCCTTAAAAAGAAGTTATTTTATTTACTCTATTTGAAGAAGGGGGGACAGGGGATATTCCAATTAAGCTGAGGGATTTTTGAGTGACTATTTGCATTTTCAAAAGTTATACCAGGTAAAATCCAGAAGTGTTAAATATCAATACCCTTCTATGGAAAAATGCATTATGATAAATGGAACGTTCTCTGTATTTTCTCTAGTGTGAGAACCAGGTGGGGTTCCCCCAGAGTTCGGGGTGGGGGGCTTCTGCTTCAAAGTGCTCTGATTCTGTTTGTTGTGTTTTCTATGTGTTTGTTTTAAAATACAGGCAGAGGGAAGCACTTAGCTATCTCTACATGGTCAAACCTGCTGTCATGTTTCAGTGTTTTGAATGGCCAATCCTCTTTCTTTTCTCTCTTTTCAAAATTGGATCTTTTTCTTTGTCCAAAAACTTATGATTCAGCGCCACAGGAGATTTTCCTGAAAATCATGTTGCTTTTTGGAAAAGAGGGGGGTTCTATTTTCTCTTATTTTCTATTGTTTGTTTTCTGGTCTGATTGTCCAATAGAGTTTTACTTACTGAAATGGCAAATCATACTTATAAGAGACCAAGTAGAAATTGAAATTGTTCCTAAAATTATTTTTCTTGACTGTTCTTGATAAAAGAGTTTATAGAAAAGAGTAATGGAACAGTATATTAAGGGAAAATGTAAGTAATTCAGTCTGAATAATGGGTTCTGAAAAGATTTGGATTAAGAAAATAGGGTTGCAAGGGAAAATGAAAAGGCATATAGAGAATATTGGTTTTTTTTTAACCATTTGTGAAGTATGGAAGTTTGTTTAAGCATGCAGAAAGTATGAGAGATTTGACTTTGTATAAATAAGAGAAGTATTTCTGAACTTTGAAAAGTAGTCTATGTAGTAAGAGAAGAAAGTATAGAGAGCTATAAGTCTACATGGAAATATGTGTTCAAATGAAGTTGGGATAATCTGAAAATTGCATTAAACAGCCACTTTTGAAATATCTGGCAGTGAATTGATTTGGAAAGTAATAATTCCCATAAACTGAAAAGTCTAATATGAAAGCAATTGCTAGGTAAATGTTAACTGTTTCTTCAAATTGACTATCTATTACGTGTTAATTCTCTGTACAAAGTTATCTGAAATTACATGTGACTGAATTAAGGGGTTTGTAAAAAATAATACTGATTTTTTTTGGTTATAATGTTTTTTGACTCCTCATAGGAGGAAAAAACTCATGGGAATGCTAAAATAGATAGGGTCAGAATGGCCTTCATAGAGGCTGGGACTCTGCTAAAGCTTTTGTTAACACAAACTTCTGAGTTATATGCTCTTAATCAGGCTTTTTAATTGCTAAAAATGGGGTATAGTTCATATATTTGAGAAACATAGGGTGACAGAGAAATGATAAACAGTAAAGGTAAAGAATTAGTACATACTACTTTGATGTCTTGAAATGTGGAGAATCTCAAATTCCTAGAACATTATTTTATGTGTGAGGATAGAAAGCTCTTATATTATTAAGTTAGAGTATTGAAAAGTCAGAATAGCACTGATAAAGATAAGAAGAAATTGCAAACTTTTATATTTTGAAAAGGAAAATGATTTAAGGTAATATTTGAATATGAATTTTGAAATTTATAAGATTATTAAGAGTACTATAACGATCTTGTAATCAAAAAATTTTTAGAAACATTTGGTCTTAACTTTTTTATTGCAAAGTTTTAGTGAGCAAAGTAATATAATTTAAATTGAAAATGTTTTATGTATAATTAGCAAACTTTGTATAAGAACAGATTCAAACAATTTTTTGAACATTTAAAATTGTGTAATAACAACAAAATATGAACTAATTGAAGTGTCATCTTTCATATTTGTAAAGATTTGTTATAAGGAAATTAGATAATACCTTGCCAACAGGTTATATCTCTCAAGTTCTTTTTTGGCCCAGAGCATTTGTGAAAAACTTTATTTTTCTATCTCATGTTTATGAAAGCAAATATATTAGAAATTATATATGTATCTTGTAACACTGTCTTTGGTAAAAAAATTGCATTGGATTTTTTGAAATTAATATATTATATATTTAAAACTAAATTCATAGAGAATCTCTTATTTTCTTTTTTGAAAATAGGAGTGCATTTGGAATAAGAGGAAAACAAGCTTATAATACATACATGAGAAAGAAATTTACATGTAAAAGATATTCAGGTCTAAGGTTATCTTTAAGAGAACTTGTTTTGTTTTTGCTTTAAGAGAATGAGATGTCAGCATGGAAATCTTATGTTTCATGTAGGTTAAGAGTTAAATGTTCAAAATTTGAAGAAGTAAAACTCAGAAGAAGAACATATAAGAGACTGGGAAGTATATCTTAACTGCAATTATTTCCAATAATATTGAGTATATGGGAGGGACTTTGAAAGATGATTGGGAAATTGAAAATCATGTAACCCATAGTTAGATAACTTGTGGATGAGCAAGATGTTGAAAAAATTATGTGATCTAGTTTTGTCTATATATGTTATTTCACTGTAATAATATCTAAGCCTATAATTAATAATTGATTGCTTTGTAGAGATAATGAGGAAAATATCAGAAGTTATGACCCTCTGGGTTCCCTGAAATTTTTAAATAATGTGATGGACCTTCTTCTAAATCTGTAGGTCCAAGCATATATGCAATAATAGAAAAGAAACTATATGATGTATTATTGGTATTAAGAGAATGACCACAACTCCTTAACATTTTCACAGATAGAAAGCATGATTATCATGTCATTAGATACATAGAAACAGCCTTTATTAATCATAACACTGCTATAGAATTATTTCAAATCTTTAAAGGATTACTAGAAGTTATTAGAAATACATACAATTACTTTTTTACTGAACACATAAATCCCCACCCTGGATTCCCTGGACCTTATATATGAAGGTAATTATAGGACTGATCAATTAACTCTTCCACTCTTTATAAACCTGGAAGAAGAGTAAGCTAAATTGTCTCTCAAAAAAAATTTTCATCAGAATGCCTCTTTACTAAGGAAAGAATTTAAAATCACCAGAGAGCAAGCTAGGAATATAGTAAAATCCTGTCCACAAAGGGGTATTTATGTATCCCTCCAAATTATTTTAAGAATTCTAGAGGTCAAATTCCTAATGAGTTACGGCAGATAGATGTTACCCATTATGCATCTTTTGGAAAAATGAAATTCATTCATGTTACTCTAGATACATTTGGTTCATATACAATGGCAATAGCACAAAGTTCAGAGGCTTCTCAAGGTGTGATTTATCATTTATTCCAATTTGTGCAGGGATGCCAAGTTTTTATACCAAAATTTATAAAAACAGATAATGGCCCTGGATATACTTCTATGGTATCTAAACAAGTCTATCTATATTACAATTTAAAACATATTACAGGGATTTCTTATAATCTCATGGGTCAAGCCTATAGTTAGAGGAAGAATAGAAGAATAAAAATGTTCCTACATCTGCTCCTGTTGGGAAGCAGACACTGGACACACCTAAATAAAGTTTTGTATTCATTAAATTATTTGACTTTGTATGATAAGAATAAAACCCTGGCTGAAAGACTCTTTGGTTACAAAATTACTATAGATAAAACAATAAATACCCCCTGAAAAGTACTTAGAGAGTAATGTGGAAGAAAACAAAAGATGATCATTTAGAAGACACTACTAGCTTGGGGTCTAGGGTAAGCTTTTGTTTTGTCCACAGATGGAGAAACTGTCTGGATATCAGAAAAGAACAACAGACTGTGCAGACCAGATGATCAAGTAATACAGAAAATGAATAACTTACACTTAAGAAATTGAAAAAAGAAAGCATAAGAGAAGGAAGGATAGACTATGCAAAAGTAAAGCATAACATGGACTTATAGGACAATTTGTGATGTTTATATTAATCATGAACAATTTGGGGACTGCAAAAGGAACTGAATATTGAACTTATGTTCAAAATTATACTATGGAGAGTAAGTATGACTGAAGTTGTTTTGATAGGTGAAGCTGAAAATTATTTGGTATATAACAAAGTTACTATTTAAAATATCACGGAAGAGTCGTTGAGAAGTTAGGTGTAATTTTTCTGGCTTAAATAGTATCATATCCCATATAGAGGAATTTATGATCATTACTGATAAAAACAGGTGGAAATAATATTAACTGTTACAATTGCATTATTTGAGCATATGGTATGTAAAGTAGTGATGAATAAGGAAAAGATAGAAGCAAAATATACTTAAGAATTGTCAGAAAATGTTACTAGAGCATTAAAGGCCCAGAAAAAGACTTAATGAAAATCTTTATCATTTGATTAATGCTTTACAAACTTCTGTAATGAACAATTTGTGTTAGGGAAGAAAATATAGATTTAAGCAAGAAATTATATGCTTGATTATCTTCTTCACCTGTATTTGGTACATGGTTACATGGTATTATTTCTGTTTTCAGCTTTGTTATAATTATGGTATTGATCATTTGTTATTTGCCTCTCATTTTAAAAATTATCTTTATGTAAGAATGTGGGTTTCACATTCAAGATGTTAAAAACCACAGGCTGGTACAAATCCAGTGCTGGTCATGTTTTTGGTGAATTAATTCAATGACTGGAGAACCTCCCAACTGGAAGGTTTTGTAGTATTTTGTAGTATTATGTTTTGTAGTTGGAGCTATTATGCTTATATCTTTTATCGCCTCATCTGTATCATTTGCCCTGTCTATATCTCATGTACAAAATGAAGTAGTTTAAACACATTATTTAAAGCAACTTAGTAAAAATGTAAGTTTGGGCTTCCAAAAACAGTCTGATATTGATAAGCAATTTTTGCAAATGTTACGGGGTTTTAAGAAGACCATAGTTTCTTTTTTCTTTCTTTTTTTTTGCAAGGCAATAGGTTAAGTGGCTTGCCCAAGGCCACACAACTAGGTAATTATTAAGTGTCTGAGGCTAGATTTGAACTCAGGTACTCCTGATTCCAGGACTGGTGCTCTATCCACTGCATCACCTAGCTGCCCCCAAGACCGCCCCCGAGACCATAGTTTCTATAGGAGATCAATTGGATATGGTAGAGTTTAGACAGATACTTAATTGTGAATATGGCTACATGTGAATTAATGTGGCCAGGCTGGAGTATAAGGATACTCAATGGGAATGGAATAAGGTCAGGAATAACGTTAATGGCTTGTTTGGGAAAATTCTACTATATCTTTGTATTGATGATTTGAAAAGGTTGGCTAAAGACATACAAAAAGCCTCCCAATGAGACTTGATTCCTGAAAAGACAGCCAATAAGATAATTAAATGATTTCAACATCCCACACTCTTTGGACATTGGACCTAGAGTATTATATAATTGTTTCTTATAGTGATTCTCTTGATGTTTCTACTTTGCTGTTTTCCAAGTTTAATCAAAATATTTTTTTTTCTGTACCCAAAGCTACTATATATGCTATCAATAGAATTCAGAATAGTGTAACCCAGGTTGAACATCAGGTTGGGCAATTGTGAGCTTGTTGTGTAAACAGAAAAGGGGGAAGTATTGAAAACTGCTCAAGCCAGTTTGGGTTAGAAAGTCAGTTATGACTGAAAGACCCAGGCTCTGGTGACCCTGGAGCTGAAGGCTTTCCATGGAACTCTGCTGTGATAACACAACTGCATCATCCATGACCTCACTTGTGTGATAGCCCTGTTCCCGAACTTCTTGATCTGGTTTACATCCTGCCCAAGTTAGAGTTACATCATTGTTTTTATTCTGTATGCTAATTTTGTGGTTTTCTGCTATAAAGTACTGTTTGATACTATCAATAAACAGGTCTGCTAGTTGTCCTTCTAGTATCCCCACCCAAGTTTATGCATGTTTCTTTTCTCTCCTGACTGAATTAATCCCCTGGTGGATAGGAGAATTCAACAAAGGACTATTTTGGGATATCTGTAATGGAAACACCATCTGTATCCAGAGAAAGAATTGTGGAGTTTGAACAAAGACCAAAGACTATTACCTTTAATTTTTAAAAAAAAAAAACTTATGTTATTATGTAATTTTCCTATCTTTTCTATTTTATTTTTTCCTTAAGGATATGATTTCTCTCTCAACACATTCAATTTAGATCAATGTATAGCATGGAAACAATGTAAAGAGTATCAGACTGCCTTCTGTGGGGGAGGGGGGGAAGAAAGATTAGTGGGAAAATTGTAAATTTAAAAATAAGTAAAATATAAAATAAAATATTTCTATTCTGTCATAAAAATGATGAACATGATGCTCTCAGTAACAAACTTACATGAGTACATGCATTGGGAAATATACTATATACAAAGTAACAGCAATATTGTAGAATGATCCACTGTGAATGATTTAACTTTTCTCATCATGGTTGTGACTTAAGAGAACTCTGAAGGACTTGTTAGAGCTGGTGGTATATGAATACAAATGGAAGTATTATTTTTTAACTTTATTTTTCATGAGGTGTCTCTTTTGGGGGTTATGTCCACTTTAAGATGACATTGTGACAAAGTTTTTCATGACTACACATTTTAAAAGTATATCAAATAATTTGCTTTCTCAATGTTTTGTAGTGGGCTTGGAGGAAGGGATTTAATTCAGAAATCAAGGATTTAGAAGTGAACATTGAAACTTGTTTTTGCATGTAATAGGGGAAAATAAAATAAAATAGAAAAAAAGAATAACTTATGATCATAAGAATACATCTTGATCATTAAAAGCCTGAAATTAAAATGTCATAGAAATATGCCAATACTATTTAAAGTGAAATAACTTCTAAATTAAATAAATCTGATTAAAAATTTAATAAAATAAATTTTGAATCAAATTATCAAGTGCAATTTGAATATGAGCATTATTCCTTCTGTAACATACAAGATATACAATATTAAAATAATCAAAGCACATTCCGACTTACTAAATAGCATTTTTAAAAGCATGTTCATCAGACTTTAACCCTTGAATTTAAATCTTCTAACAGTTCTGTCTAAGGCTGACTTGTTTTTGTGGTTGTTCAGTCACATCTGACATTTAGAGACCATGTTTTTGGGTTTTTTGGCAAGGACACTAAAGTGCTTTGTCATTTCCTTCTCCAGTTAATTTTATAAACAAGGAAACTGAGGCAAGCTGGATTAAATGATTTGCCAGGGGTCACATACTAGTAAATGTCTGAGGCCAGATTTGAACTCACAAAAAATTAGCTTTGTTGATCTTAGGTCCAGCATTCTCTATTTAGTTTCCCCTATGCAGTCTCATTTCACATTCCTTTCATTCATGCACTTTTCAGTTCAAAGAAATCACCTCCTTATGCTTCTCATATATGATATTCCATTTCCCATTCCCATTCCTTTGCACTGGCTCTTCCTCATGTCTAGAATTTCTTCCCTTATTGCTTCCACATAAATAGCTAGCTACCATTTATATGGTGCTTTGTAGTACACACATACTTTTTTTCTTTTGCCTTTAGAATTTCTGTATTACGAAGATAATTTAACTCATGTGCCACCTTGTTTATGAGACCTTTCCTAATCCCTTAAATCAGCTAGTATCTTCCTTTCATAATCATATTGTACAAATTTTCTGTGTACCTACATGTAAACAAGTTGCCTTCCCCAGAGAGATTGCAAACTCTTTTGGAGCAGATGGGCTTTGATTTCCTTCCCAGACTAAAGGGCCCCAGGACTAAGGTCAAAGAAAAAGGCCTTGGCCAAATTAAAATACAGAGGAATTAGAGGTTGTGGAGGAGTAGATTTTAAATGAATCTATGCAAAAAAAATAAACAAATAAAACAACAATAAAACAACAATAAAACCTAAACCAAAACAAACCTACCTTACTTGGAAAGCAATTTTAATTTATCCTGAAGGGGAAGACATTTATTGAGAAGATTCTTAAGAGTCTTTGTCATGAGAAAATACGATCATGACCATTAGAGAACTAATAAAGAGAAATTAGACAACTAGACATGCAAAAGAATTTTTGCCTAGGTAGGGAAATGAGCAAGTTATCCAGGTCTCATTTTCTCCTATACACAATGTTCTAAGAAATATTTTTCCCACTGTGATCTGGGTGTTTCTGCCTCCTTTAATTCATGAAGAAAATAATAACATTTAAGAAAAATGAAAAGAGCTTTCTTTAAAATCACAATTAAATGAAGTAGCCAGAGGACCATTTCTTCTCAAGCCTGGGAGGCAAAGATAATCTGTCAAGAAACACAGTAGGCCAACATTAGCTACTGCTTCTGCTACTTCTTTCTTCTCTAGGGCTATGAACTGAACAAAATAGAATGACCTGAAGTATTTAGGATGAGCCCAGAATGTATCAGAATGTCAGGCTTCTTGAGCAGCACACAGGTGATAGACACTTTTGTCTTTGGATCCACCTCACCTAGCACAATGTCTGGCACATTGCAAACTCCTGATAAATACTTTTGAACTGATTAATTTCATCAGTGTGGAACACCCTCCATTATTTCAAAATGACAGTCTTCCAATCTCATACCTTTAATGGATGGCTTATTATTATTATTTAGCTGACAAAACAAAACAAAGCAAAAAGATTACGAGGAAACCAACATCCAGTTTATAAGCCTCAGTGAATCTAATAAGGATGGACCATAAACAAATACATAGTTCATCACTGAACTCATAACTCAAAGTTTTACAGGACCTGAAAAAACTTGTGTCATACTGGCATTTCCTTTGAGAACTCAGGGTCACCTCCATAGCATCACGAAACATTAGAGTAGGACTTTAATGGAATCATAAATAAATATTTATAGTGTTAGACCATATTTTCCATCTTGAGATATTGATCTAATATAATGGTTTTTTTCAGGGTCATATAATTAAATATGATGTTTGTCCAATGTGATCTATTTGCTTTTCATTAAGATCATAATTTTCATTTGACACGCAGCATTGACATGAATGCTAATTGTATCTGATGTTTTCCTATGATCTTTAGATAAGTTATTTTGTACACTATGGAAAATGAATGTTGACAAGAGAAAATTATTGGCAACAAGACTATGAGTGGTTGAGACTAAATCTTGTTTCACTCCATGTAGTTAGAACACGAACAACTGGACAAAATAACATTAAGCAGCAACAGCCTCTTCCCTACACTCACCCCTTAGAGGGGAAGTTGGAAAAGGGTAAAGAAACCATTACATAGAAAATATAACAGAGATACTGTTTTTAAAAAAAACCAAAAAGAGATCCAAATACATGACTAAATAAATATGGAAAAAAATAATGTAAAGAAAAAAACCTTTGAAAGTGAAAGAAAAAATGAGAAAAGAAAAAGACTGTAATCATAACTCTTCCCCTAAAGAAAGAATAACCCAAATTCTAGAATGCCCAGAATCATTTAGATATTCAGCAAAGAGAAATAAAGGATGATCTGAGATCTATAAGTATAAGTGGAAAAATTCTCAAAAGAGGGATCCAAAGTAATTTTTAAATGAAAAAAAATTTGTCATCTTTCTATCTGTCCTGAAGGGCCCATAAAAAACACAAAAATGGAAAACTGGCATAAAATTTAAAAGGGAAAATTTTTAAAATAGCATAGCTAAAAGATTTCAAATCTCTCTAAATCATGGGAGGATAAAAGGAAAAGAAAGAGAAATCTGAAAATTATTGATTTTCCAAAGAAACAAATAAAATATTAATATATTTATATATAGTATTATATATAAATACATTAAATGTTAATGTATTTATATATAATACTATGATAGTAAAGAATAATAATATAATATAAAAGCAAAGAATAATACAAATTCTAGGAAATCATAAGAAAAATTTGTCCAGAAATATTAAAAACAAGACAGAGAAGAAATTCCAAGAATCCTCCAAGTTATTGGAAGAGAGGAATATTAAGTTTTGAGCACTTTGGTAAACCACAATATTTCAAATTATTTAGGACTTTTGCATAACATACACAGTTTTTATAGAGTTCATCATTTTTTATTATGTCTTTCATACAAAAGACTCACCATTTCTGTCAACCTTATATCATCATCTTCAAAACCAGCTCTATAGAATTTTCTCTAAGAAACCATCCCTAATCAAATCCCTCTGATTTTTTAATTCATTTGCCTATTGTATCCTCTTAATGCCTACTAACTTTATAAAACAGTAATAATTTTGTCAATATTCTATTCATGTGGTTCATTATTATTTATAAAATTCTCAAGTAAGCATTGTATAAAATTATAAGCAGTATTAACATAATTATTATTGGAAAATATTGAGAGGATACAATAGACAAATGCCATTACTTAGAAAATTAGCTTGATTTTTTTTACTTTATTCTTTTTAATATGATTATTTTCTTTGTTTTTTCATCAACATACAATGGTAATTTTTATCAATCATTTTTTAATCTTACTCTTATAGTAACCTTGGAAAGTAGGTTACATATTATTTTTGCTTTATTATAAATGAAGAAATCTGTTCAGAGGGGTTAAATGTCTTGTTGAAGGTAATATGGCTAGTAAATAGTAGTGGAAAGATTTATACCCTGATTCCTAATCCAGTATTCTTTCCATGATATCTATATTACACAGTACTTATATTGATTCCTATTATTCTTATACTATTATAAATTCACAATGTTTCTCCTTGACAAATGGTGAAATTTTCCAACCACAAACTGAATCCTCTTTCTTTGAATTGGACCTAGAGTACCAAGTAAAGGATTTTGTAATCAATTAAATCTTTTGGAGTAAAATTGTATATACATATATACATATATGTTTATATTTAAATTATT
Source organism: Macrotis lagotis (assembly GCF_037893015.1). Taxonomy (NCBI): domain Eukaryota; kingdom Metazoa; phylum Chordata; class Mammalia; order Peramelemorphia; family Peramelidae; genus Macrotis; species Macrotis lagotis. The sequence goes on from NC_133666.1 coordinate 572,731,435, forward strand.
GTGTATATATATGCACTGACTTATACCATGTATATAGAACATCATTTGATAAATACCAGAAATGGAAAATTATTTCATGTATTTCTTTTGACTCCTTTAAGTAGATACCAATAAACATCATATTTAACCATGTTATATTTTGCTCTTAGCCTCTATAAATGTTTAAAACTCTCTCATATGTCTATGTCCACATATGCTGACAAGTATCATCTTTAACTATGTTATGATTTTGCTATTTTCTTCTAGACTATGTTTAATATTGTGATTAACATTAGCTTGAAATGTCCAACAATGTGATATATGATGTATATCTATATATAACATGTACACATAGATATGCATATGCGTTATATATGTATTCATACCACACAGAATACCTTTTGCTAACTGTGAGAAATGGAAAACTAAATTTATACATACTAGAATGATTTTTATTTCATTAAGTTTCATTCAGCTTGTACTGACAAACTTCACATTGACTAACTAATGTTTTGCTATTGCCTTCTAGATTGACATTTAACTCTGTGACTACAGATACCTACATAATAAGCCATGGTTTTGGTAGTTCAAGAACTTCAAAAAAAAAACACAAACATATCCCAATTCTAATTTATAGTCTTAGAGAATCGCCTAAATTTCAAAAAAAAAGGATTCATGTCTGGTCCATAGCAAAACAATTAGTCAATGTCACAGAAAATATTTGGACCCAAATGTTCTTGACCTGAAGTATAGCACTCTATTCACTACACTAAGCATCACTTAAATGAAATTAGTAATCTGACAGCTGTTCTCAAATATGTTATTTCCAAACACAGCTGAATATTTCTGGCTTCTCCTACTCCTATTTCAGTAACACTGGTCATGAACATGGTCTTTGACTTCCATTAGCAAGGCAACAGATTTTAAGATATGGTTAATAGTCTACAGCAGAAATATCCTTTTCAGATTTTATATAGAATGAACTCAGACTAAGGCAGAAAGATATTTCAATCTGTTTGTTAGAGAGAAATCACAGATGTTTTGAAGTACTGAAGAAAAATTCATCAAATTCAAGTGATGGGTCTGCACAATAAAGTAGAAAAGTTAAAAAACAACCCAAATTCTACTCCCAGCTCTTTTGTTGAATTCATAGGTGGAATGATCCATTGAAGACATTTGAAGAATTGAAGATAAGTCTCAGAGAGAGCTAGAAGCTATGCATAGGAAGGGTTCTATCCAAGGCACATCATCATTGAAATCTGGAAGAATCTTCTCTTGGCTCAGGGGTCATATCAAGTTGTCTTTACAATCAAGATGAAAAGATGGGAACCAGTGTATCCATGACAAATGAGAATATTTATGCTTGTTCAATGGGTGAAAAATGGACTTAGAATTCAAAATAATTGAACTTGAAAATTGACTTTGGACAAATCCTTCAACCTCAATAGTTTTTAGTTTCTTGTATAAAATTAAGGGTTAATACTCTTTATAACTTTAAATCTTATGACTATGATTTGACAGTATAACACAACATTAATTATTATAAGTGTAAGCTCTGTGGTGCTACAGAGTCTCTAAGACTAAATTGCAGAGCATTTGTCATTGGAGAGGGAGTTTTCTAATTATGAATTTTCTACACTAGCAAAAAAAATTATGAATTGATCCAAAATAAAAAAAGGTTTATACTTGGTAATTTCTCCTTAAAACTTTTAAGATATTATTTCAAAGAAAAAAGAGTAAAAACAAATATATAGTTATGAACTTAGATCTCTTGGAATCATGAATATTAGAATAAAGCTTTTTGCTTGTTGGAACATTTCTTATTTTTGAGAAAAAGAACTAAGAAACTTAGTCTTTGATTTATTAGATAATCAGACTGAGCATTAAAACTGAAATTCAGAGATCAGGTTTGGTAAGGACTTGTTATGCATCACAGATCAAATGAAAAACTTTTGGTCATCTTATAAGCATGAGGAAAATAGAAATATTTTACTATCTGTGGGACCTTGACAAAACCCCTAAGCTTATACAACTGTTAATTGGGGAGTTATACTATAAGGTCCTTTAAAGTTACTTCACCTCTAAGGCTAAGATTCTGTGAGCTCATATTTATATAACATTTTAAGGGTAACAATATTTCTCCTAAAATAATTCTGTGAACTGAATATTTCATATGGAATTGTTTCTACTATAGAGACTAGAAAACTGAAGTTCACAAAGATCAATGTAAAATAATTCCTTCTCCTCCACCCTGTCACTTGAATCCTTTTCTATTTATTGATCTTTATATATTACATTTTACATACCAATTATATCAGTACATTTACAACTGCTTATCTAATTTTATCCTTCAATTTTTCTACAACTACATACATTTTAAATGATTTTCTCCAATATAAATAGCAACTACTGATTTTTAAAACATTCAATTAATACTTAATTGTCTCAATGTTCACAAGCATTTATTATATCAAAAATCTCACTTTTTTCTATATCCCCATAGCAATTTCACAGGGCTTAGCATACAGTGAATGTTCAATAAGTATTTGTGAAGTAATTGATTGAGGAGAGAATTATGAATCCTTACAGGTGATCTTTCAGTCAATTCACTTACAATGAGAATTTTTTTACTAAAGCTAAATTAAATGTAATCTTACAATGAAATTTTTAAGATCCCTTATAAGATGTTTAACTGCTTTTTAAATCTACTTTTAAAAACTATCAACTTGAATATCTGTCATTTTTCCTTTATACACTCATATTTTATGATCTGCTAAATTCTAGATTATTTACTTCTAATAATGAGACACAATAACTTCTGAGAAAAGAATGGACTTTTTAAGATTGAATCTCAAGTAATTCAATAGGTAAAACTGCTTGGCATAATGGATAGAGGGTTGCCCTTGGAAATAAGAAGGTCTTGTCTCTGAAACATGGTGGCTTGGTGACCTTGGCCTTGTTAATTTATTTCTCAGTCATCAAAAAATTTTTTTCAGATTAGGAGATGCAAAATAAGTGATACTGATGAAAACTAACAGATACAAAGAACAATGACAAAAAAAGAATCCAATGACTTTTTTAAAACCTAAAAAATTTTGAAGTATTATAACAGCAACCTCTTTAGGTTTTGTTGAAAATTCCCAGTATCATACCTGTTTAAAATGTGTTCCATACTTAAAATCTCTAGCACATAATTTAAAGTTACCATAAATTATTTAATATTTTTACGTGTTATTTGTCTTCCCACCTTGACTATAAGCTCCTCTACTCATGTTTATTAGTTTATATTATGGTTTCCCTTATACATCCTGCCAATGGCAAGACTTGAATTTAGTACTTCCTGGCTTCAAAGTCATCTCTGTATAATTTTCAATCAGTTTGATCAGATTGATCTGCTCAGTCATTTAGTATGTGCTGAATTGCTGCTGTTCAGTCATTATGATCATGTCTGACATTTTGCGCTTCCATTTGAATTTTTCTTGTCAAAGATGTTGGTGTGCTTTTCCATTTCCTTTTCTATCTCATTTTACAGTTGAGAAAACTGAGGAAATCAGGGTTAAGTGATTTTTCCCAAGTTCACACAGATGGTAATTGCCTGAGGATAGATTTGAACTCAGAAAAAGAAGTCTTCATGAATCCATACCCAGCATTCTACTCTGTTGTTATCTAGCTGCCAAGTACTGAATAAAACTTAAAATTTCTTAAGACTCATTCATTTAGACTCAATGCATTCTCAGATCTCAGTAGTTATGTGATCATGGGCAAGTCATTTAACTAGCTTTCCCCAGTTTTTTCTCAACTATAAAATGGGGTAATAATAGCTTCTACCTTTTCAGGTTATTATGAGGGACAAATAAGATAGAATTTTTAAAGCACTGTTTAGCATAATAGCTGGCACATGGTATGCTTATTCACTTCTTCCTTCAGTAACATGAGCTATTATTACTTTAATCTTAGTAATTAAAGAACAATATACAGAACTGATAATAATACATTGTTACATACATTCATAATAGATATATAAAGAGTTGGAAGCATCTTATGTTGCAGGAAAAATATTTTACATGACAATCACATAGGAAATTGTTATACTGAAAGGATGATCTTTTCTTCATTTGATGTTTCATGGCTATATGGAGAGCATGGTCAATTCTTAGAGGTTATGTCAGTGGAACTCAAGAACTAGAAAAGTCTATCAAGTTGGAAATGTTTTGACTAGGAGTCCAGTAATAGAATAAATACCTGTCACCTGATATCTAGATTAGTGAAATTCACACTCATTACCAGGTTGGCAGCAAGTGATGATTTCTTTTTAATCCATAGAGTTCTCAAAGATTTTGTGTTGGGTTATAAAAAGGTTACAATCTGTGTCAGTGATGACACTGACATGAAGAGAATCTTAAATTCCTGAATTATTGAAGTTACAAGTGTGTTATGAAAGTACCCTGGTGAAAGAGCTTTATTTTTGTCTCTTTGTGCCTAGCATATTTTCTCCAGGGGTAAGGGTGTATAGGGGGGAAGCTGGAGAGGAATTATTTCTTGTTGTTTGTTTGTTTTTGAAATTTGTGATTTCATTGGTGTTGATAACTCTAAATAAATCAACTTTCCATTTTTTTTTGTTTTTTGTTTTTAGGTTTTTGCAAGGAAAATGGGTTTAAATGGCTTGCCCAAGTCCACACAGCTAGGTAGTTATTAAGTGTCTGAGGCCGGATTTGAACTCAGGTACTCCTGACTCCAGGGCCAGTACTCATCCACTGTGCCACCTAGCCACCCTCAACTTTCCATTTTCAAAACAAACTGACATAAAATAATGTTTTATGGGAGTACTGAGTGGTTAAGTGATCTGTCCATAGTCACACAGGCAGTATATGACCCTTGGCCTTCTTCAATCAAAAATTATCTCATGTGTAGGTAAATACAAGTAAATACTTGCTTTAATAAATGACTTTAAATTCACTAGTAGTTGTTCAAAGTAGACTTTTATTTTCTGAATGAAAATTCTGTCCAAATTTGAAAAATGCATTTGGTTCTGTTTTAGATGTATTACCATAACAAATATGATTATAATCAACTGAGAATAAGCTTTTATTAAGTGCTTACAACGTTTCAGCCACTATCCTTTAGAGTGAACTCCCCCCTCGAAAAAATCAGTAACCTCACAGAACTTATATTTAACCAATATATAAACAAGTATATCTAAGATACATATTAAGTAGAGGGAAAGTAGCTGAGGGGAAAGAACTGGCAGGTTGGGCTATTTCTAACAGTCTTTTGAGAGGGGTCTGCACTTTGGAAATAGCTTTTAGAAGAAACTGTTGCTTGAGTTGACTTTTGAAACAAATCAGAGATTCTGAGAGGAAGAAGTGAGGAGAAAGAACATTGTAGAGATAAGACAGTCAGTGCAAAGTCACAGGGAAGAGAAATAGAATAACATGTGTGAGGAAGCACAAGATAGCCAGTGTGAATAGATTGTAGAGTATGAAAGGGGCTAAAATATAAGAAGACTGGAAAAATGCAAAGTGGTTAGTTGTAGAGAACTTTAAATTTTAAACATAGCAGTTTATATTTGATCTTAGGGGTCAAGCAGGAACTCTTTAGAGTATACTGAAAAGACAGGTGACAGGGTCAAATATGTGCTTTAGGAAAACTCTTCTAGTAGCTATGTGGAGGATTGGTGTGGAAAGGCTATCTGGAGATGCTTGAGGCAGGGAATCTAATTAGAAGGCTCACCTCTAAATTCCTTAACCTACTTTCTCTGCTTTTTCTTTCATTTTTCTTTGTCATACTCTCTATTCTTTAGAAAAATCAGATTATTAATTATTTTCTATTATCTTTTCACCTACTGGCTATGCTTTTCCTAGAGTTGTTACCTTGACCTGAAAAGATCCTTCCCTTGCTCCCAGAAGAGGTTGATTTAAGTATTAACTTCAGTGCTTAACTGACATGTCACTATTGCACTGAGTTTTTCCTGAACTTTCAATTAGAAATTGTAGGCAACTTGGTAGTACTGTAGATAGAGAGCTAAGCCAAGAGTTCAAGACTGGCATCAGATACTTCAATGTGTGATCCTAGGCAAATAACTTAACTACTGCTCCCTTCACTTTCCCCAAATATATAATAAGGAGAGTAATAGCACTTACCTCACAAAGTTATGAGGATCAAATGAGATAATATTTGTAATATTCTTAGTATAGTACCCTCACAGAACTTATACTTAACCAATATATAGTACTTCTTACTATTATATAGTAAGCATTATAAAATTGGTAGTAAAGGTAGTAGTGGGAGTGGTGGTGGTAATGGTAGTAGTAGTTATAGTAGTAATGGTAGTGGTGGCAGTGATGGTAGTAGTGGTAGTAGTGTAGAGTTGACAGTGGTGGTAGTGGTAGTAGTGGTGGTGGCAGTACTGGTGGTAGTAGTAGTAGCAGTAGTAGTGTTTATGGTGGTAGTAGTTCGTTGTTGTTGTTACTATTACTATTACTATTAGCATTATTATTGTGCTTACCACAGTGTCTAATTGGTAGCAGACACCATACTTATCCTTCACCCCTTCCCTAAAGTATTCCTTCCTCTGTAATATTACCACCTATGTCAAATATAGCATTCATAATTTTTAACACTCTTCACATACTGTCTACTTTCTACTTTTCCATTTTTATTTCACCTCCCTCTCACACATAAACTATGATCTAGATGCTGACCCTTAGAGAAGACATTCCATCCCACAACACACAGACCATTTTGCTGGGTTTTCCCCATGCAAATAACCATTTTCCTAGACCTTATAGAAACCTCATTTTTTGGGGGGGTGTACTTCTCCAGGGGAAAGCAGAAGAGATAAACAGGGAACTTGGCAGGTTTTTGACTTCAAAAGGGGTTATTGGACAACTATTGAAAGTCATATAAATTTTCATTATTTTGTTTTAATTGTCTGAGTTCTTTGTACATTCTTCATTATTTTAAAGGTAACTACCTAATTCAAAGCAAAACTAGCTTTCTCCTTTCTTATATTTGTTTTCTTAAACATATCTGATATCCTTTTCCACATTTAGGTTTTAAAAATTATCCACCTATTTCCATTTTATTTCTGCAATATTAAGAATAATTAGGATATTTATATAGTCTAATTTATAAAATGAAAAAGGCTGTCACTTTGCCCATAAAAGATTAAGAGAACAGAAAACTTATTTTAGTCATTCCTTTTCTCCTTATAATGCATGAAAAATTCTTTTCAAACCATAAAGCAACATAGAAAAGTTACTATTATCTCCACTATCATCATTATCATCAGCAGCATTATTAATACTTAAGCAAAACTCTTGTTATTCTTTTAGTACAGAAATTGCAATATCTGGGAGAGAAGGGTGTGGAGGGAGAGAATTTAGAATTCAATTTCTTTTTTTAAATCAAATTTAACATGTTTTAATGTAATTGACAAATATTTAATGTAATAAAATTATTATAAGCAAATAACACAAATTAGTTTCTTAGAAAGTCTTAATTTTTATGGAACCCTACATCTCTCACCACAATATGCCATCCATCCCAAGGAATTTTTTTTTTAGATAGATAAATAAGATCTTAGAGACAGCTAGGTGGTTCATTGGTTAGAATGTTGTAGAAAGACCTAAATTCTAAGCAGGCAGCTGACATTCATTAGCTTTTAATGCCTTCAGGCAAGTAACTTCTGTTCTCCTAATCCACTGGAGAAGGAAATGGCAAACCACTCCAGTATCATTGGCAAGAAAACTATAAGATCTTATCACTTTTCTCAAAATCCTGGAATATTTTCATGTAACCTACTAGGCAAATTCCATGTGCCTTTTGTAGGCATACAAAACCTGCAAAATTTCATATCCTATATTTCCCCTTATCTCATACCCTTAATTCAGTATAACTTCTCACTGCTCCTTTAACCTTTTATGTGTTCCTCTTCTCCTGAAATGTTCTTTTTCTTTCTCTCCCTCCTAAAATTCAACTCATGCTTCAAGACTCAATTCATATACCTCTTCTTAAATGAAGTATTTTATGACCCCCTCAAATAGCAATAATCTTTTACTTTCTATACTGTATTGCCATAATAATAAGAAAAATAACGTATTAATACAGCACTGTTTCCAAAAGTGCTATAGATAGTTTTATTCTTACAATAACTTCTGAAATAAGTCTTACAAATATTATTTTGATTTTATTCATCATCATTACTATTATAATTATTATTATTATTAAGATGTGAAACTTGATATAGAATTTAAGTGACTTGTCCATGGTCAAAAACTTGTGTGCTTAAGGAAGAGGATTGAAACAATTTTTTATGAACCCAAAACTATCCATTAGAGCATGCTCTACCTCTCTACTGTCTCTTCTCATGTTCTATTTTGTATTATAATTATTAGTTTATCTTTATATCTTCTACATCTGAAATTCATTGGATTGAATTTGTATGTTGAATTGAGTTCATGTGAAATAGGTGAACAAACACTGAATTTAAAGTCAGAAGACTTAAATTCTGATTCTAACACTTAACTGTTTCACTTCCGCATCTATAAAAATGGAGGGGGGTGTCCTCAGTATTTATTTCATAAAAATATAAAGCATTTTAAAACATTTTACTCATTTAAAACTTTACTCAAGAAATCAGAAGAGTTCATTCTTATGGAGAAATATATAATTAAGATTTTTCCTTACTTGCATTCATTTTTCATGAAGGAACTCCCTAACAACCCATCCAAAAGAAATAAATAAATAAATAAAAAAGGCATAAGAAGAGATCTGCTTCTTTATTGATGAGAGAGCTCACGAACTCCTCAGGAGAGATAGAAGTTACTTGGAGACCTAAAGAGAGACCAGCACATATTTGCAACCACATATCTAGGGATTTAATGATATCAAAAGAAATGGTGTTAAGAGAGAAATGAGAGAATTAGGTAATCCTATAGCATTGCAAGTTTGTAGAATAGAGGTAGTAAAGCATGAGTGGAAGGAAAAAAAAACATAGTATTTATATCACACAGAATCTGAAAAACATAGATGAGAATAAGCAAGGAAATAGAGGTTTCTATTTAAAGAAAAATAATAAAAGAAATGAAGTCTTAATGAGGATAATGACAACATGGAGAGTAGATGTGAGAGGATAGAGAAAAACCACAATGCAAGAAGTAATAGAACACAGAGGCCAGATGTAGAAGAGAAATCTTGAGCCTTGTGCTTTGATAAAACTGTGAATTATGTGAATTTTCAAAGGAGAAAAAACATCTTCAATGAAATTAAGTTTCGATTAGGAAGTTAGGACTCATTGAATGGGAATGATCCTGGATCCCACAGCTTAAAGATAGTGTTAAAGATTGAAAGAAGTGAGTTTTCATAACTGTCTTTCTGTGTGATTGAGTAGACTGTAGAATTAAGGGCACCTAGGTGACATAGTGGATAGAACCTTGACCTTAGAAGCAGAAGGATGAAAGTTCGAATTTGAAATCACTTAACCCCTATTGCCTTGTATTCAGGGACATCTCCAGTCATTCTGATTCATATCTGGCCACTGGATCCAGATGGCTCTGGGGGAAAAAATGAGGCTGGTGACTCAGCACAGCATCCCCCCCCCCCCCCCCCCCCCCGCGAAATCCAATTAATGCTCGCTATAGCATGACCTCCCTGGTGTCAAGGTTTTCTTAAAGAATGAATAATAAACATCATCATCATTAGATAGAGCACTGGACTTGCAATTAGGAAGACTGGAGTTTAAATCCAGTGTCAGATACCTGGACAGTGGCTTGTAACCCTGGACAAATCATTTAAATGCTTTCAGTTTTCTCTGAAAAATAAATGAGATGATAATACTTCTCAGGGTTATTGTGAGGATCAAAATAAATATTTGAAAAGCACTTAGAAGAGTACCTGGATAATAGTCTCCCTTAATGCTTGCTTTTCTCTTTCCTTCTTATTTAAGCATACATAGATAGAGAGATGATAGAGATAGCTATGTTGTATGTATGTACATATGCATATAAACATATTTATATATACATGTATACTTGTATGTATACATATATTCTTCATTTACTCTAGTAGCATTTAAAATTATCCTACATCAATATCTTGTTAGCCTGAATGGTCAGAGAATTGAAGGCCTTTTTTAGCGAAAGCAAATAAAGCCAGATACTAATATTCCAAGGCTTTGCCTCAATAGGGGCATTTAACCATAGGGTATCTGTAAAAGACTCATAAAATTTTACTTCTATCAATTGTGTCAGAAGCTGGAGCCTAAATGATAAGCAGTTTATATTTTCAATGAGTGACTGCACATGAAGAGGTTCCAGGAAGAAAGAGGTAGTAAGGCTTAGAGCCCAATAATATCATTGCTAGCCTTTAACTGTAATCCTGCCTTTTGAGCTAGCTTCTTGTAAGGATGATACCACTCAAAATCAACCAGAATTCTTCTCTGTGAACTGTAATCACACTATGAAAACTGAGAGGATGCATATGCAAATAAATCACTATGAAGCATTGTCTGAATACAAGTGCTAAATAAAATGAAAATATGAATGCTATTTTCTTGACAAATCTTTACCCTGCAATGCTCTGGACACTAATGGAGTCTCTTTCTCTTTCTTAACATCAGTCTTGTAGTACCAGAGGGAAAAATCTTAAGAATTTGTAATGTGTGACATTTAACTTGGTTTTTTTTAATCATTTCTACTTCATGACAGAATAAAGATTCTCAAGGCAGTATACTTCTGCTGATTACTGTATTTCGGGGATTCTGAAATTCAATCACCTTTCAGGGTCATGCCTTACAAAATCTAAAAGTGTCTAATAGTACTCTAGACACAAAAGCTTCCTGCTATGTATTATTACCTGATCATTCCTCATTTTTGTTGTTGTTCTTGTTAAATCACTTCAAGCACTTACCCGCAAAAGGAAAGACAACATTTCTTTCTATTAACAAAGCAACTGAAAGGTTTTCATAGTTCTATTTTCTAACTTACCCATTTTGGGTTTTTTTTAATACTTTCCCCTCAGAACAGTCTCAAAAATAAGATTTTACTCTACCCTCCCCCTCAAAATTCTGACAAGGTTCTAATAGTTACTGGTGTAATAATTGTCTAAATTCATACCTTCATAGGTTTTTATTCCAACAAAGGTTACTATTTGTTTGTGATGGAATGAATAATGTGGCATTGAAAGTGACCTAAAGGTGAAAAAGTAATCCTGTTATGATAGCAAACACTGGCAAAATTCACTAGGTCTTTCACATATAATCTTGCTTCCCAATTTTAGAATGGTAGGCTATGCTTTAGGATAGAATGAGCAACAGTGAAGATGTCATTACCATTTAGAAGACAAATTCAGTGAGTCACATAGTACCAAAGGAATATAGGGAGGAAAAAGATAAGTTGTAGTTGAATAGTTTTCACAGAATGGCAGTGATAATGGAATTTAATGGTGGTGGCAATCTGGCTATAGCCTGCAGGCAGAAGGTTGCCCACAAGAATAGATATTTGAACATCCTATCAAGATGTGGGTTTCAATGGAAATCAAAAGACATGTCCCTTTTTTTGAGAGTCAGAGAATGGAGAAAAGAAGAAAGTAAAGTAATATTTAATAAGGATCAAGGGCCCAAAGCAAAGGGCTGAACTTTGCAACAGAGATTGCTCAGAACAGTCAAAAAGACTGTTTAAAGCAAAAATCAAAAAAAAAAATCCAAAGGAAAAGAAAACCCTAAGAAGAGAGGAAGATCTTGTGCTGAGATTATTTACTGATAAGAGACAGTAGAAGAGTAGAAAGATTGCCAAATAGAAAGATAGTCACCTACAGTTTTTTCACAAACTGAAAGCTCATCCTTGCTCTTTTGCTTCCCAGGAGAATGAGAGACAAAGTGCAAAAGTAGTAACAATAAAAATGCACTCTCATTTTAAACAATTTTTAAAAATTCATTAGAAGGTTAAAATTATTGATCTGTCCATTACAATCACCAAGTGAAACAATTTGAAATAATGCATTAAAACTTATGCATTAATATCCAAAAAATCATTGAAATCTATGAAGAATAAATTAAAAAGATAATCATGGGTAACAGTTATGGAGTATTTGAAAGTTTCCAAGGCAAAAAAAAGATAACAAAGTAACAGTGTTTATTAAATGCATACTATGCCAGGCATTGGGTTACTTACAAATGTAAGCAAAGGAAGACAACTGGCAAAGCACTTGACATATATCATCTCATTTGAGTTTTACAACAACCCTATATGGTAGAATAATAAAAATTATTATTATTATTATTATCATTCTCTTCTTTTTTATTTTTTATACAAGGCAATAGGGTCAAGTGACTTGCCTAAGGTCATACAGCTAAGTAATTATTAAGTGCCTGAGGTTGGATTTGAAATCAGGTCCTCCTGACTCCAGGGTTGGTGCTTGATCTATCTACTGTACCACCTAGCTGGCCCATCTTTCTCCACTTTTAAGGAAGAAAACTGTGACTTAAATAGGAAAAGTGAAGGCATGGATTACACATCAAATAAAATAGGATTGGAGTCTTCCAAATTCAAAATTTTCCCCGTATCAATTATTTATTCTTTTAAAAAGGTGTTAAATTTGCCATTTAAAAAAACATTTAAAATTACTACGATCATACTTTTGATGTTGGGTTAACCTCTGTCATAAAGAATATGAAATTTGTTTCAGAAATTAAGATGAGTACATCTTGTACTGTCACAGTTTATATAAAGGTCTATAATCTGATAATATCTCAACTGCTTGATTTTCATAATTTAATTCACTTTAATTGAAATCAAGAAATCTTTATTGATTACCCATCATGTGCCAGGCACCGTGGATACAGAAAGAGGAAAAACAGACTTTACCCTTCAGGAACTCACAATTTAATGGGGAAGACAACATGTAAATAAATATAAACAAAAAAGTTAATTCAGTATAAATAAGAAATAATAGAGAGAAGGCATTGGAATTAGGATTAATTAGGGAAGGTTTACTATAGGGGTTAAGATTTTTTGTAAGGACTTAAATGAAGTCAGGAAGTTCAGTAGTTGAAGTAGAGGAAGAAAAGCATTCTAGGTATGAGAGACAACCAGAGGGAATGGATAGAAAGTTAAAAGAATATTGATAGTTACCATAATAATCACCAATTGTTTAAAGATTTGTATACATTTCAGAATTAATGTGTTCTGCATATAGACTTTTAGGACAAAATCTTCATTTTTGCCTCTGTGTTCCCAGAATCACATATGCATTTCATAAATATTTGTTGATTTTAATTAAATTTAATATTCTAATTATTAAAACTTGATAATTTATTTAGTTTACATATGGTAGTCACCTAAGGTGAATAGATGACCTTCCTTGGAACTGGGAAGATCAGGGTTTGAATCTGATTTTAAACTTTAATAAAACACATAGTTTTTCTGATCATGGTTAAATCTTTGAACTCCTGGGCCCTAGATAATCCTAGAAGATCTAGGGACATGCGGTGAGGGGACAAGTGGCAGGTAAGGCAGAGTTGAGCCTCACCTCTGATTCTGAAGCTCATACACATGGCACATATATGAAGCAAGTACTGGGTAATGCAGTCAACCCTTCTGAATTAGTGGTAAGACTCAGCATTGTGCTAACTGCTTCCCCCTCACCGTGTCATTCCTATAAAAAAAAGTAATATATACATTGCTAATCTGTAAAAGGCAGAATGAGTCTCCACACAGATAATTTTCTACATTAAGGAAACCACACATTTGGACCTATTATGTGTGTGTACACACACACACACACACACACACACACACACAGACACAAAGATAGTATTTGTTTCTCTGAAATTAGAATCTTTAAGCAAACACCCCACAGAAGCAAAGCAGGAATGATAAGAGAAACATGGTACAGGCATATTGACAAAGGGAATCTTTTCTTTTACTCCCTCCCTCCCTCCCTCCCTCCCTCCCTCCCTCCCTTCCTCCCTCCCTTCCATTCTTTTTTTTCTCTCGTCCTTATGTCCTTCCCTTCTTTCTCTCTCTTTTTATCTTTTTCTTCTTTCCCCCTTTTTCTTTCTTTCTTTCTTTCTTTCTTTCTTTCTCTCTCTCTCTCAATGATACATTTTTGCTGTAGTTTTTAGAGCTGTTTTTATCTTCTCTTTCACTTAGCTCTTATTATTAGATTGACATCACCTTTTTTTAAAAAAATAGTTACTCATTAAACAAAGTAAGATCTGTTGCAGGGGAGATTTCTCCTAATGGTGAGAGATGCTAGAGATGCAAGGACTATTTATTTTAGTTTTTTAATTTTTTTTAGGTTTTTGCAAGGCAATGGGGTTAAGTGGCTTGCCCCAGGCCACACAGCTAGGTAATGCAAGGAATATTTAAATGGATTCAAATTGTATATGCCTACAAAGTATTCAGTCCTTTCATGGGGTTCATAGCACAATAACATGCCTCTGTTAAGAATAGCAAAAAACTATTATTTCTGATTAAATTTGAAAAAAAGTCTGTAAAAATGAGATTATGTATGTTATAACTATCATAAATAGGTTTTGGAGGAGATGTCATGTATACAAAAATAGGAGAAAAAAGTCAAGAATCGTAGACCACAAAGTAAACAGAAACACTGATATGCTAATGAATAATATCAATATTTTAAAAATCAGCACAACCCCAAGAAGTGTGGAAGAAACACATTCAGAGTTGGTAAAGTATCTCTCAATAAACAATGAATAATTATTTTATTATGAGATTTGACTAAATCATTTTTACTAAAGACTTCAGTGATTCCTTCTTGATCACAGATTCAGAGCTAGAAGAGAACTTGAAAATTATTTTAGACCAGTCAGATCTATAGTAATGAAGTGAAGCAGTGGATAGAACACTGAACCTGGCATCAGGAAAACCTGAGTTCAAATTCAGATTTAGATATTTACTAGCTGTGTTATACTGGACAAGTTACTTAACTTCTGTTTCCCTACTTTCTTCAAAAGTAAAATGAGGTAATAATAACAGTAATAATAATTAGAAACCTAGTTTCCCAAGTTTTTGTTTGGATACCATAAGATTAGCACAATGCTTGGAACCCAGTAAATGCTGCATAAATGCTAATTATTATTGCTATTGTCATTATTATGAATATTTTATATAGACTTCTTACCTTATAGATGAGAAAACAGACCTAGTTTCAGTGATTTAGTCCCAATTACAAAAGAAATAAGTAATAGATAAAGGATTTGAAGTCAATCTTTTGACTTAAACACCAGCACTCTTCCTAAAACAGTTATGTTTTTTTCTTGTTTGTTTCCAGCCTATCAGATACTAACTAAATTCCTTAAGCTGATGTTGAATGTTGTCCATAGTATGGCTCCAAGTTATTAACTGTCGGGCTTTATGTCATACTACCCTACTTTATGAGTACATCCTCCCAATCAAATTGAGCCTTTGGCTTATTCCTCATCTTATACTATAGCTTCTTGCTTCCTTTGAAAAAGTCATCCCAGAATCCTGAGTTGTACATATGTATTTCTCATTTAACTGGTTAGATTCCTCCCTTCAAATTTCAGCTGAGTAACTTCCTCTTTCAGGATTGCTACTTCCATTTCTAACTGTCCCTCAATTTTTACTTTACAAGATCCCTACTTTATTAATAATATTAGGTAAATGTTAATCCAGGCAACAGGCTAATCAATTCACCTATAGCAGATGTAATATTAGTGTTTAATGTTTATAAATCATTATTATATGAAAAGGAAAAGCTTAAAACCTTTCCTTCATTGATGACACATCAAGCAAATTTAGTTAGTGAAAATTCATGGAAAGATCTTTTTGAGCAAGAAAGTGACATGATATGACTATGTTATGCCACAAGAAGATTATATTGACATCTTTATGGAGGACGAATTGGAGAAGGTAAAGTTTGCTGACAAAAAGACCAATTGAGTTTAGAGAGAGACACTGAGGAATTGTGGATGTGTGAATAGAGAGGAAAGAAGAAATGTGTGGGGAATAAAATAGAGGCAGAATCAGCAAGACAACAACTGATTAGAAATTGGAGGGAACTGGACACAGTAAAAGGTCAAGACTGACCTTAGGTTAGAAACTTTGGAATAATTAGGAAGCCAAGATGGTGGCTCAAAGGCAGGAAGCTCTAAGACCTTTTCCCTAATCAACTTTAAATGAAACCTCTAAACAAATTTTAAACAAATGAATGCCTCTAAACAAATTCTTCTGAAGAACCCATAAAAACAAGATTGAAACTAGTTCTCAACTCAATATATTGTAGAAGAATTTCAGTAAAGCTCTATCTCATGTGGATAAAGGCAATCATAGCTCCGCATAGGTAGGAGAACTGGAAAGCAAGCAGGCGACTCTTAGCAATAGCACAGCTCAGGTTCAGACTCAACAAGCTGTCAAAAGAAAAAAAATAAATATGAGGGAGCCACAGTCAGGATTACACAGAATATAGCAGCTTCAATTTTAAAGGACCAAAAGTCCTGCTATATGATATTCTAAAAGGTAAAAGAGCTTGGATTATAACCAAGAATTAACTATCCTGCAAAATTCTTCACATTCTTTTGGGGTAAAATATGGAAATATGAATTAATATTTAGAATAATAGAGGACTTTCTGACTTATCTGATAAAAAAGAACAGGACTGACTGGATAATTTGATCTTCAAATGCAAGACTCAAGAGATTTGTAAAAAGGAAATTGAAATCTTAGTCAATAAGAATAAATTGTTTATATCCCTATACAGGATGACAATATATTAACTCTTAAAATTGTATTTGCCTTAGAACAGATAAAAGGAACATACTGGGGCAGAATGTGTGGGTAAAATTTGACTATAATGTAATAAAACCTTTAACTCTTGGGGGTTGTATTACTAATGGGCCAGTTTAAAGGAAGATACTTGGAAAGAAAGTATAGTAAGAAGAGATAAAATGATTTTATGTTGATGATGCTTATGGATCTTGAGAAATATATTTCTGTTGGAACAATTGAGAGGAGTGTACTTGGACAGAAGGTATTGGTATGAAGTGATTATAATGTAATCAAGTTTATCAAACAATCAATCAGTCATCCCTTGAGAATTGTACTTCTGTCAGAAGAAACAAAATGAGTATGATTTGACTGAGGGTGTAGGTACAAGACAGATATAGAACAATTAAGACATGAGAAAAAAGATTATACCTGGAGAAGAAGGAAGTATTGAGAAGATAAATAACATCACACGAGGAGTTACAAAGGACTTATAGTAAAGGCAAAGAAAGGAGGGTGTGGGCTGAGTAAATCTTACTCTCCAAAGATTTGACTCAAAGAAGGAATAACATACATTCCCAATTAGATTTAGAAATTTATCTTACCCTACAGTGGAGTAAGGGAGGGAGGGGAAAGTAAGGAGAAGGTGAGGCTTATAAATGGAAAAGAGAAAGTAAAAATAAAGTTAATGTAAACAATAAAATAAAGTAAAAGTAAAAAAGGAAGAAGAAAAGTGAAGATGGCTGGTAGAAGAGAAGGCAGATAGAGAGATATAAAAGTTACAAGTAAAACATTGATGAGGAAAGATAAGAATGGAGAGAAATACAGAATTATCCATCTTAACGAGAATCCTGAAATATGCCGTTTCCAAGAAACATATTTGAAGCAAAGAGTTATACACAGGTTAAAAGTAAAAGGCTGGAGCAGAATATATTACACTCCAGCTGAAATTTTTTTTTAAAAAAGCAGAGATAATAATCCTGATCTCAGACAAGACAAAAACAAAAAATTAGATCTTATTAAAAGGATAAGGAAGGAGAAAAACATTGTAAAGCTAAGATTAAGTAATGTATATATTTGGGAAATTTGGGGAAATACTCTTTTAAATGTCTGCCAAATTGAGGAATGACTGAACAAGTTAGGCTTTAGGAATGTTGTGGAAAACTGCTATTCTGTAAGAAATCATCAGAGCCCTTATTTTAGAAAAGCACTGAAAATTTGCATGAATTGATGTTGAGTGAAATGGCAGGATTGTACATATATAACTTGAAAACATTGTTTGCTGCCATGGATAATGGTGACAGAAGAGAAGGTGGTAGAAAAATGTGGAACTCAAAAACTTACAAAAAGATGAATGTGGAAAATTATCTTTGCTTATAATTGGAAAATAAAGCAATAAAGGAATAAATAAATAAAGATATTCCCGCCCCACAAAAAAGATAGAATCTGGAAATAGATGGTATATCTGTAAGAAAATATTACATAAATATATGCTGTCAATCATTTGATCATTTCCTAAAGGTATAAGCTTTTTCCCTTTCACCAACAAGTGTCCAAGAATAATTTTGTGATAGTATTAATTGCCTTATTCTGAAAGTGTATTCTTCTGCCAATGATAACAGGAACAGTTTATCCTTTTGAAAACAGCTACCTGATGGAAAACAGCAAAGCAACTGAGGGCCTCTTAGGAAATATCTAATAGCATGTTTATTTCTTTTAAATTCCCTACTCAAGCATTACTATTTACCTAGGCAACCCTATAAAGAGGCAGAATAAGGAACTATGTGGTACCAAAGGGCCTGCCTTCTGACAAACACAGTTCCTCACTAACTACAAGGCCTTGAAAATTCCCTTCACCATATCATTTCTTCTCAGGTTAAGGGATTATTTCTCAAAAAACTTAGTATAAATATAGTTATACCTAATATTTATAGAGCACTTTTATGTACATCATTTATTTAATTCTCACTACAACACTGTGATATGTTACACAGTTATAATTTTCCCTTATTTTTATGGACAAGGAAATTGAGACTTAAATGACTCATCCATCATCAAATAACTATTAAATGTTAGAATTTGATTTGAATTTCACTTTAACTTGATTCCCAATGCAGTTCTCTTTTCACTAAAATATAATATGTCATGGTATAGCTATAAAAGTTCTGACCAGAGCATTTTTCTATATTTGGAAACTTCTGCCCAAATTTTTCTCTGTGTTTATGTCTCTCTCTCTCTCTCTCTCTCTCTCCTCTCCTCTCCTCTACCTCTTCCCTTCCCCTCTCCCCTGCTTACACACAGACACACAGAAACACACACACACAGACACACAGACATACACACACAAACAGAACATATTTAAAATAGGTCAAGCAAGATAAGATCCTGGTCAAATTTTGTTTTCTTTTTTTTTTTTGCTGTTGTTTTGTTTTCATACAGAAATTATCCTAGTTTGCTCTGGCATTCCAGTGTACTTTGTACATGTATAAAGAAAGTGTCTTTTGGACTTAGTATATTGTACTTTGTATTTAAGTTGTATACCTTGAATGAAGGAAGGTTTTCAATAAGTGTTTGTTCAGTTAATACCATAGAATATTTTTATATTCATATTGCATTTTGGTAGGAAAATAGGTGATTTCATCCATATAGGAAAAAAACTTGAATGTAATCCTAGAGAGTGAGTAATTTGAATGGTACCCAAGAATGTTGCCCTGTATATGAATTATTCATGACTTCCATAGTATGGGTTTTTCACTAGTTTTTTTATGGGCTATTTGTTCAGTAAAACAGATGAGCACTCATGTATACATGTATGTTAGAGGACAGGAGAAAACTTTCCTCATCAGTCTTACATTTCATAAAGTACATTTTTTTATTTTTCCCACTTAATAATATTATTAAAAGCAATATTTGCAGACAAACTTAAATATCAAGCTATTTATAGCTGCCTCATTTTATTTCACCTCACAATGCTTTCATATGTTGAACGATTTTAAATATAACTTTTCACACTGACATTATATAAATGTTTGTATATAACATAATGTAAGAAATATGTGTATACATGTAGATGTATATATGTGTATTTATAACCTTATTTAATTAATAACTATTTCTACTTGGTTCTGGTAAAATGTTTTTGCTTTCTCATCACTTCCACAAAATAGCCTTAGGTAGGAAATTATGTAGTGAATTAATAAGCCTTTGGAAAGGGTCTCTTATCAGGTTTGCACACTCTAGAGAACTTTTTTTTTAAATCATGCAATGTTTTTCTCTAAAAATAACCTTTGATTTTGAGCATTATGCTTTTCTCTTAAAAAAAAAGAAAAACAACTAACTAGTGTCTATCTTTCAAAATTTAATTCATCCTTTTTTATTATTTTGCAGGTTTTTGTCTGCATCACTGACCTATTTTATCTATTAGAAAAGCATTTTCTAGTTAATTTTTTCCATTTTAGATTTGGTGTGTTGTTGTTCCAGTGTTCCAGTGATGGAATATTTTCTTTACAACTTGGACCACCATTCTATTTTTAAAGAAGTTACCTAAAAAAATGTAAAGTCACAAATATCCTAGGACTGTCCTTCCTACATGTGTGAATAGTTTACTTAAATTAATTACAAACCATTGTGCAGTATATATAGAAAGAACAAGAAAATACAATTAAAATATAAAGGATGAAAGAAAAAATAAAGATCATAGATGAACTGAAAGGGACCTTGGAAGATTTCCAAGTCCCTCATTGTACCAATGAGGAAACTAAAGTTTACAGATATTAAATTATTTACCCAAGGTCATACAAGCGACAAATTTCAGAGGCAAAATTTAAACCTAATTTCTCTACCTCCAAATCCATTGCTCTTTCTAGTTTTTCAAACTTTACTAATGAATGAATATTTTTCAGATGAGGCTGTTTTCCTCAGAAATATAAGAACTCATTTAAATAAAATTGATTTAGTTACTGTGATTCTGATTCTTTTCTTTAAAAGATGACAGATGAAAAAAAAATGAAATTAATGAGGTTGACTGAAAGGGAATGATACAATAATAATAATAATATTATTATTATTAGTAGTAGTAGTAGTAGTAGTAGTAGAAGTACTAGTTTTATAGTTTGCAAAATGCTGAACATATTTTATTATTTGATCTTCTCAATTCCTCTTGAAGGTAAGTGATTTCTTTTTCTTTTTGTAGATGAAGAAACTAAGGTTGGAAGAGGATTAATGCCTTTAGTGTCACAGCTAGCAAATAGCTGCAGCAAGATTTTAAGTCATCTTTTTAACTTTGCCTCTGTGCTCTATTCCCCTGTGCTACCTACCTTATAACTTTTCAACAAGTACTAGGATATTAGAAGTAAGTAATGCATTGTATATTGTAAAAGAATTAAGTTCACGGGGTTAGAACAGGAAAGATCCCTTAGTAATCAGCTAGCCAAAATACCATTTTGCCAATTAGAAAATTGAAACACAGAGAAGTTCAGAAACTTGCCTAAAGGAGAAAATGGTAAATCCATGAATGGAAATTAGACTAGAAGCTCTGAAATGAAAATGTTCTTCCTAATATAGCACAATTCTTTCTAGAGGTGAGGGAAACAATGGCTATGTAAATGGGAAAAAGTTTATTAACAGAATATGTAATGATGTCATATTTAATTATTTTGGATACCATTTTTGTAGTTGCTCTTACTACAGTTTTTTTTTTACTTTTTTCAATGATAATTTCATGGAGAAAGTAAAGAAAGGAACTGTTATTTTCAATCTGAGTCTTACCAATTATTGTAGTTGCTTAATGGGGAGTGATGGAAACCAGGGACAGATTTCTTATAATGTATGAGAAGGAAGAGGGCTGCATGGACCCTGTACTACTGCTGGATCCTTCTATTCACCCATTTATTTGTTTTTGCAACTACAGGCAATGGTAGTTTTTAACAATCATTTTTTTTTTGCAAGGCTTTGAGTTTTACATTTTTCTCCCTCCCTCTCTTCCCTTTCCCTTCTCCTGACTGAAAGCAATTATGCTAAACATAGATCTATTTTGATCATGTTGTGAGAGAAGTATCAGATCCAAATGAAAGAAAGAAAACATCGGAGAGAAAAAATGACATAATACATATGACAACTTTAAAAATTGAAGATAATAAGCTTGGATCCTTATTTAAATTCCATAGTTTCTTCTCTGGATAGGGATGGCAATTTTCCTTCACAAGTCAGTCCTTCAAAATTGTCTTTGATTATTGAACTGCTAAAATGAACAAGTCTAACATGGTTTATCATCACCCCATGTTATTAGTGTGTATCACTCTGTTTCATTCAGCATCAATCCATTCAAGTCTTTCTAGACTTTTCTGAAATCTCACCCCTCATGATTTCATATCAAACAATAGTGTTCCATCACATACTTCTACCCCATTTTGTTCAACCATTCTTCAATTAATAGGCATTCCTTCAACTTCCAATTTTTGCCCCTACAAAAAGAACTGTTATGAATATTCCAAGAATACTTTGTATTCTTGTTCAATGATGTCTAATTCTTTGTGACTCTATTTAGGATTTTCTTGGTAAAGATATTGATGTGGTTTGCCTTTTCCTTCTCCAGATGATTTTTTGAGGAAATGAGGCAGACAAGGTTAAGTGACTTGTTCAGATCCTACATCTAATAAGTGTTTGAGGTTGTATTTGAATTCATGTAGATGAGCATTCCTGACTTCACACACAATATTCTATCTATCTATATTCTGGGTATATTCAGGGTATATTAATTGAAAAGTACAGGAAAATATATGAGTAGGATTCCAATGCTTAAACCTTCATAGAGGAAGTCAGTCTAAGAGGGAAGACTAAAATTTTCAACACATAAAGACATTCTGATAAGAATGAAAAAGTGACTGAAATGAATATTCAGGAAAATCAATGAATAGCTCAGACTTCTGCAAGATGCGTATGGAGGTTGTAAGCAAGGTCAGAAACAGAAGGATGAGAAAAAAGAAAGGGGTGCCAAATGTTATAAGGTAAATATTAAGAGCAGAATAGTTTTAAATGATCCAAGACTGGTAATGAAATTATGGGAAAGAAGAAAAGTAAGCAATGAAATGATGGAAAAAGGCAGCAAATCAAATAGAACAACAAAGGTGCAATGGAACTGAAGAGATATGGTTTACAATTCCTTTATTATAATACAGACAACCTAAATTCATCTCACTTTCCTTTTAAAATTGGTTATTTGATTTATATAACAAGAAATGCCATAAACATGATACATTACTGGATTTCAGTTAAACACTTACCAAGGTTGCTAATGCTATCTCTGAAGATTATGTTTGCAAAAAGACATGAGCTATATAATGGCAGGGTGACTTAAACTTGTTATAATTTGTAGGAATGATTTGAGAAATATTAATTAATGAAATACCATTGTCTTGAACAGACAACTATAGAGAATTGCTCTGAAGAATTCTACTTGACCTTGGATTAATCAATGTCTTCATCAGTTGTTGGAAATAGGGCACAAGCATGATAATCTGATTTGCAGATAGAACAAAGCTATAAAGGAAAGTAAAATTTTGGATGAAAGAGTCGAACCATAAAGGATTTAAATAGAATAGAATGATTATATAAAATCTAATAAAGTAAAAGTTTGATAAATATAGTTATATTAAAATTAGCTTTGTAAATAAAGGTTAGGGAGGCAAGTTTAGCAAAAGTTCTGTTGAAATAATATAAAACTTTTAGTGAAATTTAAAGTAATAATTTTATAATTTCTTGTGCTGAAAAATAAACACAAATTTTGAATACAGTAAGGAAAGTGTATCTTCTTAATTATAAGGATGATAAAAATATCTATATAGCTCTTCAATGATTACAAATTACTTTTTGAATATTTTGTTTTATAGGTGCTATTCATATCCTCATTTTATTGCTGACAAAATTGAGACAGAAAAAAAGATAAGAGACTTGCCCAGGGTTACACAGTTAGTAATAGTATGAGCTTCATTTCAACTCCTGACTTCAGGTTTAGCACTTTATCCACTGCATCACTGAGTTGATAAAAAGAGATCATATCAATATATATCTCATAGTTAGCCCATATTGAAGTATTTTTTTAAAGATCTGTGTGCCATATCTTAGGGAGAAGACTAACATACTGGATTATTCTCAGAGCAGTATATATAGCTAGAAGCATTAGGGGACTGGGAACAACGATGATCACTTAAAGGAAGTAGAAATCTCCATACCTTATAAATGATAAGAATACTAAATTAAAAACCACTTCCATATGACAGCTTTTCAAATACTTGAAGATAGAACATAGAACAGCTTTTCTCCTCTAATAGTAATTTTTTCTCTCTTGGCTCCAGAAGACAGAATGAAAGCAACAGATGGTTGTTGAGTAGAAGTAGACTTTAACTAGATGCAATTAAAGCATTCCTATTAATTAGGTCTATCTAAGAGGGCCATTGTAGGACTTTGTTTTGCCTGGTAGTAAGGTCCGTAACAAAGTGGGTTTTTTTTGCTGTTTTTGTATTTTGTTTATTTGTTTTTTTTCTGCTTTATCATGGGTGAAGAGAGTAGTTGAGATAAAATGTATAATGAAATAGCATAAGACAGAGAGACTATATTTTGCCTATATTTTAGTAATTTTCCTTGTTTGAGTCCTTGAATGATCCAAATAATTTTTTGCCTTAGAAAAGAGAATTGTGTGGACTTTAGGTACCATTTTATGTTGTCCCAAAGAGTAGGAGCAGAAGGAGACTACTAAAACAGAAAGCAGACTTTTCTAACTTTTAACCTTCTGTTACATGTTAAGTTTTCCTCTATTACATCATTTTCCTGTAATTTTTTTTATTATAATTGAAGCACTTTTTTGCTTTAAAAAAAGCCTCACTACCTCAGATAAACAGAAAAATAAAGACAAAATCTTCAAGTTCCTTTAACTTCTCATCTTGAAAGGAAAAAAGGAAGTCAGTAAAATAAATTTCTAAGGAGATGAGAAAACTCCATAGATCAAAACCCCTAAGGTTTGCCACAGTAGGGAAGCAATTAGCAAGAAAAACTAAAGTTTGAGAATCTTATTTCTACTAAATTTGGAAAACAGAATTTCCTAGTCACTCCTGTAGATTGAGTAATGTTTATATATTTATCTTTGCTAAAAGCACAGACTGATCTCTTTCCAAGATGAGAAAAGGAAAGGAACTTGAAGATTTCATCTTCATCTTTAGTTTATCTGCAACAATTGAGATTCTTGAAAAAAGCAAGAAGGTCTTCAATTAGAAAACAAAATATAAAAGGAAATCCCTGACATGTAATAGAAGTTTGAAGTTAGAAGAATATGACACAGAAAAATGATAAATGTATACCTAGAGTCAACAGATAAGAAATTCTCTTCCCTATCTCACAAATAAAACAAAAACAACAACAAAGCAACAAAAGCTATATTCTGAGGAGGAAGCAGAAACAGGCTGCTTGTTCTGGTATAAATAATTGTATAGATTTACAAATAATATTTGGGGACATATTATACTGTGGGGTCAAATGAAATTGGATGATACTAGTTGGTATCACCCTGTTGAATGGAACTGTTAGTTATTTGTGAATGGTATATACTTAAGTTGAGACTAAAGCTATCTCTCAAAAATTTGTCAAACTAGATGGCTACTACCTGACTGAGGTGATTAACATGGTCACAAATGAAACTGCCATAGGAATTCATAAAACTTTACTAAAGATTGCAAAGCTGAGAGGAGAGAGGAGAAGAGAGGAGAGGAAAAAGGGAAATGTGAAGAAAAGGAAACGGAAAGAAAGCTATTTTTCCTGAATTTTGAAAATCTAATCTAAGAGTGTTTTTTATGTTAAACAAGAAAAATGGGAAAAAAAGAAATGTGAAGCCTAAATTACCAATAAATGACCATTGAATGTATTCTCAATAGAGAGTAGCCCTACTATATAAAGAATCATAAAAAGAAGGTTCCCAGAAATTCTAAAGTCACACAGTATAAGAAAGGAGCAGGGAATAAAATCCACTTCTTTTATTCTTTGTACAGAAGTGCATGGAGACATGCATATAGAAGTGCACAAAAAGTATGGGTAACAAAGTGAATTAATGATTGTATGACTTTCTATTAATTGGGAAGTGACATAGCATAGGGGAACACTAGATTTGGAAATAGGAAAACTAAATCCTGCCCAGATATTATTAGCTATATTTCATTAGTTACTTTATCTGTCTGTTTCATTTCAAAAATGATAGAACCCACCTATCAAAAATTGTTTTGGGATCATATAGGTAATATTATAAATTTACAAACCTTAAAGTATATTACACTTGCTATTATCATTACCTATGAACTTAGGCAACCTCACTGAGTCTCCCTTTTATCTTCTATGATACAAGGGGGGTTTGGATGAGATGATCTTTATGAACTTTTCTACCACTAAATATGAATCCTTGATTTTATTTTTAGTTCTAAAAGGCTTAACTAGGAGCAATGATTGAATATGCATTTTTACAAAAAAGGTTTACTTGTTAAGAAAAACTTTCTAGAGATTAAAAATGTATAAAAGGACAACCTGTTTTACATAGTGTTCAAAAATATCACCACTATCATTAGCACTATCTTCCAACAAAAAATTAAAATAAATTAAAGAAATGTGGATGATAACACCTTAAGAGTAACTGTGTTCTAACTGAATGTTTTCTAGCAAAAGTCCAATAATCACTCCTTGTACATCTTGTGAAGGGGATTCTCACTTTGATACAATTTGGACCAGATGGACTCTGTGGTATCTTCTAATTCTAGGATTTTGTGTAAGATGGTTCCAATTCACATATGTGTTGGACTCAGTCTCTCAAGTCCCTTCCAAGGTTAAGACTCTGGAATTCTATGCAACAATGACCTGGAACATCCACAGTCTGGCTCTACAATGACAGAGATATTCCCTTGTGCTAGATTATTATGAAAGTATTTGTGAACTCTCTACCCTGTGAAAGCACCAGTCACTCATGTTATGTGAGCTGCCCCTCATATAAGAGAGTACTGCACTGTTGACACAGATTATTTTTGACCTGGCTGCTTTCCATCTTCAGTGAGGATAATTTGCATAATGGTGTTTTCCAAAGGAGAGAATACTAGAAAGTTTGTGTTGGAGTCTTTTAGATCTAGATTTCTACCTATGAAATATATAATGACTGTACCAGTCTTTTTCTTATCCTCAATTGATCTTCTAATTTACATTTTACTGTGTACCAGAAATCATTCTGTACATGGGAAATACAAAGAAAAATAGATAGTTCTTTAAGGCAGTTACAATTTATTTTAGGTTTTGGCAATGAAGTGGGTAGTACACGAATGTGTACTCATAATATTATATATATGTACACAGTTTTTACACATATTAGGAGATACTACATACACACAAATGAAAAGTAAATATATTGAAATATTTTAAGATACTAACTCCTGAGTGGTTTAGGGAAAGCTTTATATAAGAAGCATTGAAACTGAGTTCTGAGTTTTGAGAGGATTTGTATTCAACGAATTGAAGAAGGAATATAATCCAGGCATAGAGGAACAGTTTTTGTAAGAGCCTGAATACCAGAAATAGAACATAATATGTGTGAGAAGCAATAAGGTTATCAGTTTACTGAATTGTAGAGTGTAGGAGATGAAATAATGTTTGACAGTCTTTGAAAAGTGGGACAAAACCAATCACTGCATTTTTATATGATCTCAGATACAATAGGTGGTCACTGGAGCTTATTGAGCAGATGAGTGACATGGTATAACTTTTCATTTATGAATATCTGACTAGTATCTATGTGGCGAATGGAATGAAGAGGGGAGAGGTGAGGTAGGGAAGTTCTTTCCATAACCCAGCAATGAACCTGGATGACTAAAAGGATAGTCTTAACTTTTGCAAAAATAGGGAAATTAGGATAAAAATGTAGCAATATACAAATTTCTCTTGATTACTTCTCTGAATATTGATATTTGGGGAAAGTTGTACCTGTTATAATCTGTCCTTGGATAAATTTGAGTAGTCAGTGTAGAAGAAGCCCCTGAGAGAATATACATCCAAAAACAGTAAAAGTTGATGATTTTAAAATCAAACAAATTGATTTGCCTTGGAGTGAGAAAACAGATCCTGAATGTACTCCAACATCACTATTATTTTGAGTAAATCACTTTGGGTTTTTTTTTCTTATCTTCTTAAATTCTTTGAATTTCTTTGTCTATAAATGAAATTACTCTCTTCTGAGACAGGGCAACTTGTACTCAAGTCCTTCCTGACACATACTGGTTGTATGACTCAGGGTAAAACATATAATCTCTTGGGGCTCTAGTCACCTAGATCTCCATGATTATAAATTGAAGAGAAGCTGTGAAGCTGCATTGATAAAGAAAGTACCATGCCAGGAGTTCCATATGCCAATGAAATCACTGGCTCCCTCACCCCCAAATCCTATGCCTGATAAAATTCATACCATCCATGTCATGGAGTTGGTGGCAAGAAAATACTTTGTAGCCTGCTAAATGATATGAAAAATGTGAGAAATTTTGAGGATTTTTATTTATCACAATGTTAAATCTTTACAAAATAGGGCTGTATTTGAACCCAATTTTAGCTCATTAAGATGGGTTTTTAAGGAGAACAAACAAAGCAAGGATGAATATTCCCACAACTAATGCAGATTGCAATGATTTTCACTTTAGTAAATGGTATTCATGTATACTCTAGCCAAAAAATATAATTTCCTAGTGGCTAACCTTCTGCTGATCAGCCCTCTCTGAATTTAGCTGGGCTAACTCTCAGTCGACAGACACACAATCTGTCATCAAGGTCTTATTTGAAATTTTTCCAGCTTAGTAGGACTTGGCAGAGATTGTGCCCTGTTGGTATACATAGATTTTGAGACACCAGGGTGTCTCCAAGTTACTATCAAGTAGAAAAGGAGAATTTCAGAGGAATGATGATTATCTTTGCTGAATTCTTTTACAACCTTATTTTTGTATGCAACTAAGGAGAATTCTTCATTCAATCACTGTTCTTAAGCATCAAAAATAATTTGAGAATATTGCTTAACAACAAAAATGGCTCACATTTTATATTTATTCACAAGTGTCAGGAGAATAGTGCAAATATTATTATCTCAACTTTACAGAGATGGAACTGAGTCTGTGAGAGGTTAAATTACCTGCCCAGGGTCACACAGTTGAATTGGAATCTGAATTTAATTCTTTTGAGTTCAAGTCCAGTATTCTATCTTCACTATTTCCATAAATATTTCCTACATTCTTAGCCAAAGGCTATAAACACTCCAACTTAAAATCACAGTGATCCTGTAATTATGAAAAACATTGTTACCATTATTCTAACGCTGAAAACCATTCTGTTCAGTTCTGAACTCCGTTCAGTTCTGAACTCTGTTGTCTACTTGCTCAGTGTGACCCTGATCTTGTCATTTAATTTTTTGATGTTCCATACAACTCTTTAAGAAAATTTGCAATGCAAATTCAAGTCATATTTATGTCAGATTCATTAACTAGAGTTCTCTTTTATCAATAATACCATATCTGATCTAAAAGAAAAGAAATCCAGAAAACATGGATAAGACATAATATTCAAATTTAAGTCATAAAATCCAAATTTTTTCCAGAAATCTTTGGGTTAATATAACCCAGAAAAGAAGATTTGGCCTGGAAGCATCAATCACAGCAATGTTTATTTTACTTTACACATTCTTTCACAGAACCAATATCAGCAAATCACACCATACAGGGGAAATCAGATTAAAATTAGATTAAATTACTAAAATTAAGGTACTCTTAAGCTCTAAAATTCTATGTATTTCATTCCAAGATCAAACTGTATAGATCTCTTTAGTGGTATGGAGAAGCTGTAATCATTATCAATACAATATGCCCCTTGTTTGATCTCCTAAGTATATATTTAATGAAATAATTCCTTTATGTTTTTTCAATAAGGACATTCCCTTCTTCCTCATCAGTCTAAATCAAAAGCAAGTCACATCTTCTCATCACATGAGATACTAATCCAGGTCATTCTGTATTTACTACACAGAATATGCAATCAACACATCGCAATAATTATCTGTCTACAATAGAAGAAAATATATAAAATTAACCTATTTGACTAGATAATCTCTGAGATTCTTTCTAGATCTGACATTTTATGAATTCTGATATATTCTGGCTTGTTTTGCATTTCTCTATAAATATAATCCAATTCAAAATTATTTGAGGGGCAGAAGTAAAATTTTTGTAGAAAGAACCAAAATCAATTAAGTTCATTACTCATATTGTATTTAAAATAGCCCAGATATTTCATAATACTATCCATATAAACTCACTGTCTTAGCCCACCTCTCCCCAAATAAGATGCTCTATTTCCCACCTATGTGTTTATATCCAAATTGCCTTGCCTATTCCAAATCCCTTGCCTAACCTGCTCTACTTCCTCATCTTTGATGCCTTGAACTACTAGATTGCTTCAAGGTCCTGTTCCTGAAATCTATGAGACATTTCTTTATTCCCCCAGTTTATTTCCCAGTTTGGTTGATTTTGGTTTCAGTCATGTGGCCTAGTACATTTAATAAACTTAACTTTGATGACTCTAAGTATAAATACATAAGAAAAATTGAAAAATCAAGGATACTACAGAACATATAGACCTAGAGGACACAGAGGACAAATAAAACTTAAAGATATTTCTGCTCTAAAACTAGGAATGTCTTTATTGGATTTCCCAGCAAAAATTTTGTGCCAATATATCATATATCAAAGAATGGTTCACAAAATGATAAACTGTCTTTTCACCTCTTTATTGACATCTTAGCATGCTATCTATTTCAAGAATGATATAGCAACTTTGACTATTTTTTCAAGTATTCACTGTAAGGGTGGAGGAAGCAGATGATGACAGTTACTTATTTATCCAAAGTGAGGGAGTAGGGTTAAGAGTCTAAATATATGTAATGAAAGAAGGTAGGGGATGGACTGTACTTGGAAATGAAATGTTACTTCTTTTAGACTTCTTATACCTTTAGTTAAGATAGCAACTTCAATTACAGGAGTAACTGGAAAGCTCCATCTACTGGTCTTCCAGTGTACTGCAAACCCTGCATGTCATTAATTTCTAATTAAATTTTGAGTACATCAATACTTAGTGCTTCCTTACTGAGTAATCCTAGTATAATTATTCCTTCAATTGTTATAAATTATGCTTATATATCTCCTATTGGCCATGTATACTACAATGTAGCTTATAAGTCAAGGAATACAAAGTGGAAGAGGGAAGAATAAGAACTTTGTGGACTCCTATAAATAACTTCATTTTAGACTTGGATTTTATATATATATATATATATATATATATATATATATATATATGCATGATACGTGCATGCAAATATACATACAATTATATACACACACATATATATGTATATATATTTATCCATATATACTCAATAGTAATATTGTGTTTGATGCTGGAGATACATACACAATTCAAAAAAAATCTGTGTTCTCAAGGAACTTACTTTGGGAAATAGGAAGAAGAGATGATTAGAGAACATTTTAGGGTAGCAAGCCAGTAAAAATGTCCAGTCAGGAAACTGAGTATCTATGAGGAACAACAAGGAGGCTAGGAACACTGGATTGCAGAGTACATGGAGAAGGATTATAGAGTAAATGGGAGACTGGGGTTAGGTTAGGAAAGATTTTGAATATCAAATAGAGGACATTGTATTTGATGATGGAGGTGATACAGAGCCAATGTATTGAGGTAGAGGTTGACACCTGAGATCTAGGGAAAAAAATAATAATTTTGGAGCTGAGAGGAAAATGGACTGGAATGGTAGGGCCTGAGACAAGTTGATTGACCAATAGGCTTCTTCATTAGTGTACAAGTAAAGACGACTACATGAGTGTGATGGCAATATCAGAAGAAAAGGCAACATATTTGAAAGATTTTACAAAAATTATTGCTAGAGAATTGCACAAGGATTTTAAAAGTTAAATGATTTATTTCTCTTTACATAGTTTGACCTTCCTGACTCCAAGGTCAATCTATCTAAGGCTTCCTTTTGTTGAAAAGGAATAGAAATGCACTTCCTCCTTAACACTGGTCTGGAAAAAATACCTTTGGATTTGCAATAGATAGGCTAATATTTAACTACCTAGAAACAGAAAAGCATGATTCAAGTGTGCACCTATGAAAAAATGCATTAGGATCAGAAACTGAACATTTATGACGGGAACACTGTATCTGCATCATTGTATAAATTACCAGGCACTATACAGATCAATATAAATCAGGTGAACTGAAAGTAGGATCTTGAGTTCATTAAATACTGCTTCTCTCAAGCAAATCTTCATGCTTAACTGGTCATTTCAAAGCATGCTCGATTTTGTTCTGTCTTTATACTTGAGCATAGATATTTGCATAAGCATTAGACAGATCTCATAGGAGAGAACTTGAGGCAGGTTTTAAGCATATCAGTATATGTTTTTCTGGTCACGTCCATGCAGACAGATACTCCAGAGAGTTCTCCAGTACCTCTTTGTTTAGCCCAGATTTTTATTCTAGTTAGAAGCTAATGCAAATTCCAAATGTTACTACTGAAGCTGAACCAGCGCTGTTTTTAGGCATCCATTCTGAAACCTGAACTGTATTCATAGGTAGAGTTCAAAATACTTCCATCCAGGGAACTTCTACTAACAGCAATGATTAAGTTAGCTAGATCAGATTGCATTTTATAATTTCAATTTCAGTCTCATTATTTACTAATAGGGTGTATCAGTCACTGTGAAAGCTTTACCAATAGCTAGGAACTGATAAAAAAAAGAGCACAGAACATTTTAACAGCAAAGAACTGTGGTAGATAGGCCAAGATGTGAAGTAGGCAAAATTTGTCTCTATTGTAGAGGTTCTTAATGTTTTTGTATCTTGGACCTTTGTGACAATCTGGTAAAGTCTCTGGATTTAATTTATTCATCAGATTAATATTTTTAGTGCTTAAAATAAAATACAAAGTACCAAAATGTAAACAGAATTTATTAAAACACAATTATAATACTTTTTAACTTTATGGACTCTAAATTAAAAACCTTTGCTTTTGCATTTTTTCAACATTATTTCTCTTCCTTTTTTAGTGCCCTCATTTTTGTTTCCCATGCCTTTCCAATAATCCCTTTTCTTTTGCACTGGGAAGAAGGTAGTTTCTGTTCCCAGTGCCTAAAATATTCTCCCTCCTTCTTTATGCTTTTTTTAATGCTTCAGTTCATATCTCTCCTTTTTCAGAAGGCTTTTCTTTGTGCCACAAGTGGTTAATGCTTTCCCCCCAAGTTTACCTTCCATTTATTCTGCATATATCTTGTATATATCTAGTTATTTTTAAATTCCTTT
Source organism: Macrotis lagotis (assembly GCF_037893015.1). Classification (NCBI taxonomy): domain Eukaryota; kingdom Metazoa; phylum Chordata; class Mammalia; order Peramelemorphia; family Peramelidae; genus Macrotis; species Macrotis lagotis. The sequence goes on from NC_133666.1 coordinate 572,764,584, forward strand.
CTTTGACTGTATTCTTTTGTTTGAGAAGGATTTTAGTTGCCTCAACAGATTTTAATACAGAATTGTTGTATGGTAGAAAAACATAGAATACATCATTTTCAAAGAATCAAAGAATTTCACACAGAAGGTAATGTAAACATGCAAATTGAGCATCAATAGTCCATACCTGAAGAATAATTTTAAAGAAAGATAAAAGTAAAAGATGGCATTAAGGAAATATGGTCATCTGGTAAGAACAATGGGTAAGGGCAGATAATCACAGTGCTCTACTGGTATGACCTCAATGACTGGAGAAAGGGAAGAATATCCCCAGGACATCAAATTATATCCCCTAGGGGGAGTTTATACATGGATAATAGTCATATAAGTTGGCTTGGCACGGATCATTGAAGGTGACTTCCAATTTGATGATATTACAGTCATTTTAAATTATTTATTTGAAATTGTTTACTGTCTTGGACAAAACAAATTGATATTTTTTTCCATCACTACTATAATAGGATTGAATTAAATGACCTCTAAAGTCTCTAGTTTTAGTGTATACTCTTCTGATCAAAACTCTTATCAAAGTCATATTTCATCAGAGTTATGATTTCATCTTGATGACACAGCAAAGAGAGCACTGGACTTGGACTAAAACCTAAATGTACTTTTCTATAGTTTCTACTCATTGCCCCTAGTTCTCTCCTTTGGAGTCATTAAAAAATATCAATCAATCAACATTTTCCTGAATATCTACTACATGTCAGACACAGTGCCTGAAATAGCACAAGTGAATTGAGATATAAAAGAGGCAAAAGACAGACAAAAATTTCACAATTTAATGGAAGAGATAACAAATAAATATATAAAAATAATATATATTGCATAATTAGAAAATAATTAACAAAAGGAAAGCACTTTAATTAAGAGGTATTGAAAAGCCTTCCTCTAGAAAAGGGGTGGGGGAACCTTTTTTTTCCTGCCAACAGCCATTTGGATATTTATAATATCATTCATGAGCCATATAAAATTATCAACTTAAAAATTAGCCAGCTATATTTGTTCAAATATTTAATTAATCCATGCCTGAAAAGCTCCTAGATTTATTGAGTTTCTAGTCCCACCTGAGGCTGCTTGTGGTAAAGCTAGACCCAATGATTCCACAGGCCTTATATGGACCAAGGGTTGGAAGTTTCCCACACTGACTCTACATGAAAGTTAAGTTGGGACTTGAAGGAAAGCAGGGCAGCTAGTAGATAGAATTGAGAATTCCAGGCAAGGGACACAGCCAGAAAAAATGGCTGGGGCTTTCATAGAAAAGGAAGAAGATCAGTGTCACTGGTTCAAAGACTACATGTTGGGGAATAAGGTATATAAGAAGACTGGAAATACAGGAAAAGACTAAATTATTATGGGCTTTGATCATCAAGCAGAATTTGTATTTGATCCTGGAAGCAATAGGAAGACACTGGAGTTTATTAATTGGGGGATAGGATGGTTCCATGATATGATTGAACCTGTACTTTAGGGAAATGTCTTTAGGAGCAGAATGGAGGATATGTTGGAAGGGGAAAAACTAGGGACAAGTAGACCCACACACTGGTTTTTGAAATAACTCAAGTGTGAAACATTGAGGGTTGATACCAGATTGTTGTCAATGACAGATGAGAGAAAGGAATGTATTCAAGAGATGTTGCCTATGTGAAAATGATGGATCCTACCAACAGATTGAATTGGGAGGGTGTGAGAGAGTGAGGAGTAGATGGCTTCTAGAGGGATTGAAGAGACTATTATTGTATTATTTTGAAAAAACAGAAGGCAAGGGGAGGGGAAGTTTAGGAGGGAAAGATCATGAGGTCCATTTTGAACAATTTTTAATGATGTCTAATGGACACCCAGTTTGAGATGTCTGAAAGGCAACTGGACATGCCAAATTGCAGGTCAAGAGAGATTTGAGCAGGATTACTAGATTTAAGAATCATCAGTATAGATGATAATTAAAACTATAGAAATTGATAAGATCACCAAACAAAGTTGTATAGAGGGAGAAGAGGGAAAGATCTAGGATTCCCTTTTGGAGTCTTCCAATTAGTCTATCCAATCTGGATGAATATCCAGCAAAGTAGCCAGAGAAGTAAAAGAAGAACCAGGAGAGAGTAGTCTCCTAAAAATCTAGAGATGAATATCAGAATAGGAGAGGAATAGTATAAAGGCTACATGTAGGATGAGGAGAAAGAAGACTGAGAATAGACCTTTGTATTTAGCTTCTAAGATATCACTGGTAACTTTGGAGGGAGCAGTTTTGTTCGAGTGATAAAATTGGAAACCAGATTATAAGGAATTAAGAAGAGAGTGTGAGAAGAGAGAATATAAACATTTATTGTAGATGTTCTTTTCAAGAAATTTAGCTACATAGAGATGGGATATATATGGGCATGTTTGTACAGTAAGGAAGTCATGGAGAGATTGAAAACAAATTATAGGGGAGACAGATGGGGTAATTTATTTTAGAAGAGAGGAAGAATGAGATTGCTTGACCAGGTAGAGGGGTCAAACTCACCTAAATTTAATCCCTCAATTTGATAATAAGCCTTTAAATATTTAAAAATAGTTATTATTACCTAACTAAATCTTCCTTTTCTGAACTAAATATCTCTAGTTCTTTTAAGTGATGTTCTTAGGACACAGACCTGGGGACTCCTAAGCATCTTGGTTATGGATGTAAGCTAAACCGAAACACATATTATAATTGTTCATTGACTCAATGCAGCCAATTGTCGGTCAACAAACATTTAGTGAGCACTAGCTATATGCCACACATTATGCTAAGTTGTCCACATGCTCCCTTAATTCCTTCTGCCCATAATTACATTTTTACATAACTATGAGCATTGACTGTTAAATGGGATGAGCAATTTCTGGTCTCTTTATCCTAGACAATATTTAATCAGTGTCACAATCATAGCATGCTGTTTGGGGACATTATCCAATTTGGCAATATGCAGGCCTTAGATAAAAATCATCCCTGCTCTAGTTAACTTACATTTTTTACATGTCCCATACCTATTTTTGTGCTCCACTTATCCTATGTATAGGATACATAGGAAAGAGGGAATAAGCTAGGAAATAAAGCAAAACAAAACCATACTCAACTCTTCTAGAGCAACTCCTTCCATTAAAGATGAATGAGAATAAAAAAATGGGAAAAGTCCCACATGTTCCAAGATATTCATAGTAGGTCTTTTGTATTGGAAAAGAATTGGAAATTGAGGGGATGCCCATGAATTGAGGAATGGCTGAACAAGTTATGGTATATGAAAATTATGGAATGCTATTGGTCTATAAGAAACTATGAATGGTTGGACTCTAGAGAAACATGGAATGAATGACAGGTACTGATTCTGAGCGAAGGGAACAGAACCAAGAGAACATTGCAGACATTAACAACAACATTGTGAGTTGATAAACCTTGCTGGTTGTAGCTCCTCTCAGCAGTTCAGGGAGCTAGGACAATCCCATGAGACCAGCTCTGGACAATGCTGTCCCCATCCAGAAGAAGAAGAAAAGCAAAACAAAACAAAACAAATAAAAAAGACCCTACAGAATGTGAATGAGCACTACATTTACTTTAAAATTTTTTTCTCTTATGTATTTCTTTCCTAAATCATGTTTTTTCCCTTATCCCTTAATCCTAATTCCTCATACTGAAAATGACTAATCTGTAAACATGATAAACACAAATGTGCATGTTCAATATTCATTTGACTGAGAAGGAAGTGGGAAGGGAGGGTGGAAGGAAATTATATAACTTAAAATATGCCTATGCATGTGCATGAATGATGGAAAACTCATCTAATTGGAAAAATAAAATATCAATTGAAGAAAAAAAAGAACTTCTAGCAACTTGGCCACCAAGGAGCAGAGAACACTCTCAGTGTTCAGAAGTTTTAACATCAAGCCCAGTATAGAGCCAAAAGAGGAACTTTACACTTATTACTCTATATTAAGCACCAGAATCTTTTTTAGTTGGTTGAGAGGAGCTGAGTTATTCTGCAAATTTTATTTCGAAGTATTCTCAGGATGATCTAACACCAATATCTCTGCAGTCTTTCCTTTTTCTTAATAAAGAAATATCAAATAAAAAAATTTCTGATGACATTTCTACAATGATTTATTTTCATTAGCAATTATAGCACTACATTTGAAACCTTCACTTCAGAATATACCACATTTACACAAATAAATGATCCTGTTCCATCTACTCCATAATATTTTCCAAATGAATTTATAAGATAAATAGGTGTTGAAGTTAATTTTTATATATTTTCCTTCAGTAAGGATATTTTTGATGACTGAAAAAAAAGATGAATGTGAAGATCTTGATTTTGATTGTAAGGGTTCTTTGTTTTGTTTGCCGTCTTTCCAACTCTTGTGTGATTAATTCACTGCAAAGTATTCAAAAGAGCAGGAAGAGGATTCATTGTACTAGAAAGAGCAGAATTCTTAGATTCCAAAAACAACCTAATATCTACCAATAAAAATGTATCAATCTTTATGTATGGTGATTTTATCAGCTTCATCACACATACATTTGTATGTATGTATACATATGGATATTTTTGAAATATAAAATAAAGTGTCTACCATAAGGGATTTTACCCCATTTTCAGAGTCCAGCTTTCCAGTAGGCATGATGGCCATGGCACCTGAAGTCTACTTAATGCAAAACAACGTTTTTTGCTGTGTTTGTATAATTTTGCCCATGTGCTTGTACCGGCCAAAAATAAAAGCATTAAATGCAGGTGCTGTATTGAAGATTAATGCCACTATGCTCCTGTAGCTCTACATTTTAAATAGAAGAAACCCACATTAATGAAATCTGGGCATTTTTGCAGCTCTAGTGCACATCTTAGCTGAACAATTGGAAAGTTCTTGATTCATGAGACACTCATTCTGTGCAATTGAATTTCATTGGGAGTACTAATTAACCTTTTATCTTATTCCTATTAGCACAGTATATGAATCAGTGCAGATTAAATATGTACACACACACACACACACACACACACACAAAATCCTTTTAGAACTCTAACCCCTTAGTCAAGACCTTTACAAATATTCAAAAGAAATTGTTTTTTTGTTCTTCTCGAGCATAGGAAATCATGGAATGAGGGAATCTTTTAAAATACTCTAAAAGTGATCATTACTACAGATAATATTTTCTGCAATTTACTACCACTTTAACTTTCCAGTCATTCCAGACTCATTTCATAGAACTCTTCTTCATTCACAAATGCCAAATGAGAAATTTTAGTTACATGTTGAAGAACACATATAATTCAAACAAGATAGCATCGGGAATCAATATTTATTATGAATATATTATATACTAGGTTTCTGAAGTGATGAGTACAGAGTCATTCACAGAGAGACCTTAGAGATCATTTAATGCAAGCCTCCTCATTTAACAAGGAGGAGCAGATCAAAAGAAACTATGACTTGGCCAAGATGTCAGAGAATTACCGAAGAAGCCAGGAAAAGATATTAAGTTGCTTTTGGATTCTGAGACTTGCTCTTTCTAGTACAATGGGTCCTGGTTTGACTTTGAATACTTTACAATGTAATTAACTGCAAAACAGTTGGAAAGATACAGCAAGCCAAAAGAGTAAGAATCCTTACAGTCAAGACCCAAATCTTCTCATGCATTTTTAGAGAAATGAGTTGCTCTAGAAGTTGTGAGTATGGTTTTATTTTTTTTTTATTTCCTAGCTTATTCCCTTTCCAAAACTTCAGAGATGGAAAGGACCATAGGAGTCATGTAGTTCTATTGTTACCTTACAAAGAAAACAACTATAGCACACTTAAATGAGTGGTCATTGAAGCTTTGCTTGAAGAACACTAATGAAAGGGAACTGCGTACTTCCCAAAACTGCTTATTCTTTGGGTAGTTCAAATTTTTAAGTTTTATTTTCACTTGGTCAAAATCTTCAACCTTGCACTTTCCACCTATTGCTATTAGCTTTGCTTTCTTGAATAAGTGGCAAAGAACATATTGTGTTGTGAAAACATCATGCAGCAAAATGTCAATTGTTAACTTTGTGTCTCTTGGCGATTTAAATTATAAGTGCTTTATTTTATTTTGATTTTGCTAATCATTGTCATGATTAATGTACGAGGTGTCAAGAGCTTAATATAATTAGTCATTAATATAGTAAATAAACTCGAAGGGCAGTTAGTGACATAGTAGATAGATCTCTGGGTCTAGAGTCAGGAAGATCTCAAACACTAATTGCTTGAGATAATACATTTTAAAGTGTTAATCAGAGTTCCTTTCATATAGTAACAACTATATAAATGCTAGCTTATTATTATTATTATTATTAATCTTTTTATTCTCCTCTTTCTCCTTCTCCTTCATCTTTTATTAATTTAGTACTTCTACTGCTACTTCTCCTGCTGCCACCACTATTACCAGAACTATGAACATACCTAACAGATCATCTATCACTTACTTTTACTAACAGAGAAAAATAAGGTGAATTGTTACCAGGAGAGCTAAAAAGGAAATCACACTATATTCAAGTCAAGAGAGGCATTAAAGGGAACAAAGAATCATAGGTTTAGAGATAGAAGAGACCTTAAAATACATTCAGTCCACCATTCCCACTTTACACATCAAGAACTAGACAAAAGAAGGTGACATTCTTTTTGCTACATCACACAGGTAGTGGAGCCAGAATTTGAAACAACAGGCTCACTTTTCTGTCTATCCTTTCAGTCTGAGCACTTGAAATGATTGACAACAAGAAACTACCTCAATTACATTGTCTCAGTTCTAGTTCTGGTATCGATGTTTTGTTTTTTATAACACTAATATTATTACCAGTTATTTCATTAGTTTCCAAATGAACCTATAATATAAATGGGTGTTCAAGTTAATTTCTATCTTTTCCTTCCTATCTCCTGAGACTGATGTTGCCCAAAGTTATAAAATGACTTAGTACTTCATAGGTTAGTTAATCAAATTGATCTTTGTGTTTTTATGCAGCTTCCAGATAGTTTCTACAGTTCTTGGTGATTTATTGGGAAGCAGATCTTGGATTTGAAGGTGGTGGTAGGGAAAATATTCTTGTAGACACAGAATTTAAATTTTAAGCAACTATTTTAGCTTAGCCCTAGAGTAAGTGGCTTTAAAGATATTAAATTCCATAAGTATGTATTAAAATCTTGAGCTTGGCACTGAGAGAAATTGGAGCTTGGAGAGCTTATAGTTCACTAGGTAGGGATTAGGAAGAATCAGTTATTGAAGTATGAGGTGAATCATGAGAGTGTGTTGTCTCAATTCAAAGGGATAACAAAGAATGGTGCAGCAAATAATGTCAGCTATGACAAAAAAAAGTCAAGGATGATGAAAACTGAGAAAAAGTCATTAGATTTGGATATGAGAAGGTCATTCATGATCTCTAAGGGAGCTACTTAAGTGGCTTGAATAGGAAGGAAGCCAGAATGCAAGAGGTTAAGCTAATGTGAGTTTCTGTTCATTAAGAAAGGCAGAGATCACAGAAATAAGAAATGTATGAATTTACAAAATATTAAATGTGCTCCAAGAATTTTCCTAGTTTTTGAAGTCACAAAGAACAGCAAACAAGAGAATTTCTGTCCTCAAGTTATTTACATTTTAATGGAGAGGGACAAACAATTCATTTGGAAGCAGATATTTAAAAAAGGGATATGAAATACTTGTGTCATGGTTTGGAGCTAGCTGAAAAGTGGTATTGCTCTCTGATTTGGGGGAATATGAAGTAAAATTTCACCTATCAGAACTCAGGGTTCTAAGGGTCAGAGTCTAAATCCAGTGGGAAAAGGAGGTAAAATATGAAGATGTCTGGGAAGTAGTTTGTAGTGATTGCCTCTGCATTGCCTGCCCTTTATTTGTTCAATTTGGGATATCACATTTTAGGAAAGCCACTGGTAAATTGGAGAACCTCTGGGGAATGGCAATTAGCTTAGCTAAAGTTGTTGACATTTTGCCATATGTGGATTACTTCAATGAACTAGAGATGTTTTGCATTAGAGCTAACTCAGGTGGAACATAATAGCCATTTGCAAAAATTTGATAGACTTTTTCATTAAGAGAACTGGACTTTATTTTAAGTCTAGGAAGCAAAAAAGGAAGTTACAAAGGGGAAAATTATGCTTGATAAAAGATAAATTTTTTGACAATTAGAGCTGTCCAGCTATTTCTGTAAATATTGGTTCTCCTCCATTTGCAGTTATAGGCTATACCAGATATCTACTTAGGTCACTTCCTCTAAAAGTATCAATTAATTTATTGTGCTTGATGATATAAGCAAATGAGTGGCAAGTATTGAATTCACATTTGGATTTCAGGATTCCTAATTCTGACCACTTTCTAGAATTACCACTATCTCATTGTTTTTAAATAGGCCATGTGAAATCTATCATTCAATATTTTAAGGAGAGAGTTGGTGACTGTAAAGTGTTTTCTTCAAGCAGGGACTTCTTTATCAGGAAGATGTAGTATGAAGAAGAAAAAAATTGAAGTGAATTCAGATGAGTGGTAGAATGATGATATATGCATACAAACATATATACATACATGTCCATATGTGTTTATAGCTTAAAACAAGCTATAAAGTAGCTAGTAACTGTCAAGTAACTTGAAAATGCTATGAGTTTTCCAAGAAATTATAAGAAAAGTATTACTGGTAATATTACTATAGTTTTGCAAAAATGGAATATGTGAATCAGAGATTTTAAGAGACTTTCCCATGACCACTGTTAAAATGAAATCTTAGTTAGGACTTCATTCTAGTGAGAAAGGCAAACCAAGAAGATAAGAAAAAATCAGTTTATTGTGGCTCCCAAGACAAAATTCTGTCGTATTCCACTAGATGACAATTTTAAACTACCCACTGCTTTTACAGACATCTGTCATAATAAGAGCAAGTTAATTTTGTCTCCCCTCTTATTCCATTATCATACAACCTCCTTTTATGCCTGGTGCATACTTAAAAGTTTAAACAAAACTTTAAAATGGAATCACTAGATTTTCCCAACAAAAATGGCTATCTTCCCTTATCCATATAGTCAGGAGAGGAATTTGAACTCATTTCTCTCTGATTCTATGTCCTATTGGGTATTCTCTCTAACATACTCTGGTTCCATAAATTCTATAGAATACTCTCTTTTCTTTTCTTTTCTTTTCTTTTCTTTTCTTTTCTTTTCATTTCTTTTCTTTTCTTTTCTTTTCTTTTAGAATTGTGGCTGGTTAAGCATATTCATAGGTAGAACATTTAGAACATATTAAACAGAATGTAAATGAAAAATAAAAATGAAAGGAAAGATCTTGCTATTAAGAATTCAGAAATGGCAGCATTTGATCTAGGAAGTCATACAGAAGTCATTCTTCTTTTGTTTAATTTAATGCAATGGGATTAAGTGACTTGTCCAAGATCATACAGCTAGGTAATTATGAGGCCATACTTGAATTCAGGTTCTACTGACTCCAGGGCTGGCGCTCTATCCACTGTGCCACCTAACTGCCCAGAAGTCATTCTTATAATACACTGAAATATTTATAGTTTCACAGTTTATTTGAGTTTTCAAAAAATTATTTTATGAAATTGAAAAACTTCTGATTGAACAAAATTAATACAATTTAGAAAAGGAGAAGCATGTGACTAGGAAATTTTTTTCTATCAAATATTTCTAATAAGGGAGACAGAGAGGCAGAGAGAAATAGAGACAGAAAGACAGAGAGAGAGAGAGAGAGAAAGAGAGAGAGAGAGAGATTGAGATGCAACAATGTATCAAAAAATATTCCCTTAAAGATAAACCTTCCAAGGAAACGAAAAGTCATCAAATTTCAAACCCTCAAAATTATATGAAAAAGTGCTTCAAATGATTGATACTTAAATAATTTCAAATCAAAATAACTCTGAGGTGTCACTTCACATCCAGTGTATTGGAGATAATGATAAAAAATGAGAATAGTCAATGTTGGAGGGGTTGTGGAAATATAGCCACATTAATGTATTTTTGATGAAGCTATGAATTAGTTAAAATAGAAAACAATGTAGAATTGTATAGACTAATGAACTAATTGAACTGAGCACAAGCAAGATGGTATAGTAAATACAGTGCCAGGCCTGTAGTCAGGAAGACCTATCATTTTATCCTGTTTACATCAGTTTCCTCATCTGTAAAATGAGTTTGAGAAGGGAGGGGAAAATATTTGACAAATAATCCCCTAATGAAACCATGAATAGTTATACATGCATGAAACAATTGAAAAACAATAACAAAAGATTAAAAGCTCCATATCTTTTACTAAGAGATTCCAATAATAGGTATACACTTCAATAACTCCAGTGATTAAAAGAATGGCTTAATATACATAAAAATGGATAGCATTTCTGTTTATTGTAATTAATAAAACAGATTTGTCATCACAACAAATATACTTTTCTTTTTAGATTTTTTTGGAAGGCAATGGAGTTAAGTGGCTTGCCCAAGGCTACACAGCTAGGTAATTATTAAGTGTCTGAGGTCAGATTTGAACTCAGGTACTCCTGACTCCAGAGCCGGTGCTCTATCGACTGCACCACCCAGCCACCCCTGACAACAAATATACTTACAGAGAACACTAGCTTTTATCTTTTTTGACTCCTGATGTTCCAGAGCAATTTGCATGACTTGGTGCATGGTGGGAATTTTAAAAGTGAGGTTTGTAAAACCTGAACCAAAGAAATATTTAAAAAGATATTCTAGCAGCATATAAGGAATATTGCCTCTGCCTGAGGTGAGGAAGAAGTAAATGAAATTCATTCACCCAGACTTAGGAGTAAAGACTGGGGATCCTCTATTGCAAAGGACAATTGAATGGGGTTATAACAGGTGCCTAACTAGTCATTCTTTTGTGAACAAGTCAGGCTGAAATGTAAGGCTAAAAGCTAAACTGAAATGTGGTAGAAACAGTCTCCTGCCACAAGAGCAATGGTATTTTCTGAAGTATCAGTAATTAAGACAGCAGAAAGTGTCACAGATTTTCAGAAAGGAGAAGCAACAAAATCAGTGTATAGGGACAGAAAGGTAAAGAGCTTTCAGTCCCTTGAATGAGTGCATAGACAAGATGACTTCAGTAAGGAATTGCTTAGAATGCAAGGAACTTTGGAAAAGAAGTGCAGAAGTGGCAGTCATAGTCATCGTCAATTATTAAGAATTGGAGTTATGTATATTCAAGCAGAAAAAAATATTTCTTGTGTGATGCAAGGCAAATAACACCGAATCCTAAATCTTTCCCTTGCTTCAGACAATGAATTCCCGGAGTTTTTCTTATGAAGAAGGTTCTCTACACTCTTAGTCACTAAGGTTTTGTTATGATACTCATAACATGAGTTATGATTTGTTATGATACTCATCTGTATATAGGGAAGCAGGTAATAAAGATTATATTCTCTTATGTGTTTTGCTGTTCTGATGGGGAAGCTAAGCAGTGAAGTGAATAGAACACTTGGCTTGGAATCAGGAAGGTTCTCTTCATGAAATCATATCCAACCTCAGCACTTACTAAGCTGTGTGACTCTAAGCAAGTGACTTAACCTTGTTTACCTTAGTTTCTCATCTATAAAATTAACTGGAGAAAAACATGGCAAACCACTTTCTTATCTTTGCCAAGAAAATCTAAAAAATGGGGTCTTGAAGTCAGGCATGACTCAGCTCAACAATAAGAAAGTTCTGACTCAAATATTATTGATATTTAATTTATGGATTTTTTTTGGTCTATTCTGAACTATATGTTATTCCTTCATTCTAAAATCCATAAGAATTCCAGGATGAATTGATCATATTATACAAATTTGGAGTTCTAGAAAATCTTCTACACAAAGTATACAGAGAATAGTTCTTATCTACAGAAGAATTTTATAGAACCAAAATAATATTTATATTTTAGGAAATGATGGAAAAACCTATTCATTCATCACTTACTCATATAACTTAAACATAGTAGGTGGAGTCCTTTCATAGTAAAATATTTGGTTTTGCTAACAATAACCTAGTTTTTCAAGATGTGTCCTATGTCTTATTTTGGTGACATTGTTCATTGTAGTGGACTATAAATTTTCTAGAATAATTTTTTCAATGCTCTTTTGTTTTCTGTTTTTTAGAAAAAAAATCTGAAGTTTTTATGGCAAAAAAGATATAACAATATTGTGCAAGAAGTGCCCCTGGCTTAATATGATATCTTATAAAATCACCGTAACATTCAGTACTGAGGAAAGAAGCTGTTTTTTTTTTCTTCTTTATTTTAAAATGCAAGTTTGTTCATCTTTACATCTGGTGAGCCCAGAGAGTTGTAGATATCTCCCCTGTGAATTCTAAAGCTCTCTCCTCCTTAAAAGTAATTAATTCTGAAAGAGCAAAATTTGAGTGCTTAATATATGCCGTTTATAAATCTAACACAATATCATTTGTAAGGCCTCATAGGCATTACAGTAGTAATACTGTTGGTATTTTTTTACCTATTCTAAAACAAAATACCTTGGATCTTACCTTCTACTCTATAAACCCAGTACAATATGAATGTTTTAAACTTTTAAATGAGAATGATGGCAGAACACTCTTTTTCCAAGAAAACACACAAAAATTTGCCGTTTCAATTTGAGTTATATTTATGCCTAAGATATGAAATTTATAGACTATATTACACACATATATACATCCATATTCATATGTAAGTATACAAAAATAAGTTTCTTCTTGTGTTGACAAATTGCCTTTCTAGCTTATATGACTGAAGCAAAAATATTCAAACTTATAAAAGACTAATTAAGAAAATTCTATCAAAAATTAATCAATTCACTGAAGGGAGGAATGAGAGGAAGAACTGATAAAATCCATGAATTGAATGCTCAGCTTATATGTTCAAAGGGTAACTTTATAGAGTTAAAACAAACTTTTTTCACTATAAAAATTACCTGAATTTTATTCTTAACTCGTTTGCCATTAAGTGTTTCAAATATAAGTTCAAGAAATAAGGAAATACAAAATTCCCTACTTTTAAGTAATTCACATATTCATCAGTGAGGAAAATATGAAAGGATCTTGGGAAATGGAAGGTAATCCCAAAGAAGAAGGAATTAGCAGCCAAGACAGAGAAGAATTCACAGTTACTTGACCATAGAAATTTTGGGGTTTGATATTATTTTGCTGAAGTGTTTAAGCTAATTCTAAATAATATAATCGATAGATTTCTAATAAATGATACCTTCTATATGAATTATTTACTCCTTTTGTACCCAAACATTCCTAAAAGATTTTCTATATAATTTGTATAAAGAATTAAGAGAATAACAACAACAAAAATAACAACTATATGCTGATAGTTGTAAAGAAATGACTTCGGAGTCAGGAAGACTTGGTTTTAATCCCTGTTTCCTCATCACCACCTACAATAAATGCTGATTCACTGCCACCAATAGTTAGATGAACATAATAGTCCTGGGAATTTCAAAATCCCCAGGCCACCATTCTTTCTTTCAGCATAGTTTTTATAGTCATCATCTGGGAAAGCAACTTCTGTAGGGATAAAGCTACTCATCTCTAGCAATTAGCACTCAGTTGCCACAAACAAGGCTACCAGATGAAGAAAAATGATGAAATATGTGCCAGATAAGTCAAACCACTATCACTACCTTGACCCCCATCTCTCCTCAGATCTTAATGGAAACAACCCAGAACCCTGAAATTCAAAGCCTTAGATATAGCAGTGTTTTCATCCCAGTGTCCTCAAACCTCATTCTAGGAAACAACACCCCTAGAGATACAGACTTATAATTGCTCCTTTAGATGCTATAGCCTTAGCTGCTAAGGAATGAGAAAATAAAATTCTTGTCACCAAAGACATTTGTCAAATGGTTCCATATTAGAAAATTTTTATGGTTTGATTAGTGGAAATAATATCTTTTTTAAAAAAAGGAAATGGCGTCTGCTTTGTCACTGCAACATCCTAAGGACGATGGCACTCTTCAATCTAATTTCAGTATAAGCTGCAACTGTTGTGTTGTAGACTCCTTGAAAAAAGGCATTGTCTTACTTTTCTATTTGTTTCCTCAGCACTTACCACAGTGCTTGTACAGAGTAAAAGTTTGATAATTGTTTCATTTGTTCATTTCTTTTGCCCTAAGTTTGTCATAAAGGAATCTATCCAATATACTGTGGGGATCCATATATACTTTTGACACCATAGAGATCATATGAGATGACCTTGATTAATTCCTTGTTCTCGTCACATGACCAATCAATCTTCTTTTTCCAGACATTAATTTCTTTATTTCTATACCATTCAGTACTTCTCCCTTAGGTTTCCTTATTTACAATGTTATGTGTTGCAAATGACTCATGACCACTATGGTTTTTTTTTTCAAAAGTTCTTACATGATTTTAGCTTCATTTTTTCGAAGACTAGGGTTCATTTCTAAATGGTTCTTTCAAATTAGCCTGCTGAAAGTCATAGGATATATCTAGTTATACTATCATATAATACTTAATATTATTTTATAATTGATGAGACTAATTTCTGACAATAATCCTTTAAAATTAGTAATGTAAGTAATATTGACTCCATTTTATAGATGAAGAAAATTATATTAATAGATTCTGAATTGCTCACAGAATGATGAAGGTTCACTTAAATAATAACAATGTAAAATGATTTCTCTGCCTTCCCTCATATATGGCAAGACCTGGGTATATGTGAAAAATATATATCCTATTTAATTTACACATCTTAAACACTATTCTGAACAGTTACACTAAATAGGCCATCCGATATAGATGTTCCTATGGGTAGACATAGCATTTTAAAGATAGCTAGTGAATATAACCATAAAAATTCCATTATTCTTTATACAATGGAAGTCTTTATGCAAAAGAAGTAGCCATCCAGCCAGTAGAGGGAGCCCCAGTCTTATTCCCTTTGAATAGCATCTAAATACTGACAATTGTGACTACCAAAATTGGATTGTTTTAGACTATCCTCCAAATATATGGAAGCAAATATCTGATAAAGATGAAATGAAACATTTGGCGTTATATAACCTTAAAAATTATTCTGAAAGTAATATGTGGGTATATATGTATATGCACATATATATTTAATTACTTAAAATTAGCATTTTCATTTCATCTCCATCAGGATTAACTAACACTTACAATAGTTACTTTGAAGCTATATCAAATCCTCCACTCTTTCCATAACAGTGGAGAAAAAGATATTGGCTGGGATTAGACATGCACAGATGGTATTACTATACTCAGTGCCTTCATACATACATAACACCTGCTGCTAATTTTCACTCTAGTTTACTCTCCAAAATCTTTTCCTCTATTGATTCTTTGGAAGATGAAAGAACTGATAAAATTTGTATTTTGGAGGCAATATAATATAAATATATTTTAGGTTACATATGCGGTAGGTGAATAATTTAAAACTGGAATGCTTTCTTTTCATATATCAAATTACTAAAAAAGTATATATATTTATTACAATACTTTAATTATCTATATTTTCATTATGGATATTTATTCTATAGATTTAGATTGCAATTCTTCTGTGACAGTAAAAACATTTTGGGAGTCCCCATGACAAAATAATTCATCATTCTGGGGTCAATCCAATTAAGAATATATGTGTGGATATTTTTATATATATTAGCTATGTCATGGGGTGGACTACTGACTTTACTTATATAGGGATTCCTATTACCAATGCAGTTCATCTCTAATCCTATAGGCTTACAGAATTATTACTTTGGGCACCGAGAGGCCAAATGGCTTGCCTAGCAAGTATTCATTAGAAATAGAGCTTTGAATCTGATCTTATAGACTAGCTCTCATCTGCTATATAATACCATTCTACCTCTTTGGAAATATCATTAATTTGAAAATACATGCATTTATGCATACATTTACTATATATCAATATAGACATATAGCATGTATATTCATATATGCATGTTTTAAATATGAAGGAAATGATATAAGGGTACTAAAATATGAAATATCTAATATATAATATACTATCCTATTTAATACCAAAAGTGAATTTATATAGTATGCATGTTTGTATGTAAAATATGTTTGTGCACATATGTGCATATTTGTTTTATATATGTACACACATGTGGACACTTTATATATACATGTATATATGTAAACTTGCAAACATGCATAGGCAGAGGATGCATGCAACTCCTAAAAATTTTAGTTAGAAGGAGTCAATATTTCAGAAGGCTTCGGTATGAGTCAATTATCTTGGGATGATCTCAAAAAAATGAAGTTAGAAAGAGGAAAACATTGGAAGAAAGAAAAGAAGTAAAATGAGGATATTGCTTCATATAAAAGAGGCACAAAAGGAAGACATGTAGGGGGAAATGGGTAGAGGTAAGTAGACATTGCTTGAACTTCACTCTCAATGGAGTTCATCTAAGGAAGAATATGTACCTATACACACACACACACACACACACACACACACATATACAGACACACAAAGAGCAATCTATTTTGACCAAAAATGAAATAGAAAAGGAAGGAAATAAAATAGGGGAGGAAGAAAATTACCTTTTAGAAGTGTATTAAGTGATGCAGAGGTCAGAAGCAAACATATTTTTTCAATAGGTTAAGGACAAAAATAAGAAGAAACAGAAGAAAAAGGGACAGAGGGAAATAAAATTAATAATGATAACTATGAATAAGAGTGATTGTGCTCACCCACAATATGGAAGGAGACAGCAGAATAGATTAGAAATTAGAATCCAACAATACAAGAAAGAGAAATACACATACACACATACATTTAAAACAAGAGTCTGCTGTAGAATTTATTATGCTTCAATTAGAATAGGAAAACTCAATTAGAATAAGAAATTTAAGGGTAACAAACATGATCTTAGTCAAAGCAAAGTAAAAAATAGACCCTAATTTAAAAAAAGAGAAAATTGGGGAGTATTCATTTTACTTCATTTTACTGATTATGAAGTAATCAGGTGATAAAATAATATCAATTTTTGCAAGTTTCTCTGATAAAGGCCTTAGTTCTCAAGTATAAAGGAAATTGAGTTAAATTTATTTTGAAAAAGGAGTCATTTCCCATTTAATAAAGGTAAATGGATATGAACCCACAGTTTTAAGAAGAAATAAAAACTATATATAGCCATATGGAAATACTTTAAACTATTCTTAATTTGATAAATGGAAATTAAAATAATTCTGAAAGATCACCTCACACCTATAAGAGGATTTGAAGGGAAATAGGCAGACTAGTGAGCTGCTAGTGCAGTTGTAAACTTATTGAACCATTATAAAAAGCAATTGGGTATACAAAAAAGGTTTATAAAATTGTGCATAATCAACTCCAGAATACCACTATTGGGTCTATATTCCAAAGATAAAAAGGGGAAAAGAATCTATTTGGACAAAATTATAGCAAACATAGGCAAAGAATTGGAAATTGAGAGGATGTTCATTATTTGGAGAATGGTTGAACAAGTTATGGCATATTACTGTGAAACAATACTATTATGCTATATAAAAATGATGAGGAGAATGATTTTTTTAAAAAAATGAGACTTATGTGAACTGATGCAAAGGGAAGTAAGCAGAACCAGGAGAGCGGCGTACAGAGTAATAGCATTATAGTAATGATGATCAACTTTAAAAGCTTAAATTCTCTGATCAATACAATGATCCAACTCAATTTCAAAGCCCCCAAGGTGAAACAGGGCAGTCAGGTTTCAGAATGGAGAACTATCAGGTGTAATGTCAGGAATAGTTCAAATCTGGTCTCAGACACTTAATAACTGTATTACCCTAGGCAAATCACTTAACCCTGTTTGCTTCAGTTTCTCATCTGTAAAATAAGTTGGAGAAGGAAATGACAAATTGTTTCAGTATTTTTTGCCAGGAAAACCATAAATGGGGTTGCCAAGAATCGGACACAATTGAATTGATAGAACAGAGAGAGAGAAAATTGATGAATGCTAAGGTTGAATTGACATTTTGCTTGCCTTCTCAGTGTGAATTGAGAGCCTCTTTATTGAAGAGACTTTATATATTCTGGAGGTCAAAAGGAGCCTCAGATGTCATTTTATGAAACCCATTTGTATATAAGAATCCCCTTTGTGATACTCCAGACTAGCCTTTTTCAGTTATTATATATACACTGTTGATGCATGTTGAGTTTGTTGTATAATTAAAAAAAAGCATGAAATATGGAATTGTGAATGATGTGACTAGGACTGCTGAATTGGAGTCAACCCAATTTGTGTGCTTGTCATGGATTCATCTCCCCAATTGTCATTCATCTACTAAAATGAAGGATAAACATTATTATTATTATAATACTTTCCATGATTTTTAAAGGATGAAATAAAATGGTATTTGTAGAATGCCTGGTTGATAGTGCTAAATAACTAGCTATTTCCTTCTTTCCTCCCTCCTAACCAATATCATCTGCAAACTTAATCAAGCACAATATACTTATGAGTTCAAGTATTTGATTAAAAAAAATTAAATAGTACTCAATGATGTGTTGATTCCCTACCTACATTATGAGGTGTATATAATTCATTATTCCCTTTGCTCTACTCTATAGTCCAAAGAAAAATCAGTTCCATACTATATAAAATTCCCTTGTTTGTGTCTGTATTGTCTTTTTGGAATATATTCCTTATGTACCTTGGTGCTGGAATATCTAGTTTCCTTGAAATCAAGCTAATTTTGTTTATTAATTAAATGTTTTTTGACATTCAATTGTCTTTAATATTTTATATTATATATTAGTATATCTATATATTAGTATATTATATATATATATATATGTCTTTAATTCTTAGGATTTCCAATTTAATTTTTCATTGGTTTCTAATTTGTTCTTTTTCTAGTTTTATTTTTTGTGTACCCAATTAATTGTTCTGTTTTTCTCTATTTTATTGATGTTAGCATTAGAGATATAAAATTATCTCTGATTACTGCTTTTGCTGCATCCATATGTTTTTATATGATGCCTTTTTATAATCATACTCTAATGAAATTATTGATTATTTCTATGATTTATTCTTTAACTCACTCATTCTTTCAGATTAGGTCGTTTAATCTACAATTAATTTTTAATCTGTTTTCATAGTCCCTTACTATAAATATAATTTTTACTACATTAGGATCTGAAAACTGGCATCTCCTAATTCTTGTTCCTCAAAGCTTCAGAATATAGCTTGCATTTATTTTGTGTATCTGTTCATATTTCTCAATATAGATTATAAATGCCTTAAAAGTAAGGACTTTCATTTTCTTTACGCTTTGTATCCCTTGTGCTGTAGAGTACTTGATAAATAGCATGCCTTTAGTAAGTACTTGAGCAAGTCCTTGAATGATTAATATCAATCCATTAATAGTTACTCTTTTAGGTCCAGTCTTTTATCAGTTTTGAATACATCTAGCTCCAATGGGCAACATTATGCTTCTCTATCTTGTTACCAATGATAATATTCCACAAGAATTTTTAATTTTGCCAACTTTCAAATTGATTTTGGATATCAGTATACTTTACCCATGATAGGTCTTCAAATCTCTACTAAGACATGGATAAATGGTTTTATAAAGACAGTGAAGCAAAGTACTAGTGATTATTAATTCTTTTAGAATTATTTATGCATATGATACATTTCATTTTTTATTTATAGTTTATATTTAGATTTTCCTCTAAATTAGCTTATGGTGGCTGTGATGAAGAGAGAATAGAAAATTGATCTTGGAGCTAAGACCTGAATTCAAGTCCTTCTAATACCAAGTAGATACAGAAGATTGGGCCTATTCACACCTCTCTGAGTTCTAGGAAATTCTCTCAAGTTACAAAGGAGAAGTTCCTTGAATTAGTAGAGGAAATTTTCTCTAATAATGAAATAACAGGTCAAGTATATAATTGTTTATTCTATTATTGGCTAATGAATTTTAAATGTTAAAGGTACAAAATATGAAAATTCTAAATAATAATAACAAAAAATGACAGCTAGGTGACAAAATAAATAGAGCACTAGCCCTTAAATCAGAAGGACCTGAATTCAAATGTGACATCAGACACATATACTCACAAGTGTGTGACTCTGAGCAAGTCATTTAACCCCAATTGCCTCACAAGAAAAAATCTACTACAAATAATAATAATAAAATGAAACAAAAACCTTGGTTTGCCATGTGATCAGAAAGTACCTAAGCAATATTATTTGAATGACTGGATGTTTTTGAATGAATTTGTTTAAAGACAGTCTTCAAAGTCAAATGTTGTTTAAATAAATCTTCATGTTCATGGGCAAGCTATGACTTGTCTGATGCCATTAAAACATACTCTAACATTTTTTGTTTATTTTACTGCAACCCATGGGGATTGCCTTTTTTTTCAACAACTGAAAAAAAATCAAACTAAATTTAGATCTGTTATTGTTAACAGAGGAAAAGACTTTCTCTACATAGAACCTTGTATTAAACTAAGGTTTCCAAAATAAATAAAACCTTTCTTTTATAAAAAAAAAAAAACAAAACTCAGGTTCCCAGCTTCTATTCTTGTGGTATTTTCAGACTTCCAGACTATAATTCAAAATTAAAATTTACTAGTCTTTCACAGTGCACCTCATCTCTTTAGGGCCTTTCAAGACCACTAATTTGCTATTTCCTAATCAACCTATTCACCATAAAGTGTTAATGATTTACTCTATTACTTGCTACCATAGAGACATTGCATTTTAAAAGTATGTAACTATATATATATATATATATATATATATATATATATATATATATATATATATACACCTTAAAAGGTACATAATACCTGGGTATTAATCTCTAAAGGTAGAAATAACAGGACTTGGTGGAAACCTAGAAAAAGATATATTTTTAAAGAGGGAATTTTTAAGTTCTGAGTTTCTGATATTACTATCTACACTGTCCAACTGAGAGATGTCAAGTCCTCAACTCAAGTAAGGAGTCTCTTAATTGTCATTAAGCCCCAACTACTCCCTGGGGCCTACTTTTCTCCTTCAGTGAGTATCAGGGGAGGAAGAAGAGAAGACAGAGAATTTCCAGTTACATTTGTGGACAGAACGACTTGAGATTTTTTACTATTAGCTATTCATTAGTATGCTGGTATATGTTTAAGAAGGGGCTTGAGGCATGGGGAGCATGCACAACACACTTTTAAATTTCATTTTCATTATTAAAATTTTTTCCATTACTTTTTTATTAATTTTTTAAAATTTTATTTATTTTAAGTCAATAGGGTTAAGTGATTTGCCCAAGGCCACACAGCTAAGCAATTATTAAGTGACTGAGACTGGAGTCAAACTCAAGTATTCCTAACTCCAAGCTGATGCTCTATCCAATGTGCCACCTAGCTGCCCCTCTCCATTACTTTTTTTAGGTGTTTTGCAAGGCAAATAGGGTTAAGTGACTTGCCCATGACTACACAGTTAGCTAATTATTAAGTGTCTGAGGCCAGATTTGAACCCAGGTACTCCTGATTCCTGGGCTGGTGCTATATCTCCATTACTTTTTTTCAAGTCTCAAGGTAATGAATAAAACAATGACTAAGCCCTGATTAGTGGGATATATTGCACATACTAAAAATATAACAGTCTGATGGACAGGTTAGACCTAGATCATTTGTCTCCTTTCTTCAATTTTTAGTGCCTTCCCTCCATAAATTCTTTGCATTTACCTTATAGATACATATATGCATAGCTTTACATATAGTCATGCATATAATTGATTTTTATTTATCTTTATGTGTGTTGTTACATGTGTACATATTGTCATTCCCCAGTAGAATGTAAACTTTTGAAGGGTAAGGGTGGTTTTTTTTTGCTTTTTCTCTGCATGCCCCAGAGCATGGCATAATTTATAGCTTATAAGAGGCACTTAATGAATCCTTTTTCAATGAAGAAAATAAGCTGCTCTAAATTATTTCTATTTTAACATTAGCAACATTTCTGTGTGTTTGTGTATGTGTGTGTGTGTGTGTGTGTGTGTGTGTGTGTGTGTGACAAAGAGAAAAGCAGAGAAACAGCAACAGAGTATAGATGTGTTTATGTGGTCAATTATACTGGATGACTTTGCCAAATACAAAGCTTTTATTTTATATTTTTATTTCTGACTAACCAGAAGTGGAAGAGAAAGGGGGCAGTGTTGCACACAGTGTTCAATTTATCACTATTTCTGCATCTTCTGGACTATCCTAAAATAGTGCCAAAGATATCAGCCTGCCCCATGGATGAATGGGGACGATCACAAGTATTTTGTATAAGGAAATCCTTGAGTGCTTTTCAATTTAATGGCTGTAGTTTTGGAATATAAATCTTCTTTTTGTGTGTGTGAGATGTTCTTAATTAAATTGGATGATAGTAGCTTTGGTGTACTGTAACCTAATAGCAAAATCAGAAGAAACAGTGGCTTGGTAATTAATTATACCTACACAGATATGAAAGTATCTGAAAAACAATTCATTCACAGTTGTTTTGAAAATAAACTCTAGCTTGTGGGTAGAATTTTTTGGTAGGTTGTTAGATTGTTTTAAACTGGCAGTTGGGGACTAGTATTTGGTGACTGGTAAATGAAAATAAGATTTCATTGTTTCCTTTTTAAAGCACATATTAGAAAAATATAGATTATTGATTTAAAAGGGCTACTTTGTATCTCTTCTGGAAAACTCAAAATTTGTGAGTTTAAGAAACAAGGATCTGAGTTCCTCTTCAACTCTAAAACTATGTTGTCATGGGAATTCATAGGAATGAGAAAAATTATTAAAACAGATAAGATGCATGGGGAACTTCGAAGCAAGTTTCTCAGATAGGGTTCCCATTTTCAAGATATTAGCTAAATAGTAGATAGTTAAGTATATAGACAGAAAGATAGATGGATCACATACACACACACACACGTATATGTGTGCATATATTTTTGTATATACACACATATACATATATAATTATATATGCATATATAAATATATATGTATATATTCTCCATACACATACTAAAATGATTCAAATTTATAAGAATAAGAGGCACATCCCAACTGATCAGTAGGAAAAGGATATGTGCAGCTTTCTAAGGAAGAAAATCAAGTTATCAATTGTAATTTTGGGGAAAAAATACTCCAAATCACTGCTTGAATGCTCTCCATGATTGAAGAGGATCAAAATAATATCATAAAATCCAGATCAATGTACAGTGTGAAGATTGTGATTGATCATACAAATGCAAGCTCAGAAGGCTTGTATTACAATACAAGAACAGATTGATCCCAGATAATTCATATGACCATTTGGGAGGGAGAGGTTTATAAATTTGTACATTTCATATTTCTCCAAATAATTAATAATTAGAGAAATGAAGATTTAAACCATTATGAGCTTGTCCCATATTCACTAGATTGGCAAGGTAATAAAAATGAAAAATGTTGAAGGAATAGGATAATAGGTACATCAATGTGTTGCTGGTGGAACTGTGAAACTTTATGGGGGAAAAACTGGAAGTTTGCCAAAAAAGCTACTGATCTATGTATTCCTTTTGATCTAGTGCTACCACTACTAGATTTAATTATAAATTTCATATAATAGTCAACTGGATATCAGAGGGGATACAATAATGAACATGGAGAAGATCTGAGTTTAGTTCTGGTCTGAGATAGTAACTCATATGTGACTTTGGACAACTCACTTTAGCTGTCTGACTCAGTTTCTTTTCTGTAAATGGAAATAATAATAGCATGCCCCTCTTAGAATTGTTTTGAGAAACAAATGAGACTTCTCTAAAGACTTTAGCACAAAGTGGGGAGGGGACTGACAAGGAAGAGCAGAACTGGGGAGACAAAAGACAGAAGCAAAAACTCCATTGAGGAGGAAAAGAGTGAAAAGAGAGAAAGAGGACAACTAGAACAAAATATAGGATGGAAGTAAATACAGAGTTAGTAATCACAACTGTGAATGTGAATGGAATGAACTCTCCCATAAAACAGAAGCAGATAGTAGAGTGGATCAAAAGTGAGAATCCTACAATATGCTGTTTTCAGGAAATACATTTGAAACAAAGAGCCACATGTAGAGTAAAGCTAAGGGACTAGAGAGTAGAATCTTTTATGGTTCAGCAGAGGGTAAAAAAAAAATCAGGGATAGCAATTCTGATCTCAGACAAGGTAAAAGAAAAAATCAACCAAATTCAGAGATAAGAAAGAAAACTACATCTTCTTACAAGTTATCACAGACATTGAAATAATATCAATACTAAATGTATTGCTCTATGAGCAAGACAGATTTGAAGTAGCTCAAAGAAAACATGAAATGTGCATGTGTAGCAAACCCACCCCAGGTGTTCACATGGACTATTTGAACCCAACATGTGGTAAAGCATTTCAAATTCATCTACAGTCAGACATATAACATTTCTCTAACACAGGGATGTCACAAGACATAATGAAGGACAAGAACCAATCAATCTAGCAAATATATATGCATCAAGTGATATAGTTTCCAAATTCTCAAAGGAAAAGTAAAGTGAATTTAAGTTTCATGATCATACAAGAGTTAAAGAGCATTACAAAATGTAAAATAGATAATTTTGATTATATTAAATTAAAAGCTTTAACACAAACAAAAACAATATATCCAAGATTAGAAGGAAAGCAGAAGACTGGGAAACAATCTTTACAGTAAGTGTCTCTGATACAAAACTTATTTCTCAAGTATACAGAGAACCAAGTCAAATTTAAAAGAATGTAAACTATTCCCCAAATAAAAAATCATCAAGGAATATGTACAAACAGTTTTTTGATAACAAAATCAAAGGTATCTAGAGGCATGTGAAGAAGAATTCTAAATTACATCTGATTAGAGAAACCAAACTGTAACAACTCTGAGATACTACCTTACAATTATCAGATTGGTTAATATAACAAAATAGGAAAATAACAAATATTGGTGAAAATTCGAGAAAATTGAGACACTTATGCACTGTTGGTGGAATTTAAATAACAAATGTATTTTATAAAAAATATTTTCCCTATGTGCAAAATGAGGAAAATAAGACTCAATCACCTTTTTTTTTTCAAATTCTTCACTAGGTCTAAATCTATGATTTAGATTATAGATTTAGATTATATGCTTTTGTTTATAGGCATGCTAAAACTCTGAATACCTTAAAATATCCCAGGCCTGTGATATAAGATATCAATTTAGAACTTCTTTTTCAGAGACAGTATATTAGAAAGAATGGTTAAAACTCTGCCCCTAAAAATTGTCTGCTTACCCAACCCTGCTCTGATTATTATGGTAGATGAGGATCCCACCCTGTGGTTGAAACCAAAAAAAATATATAAAAGCTTCTTCAAAGAAGATTCCTCACACCATCAGTGCATGTTCTTTGACAACACAAGATCCAAATAGACCTACAAGATGAACAGTTCTTATTGCAAAAGGACTCAGCATGTATCGTATTCAAATAGTGCCCTGAGTGAAACAAAGCTGACAAATGAAGGTCAGCTTCCTGAAGTTAGAGCTGGATAGACATTTTTCTGTTTTCATAGTGAAGGAGAGCACCATGAAGTTGGCGTAGGTTTTGCCATTAAAACTTACCTAGTCAACAAGTTTGAATGCCTACCATAAGGAGTGAATAATACAATACATGACAATGAAGTTGCTACTTGCTGCAAAACACCATGCCACCATCATCATGCTATCACCATGATGAATATTGTTGAAGTCAAAGAAAAACTTTTTAAAGACATGTAGACCCTTATCATCAATACACCAAAAGAGGACAGGCTTATAACTCTGGCTCACTTTAATGTTAGAATAGGCTCAGATTACCAGACACAGCAGGGAATCCTTGGGAAGAATGGAGTTGGAAACAGCAACAGCAGTGGTCACCTACTACCAAAGACTAGTATATCTCAAGACCTTCTCTTCACAAAGATTGCTTTCCAATTACCTAAATACAATAAAACTTCTTGAATGCACCCTTACAGCAAATATTAGCATCCAATCAACTATGTGCTTGTAAGGAGAAGACAGAAGGATATTTGAGTGACAAAGGCAATGTGTGATATAGATTGCTGGACTGAACATAGACTCATCCTCTCCATTGCAAATATTCACATTCAACCTAAGCAGTAATCCCCATTCAAAATAACTATCAGAAGAATTAATGTCAATATAGTAGAGTGTCTTTCTGAGCCAGAACAGTTTGTTGCTAACTTCTAGGGAAAATTGAGCCAATACACAATTAGGAGCAGCGGAACAGAAAAGGAGTGGACATTTTTCAAAGACTTGTGAACAGTGCTGCATTTGCTCATCTGGATCAGAACATTAAAAATTATCAAGACTGGTTTGATAAAAATGATGGGGAAATACAAAAGCTGCTAAATGAAAAACGGGAACTCCACAAGGTTTGCCAGCAGGATATTTCATCCATTTCTAAGAAGGCAGCATTTAATTCCATCAAAAGTAAAATATAAGTTAAATTAAGAGAGATGCATATTGCTGGTTCAGTAAGAAGGCAGAGGAAATTCAGTTTATGCAGATAGTAGCAATCCAAAGTGCTTTTATGATGCCCTGAAGGCTATTTATGGACCAAAGACCCACGGTGCATCTCAAGTACTCAGTGCTGATGGAGTCACATTAACTGATGATTGGGACGTGATCCTAAAGAAAGCGCTGAAAATTCCCATAGTATGTTTTTTACAGACATCATCAATCAATGCAGAAGGTACTGGTTGTTTACTTCAAGTTGAAGTCAATCTATCCCTATCATCAATCTATCCCAACTGAAAATGAGTTTTTGAATGTCATTAGGTTCCTTTCAAATGGCAAGGTACATGCTTCTGATTCTATTGCAATTGAGATCTACAAGGTAGAGGATCCATTGCTCATACAAAAACTGATTGAAATTTTCCCTGCTATATGGCATGAAGAGTTTATCCCCCAAAATCCAAAGATGCCTCCATTGCTCATCTCTGTAAAGGTAAAGGGAATAAGTTCTCTTGACAATTACCACAATGTTTCTCTTTTAATCTTTGCTAGTAGGATTCTTGCCAGAGTACTTCTCAATAGACTGATCCTTTATCTGGAAGATCATCACCTCCCTGAGATCCAGTGCAACATCATAAAGGGTCAATGAATAGTTAATATAGTGTATGCTGCCTGACAACTACAAGAAAAATTCCACGAACAGAACAGTGGTCTCTATACAATATTTGTATATCCTTCCAAGGCCTTTGATACCATGCCTATGGAAAATTATGTCAAAAATGTGTTTACCCAGAGAAGGTCATCAGTATTGTACTTCAACTTAATGATGGCATGCTTGCTCGGGTTTTGGATAGAGATTGATGCTCTTGAGATTTCCCAGTCACCAATGGAGTAAAGCAAGTCCGTGTCCTTGCTCCCATGTTTTTAGCACAGTTTTCATGCTTTTAGTGAAGATGAGCATGGCATCAAGGTCAATTATTACACTTCTGGTAAATTCTTCACTTTGAAACGGTTACAAGCAAAGACTAAAATGGAGGGATTGTGGGTGCACGATCTTCTGTTTGCTGATGATTGTGTGTTCAATGCAACCTCTGAAGATGAAATGCAACAAAATATGGATAAATTCTCTGCTGCTTGTGCTAATTTTGTTCTAATAATAAACACCAAGGAAAGACAAGTGTCCATCAGCCAGCAACACAACATCCATGTGTAGAACCATTAGTTGCAATAAATGGAGAAGTTTTGATTGCTTGGACAAGTTCATTTACCTTGGCAGTGTCCTTTCCAGAGAGGTACACATTGACAATGACATTGTCACAGTCATTGATGGAGCTAGCTCGGTATTTCCAAGACTCCAAAAGAAAGTGTGGGTGAGAAGAGGTATTAGACTGACTACCAAACTGAAGGTCTACAACGACACTGACCTTATCTCATTGATATATGCCTTTGTAATCTGGACAATCTACCAGTACCATTTTAGGAAAACTTCCATTTAAATTGTTTTAGGAAATTCTGAAGATCACCTGGCAGGAGAATTTACCAAACACTGAGTTCCTTTCTTGAGCTAAACTGCCTAGCATTCCAAAATTACAACAGAGGGTGCAATTGTGATGGACTGGACACATTGTTATAATGCCAAAAAGCCTATTTTAAAGAGAACTCACCCAGGGCAAATACTCACAATGGGACCAAAAGAAACAATACCAGGAAACCCTGAAAGTCCCTCTTAAGAACTTTAAAATTGATTGTACAGCAAAGGAGACTCTGTCACAGAACCACCCAGCATGACTTGCCCTCATCAGAGAGAGGGTTGTGCTTTATGAGGAAGGCAGAATTGAAGGAGCTCAAAGGAACATGGAATGTATAAGTTTAGAGGAAGTACTTTATGTGTTTATATGGACTATCTGTGCCCAACTTAATGGTGGGAACATTGAGCTGGAATTGGTCTGATCAACTCCAATTAGACACACTGTAATATGCCTCAACTAGAGTGCTATCATTTTGGTTTTCATGGATAATGAGGGTCAAGAACCAACCAACAAACAAAGACTGTGATAGACAAGATAATTTAGATTTTTAATTTCCTATCCCTTTATTTTTACGTACTATGATACATTGCTTTCACTTTTTCTACATGAGGTTTAGTGTAATTCATATTTGAATCAGAATTAATAGGAAAAAACATATCTTTCCATTGCCTTATAGGATACAAACAGAAGAGTCATTATATCCAAAAATATTTTCAAAATTATGATCTCTATTTTGGAGAACTTGGATAAATAACATATAAATTAGTTTGAGATCTCTAGTTTTCTTCAGTGAAATCCAGCTGATCTCCATCCCAAAAATGTATTTTTTAACCTGAAAAAATGGAAGAAGATATATATACATGTAGGTATATATATGCTGAATTGTATTTTTTTTATTTTTCCAATTACATGTTACAAAAGTTTTTCAACATTCATCTACTTGCATATTTATAATTTGAAAAATTTTTAAGAAAATTTGTGTTTAACATGTTTGCATATTAGTCATCTTGTTTAAGAGGATTTAGGAGTAAGGGAAAAGAAAGAAAATAATATGTTAGGAAGAGAAAACATAAGTTTTTTAAAAAGTGAACATAATATCCATTCAGATTCTATTTTTTTGTTATTTTCATTTGTTTGTTTGATTTTGTTTTCCTCTAGATGAAGGATGTTTTGTCCATAACAAGATCTACCACGATTGTCCTATATCTCTGAACTTCTGAAAGGAATTGCATTCATCACAGTTGGTCAGCAAAATGTTGTTGTTAATGTGTACAATGTTCTCTTCGTTCTGCTCCATTCAGTGGGTATTTAATTCTTTCCATGCTTTTCTAATGTTCAACCATTCATGGTTTCATATAGAGCAATAGTACTCCATAACATTCATATACCACAACTTGCTCAGACTCAATTGATGGGGATCCCCCTCAATTTCCCATTCTTTGTCATTCCAAAAAAAACTGCTATAAATATTTTTGAATATGTAGGACTTTTCCCATTTTTAAAAATTCTTTTGGATATAGGCATAGTATTGGTATTGCTGGGCCAAACGGTATGATCAGTCTTATTACTCTTTGGGCATAGTAACATTTTACTCTCCAGAATGAAGATATCTTCCAGATGAAAATATTTTTGAAAAAAGTATAAATCCAGACATTTTCCACTAGGGAATGATGAAGAAAGAATTAAAAACTTGCAGTACTGGGGAGGTTTCTGTTTAAAATTTTTAAAATGAAGTGAATTTGGAGGTCTATCTGATGTCCTTAAGATAGTATAAGTATTAACTATCCAGAGTTACACTATCAGAACCTGACCCAAGTTGTTGATAAACAATGGCAACAAAAACTTTGAAAATCTCATCTGGGTTATTAATAAAGGCTCTCCAACAATAATCTTGCACAGATAACTAATACATGATTTAAAAGCTATTTATTTTCATAATGGTACTGAGTTGAAAGGCCAGTTATTTCTCTAACTTGTATATGATATATCAAATAAAACTCCTTTCATTTTTTCACAGACAACATGTTTGTATCGGAGTGTTATTTTTTTATCTGTTGCTCAAAGAGATTACATTTTGCTCAAAAAGGGATGAAGCCAAAAAGATACTTTTAAAGCCTTTCTGCAATCTGAAAAGGGAAAAAAAAATTGTACCAAACTCAAAAAGCACTAAACACTTAAAACAAAGAAGAAAACTTCTCATTTTCTCCCTCAGGCCTTTTCCAGGCAGGCAATCCTCTCAGTTATAGAGATATTCACAGTTCTTTTCCATATATAAAATGCCAACCTCCCTCAGTTTTTTTAAACCAAAATAAAAATTTCTGTACAAGAGAGTTGTCAAATTATTTCAGCAGAATTCTTCTTCATTTAACACCAACGATATTACATTTCCTTTTACAGACAAATTAAAATGATTTCCTAAAAGGCAAAGAGATGGGAGGGAGAAAGCAGTGTGAAGAATGTAAGTAGTTTCTGAATAATGTTTTCCAGTAAAAATGATTAATTATGATAAATCTTTATCTGACAGAAGAAAGGAGATTGACTCTATAAACATTAGACTATTATCTGAAAGGATAAGCTGTAGGAATTCTAGAAGCTTTAAGAGTTAATGGGAACTTTGGAGGCCTTGAACTCTTGGTCTTAGTTGAAAAGTAATTTAAGAACAAACAAAAGAAATGGTCATTCATGTAGGGGAATCTGTTTCCTCTAAAGCAATCTATTTATATTTAGAAAACTCTACTGATAATTTTTTATATCCTTAATTCAATGATTGACTTTTTGGTGCAAATTTTATTCCAATTCTGGAGCCAATTAGAATAAGTTTGATTCCTCATCCTTGTCAGTGCTTCAAATACCAGAAGTCAAATCCTATAATATTAAGACTTCTCTTCTCTAGGCAAACCATCCCTATTTCCTTTTATTAAAGCTTGGGGTTGTGAATCCAATGCTCTCTACACTCCTTCTTTCCTCCTCTTTTTGCCTTCTCATTTATCATTAACCTTTCTAAATAGTTGCGACAGAATTACCCAAATATTCTCAATGTGATCTGACTGAATAAGAGTATGGTAGGACTTTCACTTCCTTATTGCTGGAAGATGCAACTCTTCTAAATAGTCTCATTAGCTTTTTTGACTGTCATCACATACTGTTGCATTATTATGTGTTTGCAGTCAAATTCTTATATTTATTTTTTCTTTCGAGATGAAGTGTTACATAAATGTAGAAGAATTAAACTTCACAGTAAAATAAACATTAAATGCTAAAGGGAATATCAAGTAGACATTATGTACAGTGAAAGTTTGCTGGTTGGGGGCTGACTTTTTAAATTAAAAAGCAAAAGAAGTTATGATGCACATATTCAGATTTAAGTGCATATTAAGTTTTATTACTGTTATTTAATAATAGTTAAAATGGAAAATGGTAACCATATTA
Source organism: Macrotis lagotis (assembly GCF_037893015.1). Lineage (NCBI taxonomy): Eukaryota > Metazoa > Chordata > Mammalia > Peramelemorphia > Peramelidae > Macrotis > Macrotis lagotis. Next base: position 572,796,124 of record NC_133666.1, read on the forward strand.
GGAGATGGCAATATTCTTGCTAACCAAAATACTAGGGAGTTTTGTTGCCTACAAATACATGTAATAAAAAGCAAATTACAGCAAGGTGGATAAAATAGAATATTTTTCTCTCTTCTCATTTTCTTCTGATCTTACTCAAATTAATTTATAGGAGAAGGCAAAAAGAGTTCAGAAATTTCTAACCATATGTTAGATAGTTATCTGAGGGAAAAATACTATGATTTTAGTCTACCACAATGTTAATCAAAGATTTCATCTTAGTCTGGGAGGGGGAGGGAAGGAGAGGATATCCTATCTGCTTTTATTAGTTCGGACATGGCTAAAGAACTATTAGTTGTATTTTTGAGAGAGAACTTCTAGTGACTTATTCCTAGTTGAACAAAGCTGAAATGGTTGTCAAGTGAACCAAAAGAGAAAAAAAAAACTGGAAATAAATAGCAGAGAAAACTCTCAATACAAGAGCATGAGATTAACAAAGTAGAGACTGGAGAGGGTCAGGAAGAGGTAGGGAGAAGCAGAAGCAAAACCAAGCAAGGTAGCAGCAGTAATGCAATGAGACATAATAGGTACAGGGTCAACAGATAACATGACCTGGGAGGGCAATACTAGATTATATTATATAACATTACCAGAAAAAAACAGCCATACACATAGCATCACACACTTCTAGATGTGTGCCAAAGTCGCATTTCTTCTTTATAATTGTACACATAATGCATGATTCAACATTATATAATTGTCACTTTCCCATTAATATAATTTGCATTTTTTACCAAGGTGTTTCAGATATGTAGGAAGAAACATTTGATTGCTATTTTCCAATGCTTTCCCACTAAATATCTGCTTTAAATGAATTGTCTTCTCTCTGATGAAGAAAAATAGTAAATATATTTATATGAGTTCATGAGCCATGGTATTTATTCCTAGTACTTAGCACCAGACTCAGCACAAAATAAGTGCTTAATACAAGCTTTTTTAACTCATTGATTGACTAGATATAGACTCACAAACAAGGGTATCCTAGTAAATGTATAGTAACTATCTCTCTAGGAAAGTGTAGGTGGGATAAATATTTGTTAATATATGTTATTAATTTTTTCTATCAGATTAACTCTAGATAGCCAACAAAATGGTAAATCAAGTCCTGATTTGTACTATTTATCAATTCCTGAGATGAAAAATGCTTCTAATGAGCCAGAATGAGCTGACTCTAGCAAACCCACAATTACCTGCAACAAGGAAAAGCTATTCTGGGGGGTCAATTATCTGAGTGAGGAGTGCTCTGGTGCTATAAATAAAGGAATGGATATAGACAAATTCTTATGCTTAAAAGAGAAGCAAAAGATTGTATGGACATGGTATATACTTTTCTAAGCAAAGATTTGAAGGAGTTATTCTTGCAATTGAGAAGTAGCAATTCATATGAGATAGGTTGGATAAGATAGCCTCTGAATTACCTTATAACTCTCAAATTCTATAATGCTAGATCATTTAAGACTCTTCATTATTAATATTAAAATAATGAGTTAGAAATTGAAGTGTTGATTACAAATTTAGATTTGTCTTCTGTCAGAAAATGTTAAATAGCATCTAATTCAAATGTATTTTACATTTGTTCTTGCAAAGATTATGGACTCCTTGTTAGAATAATATTTTAAATACTTAAAACAAAATATATAATATCATGAAGTAAAATATTTTGCAATAAAATTAGCAAAATTTATTTTTTAAAAATTTTAAAAAAATTTAGCTGATACCCCAGCTAAAATAACCTTAATAGTTGAATGAGAATTTTATAGATGAGGAAACTGAGGCACAGTAGAAATAAATGATGTACTTAATGTTATATTGGTAACTGGTGAAAAACTTAAACCAGAACCTAGATCGCTCTGTTTCTAGTCTAAAGTTCATTATACTTCTTTGAACTGTCATGTTGACTTGCTATAATAATTAGAAGTGCAAAGGTAACTTTATTGTATCTTTTTGGCTACCAATCTCCTGATTTCAAATTCTGTTAATTAATTTTCAAATCAAGCTTAAATTTAAAATACATATTTAATTCATATAAAATACTTGAACAAACTGAGCTACTTATATTTATCACTGGAAAAATATAAGCAATCATATTATACACAAAAGTTTAATAAACATTTTCATAATCTTATTTGAAGGTTCTACATATCTGTGGAGACTTTACCTCTTCCATTCTTATCTTTCCATCTCACCATCCATCACTTTACTTCAATTTCCATTTTTCTAAAATGAGAGAATTGGAAGAGATAATCTCAAAGACCTCTTTCAACTCTAGCATAGTAAATTTATAGGATTCCTTGGTACTCAATATTTGTGGCAGGTATCTTGCGTGCTAAGCTTTGAAGAAAAGAAACACAAAATTTGACTTAACAGAAGGTCAGAATGAACAACCTTGATTAATAATTTTATGTCATATATGTATGGTATAGACCAATCTGTCCCAGCCCATTCAAGGTTTCAACAATGACCCAGGCCAATCATCCTTATGATCTGTCCAAAAAATAATTTGCAAAACATGTTACTATAGTCAATATATGTACTATACAAATGGATAAAAATATTAGGGGTAAATGTATTGATTGATACAAGATGGAAATTGCTTCGGTGATTTTAAAATAGATTATATTATATAGAACTTAACTCATAAAAGTCCTATGTGCTTCATAGCACATAATTATAATTAAGCATATTTTTCAGGTGAAGAAATCATGCTGACTGGGTCTTCCACAAATTTATATTATATAATCTCAACCTGCAATAAGGCAATCCTTTTTCACCTGCTTAATTAGCTCATAATCCCATTCATCTGAGTGATTTTTTTCCTAAGTATTTACATCCTTCCTTAAACCTCTCATGCCTCTTCATGCCCCTTCCTTCTCATCTAAGAAGCTACTTCATATTTCACTAAAAATTGAGGCCATTTACCAAGAGCTTCTGCTTCTCCATTCCTTTTTCTCTCATATCATTCAGATACGCTGCTGCTATCTCTTCTTTCACCTGTCACAGATGAAGAAATGGTTGCCAAGGCAAGTTCATCTTTATGCAAAAATGATTCCTTAAGAAGGCCATCTAAAATCAGTATCTCCTCTTTCCTTACTTAAATTTTTTTTAACTCCTTGTGGTCTTGTTTCCAGTCTCATGTTTTAATAGAATGCTTGATCAAAAGTAATCAATAATATTATTAATTGCCAAATCAAATGACCCTTTCTCAATTCTTTTTATCCTAAATGATTATTTTCAGTTTGTCCCATAAAACATTATTTGTGTATAGCTATTTGCATGTTATTTTCCACATAAGATGTGAACTCCTTGAATACGGGAGCTAATTTTTTGTTTAATATTTTTTTATATATTTCTAACACTTATCACACTTTCTGAGAGGTGTTTTATCCTTCATTTTCAAAGAAGACTAATGACATTATGGCGAGAGGTCTTGAATTTACCTGCACATGAACTGGATTTAAATACAACAGAGTTGCATAAATTCATCAGCCTCACTCTTTTCCAGTGTCATCCAAGTCCAGTGGCAAAAGTTAAGATAACTGTCTATGATCCAGGATGGAGTGGATGATCTTGGGGTCTTTGTTGTCTGACCAAGCTCTAGGTGATCCATAGTATGTACTTTATTTAACTGCCATCATGGTCACTGGAACAACTTGTTCACATTCCCCCATTCCTCCAGGGGAAATTTTCACATCCTCTTAACTTATTGAAGGATTTGACTTTTGTTTACCCTCAATCTGTTTAATTCTTTTGCTGCGATTTTCCTAGGGTATGACCACTGTGCATTCTATGGGTTTTTGTCTCTAAGGGAGATTATGTTTATCATTATAAATTTAATCTATCCTTTCAACCCTAACACAAAGTAGGTATTTAGTAAAGCTTGTTGACTTTATTTGAGGCAAAATATTATTCAGACACTGAAGTAAAATTGGTATTAGTTTGTTACATTAGATAACTAAAAAATATGAAAACTTTTAATTGGCCTTCTGAAATTCCAAGTCCATTGCTGTTTATAGTAGTTGCCTGTCCACAATGCATTTTTGTGGTCAAACAAACTAGCAAGATATTTGTAAGCCTAGATTGAAGAATTTTCAATATTATCATTTGAAAGCAAGATTAATTTTGATTTGTTTGACCTCAGAGAACAAAATTAGGTGATTGTAAATGCTTTAAAAAAGTAAATTTAAGCTTATTGAAGGAAAAGTTTCCCAATACTTACAACCATCCAAAACTAGAATTAATTTTTCTCAGCAAGAGGTTTCCATTTTGTTGAGGATTTTCAAGAAAATGATGGATTACATTTGTTTTTTATATTGCTAGGGAAATTATTTTTCAGATTGAGGTCTCTTAAAACTTTGATATTCTATATTGCTTCATCTGAGTCAGGATACATGTAAAAACAGACATATTGAGATTTACTCAAGTATTCTCATCTAGTCAGTTCTAAGGAGTTTTATCAGCTCTATTTCTCCACAACTCTTGAATCCATGCATTCTTTTCTCTCTTCCAACCCAGTCATCTCACTTATTTAAATGATCAGCACCTCATTACTGGTCTACTTCAATAGCTTCCAAATTGGTCTCCTTACGCTAGATCTCTCTCTTCTTCCTTGTGAACCCTTTACATAACGCCAAGATGTTACTCCTAAAGTATAGGTCTGAATATGCTACTTCCCTGCTTAAAAAATTTCCTGATTGTTCCCTATAGCACAGATTACAACTTTCTTTGTTTTTTTAGTTCTGCATAATGAGGTTCCAATCTATTTTTCTAGATTTTATAAGTTACTCCTCATCATGGACTTAATAGTCCATTTAATCTGGTCTTCTGGGTGTTCCTCATATATGACTCTATTTCCTGCTTTCCCTGCCTGTTTAAACTTAATGTTTCTATATCTTTATGAAACTTAAGTTTACTTTAATACTTAATTCTATACAAGATCTTTACTGAACCTCTCCCTTTCCAGGTGAAAATGCTCCCCCCCCCAAAAAAAAACTTACCTATATAAATGAGTATAAATCTGGCCTCAGAAACTTACTTACTAGCTATGTGACCCTATAAAGTCATTTAACCTTTGTTTGCCTCAGTTTACTCACTTATAAAATGGGAACAATATTAGCACTTATTTCCCAGGGCCATTAAGAGGATCTGCTGCTACTACTATTACTACACATGTGCACGTATATATACATACATACTTACATATATAATCTCTCCCAAATGAAGGCAAAGCCTTTTTTTTAGGTTTTTGCAAGGCAATGGGGTTAAGTGGCTTGCCCATGGCCACACAGCTAGGTAATTATTAAGTGTCTGAGGCCGTATTTGAATTCAGGTACTCCTGACTCCAGGGCTGGTGCTCTATCCACTGTGCCACCTAGCCACCATGGTGAAGGCTATTTCATTTTTTATCTTTGTATCCTTAACATCTAGTAGAATTTTAATAAATGTTTGCTGATTGATTGAATTGTATAATTATGATGGGTAAGTTTAAAATCTAGTTCTGACATTTAAAAATGACAAGCTATAAAGTATATATAAACAGTGTGATTTATTTGAATTCAATTCTAAGTAACATTTAAAGATTTTTTCCCAAAATTTATTCTATAAGAGAATTTAGTAGAGAGAATATATGACCTACTTAATGTGACAAGAATTCTTACATTTGGAGGAAAAGCATTATTAGTTAAAATTTGCATGAAAGCTAGAAGCAAATGTTTAAATGGCAAATTCCTTATCTTTCTACCATAAGTAGCTGTCTCTTCCAATTCCAAATAAAGAAGAACAAGGGTTTCATTGCCTTCAAAGACATTAATAAAAGTTTAAATAGTTCAAGCATAAGAAAATATATTCATGATTTATTCAGCCTTCTATTGTCTTCCTAAGTTCAAATGAGAACAGTTGTTTATTCCATTTCCCCTCCATTTAGTACTCATAAGGCAAAACAATTCAGAAACAAACAATAAAAAAGGAGAAATAAAATATATCATCAAATAATTTATTGATATCAAAAGTAGATTGGTTGTTCACATGGTGATTGAGAATAGCAGGCAGCCCATGAGTACCCTTATTGCACTAGTGATATTAGGAGAAAGAAAGGAAAGTCTTGGATGACTTCTTATTAAGAACTTAATGGTAAAACATCAGCAAGAATGGCACAGAATGGGCAGAAACATATGGAACATGATTTAAAACTTTGGATAGAACATTCACATTCCTGAGATAATAGAACCATTGAACCATAAGCATTCAGTTATGATTCAAATTCAACTAGAAGAGAAAATTTAAGCGTTTCAATAAAATGTATCTAATCGTTAACATGTTGTATGTTTAAACATACAATATATTTGCAAGAGAGAGAGAGAGGCAGCCAGATGGAGATATAGAGGGGAAACAGAGACAGAGACAGACTGAGACAGAAACAGTAAAGATAAAATGGTAAGCAGGACAGAGACAATAAAGATACAAGGCAAGCAAGTGAAGAATGAGAGAACAATTTTCTAAATAACAGCAGAAGTTTCTTGTGAATTGTATGTAGAGATAGATCAAAAATAAGTTTTGTTGATCTCAGATAGCTTAACTTCTAAGATAAATATCTATAGGGTCACTCAAATAAGAAAATATATAACAAAAACAAAAGGGTGCAAACTTAATCCCACCTTGGTCACTCCATCTGTCTTTATTTCCTTCTTCCCTTATCTCCTCTTCTCTCCTCAAATATCATCTGTTACACACAAGAGCCCAATCAGAAAAGTGTGATAAGTACTATAGTCCTCACTCATAAAATGAAGAACTTAAAATTCAAAGAGATTAATTGAATTAACTTTGGCAACTCCCCTCAAACATATATAGGTGAACTGTATTGAAGACTCTCTGGACTCAAAAGAGTGTTCCTTATCAAATGCCAATCTCAAAGTTGTATTTTTTCTCAATTTTTTCCATAATGTTTCTGGAATTTAATGTATATTATAGAATCCTTTAGAGCTAGCATTACATGGAGTAAGTTTTGTTTGTTTGTTTTGGTTCTTTGTATAAATATTGCTCCCTGAAGGAATTCAGTTTATCAGTTTATTGACCTGCCACTTTTCCTTAACTTAACTGATATAAAGTAAATGATAAATTTAAAGGCTGAATTTATCACCCTAGTGATTCTCACATCCCAAAGAAAAGGATGATTCTTCTCCTGATAAAATAACCCTTCTGAATTTACTGAATTAAACTTTTAAAATTTCTGATATGTATTAAAATAAACACCTTCGGATATCTAAATTGTTCTCTGATATGAAACTCTATCCACTATCATACTAATAATTCATCTTATCTAATCATAGACATCTCATAATTGTAAAGAACTTTATAAATGACAAATCACTTTAATAGATATTGCTAATTTGATCTTTATAACAACTCTATGAAGTATTCAGTTCAGGTCTTATAATTCTCATTTTAGAGAGGAATACAATGGGGTGTGGAGAGGTAAGTTATTTGCATAAAAATATATATTAGAAGCTGTGGTCTATATATTTTTTTAGGTTTTTACAAGGCAAATGGGGTTAAGTGGCTTGCCCAAGGCCACACAGCTAAGTAATTATTAAGTGTCTGAGACCGGATTTGATTGGTCTATAGTTTAAAAAAAAACTTTGATAACTGTATTCGATATAGTCACTTTCCTTTGTAGACCTAGATTTTGTAATGTTTAAATATTATTCTAATAAGGGATCCAAAGGCTTTATCTGACTGCCAAAAGGTCCATGAAGTGGGGAAAGAGAAAGGGCAAAAACATTTTTAAATAGCTACTATAAGTCAGCATGGCAAGAACTGTACAAATATTACCTCATTTGATCTTCCCTACAACTCTGGCACTTAAGTACTAATATTCCATTTCACTTGAGGAAACTAAGATAAACAGAGGTTAAGTGACTTGCATTGGGTCATACAGCAAGTAAATATTTGAGACATTATTTCTGCACAATATTTCCTCACTTCAGAAGCCATGTTCAATCCACTGTGCTATCTAACTGAAAAGACATGAAAAGTCACTTTCCCCATATCTTTTCAAAGGTCTATGTCCAAGGTGATAGAATACTGCAATTTTCTGCTGTGTTGATCAAATTTGTAGTCTTTATTCTTCTTCCTCATTAAAAATATGCTTTGTGATATAATATGATTCTCTAAAAGATGGAAAGGAAAACAAGAAAATATAGATGATCAAAATTAAGCATATCAATGTGATATTAACCAATAAAGCTATCAATAAATATATTTTAAAAAATTTAAAAGCATATTAAAGGACTGAATAGCAAACAAAAAATATCTAAGCCAGAAAGGTTTTCTATAATATTGAGAGAAGACTTGATCTCAAATTTAATTTATAGGATTGGAGATAGGCAATGAAAAGAGGCACAAAAGATTCAGCAAGAGCTTTTGTACCTTTGTAGATTTTGGAGCCTTAAGCAGCGCTCAGATCTCAGCTTTAGAGACTTTGTTCTTTAGTATTACATTCTATGAAAAAAAAAAAAGATTATTTCTTACTACTGTTTTCCAGGAAGGAAAGACAAATTTGAGTCTGAAGAATGATATTATTTCTATCTCTTCTAGCATTTGCAGTGCATAATACTTGCTCTTTAATAAAATGCAAAAAAGAATGAAAAAACCTTCTAAGTATACCCTATGCAGGAAAATAGGCTGAAACCTGATCATAGAGAGAAGCATCAGTAGAGATGTTACAAACTGAAATGGTACTCACAATTGGTAGCATCATACTTTTCAGGGAGGTATCAAATTGCCCTTGGATAGAAATAGAATTAACTTTCTTGGTCTTAATCTCAATGAAGAGCAATGCCTTTCTTTCCAGTGTAATGTTTCTATAATTAGAATTCTATAAAATTTTTCGGTGTGTATTCAACAGAAAAATGCATCTTCAGACATTTGGATTGCTCTCTTCACTAATTTTAGCTTCAACAACTTCCATTTCCACTTTTATTTTTAGTACAAATTGATATTAGCTACTGACATATTTAGTAATCAAATAAGATACCTGTTTATCATGAACTATTAAAGCACCATGGAACATAATTACAGAATGAATGCATCAGCTCTGAATGCATTTGAAATTGCAGCTGTCTTCAAGAACACAGTCTTTTCTTTATATTCTGTCTTTTTTTCCTATGCCTCATTACTGTGTAGATATTTATGAAAATAAGTCAAAATGGAAGTAAAGCGGAAGTTTATCATATAAAAGTTATAAAAATGTCAAGAACTATTGCAGATGAATGACTACAAAAATTTTTAATATATGGAGGGACCAGGTACAGAAAATTTGGATTTCTATACCATGTTATTGGGATTTGAAAAGGTCTTTCTCATTAGAATAAATTAAAACTAGGATGTTTTCATTTGAAACCATTTTTTTAATCTAGTGGGGTTCTATTACTGATGAAGTCCTTAGAAAAGAAAGAGATTCTAAGTTCTCTTGAATGCTACAAAATGAGGCTAAATAAATCATTATAAAAAGGACAATAAGTATTTTGAAAAGTTATGATGCACTGTTTATGAAGTTATAAAACACTGATTGACTATTAACTCTCTAAATCTCAATGGGAAGCAAAAAGATGCACCTATAGATCTCGTCTCAATATGATTTTGAGGACATACTCAAGCTTTCCTTGAATGTTAGATATTAATTTTTGTTAATTAGAATTTCTCAAAATTTAATTATATTAAATAAAACAATACATTTAATCAAATCAAATCAAACCCAGATAATCAGTTTCCTGTGGCAAGATGTGATTATTGTCATTTTTAATTTATCATCAAAACTGTAAAAACAACAGGAAATTTTCTGTTAAGCTTATACTATACCTTTTGAAAGATATCAGTGAATTAGAAACAATATTTACTGGAAGCAGTCTTCACAATGATGGATGGAAAACAAAAATATGGAAATCTTATAAAAGGAGTTATAAAACTATTTTTTCAAAATCACATTTGCATAGGGGTTTTAACGGTTTGTGAAATAATTAACAAGGTGAACCAAAGGCAATTAATTCAAGTGTTTCATTTTCATTTTACAAAAAGATAAAAGTGATTTTTCAGAGACTTTAAGTAACTAACTCAGTGTCATAGAACTTGTGTTGCCTAGTTATTTTTAGTTGTATCTGACTTGATGATATCCTTTGAAATTTTGGGGTCTTTTTCCAAGGCAATTGATGTTAAATGACTTTCCCAAGGTCACATAGCTAAGTAAATATTAAGTGTCTGAGGTTGGATTTGAACTCAGGTTCTCCTGATTCCAGGACCAGTGCTCTATCCACTGTGCCCTCAACTGCCCACTAACTGTGCCACCTAGATGTCCCCCACTGTGCCACCTAGCATCCCCCCTCAAGCATATTTTACATATGAGCAAATTGAGGCAAACAGGGTTAAAGAACTTGACCAAGGTCATAGGTCCTAGCAATCTGAGGATACATCTGAATTCAGGTCATCCTGACTCCAGGCCAAGTACCTGATTCATTGCATCATCTGGCTGCCCTGTTACAGAATTAGTAAGCTTCAGATCTATGTCTTAAAGCAAGGTCTTTCCTGGCTTACACTAGAAGATTTCTGATTATATCAGAGTACCCTATTCATAGACACAAGTGAAGTGTAAATAGATGGTATAGATGAGTAATGTTTTTCTTCATAGGTGCAAATATCTATAGATAGGTATGACAAATGTGAATTATTTCCAGTAGTAATGTTAAAATCATTCCATCTCACTTCTTGTTTTTTTTTATTTAAAAACATGATTACAATGTGTTTATCTGGCAAAATCAATTATATTTCTTTTCCATTTCATCCCTTTTTAACAATCCCTATTTCTGCTAAGAGCTCTAATATCTTAGCAATCTCTCAAGTTTACAGCCTCAATGCCTCACTCTTTTTTACTCCACATATTTATTAGTTGTCAGGTTTTAAAATTTCTACCTCTACAATAGCTATCATATCTATCCCCTGCTCTCTACTCACATGACCACTACTTTAGTTCAGGCCTTCCACACATCTTTCCTGGTCAAATGAATAAATTCTTAATTGATCTTTCTGTCTCAAGCCCCTCTCCACTTCAGTCCATTCCCCACACAGCTGCTAAAGCGATATTCCTTAAGCACAAGTGTGATAAAATTACTCCCCTACTCAATTAGTTCTGGTGATTAAATTAAACTATTCTGTTTAATTTAAAAAAAAAAACCTTCCCAATCTGGCTCTAATGTACCTTTCCTGCCTTATCATATATGATTTCCTTTCCCACACTCTGTAAATCAAACTAATCTTCTTGTTTTTAGCTCAATGAAACAATCTTATCTTCTTTCATTATGCAATTGCAGTGGTCATTTCCCATCAAAACAATGCATTCTCTTTCTCTAATTTACAGAAGCCCTTGTTTCTTCAAGAGCAGTTTAAGTACCTGAAATCTCTATTAGTTTCTTCCCTTCCAAAATTATCTTGTATTTATTTTATGTCTATTCTGTATGTTCTTTTAAATACATATGCACTGTGTTCCCAATAATACATAAACACCCTGAGGGCAGGGTTTGTTCAATTTTGTCTTTAATCTCCCTGTCTAGATTAATGCCTAGAATGTAAGTAGGTCCTGAATACATGCTTATAAATTGATTGACTGTGGTAGAGACATAATCTTGCCCTCTTGAGTTTTGTACTTTCATACAAGTATTTAAAGCTAATTGGAAAGGGTCACATGACTAAGTTCATTAGCAGCTTCCAAGAATCTTAACAAATTTAACTAGCCTACTCAGAGAGGTACATTTTTCAACATAATGAAACCCAATGTTTTCCACTTGTAGATTTTAACTAAGATCATCATTCCTCTCCTCTGAGGAGAAAATGGTCACTAGCTACACTTTGTATAGTTGCCCAAGAGCAATGCCACTTAGAGAACAATGTAATTTGTTCAACACTAGAGAGTAGGAAAATGTAAGATTATTTTCAATATAAGTGAAATGGAACAGATGTGATAATTTAGAAAATGTCTAATTTTTTTTTTTTATCAACAGTGATAGTTGAACCTCATATTTGGTGTAACTAACTCATGACTGAAAGTCATTTATATACCTAAGCACTTAATATATGATATGAAATAGTGGCAATTACAAGTAAAAATAATGAACTCTATGTAACCAGACAGGTACATTTAGAAGAATGCTCTTTTAAAAAGAAACAATCTTAAAGGTACTTAGGTTGATTTTCATTGAATCTTAAATACTCCAAAATAATGAAGATCACAGATCTTTATCTCTTAAAACTTATATATGAAATCTTTGAAAATTTTCTATACCTACTTTCAGGATTATAGATAATGAAAATGTGAGAGGGGAAGAGGATGTCTTTCATGATTCCTGTCTATTAAAGACTACCTATTCAATATCATTGATTTAATAAAAATACTACTCTATGGTGTTTATATTTTTTTATTTATTTAAGGCAATGGGATAAAGTGACTTGCCCAAGGTCACTTAGCTAGGCAATTACTAAGCATCTGAGGCCAAATTTGATCCAGGGACCTTAGGACTCCAGCGTCAGTACCCTATCCATTGCCACCTAGCTGCCCTGTGTTTATCATTTTTATTTTTGTTTGGTTTTTTTTTTGCAAGGCAAATGGGGTTAAGTGGCTTGCCCAAGGCCACACAGCCAGGCAATTATTAAATGTCTGAGGCTAGATCTGGCAAACGGGGTTAAGTGGCTCGCCCAAGGCCACACAGCTAGGTAATTATTAAGTGTCTGAGACCGGAATTGAACCCAGGTACTCCTGACTCCAGGGCCGGTGCTTTATCCACTACGCCACCTAGCCGCCCCCATCCACTGTTTATCATTTTTAATCAAATTGACTTTTGCATACAAATGCAATCTTGAAGGCTCTCCTCACACAAGATTAATTTTTTGTATAAAATTATCCAAGATAATTTGTGTAAATAAGGAGATAAGTGCTTAGCCTTATTAAAAACTAAAATCAATATTTAGGTGTAAGTCGAAAGGAGTATTTTTAGCTAGAATTCTACTCTGTATCATGAAAAATGACCTTTATAGAATGCAATTTGGTGATTCCATATTGACGGAAAAATTCTCTGAATTATTTATTGTAATTATATTATTGTAATCATAGTATACAGATCCAGAGCACTATAAAACCTACTGAATAAAATCTATAGAATTGCACACAGTAGATTGCTCCAAACAACCATGCTAAAGGAAATTTTTTAAAAAATGAAAAATATACATTGCCAATAGTGAAATTAGATGCACAATTCATTGAGCTGATCCATTGATCCATTAAAATGTGTACATATTTATATACACAATCAATATTCAGATATGCAATTAGATCTGTGATTTCATTAATTTGGAAGTTCTCTTCAATAATGAAGATAGTCACCAATCCATATTTAACTGATTAGATAAGGCTCTTGTCCGTATTCTCCCATAATTTCACTACTCTGGATTCACTAGATGTGTTGGAGTCTTTCATTACACATGCAATCCATGTATGATATGATATAATATGATATGACAATGTTGTACAACATAAATGTGTGTTTATATGTATATCAGATAAGCAATAAAATGGAAACAACCTGAGTAACTGGTAGTACATAAGAAAAGATGGTAGTTAATTAGGATGGTGCATAACTTTACACTACTACAAACATGCACATCTTCCTATTCATCTATTTGAATTTATATTATGTTAAAATATTATATCAAATTAATCATTATTTATTGATAAAGATTAGTTGTGATATACAAATATGTAAATCTCTCACAAAGCATATGTATATATGCACATATATAACAAGCATGCATGTATGAATGGAATGTATGTTTGTATGCATAATTATGGGCATATTCCTGCATGCTGTATAATAAAGTGGAATGGGAATTGGTTTTGAATGTTAAATGAGGCAGTATGATATAGAGAAAAACTCATGGTATTTTTTTTTTAGATTTTTGCAAGGCAATGGGGTTAAGTGGCTTGCCCAAGGCCACACAGCTAGGTCATTATTAAGTGTCTGAGGTGAGATTTGAACTCAGGTACTCCTGACTCCAAGGCCGATGCTCTATAACTCATGGTATTTTTAATCAGAAGTCTTAAGTTCAAAATTTCACTTTGATATCCACTACCTTGTGTGACTTCGGGCAAGTTATTTTGCTTTCTGAGGTCTGGTTTTCTCATTCAGAAAATGAGAAGAAAGATTCAGATAATGTCTAAGGTTTCTATGTCACAATCCTAAACATTTCCAATTTGACAAAACCTGCTTAAATATAGCCTTTACGAATGCAGGATCATCTCCTTGAGGACAATGAAATAAGACTTTTCTGTAGAAAGCATTTGAGAACCAACTTACATCCTTATAAATGTTCCAGTCAGTATCCCATCATGGTAACAAGGGGTAATTAGTTTCTGCATGAGACCTTGAATAAATTCCTCACAGAATACTATGGTATTAGAAGTAATTATGTGCACTGAAAATCTAATGACATAATTGTTACAAAGTATGGTATTGTATAACTGTGGGAAATTATGTCTAGGTTTCAGGCTACTATAATTATTAAACAATGGTACACAATAAATTTGAGTTTCAGTTTAATAAAAACAAGGTTCTAAAGTAAGGGAAGAACATTTTAATGGAAAATAAGAAATTATAAAAAAATTCTGAAATTCATACAATGAATAATACACTTTTTAAAGTGCCTAGAAATTATTCATTGAGATCACTTGGAGAAAAAAAATCCAATTATTATGTCTAGATTATTTTGCTAAGAATTGTAGGGAAAGAAAAATCTTTTTAAACTAAATGTCTCCTAGATCACATGGGAAAATAGGATAAAATCATATATTTAAGTTAAAAAATACCTTAGAGAAAAGTATCTAGTCTAAGCCTTTCATAATACAGAGGTGGAATTGAAACCTGGAGAGGTGAAATGACTTGTCATTTTATTCAGATCTCTCAGACAATAAGGGAACATCTCAGGATGTGAAACTAGATTTTCTGATTCCAGATCAAATTGGGTTTTTTTCCTTTTGCCTCAAATTGAAGGTATTTATAAGTAAATGTGTTTTCATATATATATATATATATATATTTGAGATTTATGCATAAATACACATGTTATTTATATTTTACATATATTATATACACATAAATTTGAAATGTTTAAATGCATGTGAAAATATATGCCTGTGAATGTGTGTATGGTATATTTATAGATGTATGTACATATATACATAAAAGTATATGTTGCATGCATTCATATGTATGCATGAGAATATATTGAATTATATAGGTATATGCTTATTTTCTATGTCAATATAATGTGTATAGATAAATATGCACATATGCATATTTATGTGTATATATATATTTTAAACATTAGATATATTATTCTATTCTTATCTGGCAGATAGTGGGCACTTAAATGCTAGATGACTGAATGAATGGTTTCATTCTTATTTGATGATTACAAAAATTCTAAAAGATTGAATATTAATTCATATTCCAGCTAATAGGTAATAATAAAGTAATGGAAAAGGCATTTTCACATATTTTTGATTATCTGTTATAGAATTTTCCCAGGGGATTCTCTCTCTCTCTCTCTCTCTCTCTCTCTCTCTCTCTCTCTCTCTCTCTTTCTCTCTCTCTCTCTCTCTCCCCATATATATATATATTTTTTTTCTTATGCAGCTCTTGTTTACTATGCCTTCAAGTGACTCCTTTCCTCATTTTGTCACAACAAAAGCATTATAGTTAGTAAGACCCTATTTTAATGTTGATTTTAGGATTAAGGTTAATATTATTTATCTACATCATGACTAAAAATATAATTGGATCTAGGGTCTTATCTGAAACCAATTTCTATCCAGTAAGGTCATGCTGAAGAAGGGGAAAATGGTGGTTAAGGACAAATTTATTATTCTTTGAGTCTGTTCTAAAGGTGAAGGATGCATCTCATAATTTGGACTTGAAAGGTCCTAGAGGAATCATCTAGTCAAAATATTTCATTTTACAGATTAGGCAGTCATGGCCAGAGACATGGAATGACTTGTCTAAAGTCACACAATTAGAAACTAGAATTAAACCCCTGTCTACCCTTTCATCTTTACTATGCTATAATTCTTTGCTACTATAATCTGACCTTTCATGCTCTAATTGTCAAAGAATTGCAAGGAACCTCAGAGGTCATCATTTTGCAGAAGAGAAAAGAGTAGTTCATTAATTTTAAGTGACTGACCCAAATTTTTTAAAAAAAGGTTTTTTTATCCATATATTTAATAAGTCTAGAAATCAACAAAACTATGAATTGATATAGTACTTGCTAATATCAGAAGTGAAAATATAACAAAAATCAGTCACTCATTTTAGCACAAAATTTTTTGAAAAATAATTTCATCTTCCCAAATAACTCAAAATTAAAAATAACTATTTTACATATTTTTGCAAATCTTGATAATCTCTAGCTCAATAGAAAACAGCATCTTTTCTTCAGTCTGTTGTGAAATATTGCTTGGATTGAAATATGTGAAGAAAATCCCACCTCATATAGATATGTAGTTGGAAAAATGGAGGAATATTTTATTAGGCAAATAACTTCATAGTATTATTGAGAATAGTGGAGCTCATAGACTCTCTGAAAGGGTAGACATGGGGGTTCAAGAATGATACCTTGAGAATCATTGTTCTTGATCTAAATGAATTTAGGTTCAAATTCATCTATCACAATACTATGCACAATGAAAATGCAAAAGATAGAACCTTAGAAAATAACCTAACCTTAGAAAATAAGCTACTACAGTTGAGAAATATGAGAAGATTAGTGTTTCTGGGTCTCTTATTTATTTGTAAAATAAGTAGAACAGATTAATTAGTCCTTAGTGTCCTTCCAACCCTAAATCTATGATCCCATAATTTTGAACTTTATGTAGAGTTCTGATAATGTATGATTCTGTGACAATGCTTATGTTTGAATTAAAGTAATACAAGTTAAATTACTACATATATATGTGTATATATGCAATAAAAATGAATGAAAGCATGATAAAACACAATGAAAATGTTATTTCAATTTAAAATAAAATATCCAGCATTGTTTGTTGTAGAAATGCAAATTTTGATTTCATTTTATATATATTACTTGGTAATATAGATCTAGATAACTTCCTTTGAATTGCATAAACCAATTTAAAAAACAATTCATTTATTATTAAAACACATAGGACCTGGTTTTTTTTTGGTTTTCAATTATCTACTTAATTGTAGATAGATATAATAATCACACAATTATCATTCTGTGGTCAGAAACCAAATGTTCAAGATTTGATAATATTGAATCAGGCTCAGCTAATGGAACAGATGGGAAATTCTGTATCCAGAGTGAAAGCTGCTGTTCATTTGCAAATTTTAAACCATAAGCAACAGTAAAAAATTTTTGGAGGAAAAAGTTTAATCCAGTGATATTTTGACTTAAAAATTATACTCAAGTTGCAGGAAATCTCTCCTCTTTCCTCCCAGGACCACCATCATCATTACTTCTGCTTTTATGACAATCTAATTTGCTTTACATTCATTATTTCATTTTTAATTGAGAAAATAAGGAGTTTCAAGAAATTATTTATTACATTTAAAAATGTATTTAGTTATTAAAACAGTATCTTTTAGTAGAAATGGAGCAACTGGATCAGGAGTCAGGTAAACCTGAGTTCCTCTCCTTCTTCTACCAATAGCTAAATGATCACAGGTAAGTCAATTAAATTCTCTCTTTCTCCAACTCTAAAATACCTGTTTTCGTGAGAATCCAACAAGATAATTTGAGGCAAGGTCTTTGCAAACTTGAAAGAGTTATTATATTTGCCAATTTTGTGCACAAAAAGGGCCACACTCCAAGAAAAAATTATCAAAAAAATTTTGAGAAATAACAATTTTTATATATAATTAAAAGTAGTAGAAAACTGTCATTGATGGAAATTCCAAGTACACTGCAAAGATAGGTAACCTTATATGAACACTGACACTATGATGAGCAATGATTAGTAATTATACACATATGCAAATATATAATATGTATATTACATCTATAGCCCAACCATTTTGCCCTGTATATTTCTTGAAATTTCTAAAAAGCAATCAATACACAATAATGGAAGAAGCAAGTACAAATTGACATCAATTTCTAGAGAAATTCAAAATTTCACATGATGATGTAAATAAATTCAAGTAAATGTGACATAACTAAAGACTCATAAGATCTTAGATTTTAATATAGGGTGGTCTCTTGGGGTCATCATAGTCTGATTTACAGATAAGAAAATTTAGGTCCAAAGAGCAAAAGTTAACAAAAAGTTAGTTAAAATCTATGATTAAAAACTTGGGGGTCAATTTTCAAGAACTAAGACTGAGTTTCAGATATATTCTGATAACTAGTTGATATACTTTAATAATTAAAGTGTTAGGAAAATTTTCCTGTAGGCCATAACTATTTTTCCTTTTATTCCTTTGTGTTCCCTTTCTTGAAATGACAAACCATTCCATTTTCTTTGGCCAAAAAAACCCAAATGTGGTCATGAAGAATGGGAGCAATTGAAATGACTGAAAAACAAGGACAGTGTCAATATCCTCTGCCTAGCCACAGGGCCTTGCATATAACAAGTGATTAATAGATAAATTTTTAGATAAAGCATTTATCATGTTGTTACTTTTTGCTAGACATTTTGGGGGATACAAATACACTCAAATGAGGCAGTCTATCCTCAAGAACCTTACATTCTAACAGTAGAAAACAACACAGAAAGGGATTCTTGCAATGTGTTTAAGATATTATTATTAAGATACTATATACAGTAAGCAGCAGGACGGTCTAGTTATCAGTAAGATAAGGCAAAAAATTCCCACTGAAATTAATTAAGAAGAAAATGGGGTGTAATTTGCATTCCCTGTACTTTTTCACAAAAGAGGAAAATAAAAACTAAATACACTCTGAAGTAATCTGTTGTCCACAGAAATATAACCCAATTTTTTTAATCAAGAACACCATGAGAATTTGATTCCTTGATTGTTGAAGTAGTACAGCACTAAAGGATATGATTTTTAAATTCTCTATTCTAGCTGATATTGGCCAAAGAGGAGAAAAGAGGATACCAATAATTTAATATTCTAGATCCCTGCAATCAAATATTGCCTAGTGAGTCTGGCATTTAAGCAAACTTCTCTGCCTTCCCCACCCCTGCTGCCCCAGAGCTCTGAAAATTATTGGTGCAGAAATGTTAGCATTAGAGAAAACATTTTGGAAAACATTGCTTCAATTTATTTAGCATTACTGCAAAAAGGACATCTATGCTCTTGATTAATTTGCATAGAAATGAAAAATTCTGGCCCAAAATTTTTAAATTCAAACAGCTATTCAAATAATTGACACAGTCTTTGAGTGTGAATGTGTATGTCTCTGCAAGCATCTTATTCAAAGGTAGAGTCAGTAATATTATATTGCATGATATCAGAGAATGGGAGAGGGACTTCTATTGACTTTACTATACTTCTATTTGCTAAATAATACTTGAAATTCCTTTACCATGTGACAATGCCTCTCCTTCCTACATAACATTGCTTGCACTATTTCATGTCTGATATGACTGAATTCCCAGAATTGAATTCTTACCCTTACTTTTAATGTCAAACCCAGTGGTATTTACTGATTTAATTTCCCTTGACCTTCATCCCACTATTCCATTATTATACACCCTATACTTCCTTTATAATGTTCTTTCATAAGAGAAACACATCATTTTTTTCTGTATCACCCTTAATTATTGGAATAGTGAGGAGAAACTGGTTTGAAACTTGGCCTCAGGCACTTCTTAGGTATATGACTCTGGACTGGTCACTTAACTTCTGCTTGTCTCAGTTCTTCAACTGAAAACTTGGGATAATAATAAAACCTAGGTCCCAGAGTAAAAAAATATGTTTTATAAATGATTTCTTTCTTGTTTCCTTCCTTCTTTCCTTCCATAGAGTGACATAAAATATGTTTTTGTCTTACTCTTCCTCCATAAAATAAAAAAAAAACTTCAAAAAGAGTTCATGTCTTATGCTTAATACATAATTAAGAAACAAAATGTTGAATATCCATGAGAATGGTGACACTTCATTTCATTCCAGGATGCAACTATTATTACATTTTTTCTTTATAATCATAATAGAGAAATAAGAGATTATTATGACAGATGTTCACCAAGAAAGTGAAATATGAAGAACGTTTGACTAAAAGTAAAAAAAAAATTATTTTCCACTCCTACTTTTGCTGTTGCATGATCTTAGGTTAGTCACTTAACTCATGGATATTCAAACATCTACTTGATTTTGCACTGGTCATCATAGGCATGTTAATAAATGCTTTCAATAGAAAGATATGGAATTAGGTGGTGCAGAGGATAAAGAAGTGGGCTCATTGTCAGGAAGATATGGAGTTAAAAAATGGCCTCATACACTAAATGGATGTACAAGTCACTTAGCCATTATGTGCCTCAGTTTCTCAAGTGTAAAATGTGGCTAATTAAGGCATTAAGCTTCCAAAATTGCTATGAGGATCAGATAAGGCAATATTTATAAAATACTTAGCAAAATATCTAGCACAAAGAATTATTATTCAAATATTATTATTATTAAATTATTAAAATTTAATACTCTTAATCTTTGGCAAAAGTATAAGGTCCATCATTAATTATATTTTGTCTTAAATTTAAATTTGTAGAATGAGGATATAAAGCATTTTTCCTTTTTCTCTCTGTTTGTATACACTGAACTAGATTTCTTTTGTTTCTAAAGGTTCTGCGACTATCCTTATACACATTTCTTTGCCAAACTACCTCCTCTTAGCTTTTATTTGATTAACTAAAATGCCATTTTGCCAACTAAATTTTTTTTAATTTTTAAAAATCTACCAGGATATATCCAACAGGAAATAATTTGGAATGAATTTTTAGATACAAGTAGAGAAACTGTAATAAAAATCATTTCTTAGATTTTTAATTCCTTTGATTGTCCATAAGTGTTCTCCATGATTTGAATTCAGCATAATTTTCTAACTATATTTTTCAATAGTCTCTGTCTCTGAACATTTTACTTTATTGAGCATATACTATGAGAAGTGCATAGTGCTTGTTACTGGAAAAGGATAATGCAAAGGACAGAGTATAACTTCTTCCATAGAGGAGTTTAGAATCTATCAGAGGACATGAAGTAATTATTACATAAGATAAAATAAAGGCTAAATTAGAGGTATAAAGAAAATACTTGCTGGTTCAGAGAAATGAAAAGATTATGTAATGATGGGGAAAATGGAGAAATATTCAAGAGAAACATAAAAATTTGACCCGAGACTTATGGGACAAGATTCAATAAGTGGTATTGGCTAGTTGGTGAAATGGATAGAGATCTAAGGATATCAGGAATAGTACCTCCCAAAGAAATTGTGAGAATCAAATAAGACCATAATTGCAAGATGTTTAACATAGTGTTTAATAAATAGTAAGCACTTTAAAAAGCTTTTTTCTTTTACTTTCCAAATTTCCATAAATTAGATACTTCAACAAGATTTTATTAAATCTCTTCTATGTATGAAATTCTCTGGAACTTTAAGGGAAACAAATGAAAAAGAATCTACATCCTAAATCGTCTTAAAATTTATGTTGCACAGTGGATAGAGCATTAGATCCAGAGTCAGAAAGAACTGAGTTCAAATCGAATTCACTTACTAGCTGTGTGATGCAGAGAATCATTTAGCCTCTGCCATCCTTAGTTTTGCTATCTGTAAAATGGGGATAATTATAGCACTTATCTGTCATGGATAGTTTTGAGCTTCTAATGAGATAATAGTTATAAGTTTCAGTGTAAATCTTACAGCAATATATAAAATGCTACCTGTTGTTATTGTTTTTGTTATTGATGCTGCTTTTTGCTACTGCTTCCACTTCTACCAAGTTCAAGTTCTCTTTCAGTATCTATACTATTTTCTCAGGAGTTTATCTCCCAACTCTTTTCCTCTTAATATCAATAAAAATCCATATTTTTTCACTTAATAATAGTGTTTAATGTAATTAACTCTGAAATTGACTTGGATACTCTTTTTAATCTGTATCTGTCTTGCCTCTTGAAACAAGGTTATCAGTTCCTTTGAGTGGGAATCATGTCTTATTTTTCATTGGTGTGAAATATAATGCATGAAGTAGACAACAAAGTCTTGTTGATTTTTAATCTAGTATATTTTCTTTTTTTTTTAAAAAAAGAGTCTACTGTCAGTGACCTCTTTTTTCATAGACCTTTATGAAGTGTACAAGTCAACATTAGTACTTTTAGGTTTTTTAATAAAAACTGAGATACAATTCCCAGGATACAGAGATTAGTCACTGGATGTACTAAATTGACATTTTTTGGTATTTAACTCATATCAGAAAGGACAAGTTTTTTAATCTGTAATACAAGTCAGCACTGGGGAAGTCAAAAAATATTATCAAAAGAGAGTTCCAAACAACTCCATTTTACTAATTTTGGGGAATAAAAAATAGATTATTCTAAAATCAGATTGAAAGGAGCTATTTCTGTATCAGCGACTGTTATTAGTAGGCAAAGGGAAAATGGTTAAATAACAAATTCGTGGTAAAATTTCATTTGGCTCAAAAGATAACAAACAGAATTGCAAAAGAATAAGACCTTACTGTAGATAGAATAAGCTGCAGGATTTATTGAAGTGAATTTCCCTATGTTGAAATGGCTTATGGTTTAAAGTACTATAACGATACAATATTAAACTGTTGAAATAAATGATCAAATGTAAACTTGGTGACTAGAAGTTCAACTTTTGAATGTCATTTTTTGTCACAGTATGTGCCTAAAAATCTTTTTTTAGGTTTTTGCAAGGCAAATGGGGTTAAGTGGCTTGCCCAAGGCCACACAGCTAGGCAATTATTAAGTGTCTAAGACCGGATTTGAACCCAGGTACTCCTGACTCCAGGGCTGGTGTTCCATCCAATGTACCACCTAGACACCCCTGTGCCTAAAAATCTTAATGAGTACCCAGAAGCATGAAGCTTTGTGACAAGAGATTCCATGAAGAATTGGTGTCTTGTCAGGGGTATCTGTTGTTTAACCACCTGTTGCTTCCATCTGAATAAAGGTTCTATGACACACTTTAAAAAATAGAAACAATTGACAAAACACTAAATCAGATTCTGATTTGTAGCACTTGTGATTTTTGAGGGATAAATGATCACAATGAAAATTTAAAAATCATATTTCAGCAAACATTATGAGGTGACACTGGTACTCCTCTGCTCCTTATCCTATTTCTTTCACTCAAAAAGTTATCTGATCTTTGATTAACATTCTATTTTGAATGATTGGTTTTTTTAATTTATAAAATAAAGGGAGGGAAGTGCATCATTTCTAAAAATGACCAACACAATTCTAAGAAAATCTAGGATTCTATGTTATACTCTTTTGATTATCAACCAAAATTTTCAGAATGTCAGTTAAGAATATGTATTTAGTATAAAAAAAACAAGAAAATTCTTTGTAGAATGACCTGATATCAACCTCACACAAAAGGAAAGTTTCTACTAAAGGACTGGTAAAGGTATTCTTTCAAAACCCAAGTTCTCTTCTAAAACACAGTTACCACTGAAAAATATGGGTATAAAATAAGTGCAAAATTTTATTGGGAATATAAAAAAGTCATATTGTTTTCACTAAAAGTTGCTCTTTGTGATACTGAGAAGATAAACCTGAGGATTTAAGTGGTTTGGAAAATGATTAGACTTGGGGAGAACTGGCCATCCTCCCTAAGCATAAACAATCCCTTGAGGTGTCATCTGAATGCTCAGTTCAGGGATCCTGAAAATACCACAAAAGCAGATCATAAAACCTGATGCAAAGCCTTCTTTGTTTGGAGTCTAATTGAAGTTGGAGGTCCTGGGGTGCTCTTTGTAGTCTCCCCTGAAGTATAAACACATAGCCGGGATATGTGTTCCTGTGAGATTCTGGTGTGCTGTTCCCAGATCTCCCCAACTTATGAATTTAAATATTGCTTTTTCCACATAGTTATGGACTGATTGTGATAAGGTGATTTTATTGTGACTTTTGTCTTTACTGAGACTTTTTTCTTTACTGACACATATTTTTTTAAATTTTTAAACTTAGTAACTTTCATAATCTGAGATTAGTGGTTATTTCTCCTCCAATCCAGACTGAAACTAAATTAAACTTGCAGCTACCAGCTGCTTTGCAACACAAATATTTGATATAAAACTCAACCTTAAGAAATAGAAAATAATTTTAATAAGAAAAGCTACCCAGTTATATGGTCATTTTCTATCATTTCTATCCTTTTCATTCCTTAGAATGAAAGACAACATATTAGGAAATGCCAATAAGCACCAGTAGTTAACTAAATCTTGTCTGTTTAAGAAATAAGTAGATATATAAGTAGATATAATAGAGATCTATCCACATGTCAATCATAAACACACTGATTTAATGATTTAAAAAATCTCTTTTTATTGCTCCTAATCTTGTTTTTATTTTCCAGGTCTTTCCTGACCTTCACTAAACTCAAGTATTCTATATATTGGCTCACTCAAATCTACTTTTTAATTAATCCTGTGCCATATAATTCTCCCATTTCAATATGTTTGGGTGATATTTTTATCTCCCACATTATTGTCATGTCTCAGAAACTTCCTCCCATTGCAAAACCTCCATTTTAATAAAGGAAAAAAACAAACAACAACAAAAAAGTTAAGCAAAAATAAAAACAGTAGCATCATTATTTAATGTTCAACAACTAGTATATTGCTTTAACCTAGGATAGATTTTGTGACATGCTAATGGCTCTGAGAAATGACTTATAAAGGAAAGAAAAATGCAACACTTGGCACTTAGTAGATGCTTACTATTTATTTATTGATTGATTTCTCTCTCATTTCCTAATCATCCATATGTCATTGAAATGGAGCTACTCAATCAGTAGTAGACATTTTATCTAGTTAGGGGCAGATATATATACAGTCTAGACAGACACAGATATAGAGAAAGAGTCATTTACATCAGAAATAGTTTAAAAAAGTTGATATTCTGGCATCAGAAAACAGAACTATGATTATGGACTCAAGAGTTAGCCTGGGCAATTGAAAGTTGAATTGAAGACAGGAGTAGAAACGTGAATCAAAAATGAGCCACTCTCCCAGTAAATCGAGTTTCTGTGCAAAAGAAAGAGATGCTTGGAAATTCTATAAAGGTAAAAAGGACAATGAGGGCCTACAATTCTAGAGTTGTGAAATTTCTTGGTGATATGCATTCCCTTTATCTATGTATCATTGCCATTTAACTTTTGTTTGTCTCCTAGTCTTTCCATGGTCTCTGTGGGCAAGTATAATTTGGATTTATAGAAGAAATATTTTGTAGCTACAGTACTTTCTGTGCCATGTAAGGAAATTGCTTTGCTAAAAGTTAATTGTGTTCATTGACGGATTGTTAATAGGGGAATACACTTAGTGGGGGTTTATAATCTATAGATTTAGTAATAAGTTCTTACAGTGTAACCCAGTAAATTCTGAGTATAGTTGCCACTATCTGGAAGAAAAGCTCCCAAAGTGAGTACTCCAATATCATTGATCTTTTGGAGGTATATTACCTCAAAAGGGATATAATTAAAGAGGAATAACTAAAGGAGTATGAGTAATTGGATAACTTTATGCCTGTGTTTCTTAATTATTTTAGAGAATGGTTAATCCAGTTCATGGCTCTAGCAATTATAAAAATCCTTAACTTCCTATAGATTCTCTATAGTAACATTCTCTGTCTTTTATCACCCTTACCTAACTGATTGAATAGAGGTTGTGTAAATATTGTCTTTCTAGAAGTTGCTTTATACACCATTTTTCCAGTTGAGCCTTTTACACATATTTGATGATAGATCATATTGCTTCTCTCGAAAATGATTTGTACATATCCTTTCATCACTTATTAGTTATTGAATTTTGTTTAAAAATATGGGACAGTTAGTTCCTCATGAATCTTGAATATAAGACTATTCAAAGATTTTAGATGCAAACATTTTCCCACTTTAGTTTATTTTCCTAGTTCTACCTATGTTTATATTGCCCTTGTGGAAAAACTTAAAATTTGTATAATTGAATTTTAAATTTTTTATGATTTTGTTTGTGGATTCATCTTAAATTATAATTCCAAAATATGCCATTTTATGTTCTCACATATCTTTATTGTGTGATTTTTATCATTTAATTCATATATAAATTTGGAGTTTATTATAATCTGGAGTATAATTGCAGCACTAAACCTGATGTTTGTGAAACTTTCTGGATTTTTTTAGCATTTCTTGTACAAAAGGGAATCTTTCCCAAAGTGTCTTGTATGCTTGGGTTTATTAAAATTGGTTTATTGTGTTCCTTTGCCTCTATATTTGCTTTTTTTCAGTATGTTCCGCTGATTCTTCTTCCATTTGAACCATTTTAAATAGTTTTGATGATTATTATGTTATATAGAGAACTGGCCTGTCAAATGACTCTGTTTTGACTTTCCACTTTCCCTTATATGATTTGAAGTATACCATAATAATGGTCTATTGTTTTATGCATAACTTTTCTTTATCATTGTTTAAAAGACAAACAAATCCTCTATATTCTAATAGTCAGGGACAAAAATTGTTCTGACACCTCCTAGTAATGTGATATTGAAATAGTAATTTATCCTTTTAAACCTAAGTTTTCACATATTGTAAAACAGGATATTTCTAATGTCCATTTCAAAGAGGCTGTTGTGAAAAAAGCATAGACTTTAATTTATGACATACATACATAATTTACCTCTCTTTTTAACTTTTCATGTTTTAATTTATAATCACCTTGAGTGCAAGAACTATGTCATGTTTTTATTGGTCTTCTCTCATTTCTTTGCATTCCCACCTGCTGTCAAGTAACACAATATATATACTCCTTTATATCTTGATTTAGAATTCTGCTTTCTTCAAAGCTCAATTCAGATGGTACTTTCTACATGAAGCCTTTTCTTATTCACTCAAATCCAAATGATACTCTCCTGATATTAACTTGTATTTTACTGTAAAAATCTACTTTCTATATACTCAGCTTTATTATAATATAATTTAAACTCCTCAACGACATGGAATGCTTTATTTGTGACTACGTATGTAGAGTACCCAAAAGCAAAGTATCTAGCAGATTGTAAACATTTAATCAATCCTTATTGGTTGGTTGTGATTCCCATGAGATTGAGTGAAGTGTTTTGTTCTGTAAATATATCATGATTGAATGCACAATACTTCTCATGATCTGACAATGCACACTCCCCTTTTAAACAAGTATTAGCATATTCACAGAACAGTTTTTGATACTGTGTCATCTGGAAATATTTAGTAGGTTGATCTCAATCTACTTACTGCTGCAAAAGCACATCACTTTAGCATCAATATTCTCCTAGTAATAATGAACTTGTGAATCATGTAATACCAGGATCTAGTAAAAATTAAAAGTACATGTAATCCAAAGGGCAATTGAAAGATAGTAGTTGGCAGTAATTAGTCTGCAGTTTGTTACCAATGATGGCTTTTGGTAGAAGAATGACATCAAAGCCATTATCAAGGACAAGTATAACTGAGAAAGGAAGTGGGCAGGTTCTATCAGGAGAATGGGAAAAAATAGATAGACAACTTAAGTGCCACATTGCTACCTCTAAGTTATTAAAAGCAAAATAAGACTGCTGGTGAATCAGATCCTCTATGAATGATTTAAAGATAGATATGGACAGAAATCACAGAGAATGAGAAAAATATAGAGATAAAAATTGACCCTGGTGGAAGGAGTAACCATCACTCCCATCATCCTCACCACCACCACCACCACCACCACCATAATCAACAGTATGTGTCAGGTTCTGTGGTGAAATATGAGTGATACAAACAAAACCAAAAAATATGATCCTTGCCCTCAAGAAGCTCACATTCTAATGACAGAGGCAAAAAGCAAACAATTAAGCACATATAGATATATAGCAGATAAATAGGAAATAATCTGACTGAAAAGGGATCTTAAAACCACATATAAATAGGTAACCAGTATCTAAGTATTGTGGAAAGGAAGTTAGATTAGAAATCAGAAGACCTGAGTTTTAATCCCTTTTCCCCCCCATTAGTTATCTAACTGCCCAATTGCTAGACATTAATCCACTCATCATTGGTACCCTGGAGTTGAGCTGAATTAAATAATGAATGCATACAAATTTTACTAGCCCACTGCCATTGGGGCCCTCTCCAGCTGTCCTGAGCTAAATCTTGGGATCCAGATGGCTCCAGAGGAGAGTGAGGCTGATGATGTAGCTCAGCTCTCCCTCACTTAAATCCTATCTGCTTGCAAGTCATAGCATCCCTTTTCTGATGTCAAGGTCCTCTTTGAGAATGAAGGAATAACAACAAACTGAGAAGAGTTAGTAGCTGCCCCAATGGGGACCCAATAGGCAATTCTAGTAGAAAATGAAGCTCCCTCCTTCTTTCCTTCCTTCCTTCCTTCTTTCCTCCCTTCCTTCTTTCCTCGCTTCCTTCATCCCTCCTTCCCTCCCTTTCTTCTTCCCTCCTTTCCTTACTCCCTCCATTCCTTACTCCATCTCTCCATCTCTTCCTTCCTTCATTTCTTCTTTGCTAACTTCTCTCTCTTCCTTTCTTCCCTCCCCTATAAATTTTGGTTGCTGAAAATTTGCAAGATATCATGGATTTATTGGATATTATTTCTTTCTTAATGATCATATTTTAAATCCAAATCACTCTGACTTTCATTGATTGACCAACACTAGGTAGTAGTTTAAGTCTCATTTGGTCATTATTTGTCTTGAAGAATCAAAGTAAGTGTAAATAATAAAATTTCTGTTTTGGTCAGGAACCTTGAGTCTTTCCCTAACAGATTGATTTTTTAAAATAGTGTAAAAGAGGTCATTCTTTGCCTCTTTCCTTATATAGGCTTTATCATAGAATGGGAATTGCATCAGTCACACTGAGACCTGGGAAAGATCTTAACTTAAAAAGGCCAAGGTCTCTTTGTATCTGTGGTCATTTCCACTGTCTTGATCTATCTCTTGCCACCAGATCCAGATGGCTCCAAAGGAGAAATTGAGATTGATGACCTTGCAAAGCTCTCTCTCTCACTGAAATCCAATTCACTTGCAAATCACCACATTACCTTCCTAATATTCTTGTGCACTTTGAGAACAAAGGACAAACAACAACAGCTAGTCCACCAATTTATAACCAGTCCCAAACTAAACTATGCTTTAAGATTCCTTCCTACTCCTACTCCTCGCTTTCTTATACTCTGGACTCAATGATCAAATCAATGCTACTACTGCTTCCAAAGAAGGTCATGTCAATCATGTACCTTTGTTGGAAGCAGTGCTAATATTGATGTGATTACTGAATCCAGATAATAAGATATCTGGGGAGAACTAGTTGCTGGTGTTTTTTATTTGTTCTCAAAGAGGACCAGGAAATCATGAAGGTAATTCCATAACTTGGAAGCTATTTCAGTCATATCTGACTCTTTGAACATACTGTCCATGGGATTTTCCTGGCAAGGATATTGAAGTGATTTTTCATTCCCTTCTCCAGTGGATCAAGGTAAAGAGGTCAAGTGAGTTGAGAAGGGTCACACAGCTAGTGTCTGAGGCCACATTTGAACTTAGATTTTCCTAACTAAATTTTCCAGAATGCTATCCAGTGAGTCATCTAGTTGTTCCCAGTCCATTATATATACATGAAATATGTATATATTTGACTATGAATATACCTGCTTAATATACCTGAAATTATTCCCTCTGTATATGCACACATACCTGTTCTTCATTATACATAATTTTATATATACCTATATCCTACCCTATTTATTTTCTAGAATAGAATATATATGAAACATTGAACAAATGTATATACAGAGGTTTACATGTATGCATATGTAATATGTATATATAAACACATTTAATCACTTCAGACTAAGTTCTGTTTAGCTAATAAAATGTTTACATGGATAACTTTATAATGAATCATTGCATTGTACTGTTAACTGGTATTTGGGATTATATAGCTTTACCTTATATATACAACATGAATAATTTGTTGATTTTTTATGATTTTTTTCTTCAAATGTGATCTTAACTTATGAATACATATTGATTGAAGGACATTTACAATTTGATTCTGAATTAATTTGGTAAGATAAAATGTATAGATTGTAAATTCATTTTTGGAGCAGTACCCTCATAAAGTAAATTATCGAATGATTAGTTTCTCCAAATTTAAATAGGAAAAGTTTACCTTCCCTTCCTTTGTCAAAACTGTATCTCTATTTTTAAAGACCCATAAGGGAAATATGATGATATGATATAAGCATACATCGACAAAGCATAATAAACAAATTTATTCACAAAACAATCTGAAGTCAGAAGAATCTAATGCCTTGCCTCCATGGTAGTAACTTTCTTTCTTTTTCTTTTAGCAAGGCAAATAGGGTTAAGTGACTTGCACAAGGCCACACAGCTAGGTAATTATTAAGTGTCTGAGGCCGGATTTGAACTCAGGTACCCCTAACTCCAGGGCTGGCCCTCTATTCACTGAGCTACCCAGCCGCCCCCATGACAGTAACTTACAACCAAACATGAAGGGGCAAAAATGTCACCAATCAGATTCGCTCAACTCCCACTAGCAACTGATAATTACCAAATACACACCCAACACACACACACACACACACACACACACACACACACACACACACACATTTCTACTTGTATTTTTAGTTTGGTTAAAGTGACAAATAAATTTGAACATCAATTCAAACCTTTGGTAGGCTTTTAAATTTTTTTTTATTTTTTAGACAATGGGGCTAAATGACACAGGTAATTATTAAGTGTCTGAGGTCATATTTGAACTCAGGTCTTCATGACTCCAGGTCCAGTGCTCTAGCCACTGTACCATCTAGCTACACCTTGGTAGGTTTTTATGAAGAGAATGATTATACCATTTATTGGAAACCATTTTTTTTACTAATTAGGAATAATTACATCTCAGTGTTACATAGTTTGAATATATTCCCTCCAGTCATATAACTATCACCTTAGTTTAAGGTGTCTAGATTTTCTTTGTAAATGTAAGGAGAGAAATAGCATTGTACTGTACTAAACCTCCCCATCCAAGAGAGTTAGAAAAAGAAAATATCCCTGTTTTTAAACTTTATCACATTAATCACTTAACAATTACTGATTATGTACCTTCCTGGCTAAATGTTAGACGCTGGAAAGGCAAATAAAAAAAGGTATCACTGTTTAGACTTCAGCTTCATTCTACTGGGAGATGGAAATTGTACATGACAAAGTAAATGTATGCTATTTATAAAGCAATTTCAGGTGGGGGAGGAGGAAAGGTAGTTACAATTGGAGGGAACAGGAATGCCTGCATAGTGGATGCATCACTAGAGTTGAATCTCAAAGGAATCTTGATTCCAAGCAAAGGAGGTGAGTGGGGAGAAGTTTTCTAATTACAGAGAAGAAACTGTGAGTTATGAAGTAGAAAAGTGAGCTTCCTGTAAAACCAAAAAGGTTTGTTTGTCTGTTACATAAAACATAAATATAAAAATAGGTCTGAAAATAGATGATGGAGCCAAACAAAAATGTGGGTATTTTCTCCTAGAAGTAATAGCAAGCTTCTAGACTTTCTTTAGGAGGGAAATGGAGCTGCAAGGTAGGACCTGCATTTTAGAAGTTTCATTTGGTGCTATATGCAAGAAAATATTCTGTATGGATTCAAACAGGGGAGAAATAGGAGGCAGGGAGACCAATTAGAAAGTTGTAGCAATAATCCAAAATAGCTGGAGGGAAGAGAGACAGATCCTAGAGATGTCGTGCATATAAAATCAGCAAGATTTATAAAGCAATTGAATATAAGAGGGATAGAGGGAGAAAAGAGTTAAAGTTTTGGATCCAAATACAAGCAAGGACAGGCAAGAATGTGATAGAACCAGTGCTAACTGGTTTGGAAGCCAATTGTTGCATTTTCAGTGTCACTGAGCTTTTTCACCCCTGAAATTGGCAATCATATGTTAAGGCTTGATTTAGTAGTATTGCTTTTTTTTAAGTTGTCTAGACTTCAGAAAATAGGGAAACTGATAAACATTTATATACATCTACTATGTGCCAGGCATTGTGCTAAAAAGTATGTATATATTTTTTAACAAATATGACTGTGAAATCTCTATTTTACAGTTATGGAAACTGAGGTGAAAAAGGCCTTGCCTACCAGGCCTTACCATGCATCTCCATTTCGTTCCTAAAGAAAGCTTAGGAGATTTTTGTTTTTAGGAGAAAATGCTCTAGAATCTATTTCCAGGACTTGCCAAAAGTCATACAACTGACGCGCTGAGGCCAAGCCATCCTGGTCTTCCTTATTCCAGACTTAGTATTCTATTTATTGCATTACAAGCTACTTAAAGAGAAAGTGCTAATAATACAGATTAAAGGGTTTTTTTAGGTTTTTAGGCAAATGGATTAAGTGGCTTGCCCAAGGCCACACAGCTAGGTAATTATTAAGTGTCTGAGACCGGATTTGAGCTCAAGTACACCTGACTTCAGGGCCAGAGCTTTATCCACTGCGCCACCTAGCCGCCCCAGATTAAAGTTTTAAAAATTTCAAAATTCTTTCCCAACTAGTTAAACATTTAACAGCCCAGCCTTATACTGTCTGTAAACATGCTTGAGTATAATAAGAGTACCAAAAGAAATTTCACAGAATGAAGTGATCACCAGACAAGAAGTTTAGTAACTGTAGGCTAATAATAATAATTGATATTTATATCATTTGAACATTTGCAAAGTGATTTTATATTCAATATATCACCTGGAAATAGGAAAGTTGGGAAGGATCGCTTTAGAAATAAAGATGAGTTCTGTATGGGAAATGTCAAGGTTGAGATATCTGCAGAGCATCAAGATAGAAATGTCTAGCAGGCAGAACTGGAGGTCTGCAGAGATGAGGCAACGATTTGAGAATTATCTTTATAAAGACAATAAGCTCACCCATGAGAGCTAATGTGATTGCAAAGTCAGAGAGAAGACAGAAAAATCAATGGAGGGTGGGAGAGAGAAAGGGAGAGAGAAAGAAGAGATGGAAATATTGAGACAAAGAAAGAACAAAATAGAGAGACAAAGAAAGAGTGATTGTAAAAAAGAAGAGAATAGAGTATGAAAAGAGCAAGAAAGAATACCTAGATAGAGCTCTGGATTTTACACCCACATAAGAGTATGGGAGATAGATCATACTGAAGATGGAGTGGAAGCAATCAAATAGAAGGAAACACATGAAAATCAAAGCTAGTCTTCAAATCCAAACTTCTAACATCAAGAACTGAAATTTTTCCATTATGTCATACTGACCCTCTAATATATGAAGCATTATCCCCAAATTCATAGGATCATGGGATTTAGGCCTTAATCAGACCAAAGCCTTGATTTTGTAAATAAGCAAAAGGAGTTATTTCACTTAATAGTCCCTCAAATAGTGATAGTTATCAGGTATTTGTTTTCTTTACAATTCCAAAATAATGTGGATAATGACAAGTTAAATGTAGGTACTTATTTTCCATACTTATTTGGAGCTTTGAAAAACTGTGTTTAAAAGTATGTAAATAATTAAAAACAAAGCACCCAACTCTTATTTTGTCCTCAAGAAACCATTTGCCCTACCAAAGCCTTTCAAAAATTATGTTTTCAAAATTATGATTTCATACTCATTGCATTATTTTCCAATTTCTATATTTGAAAAAATTATCGAATTAAATCCTCAATCTTTTAAAAACCAAAATAGACATAGAAATATTAGAAAAAAATTAACTCATACAGACCAGATCCAAATCAGGCACTGTAGATAAATATAGGGAGGAATAAATGAGGAAGAGGATAGAAAAAAAAAGAAATCCAATAAGGAATGATCATGTGTCCTTCTATGAAAATAATTGAATGATGGAGTGTAAAAATAATGAAATTTACAGGATAAATTTTAATTCCTCAGAAGCTATCAATTTGAATGATCATATCAATGTCAAAAACATACAAATTGAGAATTATATGAACTTAATTACTGTCTAAGACAATTCATAAAGGAAAGACATCTCTACTCAACATTCCTATCAAGTGGTTATTCAGTTTCTGCTCAAATATCTCTGATGATGAAAAACCATCCAATTCTTAAAACAGCTCATTTTACTTTTGGACAGTTTTAAATCTTAGAAAGCTTCATTTATTTTTTTCTGATTTCAAAATAAAATTTGTCTTATTAAAATTTCATCCAATGCTCTTGGTTTCTACCTGTTTTTTTTGTTGGGGGTGGGGAATGAGTCATGAAATAAAGGAGTAATGAATGGAAGACTAAAGAATGCTTCATTATAATAACTGAGAAACTGTACACACCCTCAAGCTAATATATAAGAATTACAAAGTAAGAAAAAATGGTTTATTATCCTTGTCTATTTTATTTAGACATCTCCAGAATAAAGACACTTAAAGCTATTTTAAAATAGAAAATGGTAGGGATGTTCAACTTTCCTAGGCCTTTGATTAGAAAGAAAAATTTGTGGTTTCCTATGAAACCTAGGAAAAGTCATCAGAAAGTAACTAAATGAAGGGAAATTTAAGTGGTGCCCCATTCCTTAGAAGAGCCCCTTTCTATGGAAGTCATAGGATCCTAGATCTAGACCTGGAAGAGATATTAAAGGTCATCTAGGCCACCCCACCCCACCCATTACATATATAAAAATACTGAATTAAGCCATTTTCTCATCAGAGCAGCATAGGTACCAAAGTGGTGACTTGCTGAAGAACTATCTATCAGACAAAATTTATTATATTATAGAATAAAGTCATGAAAAAGCATGCATGTCTTACCATTTTATACTCAATTGGCAACTGAGCCAGAAGGAGCTGCCCATTGAGGACTCTAAGCAGAAATAAAGGGGGGAGAGAGGAACCCGACTTTTGCTTTCCCTCTTTTGGACTTCCAAAAAAAAGGTGTAGTGTGTGTATTTTTTTAGGAGGAAGTGTCTGTACCCCCCCATCCATTTTAACACTGATGGCAACTAAAAGCAAATGACAATAAGAACATGAACTTTCTCAGGTCAATTTAATTTCCTTGCCACCTTTTTTGTGCTTTCTGTTTTCTTCCCTGGGTAGAGATCAACAACCAAGGGATTCTGAGAAATAGATGCTTCCAGTTCTGGAAATAATGAGAATTCAAGAGTTTCTGAGTCAGGTGCTGGTTGCTCAGTAGGAGGTTATTTCCACAACAGTACCACTTTTCACAGGAGAAAATCACCAGTTCTAGTTAATTCTGCATCAAAACAGATAAAAAAGAAAGCCTGTGCCATAGCCCAACTGGCCAGGAAAGTCAGACCTTATAAGTTGTTTGAATATTGAATATGACAGTGAAATTTGTGTCCTGTCATCCCACATAGGCATCTTCACCTCCAAAGAAATTATGAGTATGACAAGTTATTTAAGCTGTTGTACTTCTTAATGCACATTCATGTGTATTTTGTGTCCTAAATATTTTCTTGGGTGAAGGAAATAAGCCAGTAAACTTTATTTGATATCCATATTATACCTGATTACTTATTTTATAATTTTAAAACAAGTTCCTATTATCTATGTGTTGGTAAAAGCATAAACATGAGCCATACTCTATCCTTTATTGTAGATATTTCATCAAAGTTATTATTCTTGGATAGAGACAAAAGCCCAACTGTAAGAGAATTCTGATTTCTCTCTTTTGTGGTTAAGCTACTACAGAATAAACTGAGTTTGTATCTGGCCAAAGCTGGAACTCCCAACAGGAGGGAGCCTACTTAGGCTATAGATCACATTTCTCTTTAAGTTGTATTTAAATCCTTCTTTAAACTGTATAAATTCTGTGTCTAATTATGTCTTAAATATTTAAAGACCATAAGGTTCTTGAGCTACTTCAGAAGAAAAAGTTTTCAATTTCTGTCTTCTATGTGAAAGGCATTGTGCTATACACTAGATGATTTTTGTCATTATATCAATTACTCTGTTACTTTGTTGGTTTCCTAATAAAACCAGTCTACTTTCACTACTTCAGGTCTTGAGTATTTTGCAAATCTTTTAGCTACATCACTGCAATCTCTGTGGGCAATATATTTCCTCTTTCATGCTCTTAATGCCAGTGATTTAGATTATAAGGTCACATGAGTGAATGACAATTTTTCCCTTCCTGATACAGTCCAAAATGATACAAGCATACATACAATCACTGTTCAAATAATCTTCATGTTTGGTGCGTTCTTATATACAAACTGTGTGCTGCATATGTAACTTAATTGTGTACATAGGTATATTTATATATGGCTCAAAGTGGCACATTGAATAAATATTTCTAATCTCCTTCCGTGTCCATTATGCAATGGAGATGAATTCTTACCAAAAGAAGTTAGAAGATTATGGCCAGAAGATGGTCACTGTGTTCTACTAAGAAAAAGGGTACCAAGTTAGAATTATATCTATCTACTACCCTCGATGTTATTTGTCTATGGGAAATAATATTTAGGTTTAAGCTGAGCTCTTGATTAATATACCTTAATGAGGACGATATGTCCCAAGTGATATATACCTTTCCTACTTAAACATTCTTCACGAAGAAAACTTGTAGAAAATAGCAAATAAATTCATTTGTAAAAGTCAATAACTAAATATAGCATAAAAGATAAACATGTAAAAATTTGCCAGGCAATTCCCAGAGTGAATGAGCTTTCCCACAAGCAGCAAAATATGGTGATTCAACCAAGAGATAGAGTCCCAGATTCCACCCAAAGGGAAATGTTCTGAAATCTCTAATGTAGTAATCTGAGTAAGGTACATGATAGAATCACAATCTCTACAGGTTGGCTTCTTTTCAGAGTTTTCTTTCTCCTTAGGGACTTGAAAAGAAATTAGAAACACATGTTTTGTCTATTTTAAAGCTGGAAGCCAGAGGATCAGGTTAACTTTTCTCTCTAGCTATTCCAACTCCTCCCTTCCAGCACAGAAGTGCAAGAAATTCAGTAATTAGCCTTCATCAAAGAGGAAAATTTTATGCAAAGAGGCTTTGAGGTGCAAGTTACATTGATAAATAGGTCAGACAGGTCAAGCGAATATCCTGCAGGATCCCAGACAGATCAGTCATGAGGACTACTGATTAACCCAGGAATTGCTTAAGTGAAAGGAGGGCAGAGAATGGCTAGGAGAGAGTCCCTAAGAAGCCAGAGATACCTTTTCTTGTGAGCAAGTAATATCTATATAAAAAGTAAATAAAAAGACCCAAATAGATAATGAAATATGTACGAAGCTAGGTAGAGCTTTCACCCAAAGAATATAAAGTGAATATAAAGAACATTGTTAGAATGCTTAATATTTTAGTGTTGTTAAGGAAATTAATGGATGTCAAAACATTAGATTCAGGTTTGCATATTCAAGAATATCCACAAATGACAAGCTTTCAGAACTTCACAAAAGTTTATAAAGCATTGAAAGCAATTTCTCCATTTTAAAAATAAAAAAAATCCAAAACCCCAAAATTTTGAAGCCTAGAAATGGAAGGTGATTTGCCCAGAAATCTCATAGCAAACTAGTTGTTGAACTTGGACTAAAATCAGGAATTTTGTAGTCTTGACTGTCAACGTGAAGTGGGCAAGGCTGTGTCCTTTGTAACAAAGAAATGTCATTTTAAATCATGGCTTTGACAGTTACAATTTGGATAAAGGATTTACCTATTAGTTTTCTTATCTGTAAAATGGGAATAAGGATGCCTACAGTAACTATCATATAGGATTGTGGGGGTTTCAAATGAAATAATCGCTTGAGATTGGGACTAGACCATTGAATTCTTTTGTGTAACTCTCAATTGAAAAAGTACCAAAATTTTTCAATTTATGATGTTAGTTTCCTAGATCATCAAGCTATTTAGTAACTCACTCAGAATCTTCCAGACATTATGTGTCAGAGGCCCAGGGCTTGATCTCACGTTTTTCATGATGTATTGTTGGTTTTCTATCCACTGTGCTGTTATCTATCTCTATAGCATACTGTCTCTAATGTTTAAAAGTAAATAAGAGATTGAGGAAAAATACATTGTAAAAAATGTAAAAAAAAAATAGTGCTGACAACATCTGTGGGGTCATCATTTTCAACTGGGACAACTAAAAAATCTAGACAAAGACAGTTTTCCAGTGAGACAGAAGAGCAACTTGTAACATAGCACAGTGTATTGTAAACACTTTATTCTATTTGTTTGATCAGATTTCTATAAAAGACAAGCATAAAAATGATATAAACCAAAAAAGAACTGAACCGGAGAACATCAAAGAAAATTGAAACAAGATGAGGATAGAATAAAGGAATATAATTTGAATTTAATTGTGACTCAGAAGAATTAGAAGAAAAATTATCTTACTATCAAGTTCATAAACTGTAGTTAAATATACATTACAAAGCAACACAAAGGAAATGTT
The DNA here is from genome assembly GCF_037893015.1 of Macrotis lagotis. NCBI lineage: Eukaryota > Metazoa > Chordata > Mammalia > Peramelemorphia > Peramelidae > Macrotis > Macrotis lagotis. The sequence goes on from NC_133666.1 coordinate 572,834,810, forward strand.
GACTTTAGGAAATGAACAGAAATAAAGGAGAACGTGGAAATATTCTAGTTTTACTGTAATTTAATGTCTTAAAATTATACATACAAGTTGATGTGCAAAAGAAAGGAAGTTTTTTTTTTAATAACTATTACTTTTTGTATCTTCTTAACTCCCTAGACAACTGGATCTTTGGCTGAGATCTCATTTGTATAATCCCAAAATTGGCTCACATGTATTTCTAAAACTGATAATTTTGAGTGAATCAAAAAATCCCATAAGATAAAATATAAACCAACTCAGTTATAGTTAAAAAACTCTAGGAGAACTTTGCTGACATTGTAAAATGCACCAAACCCAACAACATTCTCTTGTTATTTTTTATCAATTCTAATTAAATGTTGAAAAAAGTAGTCAGAGCAATTATAAATTTAGCTGAAGTAATCGTTCTGTGTGATTGTTGAACCAGTATTTTCCTCATTACCCTAATCTTTTCCCACAGATCAAAAATCACTTATAATAGTTTCTCAACTTTTCATTTATAATTCTGAATTTCTTCTTTCCTTACCATAGCAAAATCAAGTTTTCAGGTGTTATATATCATGTATTATTGATTGGACTAAATGGGCACTAAGGTTCCTTCCAATTCTTCATGTCCTGTTCTGTTACTCCTCCACCCTAATTTAATGAATTTAACCACAGAAGTGGTCCAAGACACCTGGCCCCCCTAAATTATATTTATAGTATCTATTCATTAATTTAGCACAATATCTACAACCATAATTTCTTCCTTTTTTCCAGTAACTTTATCATCTACATTGGATTTGGGAAATACTGACACCACATCAGATTACAACCTATTTTATGATTTAGTAGATAAATCCTAGGGAATTGCCAGTAGTCAAAGGAAAGACAGAGTAATTTGCCAGAATCGTACAGTTAATAAGCATCAGTGGTAGGATTTAAACCCTAGTCTTCTGGATTCTAAGAACTCTTCTAAAGTTGAAATAGGATTTTCAAACTATATTAGGAAAAGATTGATTTACCAGTAAATGATTAGGGCCAGAAAAGCAGCATAAGGATTATGTTGAAAAGTTCAGCTTTACCATTATTAGCAGCAAGAATTTATTAAGCATTTGCAATGTACCATTCACCAGACATATATTTCAGATATGTTCCAATTTAGTTTCAGCTTGTGTGAAAAAGCCTTGCCATCTTAAAAAAATGTATCAGGAAGCATTTAACAAAGGGTCAGCTACTGGGGAAAAAAGGATAGCTGTTGAGACCTTAGGTTCCTTTGTTTTTTAAAAAATATATAAATTTCAAGAACAAGGAAAAAATTAGTGATTGGATAACAGAGAGCTAGAGAACATAGAAAAAATACAGAAAACCCCTACTTCTCTCTCGATGACCAGGTAAAATATTATCATAGGAACAGCAGGGAAAGTACCTTCATCTTGTTGTAAGAACCGTTTCTAAAAATTACAATTCTGAGAAACCACACTGAGAGTAATCAAAAGAATTTTGGTTCTTTCTACAGAAAAAATATAGGGAAAAAATCAAGATCACTTTGTACTCCTGTGTCTAATCAGATGGAGGAGGAAATCTAGGGTCCATACTTTTTCTCAGGAAAGATTTATAATTAAGCAAAATACCAATAATGACCTAGTGGCAGGTAGCAGTCATCCTGGGGAAAAATTTAAGGAGAATAGCCCCAAAAGAATTAAATAAATACCAAATCTTTAAATAGGAACAAAAAGTTTTACTTGGTTCATATCCTAGATCAAAGTAAAGCCCAAATGATGATAAAAGGAAATAGTAGAAAAATGTTAAAGATCCCTCAAATCACTTTGACATAAGCTTATTTAAATTTTTGCTTTAAATTGCATCTCATTTATTCTTACCTACCTATAGGATGCTTGGGTTTTTTTTTTAGGGTTTTGCAAGGCAAATGGGGTTAAGTGGCTTGCCCAAGGCCACACAACTAGGTAATTATTAAGTGTCTGAGACCGGATGTGAACCCAGGTACTCCTGACTCCAAGGCCGGTGCTTTATCCACTACACTACCTAGCTGCCCTAGGATGATTGTTACTATTTGTTTTGTAGTTATAATAGTTTAACTAGATAAGAAATAGCAAAATTGGTTATACTGAGTAGATACTTCTGATATTTCAATGATCCTGACAAAACTCTAAATTAGAAGACTGAAGTTCTTATAAATTGAAGAGAAAGGGAATTGGAAATCTTAATTTCAAAAAATCATAAAATTTTAGTCCTGAAATAAAACTTAAATTTTACTTGTAGTTCCCTTAGTTTACAGACAAAAACTTAAGACCTGGAAATACAATTTCATATTACATATTTAGTTATTGGAAGCTACAGAATTAGAAACTAGAAATCCTGACTTCAAGGCTATTGATTTTTTGTTTGTTTTAATTAGAAGAAATCATATCCTTCTAAAGTGGTCAGAGAAGCTTTATGGATGATGTGAAAATGTGGCATGAAATTTAAGCAATGTAAACTTGAAAGAGAGAATAGATTTAGTAAAAGTGTTAAAGCAGGAATAGACAAATTTCATTTTGGAGCAGTGATTATTCTAATTTTAGGAGAGTAAATAACAAATGCAGAAAAATATTAGAAGATATAACCATAAAAGAAAAAGGAATCCAAATTTTATAAAGCACTAAAAGTTAAAATATTTGAATTTTATTCTATAAAGCAATAAGAAGCAAATGGAAAATTGAAACAGTAGGATACTGAGGTATTTAATATTAATATGCTTCTTGGAGGTATGCCATTCCCACCTTGGATGTGTGAATTTTATTTTTTGAAAATAAACATATAACTTATCATATCCTTATAATGTAATGGATATACATATACGTACTTCTGTATATAAATCACACAATTAGTTATTATTTAGTAAATATAAAACTTTTATCTCTATTCAGTTTCTTCTAATCTGTGTCCTATTATGTTAGCCTCTTGAGATCTTTTGAAATATTGATTATTTTGCAACTATCTTAGTGTTAGATCAACTACACATTTGATAAGCAATCCATAAAACTTGAAATTATTGAGTCAAAGTTCTGGAGAGACTTCTAAGAAGTCTCTTTTTTCTTTTTTGCAAGTAAATCCATTTATACAAGGTAATAGCAAACAAAATTCAAAGAAAATATATAGAAGAGGATATATTTCAAGAAATTCAGAAAATGAATGAATTAGGAGCAAGATATCTCAACTCAGTCAAGGCCGAGGATCTCAGGTCTCACCCAAGGGGAAAACTCCTCAAAGTTTCTATTGTAGCAAAGCACACAAAGAAATATATAAGGATAAAGTGATATAAATGTGAATAATAAAAATTAATTTTAATGAAAGATTGTTAAGGCAACATGAATTCTCAAAACCCACAGATAAAATCCTTAAAAGACCAAACTATCACCTTAGTGACAATCCCTTTCTAAACATAATTTAAGCCTTCACAAATTAAATAATTGCCAGCTGATAATTTTGAAGGAAATTACGCCAAAGGAGAGAAGTACTTTGGGAAAAAAGAGTATCAGAAAGTTAAAGGATCAGAAATTAAAGGATCACCACTGACTCCCCAGAATTTGATTAGAAGCCTATCTTATTCTTTTTGACTTTTCATTGATTATCCATCAGTTGAAGGAAAATTAAATGATTTTTTTTGCCTGAGTTTTATTATATGACATAAGGCACAATTAACAAGAGCTTCTTTGTAAAGTTTTGTCACAAATTCAGGTTTCAATTTTGCCTTTATTTTTTCACTACTGTCTAATTTCTGTTCCTTTTCTTCCGTGTAATATTTTTGTTCAGATATGTCCAGCTCTTTCTGAGCCAGTTTGGTGTTTGCTTGGCAAAGATAGTGGAGTGGTTTTCTGCTTCTTTCTCCAAATCATTTTATAGATGATGAAGAATTGTGATAAATAGAGTTAAGTGACTTTCCAGAGTCATAAAGGCTAGTGAGACTATGAGGTTGGATTTGAACTCATTAAGATGAGTCTTCTTGCCTTCAGACTCAACACACTAACTTAGCATCCCCCCAGTATAAAGTACTGCATCTGTAAGATATTTCCATTTCATGGATTGGTTTACTCTTTAATTTAGTTTATTTTGTACAATCAGTTTTAAAAGGAATAAATCTAATCTGGTTCTTAAAGGGAACTGTTAACTCTATTACAGAATTCTGAGGCAGTTATTCTTTTAAAATATTCCAATAGCTGTAGTATTGCTGAAGCAAGCTGAAGCAACATTGACACAAGCACTATTCTGTGTTATAGAACAAGTATAATTTGACTGATCACGGAATGTCAAAATGTTATTATTAATCATAAGAGGGGGAATTTGTAGAGAGGATAGCAATTCTTTATCCAAAAAAAGAGAGGTGAAATAAATATATCAGTTACACTTGAAACTGGATGTTTGGGAAATTATAGTCGCTGCTGAAAAGTGTAAATAAGTAGATAAACACTTGGTAAACAGAGTATTAGAATAGTCACTCAGAAGATCAGAAAGTCTAACTGTGATTTTGTACCTGCTGAGGTAGGAGGAAAGTCTATTTGTATCCAATGAGTTTATCAACACATAAAAAAGGTATTTATTAATGATTTGTTATGTACAGTTCCTAAGACAGGCTTAAGTTACCTTTAGAAAGGGATTGTCACTAAGGTGATATAGTAAGAATAGGTGTTTGCCTCAAAAGTTTGGTCTTTTAAGGATTTTATCTGTGGATTTTGAGAATTCATGTTGCCTTAGCAATCTTTCATTAAAATTAATTTTTATTATTCACATTCATAATATTATTTTATCCTTATCCATAGAACCTAAGTTTGTGAGTTACCAGGTGAGTTACCATGACTATATATTTTTTATTCACACATTAGCTTCTAAAGTGGGTTTCTCTGAAGTGTTCTTTGGTGGGTATTTTATCCCACATTCATATTGTTAGAAGAATGTGATGTAAATTTATGTATGGATTGCATATACTTTATTATTTATACATTTGTTTAAATATATAGATATCCATGATGTTATTTTTCTTCTAACTTGTTACCAAGATTTGAAAGTATCATCATTGTGAATGGATGGTTTGTGTAAATGAAAATGCATGCATAGGACTTGGAACCTAGAGCACTAGTTAAGGTAAACATATTCTCCCCTAAAAGCTATAGCAAAATTACTTTGAGGATCTTGAGAGAACTAGAGTGTAACACTGTGTTGTAGTTCTTTGTTTGCATTGTTAAAGCAGGTTGGCTAGATTAAGGCAGCCCCTAAAGTATGAAAGGACACGGTGCTACAATAGGGCTGACCATATTATGCAACTGTTAAAGCAAAATGATGTTATTTTCTTGAAAATCTGATATGAAAGATATTTCTGATAGGGTAACCAACAGCAAATAAAATCATCAAAACCAAATCCTATAAGTTTTAAGAGTAAGCTGTGTTCACTAAAGAATTTCATTCTTCCTGGGCTATCATTGATGCACACTAGAATATGACTCATGATCATTCAGTAACATTTTAATGCTTTCTAAATGGAAGGCAATGCGGTAGGTGTTTTGATGAGACTTTAAAAATTATAGAAGATATAATCCCTGGATGAAACAGTATATTTGGAGAGGCATAACACTAAGAGAATAAGTGAAAATAACTAGAAAACACAGCAACAAGTATAGTTAGAATTCTTTAAAAAAATCACTTAACATACAATTGCACATTGACTTGTATAACATACATATATGATAAATAGTAGAATATAGTAGATAGAGTACTGGTCTCATCAAACTATTGGTTCAATGTCTTCTGACAACACATAGAAGTAAATATTCCATGGACAAGTCATTTAACTTTTTTGTATCCCCAAGGAAATTTACTTCCATAAATATGGCATAGTGAATCAGAAATAAGATTTGGATTTAGGAAACCTGCCTTAGCTGGGTAACCCTCATTTCTCATTGCTTCCATGTCTTTATCTGTAAAATGAGATAGAAGGTAGAACTGATTGCTTCAAATTTCTCTTTCTGATTATCTAAACCTAGGATCCTATAATAAGTTTCAAATGAGTTGTGCTCTGCATCAGTGAAAGGAATTTCCATGTAGGGAGTTGCTGAGAGGGTTGAAATAAAAAGTGCAGATAATTTTTTAAAGTATAAATTATTTAGGGACTATTATCATTTATTATGCATTTACTGGATTTTCTTAGCAAATACTTATGATCTAATCAGCTAGTGGTCAGATGAATTATAATGGAAGGAGAGAGAGAGAGGAAAAAAAAGGATTTGAAGTCTCCTTAGGTCTTCTACAATATAGGTTTTCAGAGTGTGATAGTTTTATATTATAAAACTAAAAGGACAACATAATGAATATAAAATATAAGTAAATGATGGTAAAAGGAAAATGTATTATTTTCTTTAAATATTAAGATTTTTTATAACACTAAAATATTTATTAGAAGAGAAAAAATTATACCAAAATAGATCATTTCTTATAAATAGGAGACTATTATTTTAGTAATTTCTTTCTTATAACTTACTTCAAAAAACACTAACACATTTTTGTCCTAAACATTAAGTTATAAACCAGGTGCACTATTGACTTTCAAGAAAGAATAGAATAACTATCCAAGCATTAAATACAATTGCACCCTCTGAATATAAAGACCAATTTGTCAGTCCTTACTCAGGCAAAACTATCTTTAGAATCAGTGGGAGTTCTGACTAAATAAGGACTGAATTGGATTTAATAAACCCACAGCTGTGTCCATTTTTTGTATTGCTTTTTATTGAGGCTTTATGTTAGATTTTGTTTTTCTAATGAAAACTAATGATCTATAATATAAAAATAATAAAAAATTAAACCAAAATGTGACTAATTCTTCAGCCTCCATTTCATTAAAATCATTTCAAAAGGACAAGATTCCTAGAATGAAACATAATATTCATTTGGAAATTGTGAGATTTTTCCTTAAAAAATTAATATTTTATATGATTTTGAAATCCTTTTTTCCTCTTTCCATTCCTCTCTTATTAGGACTTCTTGAGTCCGAATAACAAAATCTTCTGGCTATATCACTTTAAGCAAAGTTATTAAAGAGTCCAGAAAAATGGTCACCTAAATATAGGAAAACTGCCAATAGCCCCAAGCTGAGAAGTAGGGAATCATCTCTTCTCTTCTTACTCCCTCCAATTTTTTTTCCCAAAGGTAATATAAAGGGAAAAGCCTTAACAAAACATGATTGCTTCCTATGGCTATGAAGTTCTAAGGGGAAGGCAATTTTCACATTAATTGTGTGAATTTCTCTTCTTTCATTCTCAGAAACATGCAGAAAGAGCTGTTTTAAATTCAGTGGTAGTAAAGTCAAAGTAGATAGCACATTTTAAAATATTATGTTGATAAAAAGGTCTATCTTGCAGATCATGACAATATTTCTATAAACACATGTGACTTAAAACAGACTTTAGTCCTAAATGGTACAAAGAAGCATGTTAGTTTCTCTACATTCATGAGAAACAGAGCAGTTACTGTTGTGCTTGCAGATTTGTTTTGCGTGGTTAAGGAATTATTCATGTGTTTCTAGATTTTTCTGAGTTTTTTTTTTAAACACAAGGCCAAGGGAAAATATAGTAGAAAATTATTCTCAAAGATTAATTTTAGTGCAAAGAAGGTACAGATTACAAAATATTGACAAGTTTCAAATGATTACTTATAATTTATATATCAAAATTTAGATTAGCTCAAAGAATTCAAATGACTGTCAAAAAACCTATATTTCTTTCTAAAAATCTCATTTCTCTGTCCATGAACACTAAATAAAACATGGTCTATTATAAGGTACTTTTTCCCCTATTTTTTAAGCTAGGACCAGAAGATGGTGCTTTATAAGCAAGAAATGAAAAGACTTAACTGTTTTGAAATTATTTTGTAACCATAGTTAAACAATTTATTTGAAACTTCTGATATATATGCATATATTTTTTACTCTTGGTGGTAACCAGGCATAAAAGAAAAGCTAAAACTCTCAACTTAATGCTTCTTAAAAATAATTTTTACATTTTCATTATTTTTAATTCTCCAGTAAAATGAAATATCATAAATATATTTTCTTTAAAACAAAACATATAAAAATATCTGATAGTTATATAGGCTTTAACATTTCCCACACTTTTTTCAGACTTTATCTCAAATGATATTCACAGTAGTCCTATGTGGTCAGTGCTGTAGATTTAATTTTCTCCATTTTATAGTTGAGGAACATGCGGCTCATGGAGCTCAAATCTTAGTGGTAAGCACACACCTAGTAAATCCCAGGAGTCTGAACCCTAACTCCAAGTCTAACATCCTTTCAACTACAAAAATGATTACTACCTATAAAGCTAAGATCTGATAGCTAGTCTAGTCATTTTTTTACTTCACTCTTACTTTGTCTAACTAATCACCAACATTAATACTCTACACAGCACTTTATCAGCAGTCATGCTATTATTTTTATTTCAATAGTTATACAAACAAGTCTATAATTAAAAGAAAATAATAAGTATTTGGAAGTACTGTGAAAGATAGGTTGAAGAAGAGGGAATGTGAATGTAGGAAAATGTATATCTGGGAAGTGATTATAATAGTCAAGGAAGGTAGTCGTCATTTACCATCATCATTATGCCAAGCATTTAAATAGAACTTCAAGGTTCAAAAAGAGATTTGGGGCAGCTAGGTGGTGCAGTGGATAGAGCACCAACCCTGAAGTCAGGAGGACCTGAGTTCAAATCCAGCTTCAGACACTTAAGAATTATTTAACTGTGTAACCTTGGTAAAGTTACTTAACCCGATAGCCTTGCAAAAAGATAAATACAAAGGGGAGGGGTGAGAGAGAGAGAGAGAGAGAGAGAGAGAGAGAGAGAGAGAGAGAGAGAGAGAGAGAAAGAGAGAGTTTCTGAAATTTTATGTCATTTTATTTTTCCTCACAACAACGCTACCTGGTCAGTACTATTATTTCTATTTTACAGATGAGAAAACTGAAAGTGCAGAAGTTAAATGATTTGCTGAAGGTCACACAGCTAAGTTATCCAATACAGAATTTGATTTGAGGTCTTGCTGACTCCAGTTGTAGTATTCTATCTACTGAGTCATTTCTGAGAACCTCTAATTTTTAGAAAATAGGGTAAAAAGAAAATACTAGAAACAATTTGGAAATCAGAGATAAGAGGGGAAAGAAGAGTTTCCAGGTGTACACACATGAAACCGGGTAAAATGAGGCACCATTGAAATAAATAGTGGAATTATAGAGTAGATTTTGGGGGAAATAACAATAAATTTGGTCTTGGACATTTTGAAGTTGAGGTGTTAATTGAACAGTTTGGTGAATATATACTTTAGGCAGTTATAGATGTCTGTTTAGAAGTTAGGAAATAGATGAAGGTGTATGTAGCCATCATCTGTATAGAAGTGATAGTAGCAGTAGTCAACCAGATTTCCATTCAGGATCTTGGGTGTCAGAGCATTACTATGCTCCATATTTTTAGCATTCCCTGACACTTTAAGCTCTTAAACTCAAGAATAGCATATCCATTTGGCATACTAATAGTACTTAGTAACTAGAAGCCTGGGCATGGTAATCCTATTCCAGATGACTGGTCCTAGATGCCAAGGGTCTCAAAGGTCTAATGAAAATTCTGTTTCAGAGTTGTGAAAAAAAAAACATGCTGAGTGTAGCATGGATAAAAGGGATTCATACCATTCACATAAGGAAGATAATACATTGAAACTGGGCCCTATATCATCAATGCCTTGCATTAATAAATGAGAGCTGAGGAAGGGCAGGAAATAGATAAGATTGAAATGAACCCAGAGTTTTAGAATGTTTAAGTATGAAAGGTAAAATGAACATGGAAGAGTAAGGAACAGGGACATGTGCTAGGATCAAGGGTAAGGCTGAAAGTCAGAAGAGATGGAGAAAGAGAAGGGAGAGCATGCTTTAAAACAGGAGCAATTTCAGACCCAGGAACTATTACAGGAAGAAAGAGATGAGGCAATCCTTATAGGATTTTTACCCTTCAAAAGCTGCATTTGGCTCTATTACCAATTTGTCTTGCAGGCCAGAGAAGCAGGAAGGAATAGAGTTATGAGGAGTAAGGCAGGGAAGAAATATTCTGCCTCTTATCTCAGGAAAATATTGAGTCATGTAAATAACCTTGAAGACATAATGAGTTAACTATCACACAAATGAATTCTGCATTTTTCTTTCCCTTGAATACTGATTGATATTCAATATTGCACCACTTGCCTAGACTGCAGCATTTTGAAGAAACTTTAGATATTATAAAATCTGATACTAAGAACAAAGCAAATATTCTGAAGTTCAAAAATATATCATCTTATATTTGTCCCAAATATTATATTTATTGGTGATTTCAATAGCTCCCAGGAATTCAAATACCACCTCTATGCATAGGATTTTCAATTTGTCCAGTCCTAATCTCTCTAATAACTTCCAGGCTTACATTTTCAACTGTTATTTATCATTTTAAATTGGATATCTTTTAAATGCCTTAAATTCAATATGTCTTAAATTGAACTCAATATATTTCCCCCACCAAAATCCCTCTTTTTTGTAACTTAACTGTAGTGTTGAAAACACCACTCTCCTTCTAGCCACCTTCTCATACTCACAACCTAGGGGCCACCCTCGAATCTTTTGTCTCTGTCTCATATCTAATCATTTGCAAAATTATTTTATTTCTAACTTAACAAGTTGACTATTGGTCTCTCTTCAAACCTGGATCATTGCAATAGCCTGCTGGTTGGAGTCCCTGACTCTACTCCCTCTAGTCTAGTCTATCCTCTACACAACTGTCAAAATGTTCTTCCTAAAGCACAGATCTGGCCATGTTGCCTTCTTCTCTGTTCCTTCCCCAATAATTTTGAGGGACTTCCTCTTGCCTCCAGTATGAAATATAAAGTCCTCTGCTTCAATCTATATAACATAGTCCCTTCCTCTCTTTTTGGTCTTTTTACTTGTTACTCCCAAATAATCTGCCAATCACTTATTCCTCTAACATAACACATCATCTACTGATTAAGTATCTTTGGTAACTGCCTCCTATGGCCGGAACCCTCTCCCTCTTTCTGCTTTATTGCTTCCTGGGCTTCTGTGAAGTTTTATCTTAAAGACCTCCTTTCTTCAAAGAGCTATTCCAGGTTCTCCTTAAACTCATAACTTACTCTAAGATTATCTTCAATTTATATTTTACATAATGTTTCTTAGTTGCTTGTATTTTGTTTCTTTCATTAGACCATGAATTAATTGAGAGGAGAAACTTTTTTGCTTTTTTTTTTACTTTCTTTGTATCCTTAGTGTTTGCAAAAGTGCTTGACATATAATAAATTCTCAATACATGCTTGATTCTATGACTTGCTTATTTTAGTGAAGCATTCCTTTGTTTTAATTTTTATGTCCTTGAAAAAATAACAGGATTTTATGCAGGTTTTTATGTCCAATGGGCATGACTGACTGAAGAGATGTGTTCCCCACATCTGTCTATGTGAGTGAAATCCTTCCAACAGCATAAGGTTAATGAAAATCTTGCTAAGGATGTTTTTATTTTTCTGTTTTTCACTTCATATTCATGTTCTTGGGTGTGATTTCAATTTTATCTTCTTTTCATGCAAGTTTTCAATGTCAGGAACATGGTAGTTAAGATTGCACTTTCTTCAGGATGGTTTTTAATCTAGATGATAATGCAAAGGAGTTCCTGAATCATTGTGTGCTTTCTCCTATGCATTCTGACAAGGTACTGTCATGCTAAATGAAATCCTAAACAACTGTCATAATTTTGAGAGTTCTGAATTTTAATATTATAAGAAATGCATCCTAACTGCTACATTCAGGTTTCTTAGATACTCTTACTTTCTGGGTATACAAACCTACCCATTATGAAACTCTGAATGTTTTGTTAATTCAATCTTTTGTTAAATCAATATGGATAATGTGCTGTAAAGACAAAATAGCATAACAGAAAGAAAATTACATATGTACATGGAATTTTAGAAATAATATACTTTAAGTCATATATAATATAATAAAAAAGAGAAAAGCAAAATAAAAATGAAAATCAATAGTCTAACTCTTTCAAATACAGATTAGCCCTAACCAGGACAAATTCTGTTAATAACCTATTTGCATAATCATCCATTTAAGGCTTTACAAATATGTCACATAAAAGACACACTGACGCACTCAAACATAAAACCTCATATCCTCCACCTCCCTCCTTCTTTTCTAGAAGCAAAAGATTTTAGATTTAGATCTGGGTGGGAACCTCTTGCCTTATTTTATCAGTAAGAGAGATTAATTTATTTATTTAAAGATAGACAGGCAATAAGCAGCAGAAACAAAATTTGAAGTGAGATCTTCATACCACAAAATCCAGTGCACTGACGACCACTTAGCCACCTGCTTTCATTGATTACTAAGGGCAATGTAAAACTTTTGATGCTGTTTCTGAGGTCCTTCATTCTATAAAGACCTTAGCACCTAATAAACTAGAAATTTATTCTGGCACTACAATTAAACATGTGATAAGTCATTTAAAGGTCTTTGTATTATATTCAGAAGGCCTAATTCTGTGTCCTAAATTTGGTTCTTGCTACCTTTGTAGCCCTAGGTATCTCATTTTGCCATTTTTTGTCTTATTTCACTTTCTGAAGTCTGAGAAACATGATTTGGAGTCAAAGGATCTGAGCCTTATGAAAGCCTCTGACATTAGCAACTGTTTTGTTTCTTCTGGGATAAGTTACATAAGCTCTCTAGGACTCAATTGACGCAATAAATTGAGATGTCCAAACTAGATAATTTACATGCTCTCTAAATTTTGTCATCCTAATAAAGTATTTATTGAGGCTACTATTTGTGTAGCATAGTGCATCATGATTTCAGAAATAATGAAAAGGTATAAGATGCAATCTTTGATTCTCAAGAAATTTATGATCCTTGTTAAGGAAAGAAGAATAAGTTGTAATGGATAACTAAAAGTAAGGCCAAAACATAGGGAAATCTAAACCTGAATCTAACTAATGAACAAAACAAAAATATGGTACGAACATCAATGCAAACCAAAGGAAGTACACTAGGCTAAAATACTGTAGCTAAGTTATTTTCAAGTAAATATTTGCCAATTAGCTTCTTTCATCCTTTCTATCTTTTTGTGGTAGTTCAATCTTTCAGCTGTATGTGACTCTTTATGACCCCAAAGATGTCCATGGGGTTTTCTTAGCAATGATGCTGGAGTTGTTTGTTTTCCTTGAGGAAAATAGAAGTGAAGTAACTTTTCCAGGGTTATATAACTTACCATATATCTGAGACTGGATTTGAACTCAGTTCTTTATAATTCCAAGTCAAGTGCTATAGCCATTGGGCCATGTAGTGACCTCTCATTTCTCTTTAACTGTATATATCAATTCTCCACTGAAATCTTCCTTGGGTATTTAAAACAATATGGAGGTGAGTTTGGTTTCCTGAAGATTCTGCTAATAGAATATAAGCTTTGGCATATACTAATAAAAGTATCAGTTATCATCTTCTGACATGAGTTGTTATTCACAATGAAAATTAGCAATATAAAAAATAAAAATAAATAAAATTTTTAAAAATACAAAATTTTAAAAAAATGAACAGTAAGAAGTGGTCTATGTTGTACAGTTTTATATTAGTGAATATTTGAGGAGTGCTAGCAGTTTAATTTATTCAGAAAATATTAATTGAATGACTATTAATATATAACTCTGTGTTTTGGTAAAGTGAAACCTACAAAGAAGTATATCTACTATATGGTTGATCTAGAAAGTCAGGAATACACACTAAAGGCTAACTATAAGAAGTAGGAAATATCAAAGTGGAAAAGGATGAAAGAGACCACCAATTCCAGCCTATTCATGTAAACTGATCCTTTATAAAATATACTTGAAACAGTTCTTTGCTTAAAGACCTCAAATATGGGAAGAGACATTACTTCCAGAGCAGACCAATTTGGATAATAATTTCATAATATGGAATTATGAAATGCCAAATACAAAGCAGATGGTTTCTTATCATGTGGTTTTTGTAAACAAAAATAAAAGTTCTATAAGAATTCAAAAGAAGGAAAGATCTCTGGTATCAACAGGAATCCAGGAGCTTTATATATAAGAACGAGAACTTAAATTAAGAGATTAAGCCTCTGGAAAGATAAAAATGGGAAAAATATTCTAGTCAGAAGGACAACATCAATATGGGAACTAGTGAGATTTACTATGGTGAACAGCCATTAAGTCATCCTTACTGGAATGAATGAAGAACCTTTATTGGGATGAAGTAGAAGAAAAGGTAGGTCAGGTTGTTCCCAGACTATTCAAAGCCTTCAATTTTGAAGAGTTTAGAGAGCATTTGGTAGGCAATGGAGAGATAGCAAAATATTTTGGGCATTAAAATCGTAAAAATCATTAAATCTCATAAGTAAGAAGCTTTGTAGTACAAATAAGAGGCTTTCTAGTACATAACATGGGAAACACTAGCACAGGACCAAAAGCCCATCTTGTCATGCCTTCATCAGAGAGGCTGTGCATTTTGAGAAAAGCAGAATTGAAGAAGTTCAAAGGAAAAATGCAAGATGTTCAAATTTAGAGAATCCAGTCCAATTAGTCACATGGACTATTTGTACCTGACCTGTGGTAGAGCGCATTGGTCTGATTAGCAACAGACACAATGAATCTTGATTATAATAAAACCTGTCATTTCAATCCTCTTCATGAATGAGGGACAACAACATACCTAGACTCAACCAGTATCCATTCTACCTTTTGGTAGTTTTCATTGTTATAAAGGTTTTTTTAATCACATTAATTTTATAATAATGATTATTATAGTACTGTTATGCAGCAATTTAAGATTTGCAAATTCTGTGAGGAAGATAATATGAGGAAATGAGGATGATCTAGAAAAATGAGGAAACAGACTAGTTTCATGTAGCTGGTAATTGTTTGAGCAAAGACTCAGGTGCTGGTCTTTCTGTTCTTTTTTTTTAATTTAATATTTATTCTCATTTTGCACAAATAATGTTTTTTACATTAATAAAATATTCTTAAGAGTAAACAGAATACCCCCTCCCCCAGCCTGGGTCTGGTTTGGGGGTGCTTGCTAAGCTTTTGGGACACTCCCACAAGGGTCTCAGTGTATGAGGCTCTGTCCTCCCTCCTGGTCTGTGAATGACCATAAGCACCTCCCTCTGCCACGGGGCCGAGGTGGGGGGGTCCTGCTGTTCTATGGGGGGGCCTAGACTGGGATCAGGATCTGAATGTGTTCAGAGCCCCAGAGTCCTGTTCCAGAGGCAGAGGACAGAAGAGCTCTGCAGTCTCTCTTCACTCCCCTCCCTCAGCTCAATGGGCTCATGCCCTGGGGGCTCCTGCTTATGGGCTCTGCCTGCTTCTGTTTCTGGCTCTGGGCTGCCAAAAGACCAAGCTGCTGGCTGTGTGCCCTGAGGGCTGGGTGCCACGTGCTCGCTCTGGCAGAGATCCCCCGCTGTTCCCCCACTTTGTGCTTGGTGCTCCTTGGGGTGCAGCTCAGGAAACTCCCCCCCCCCCCTGCTGTGAGCCGCAGCTCCCAGCACCCTGGGGCTGCCTCCAGGAGGCTGAAGTTCTTTGGCTCTGGTGGGCCAGCCCTCTGGCAGGCCGCCCCTCTGACCCAGGGAGCAGAGCCTTTCTGCTCTTTTCCAGGTTACCTTGAGTAGGAGAACTGCCTCACTGGGTCCTTCTGTGGGTTCTGTCTCTGGAAAATTTAGAGTCCTTATTTTATAAGTTTTATGAGAGAGCACCCAAGACATGATCTTTTCTTGTCACCATCTTGGCTCCGCCTAGTCTTTCTGTTCTAAAGTTCATTGTATGGCCTCAGACACTTAATAATTACCTAGCTGTGTGACCTTGGGCAAGTCATTAACCCCATTGGCTTTCCAAACCCCCCCAAAAAAACGCATCAAATAAAGTTCATTGTTCTATTTTCTGAAGATCATATTAAGGAAGATTGATCTAGTAATGATATGTAGAATAGAATGGAGAAATAAGGGACTACAATTAGCTATATCAGACCGAAAACTCTCAGTATAGACAACATAAAAAATAATGGGGCAGTTTTAAAAGGATAAAACAGGGGTTTCAGGTGATAAGAATTGAAATGAAGGGGTGATTTAATGAAATTTGAAAAATTATTCCAAATTCAAATGTTGAGTTTATTGAATATTGGTAAAGTCATAATATAGATTTATAATAATAAAAATAGTCAAGAGTAGTTTATGATTGAATAGATACTGTGTAGATAGAAAAATGGAGGAATAAAAGGTTATATTAAGATTCTGAGCTGAGAAACTAGGAAAGTAAATGGTACCACTAAATAAAATGGGAAAGAAAAATCAAAGACACAATTTTGGCACAAAACTTACTTCTTCAGTTAAGGATAGATATATGTAACTTGAGATAATGAAGATATATCAATCTGAAAAGTCAAATAGGTATTTAGTAATATAAAATTGGAGCTTGGGAGAATTGTGAAAAGAGAATAGAGACTTTAAAGTCATTAACATAAAAGTAATAGATGGCTTCATCTATTGATATATTTTCCAAAGTAGATGATTATGAAGAAAGAAGAACAGTAGATATAGATAAAAACCTTGAAGAACATCTAGAATTGGAAGAATGAAGAAAAAAAGAGTAAAGTGGAAAAGGAAAAGAAAGAAGGATAACTAGGAAGGAAAACTATGGACTATAATGATACCCATCCATCTAGTAGCTCTCAGTGAAATTTAGTATTCTATTGACCGTTTAAAAAAAAAGTTTATATCAAATAAGCATAAAGAAAGAAACATGTTTCTTCAGTAATAGATTTTCTTAAAAGGTTGTAGTAGGGTACAAACTCTTAATTAAGAAATGAATATTGGGGTGGCTAGGTGGCGCAGTGGATAGAGCACTGGCCTTGGAGTCAGGAGTACCTGCATTCAAATCTGGTCTCAGACACTTAACAATTACCTGGCTGTGTGGCCTTGGGCAAGCCACTTAAGCCCATTGCCTTGCAAAAAAAAAAAAAAAAAAAACCTAAAGAAAAAAAAAGAAATGAATATCAGAGGAAAATGAATCATTAACTTAAAATAAAAATTAAAGAAATTTAAAATGTTTAAAGATGCCTCTATTGATTGTTCAGTTTCCTCCTCATCTCAGTTTTTACTAACCATAACTTTAGTTTGATAACCTGTTCACCTTAAACTTCTCTTCACATCTTCTACACCCTGATTGGCATAATAAGAAAAAATAGAATAAAGTAATAAAAAAGAATTAACAGAACTTTGCTTTTAAGTAGCTGTTGTTTGGCCATGGACATGGAAGAATCCATTGATGATATTTTGAGCCTAAATACCTTACCTGTGATGAAACCCTGTCCAATGCAAGCAACTGCTGTGGAATTTTCTTGAAGATGGAGGAAATTTCTTTTTAAAATTTGGTTTGAACATAAATAAAATAGTTATGAATTTTTTATTATCCTATTCTCCAAAACATGTAAGATTGTCAAATGAATCATTCATTGAAAGTTAACTGCAAAGAAACAATTATGGCTTCTAGATATCATGTATTCAATGAGACTCAGTTGATGAAAGTCCTCTTCTACCCTATCAACCACAATCCCCCCTCCCATTCAGTGTAAATTGGTCCTATTTAGGACTATATTTACTCAAAGATTATATATTTTCCTTTATTTATAAATGTATCTGAAGTTAACCTCATTCACTCTGTGTTATCAGCAACCCTGTTTTAGTAAATAGAGTCCTTAAGACAAAAACCAGTTTAAATGATTATTTTTAAAATATGTTTTCCATTCAGTTTTAATGAAGTTTCATAGTAACAGAGAAATTTCATTTCATTCCAGATGAATTCCTATACAAATTATATATTTTTCCACAGGATTCATAAAAATTTGGAATAATTCACTCTAACAGAAAACTCAGAGTTATGACTCTGTAAGAAGGAAGTATGAATCAATGTTTTACTTATAACTTCAGGATTAAGAGAAATCCAATTTTAATAAATATCAACCATGGCAATGGTTTTCTGAAAAATTAATCACATGTCCCAAATTCTATGAAAACAATGATTATTACATGACATTGTATCCTATGTGGTTAGCTAAACCAATTAGCTAAAATGAGGAGATGAAATATGGTTTGCTTCCTCTTGTACCAACCAATCTGAAATCCATATAGTCCTCCTCTACAGACTATTCTACTCCCATCTTCACCTAAAGCTCATAGAGTCCTTTTGGAGTATCAAAGCCTTTTTTCTCAAGAAATGTTATCTCAGGATTTCAGATTCAATATGATTTGATTTCTAAATGTTTCTCTCCTTTACACGCTCAGTTGAATGTGTTTCAGAAAGCTGATTTAAAAGTTTTGTGTTACATTCCCCATATTTATTTTGTGATGCAATATTAATTGTAACTCTGGGTGCCTGAGATTTCAAGAGATTAAATACCTATGTTCCAAATGTAACAAATGGAAATGTGAATTTATGTCAAATAACTTTATATACAATGCTTTTTCCCCCCACAGGACCATTTTACAGCTCTATTATGCTTGGGAATTATCTATATATAGAGATGATAGTTGAAGCTAAAGTAATGAATGACATTTCTAAAAGAGAAATTGTAGAAAGAGAAATGAGAATGAGTTATATACTTTTAAATTTAGTATATATATATAGCTATATATATTTAGTATATATTTATTTATATATAGTATATACTATATATAGTACATATATTTGGTGTATATATATATTTAGTATATATATATAGTTATATACTTTTAAATTTAGTATATTGTATATTAGCATGTTAAATTTAGTATATTGTATACTTTGCTAACTTTGAGACTTATAAGCACCCATTCACAAAGAGTTAGAATTCGGATGACTCATTTAACCTCTATGAATTTCACAGAGGTTAATACTAGATACTCCACAGAGTAATTTGAGGAAAGTTTTTTTAAATCACACAAGTATTTAAATGTGAATTCTTAATAATAAGTATTTTAATAAAAAAATTGAATTAAACTATTACAAATCAAGGTTGTAATATATATATTTATGTGTATGTGTGCTAAATCTTGTATACTACAACTATAGTTGCTTTTTGTAGCTAATAGAGTCATAATATCTTTGTTCTATGAATCTCAAAAAAAAGGCACAGAAGAAATAAGTTATTTCAGAAATCCCAAAATATCTTGGAAAGTATGGTAAATATTTTCTTATGCGATTCTGCTCAATATCCTCCTACTATTGAATTACTGGACCAGTCATTATCTTTGTCTAGTATTTGTCTTATATACAAAATATTAAATCAATTAATGTTAACATTTGGGACAATATGCATTTTCATTCAGTTTATTTTTCAGCTATGAGTAGGTTACCTATCATTTTGAAATCTTTGGATATCATGAAGATATTATTGACATTTCAATATTCAATGAAACAAGCATGTCATATACAAATAGAAACATTTAAAATTTTTTCTGTCCATTTTCAATCCTGCTTTTGTTTGGATTTTATGTTAGGTTCATCTCCAATAAAAGAGGTAAAAAGTGATTAATAATTGACAGAGAATTGCTTTTTTTGATGTATCTGTGCTAAATGATATCTTAGGTATTTTACATTACTTTTTAAGAGGTAATACAATGGGGTTTTTAATAGATTTTCTATTGACCCTCATAAAATTGCTAAATAACTTGAAACCAAATCCCATATAGACATGTTAGGAAATGTGATAGCTACAGTAAAACATCTGCCTTTAAATCATAAAAACATTTTTTACTCATTAGTGCTTTTTGCCCGTAATAAAATAAATAAATTGTCATTGAATGTTTCATCTTGGAGAAAAATACTATAAAAGTGACATTTTTTAGGTCAGTTTTTATCTTTTTTATACAGAATGCCATATTGTTATCCAAAGAATTAGGAAATTCAGTGCAGTGTCTAAGAATATATGTTTTTATTATTTCACATTTCAAGGTAACAGAATTCTTTGATATTTTAATATACTTGCTTTAGTATCAATAAGATATACATTTTGTTTAAAGCATGTCAAAACGATCCAAATATGTTTAGTGATATGACCTTGGGAAAGAATAGCTAAATATTATTTTCAGTCTCCTTTCAGTATCAGATGGTTTTGAAATATTGAAAGTCTCAAGTCTATGCATGCTTAATGGGGGAAAACTGATGTTTCCTTGAAATGAAAACAGAGTTTCCTTATGATATAAAATTTTACTACAAACTATATGCAAAGCTATCAGAAAATTATGATCTATGTATTTTTCCATGGCTAGGAACGGAAAAGAGAAATAATGTGCTCCAGAAGAAAAAGCTAATCAAGGGTGTTGGAATTGAGAAATATTTGATTTAAATTCTCTCTCAGACACATAGTATGGACTCTGAGTAGCATTGCTGGATGGGTCTAGGAAGGGCTTCAGATTTCTGGAATAAAGAAAATTTACCCATCGGAAAAAAAATCGAGACTAAAAATCAAATCAAAACCAGGAAGTTTTCAGGGGTGGAAATCCAGGCCTGGAAGGAACTGTTATAGCCCCTGGGGGTAGGTGGGGTATGGAGAACATAGCAGGGCTAAAGATGTTTTGGAAATTGTCAATTCAACTCCTTCATTTGACAAATGAGGAAACTGAACTCTAGAAAAATTAAGTGAAATGCCCAAGGTCAGGAAGCTGGTAGGTGACTGTACCTGAATTCAGATCCATGACTGATGAGTATAAACCTAAATCCCTATCTACTGTATCTATTTTCTCAATGCAGATGTTTTTGGTTTGTGTATAAGAATTTGAGTGACAAATTCACAGCACATTTCACTAACCATTCATACTGAAAAATTATGTGGTGAAGTTTTCTGAAATTAAGGGACAGGTAAATGGGACAGGAGATGATATATTAGATCTGGAGTCAAGAAGAATGAAATTCAAATTTATTTTCAGATACTTAACTGAAGTTAAGATTTGATGACCCTGGGCAAGTCACTTAAAATCTGTCTCAGCTTAGTTTCCTCATCAATATTTTCTCCCTGTGTTATTGGGATCAAATGAAATAACAATTGTATAACACAGCACAGTGCCTAGAACAAAGTAAGACCATATAAATGCAACATATGATTATTACTTATTATTTTTCTGAATTAATAATTAATACATCAGATCTAGATTAAATCCTTCTAAAACATTATCTATATTCAGTTAAAGTTAACAAATATGATTGGGGGTAGAGCCAAGTTGATGGAATAGAAGCAGGAATTCTCAGAAGCTCTCTTCCAGAATGCTCCAAATATTGTAAAATTATGACTGTAAACAAATTCCTGAGTGGTAGAACCCATAGAAAGACCAAGTGAAAAATTTTTATGGCCCAAGATAAGTTGCAAGATCCATGATAAGGGTCTGTACCACCTGGGTTGTAAGGGGCCCACTCTGCAACCAGAATGACAGTGCAGTCAGAGCAAATGAGTCCTTAGGGTGCCTGAGTCCCTGGGGTGCCTGGGTTTGTAGCAAAGGGAGTAGTTTCCACACATGTCAACCCAGAGATCATCAAGGATAACTTAGAAGATCAGCAGGAAAACTAATGTACCAGAGTGAACTAGGAGCCCAGGTCAATGCAGCCCTCAAGCACTGCCTTGGAAGGAGATAGAAAGCAAGCCAGTGGAGCCACCCAATGGGGGGCACCTGGCAGCTGCTTACAGAACACAGCCCACAGAAGCCAAGGGGGTTGAGGGAGACTGCAGAGGTCTCTCCACTATGCCTGGGGTTATACTCTGCTGCTTTGCCCATACAGAGATCTAGGACCCAATATGGCCCCCCATACTGCCATAGTGGAGTAGCAATCCTTCACACAGCTCCAGGGCAGGGCGGAGTGTTGTGACCATCCACAGACCAGAGCACAGGCAGGAGAGTAGTCAGAGCCTCTCATGAGACCTTGAAGGAACTGAGGTCCCTGGCATCAGGGGGTGATGTCGCCAAAACACTTAAAAGCCTGAAGTATGTTAAAACCAGATCATAGACTAGGGAAATGAGCAAACAACATAAGAAAAAGAATCTGACCATAGATAATTATTTCATCCCATAAAGGATCAAAACACATTCAGAAGATGAAAAAGTCAGAGCTTCTGTATCCAAAGCCTCCAAGAAAAAAAATTATTGGTCTCAGGCTATGAAAGAGCTCAAAAAAGACTGACAATCAAGTAATGGAGATAGAGGAAAAATTGGAAAGAGAAATGAGAGCAAGGCAAGAAAATCATGCAAACCAAGTCAGCAGCTTGTTGAAGGAGATACACAAAAAAATTAAAACAACATGTTGGAAACCAGTTTCAGTCACATGGAAAAAAGCAGTTCAGAAGGTTAATGAGAAGAATGGCTTAAATAGAAGAATTGGCCAGATAGAGAAGGACATAAGAATATTATCTGAAGAAAACAACTCTTTCAAATATAGAATGGAGCTAAAGGAAGCTGATGACTTCACGAGAAATCAAGAAATAGTAAAACATAATTAAAAGAATGAAAAACTAGGAAAAAATGTGAAATATCTCATTGGAAAAAACAACCAACCTAGAAAACAGATCCATAAGAGATAATTTAAAAATTATTGGGCTACCTGAAAGTCTTGATCAGGAAAAGAGCCTAGACTTAATTTTTAAAGAATTTCTCCAGAAAAATTGCCCTGATATCCTAAGAACAGAGGGTAAAATATAAACTGACGGAATCCACTGATTACCTCCTGATCCTCGGCCAAACTCCCAGGAATACTATAGCTAAATTGCAGATCCCAAGTTGAAGAGAAAGATATTACAAATAGTCAGAAATAATCCAGATACAGATGGTGCTACAGTCAGGTGTACACAGTACTTAGCAGTGTCTGCATTAAAGGTTTTTAGGACTTGGAATATGATATTCTAGAAGACCAAAAAGCTTGGATTCCCTCTTTTCAAGAGAAAAGATGGACATTCAATGTAATAAGGAATTTTCAAACTTTCCTGTTGAAACAACCAGAACTAAACAGTAATTTTGATCTTCAAGCACAGGAAGCATAAAGAAGGTAGATGAGAAGAAGAAATTATGAGAGATTTAATGTTGTTAAATTGCTTGTATTCCTGCTTGGGAAGAAGATACTGCTAACTCATATGAACCTTTTCATTTATTAGAGCATATATAGACTAGGCAAAGGAGAAAGCTAAATATGAAGATATATTATAAAGATGGGGTCAATGGGCAAAAAAGAATGTACTGGAGAAATGTAGAATAGGCTAATATATTTTATATAAAAGAGTCAAGAAAAAGTTTTTGTAATGGAGTGGAAGGGTGTAAGGTGAGGGGGGAATGAGTGAGCCTTCATTCTCATCAGAAATGGCTTGGGAGGAAAAGCATACATACATTCAATAGGGTATAGAAATCTATCTTACCCTAGAGGACAAAGGAGAGAAAAGGGATGGGTGAAAGGGGACAGAGAGGGAGAGAGAAGAGGGGTGTAGGTGATAGAAGAAAGGAAAGATTGTGGGAGATAGTAGTCAGATACAACATATTTTTTTACAGGGCAGTGGGGTTGGTTAACTTGCCCAGGGTAACAAGATTGGGTGGTTTTTAAGTGTCTGGGGCCAAATTTGGACTTGGGTCCTCCCAGCTCCAGAGCAAACTGGCTGCCTCACAACACACTTTTGAAGAAGGAGAGAGGGAAAGGAGATAAGAGTATAGAATAAATGGTTGTGGAAAGGAATTGATGGAAGGAAATACAGTTAGCAATAGCAACTGTTGGGAAAAATATTGAAGAAAACTTCTCTGATGGACTTATGATAAAGAATGTGATCCAACCCAAACAAAGAGCAGATGATATCTGAACACAAATTGAAGTACACTTTTTTTCTTTCTCCTCTCACTTTATTTTCTGTGTGGTTTCTCAGTCTTTGTTGGGGAGGGGATTGTATGTCCTTTTTTATCAAGATTGTTATAGTAATGCACAAATAAATAAATTTAATTAAATTAATTAAAATGTAAAATAATGATTAGTATCTGATGATTAAAGATGAAATATACTTTTTTCTTCTTGTTTACAAAGACTTGTACTTTCAGTGGTATTTCACAGTTATGGCTGCTGTTTCAGATGTTTTGCAGTGAAGTTCTTACAAAGGAGAGTATTAGAAGAATATAATATTGGGAACTCCAGGTAGCACAAGTTGAAAAATGTAATAAAACATTTTTTTCAAACGTATGAAAAGAAAGTCAAGAGATATTGCTTTATCTCCGACTTTGTTGTATTTACAGGACACCATTGCAAAAATGACATAATGTGAGCTGACATGGATGAATTCCAATTTGCATCTTTTGAGAGAGTACACATTTTGAGGAGCATACAAATATTTTGAAACATATTCACAGCTCTGGAGAAAATGTCTTAAAATAAGACATGTGCCCTCTCCTCATGAGGCTTTCAGCTTTATACATTTATCTACAATATAGTATTAACAATATAATCAAATAATATTAAATCCTGTTGAAAATACTAACAATTAAGTTGATGTGAATTTTTAAAATTTTGTATTATAAGAATGCTCAAACCCTATTTAAAAAAGATTTTCCTCATTGGGAATTAATTGCTGCTCTTTCTGTGCCAATATCAATGGTGGAATAGATAAGATCTTGAAGAAGTCAGATCTTATTTTCTGAGTTCCAAAATGTCTTCAGGAAGAGGTTTCAGAAGAGAGTAAAAAATTCTTGGAAGAAGCTGAAAAGGAAAACAGCTGGCTTCTTGAGTATGTCCACAAATTCCAAGATTTTTTCCTCTCTTTTCAGGAATTTCTTCTTGACAAGAACATGGAAACTCTTCTTCTCTCTAAAAAATGGAATCCAGAAAACAAAGTTCTCTTTTCTTCTAAAAATCTTTCCAATTTTCTCCCTCCCGCAGACAAATGGAGCATTTAGTAACCAATATCCATCAATGAGGAGAATTTTATTTTTATTTTTAAATAGATATCAAAAAGAGAGAGGAATATTAGTAGTAACAATGACAAGAACAAAACAACACTATAGGTTTGCAAAGTACTTTAAAAATAATTAATTTTATCCTCAGAACAATTATGGGAATTAGATGTTAATGTTATCTCCATTTAGCAGATGAGAAAACCAAAATAAGCAAAGGTTAAGACCTTTGACTAGAGATACATTCAGCAAGAAAGTATCTGAAACCAGATGTCAGTCATCTTCCTGATTCCAATTCCAACACAATAAATGTCCTATTTCCCAATTCTCAGAAATGGAATATGGAATATGCTCCCAGACCAGAGAAAAGCCCAAAGAAATCTTATACAAAATGTTGCCTAAGAAATTTCATATTATATACCAATTATGTTGCCACTTAAAATATGTATGGATTTCTGTAAACTACTTTCAATCATTTTCAGCAAACATGAAAATTTCCAGAAATACTACTAAAACCACTCTTCTATGCTACAGTGAAATGTAGAAATATGTTTAAAGGTCTCTTTTCCGTTTTTCCATGAGTATTGTTAACTAAAGTTTCAAGGGAATAATATTGGATTTTGAATTTCCTGGAATTAGTCTCATGAAGACTCTGCTAAAGACAGAGAGCTAGATGAGATATATTCAGCCCCCATGTGTTATTTTTTTATATTCAGCATCTTCTATTTTGCCATCTCTGATATTTCTAATGCTCCTAACAATTCACTTCAGCTCTCTATCTCTATCTCTTAATTCTTTCCCTAGACATGTCCTTGGTGTCTAGTGGCTAATACTTTGGAGGTAACAATTGCCACAAGAATCAGATCATTTGAAAATAAAAAGAAGTATGCACCATGTCGATTGGTCACAAAGAGCCTCGCTTTGAAATTTAGGTGATTTAGGTTCAAGTGCTGGTTCTGCCACTAATTCTTTGAATTTAGGTACATTCTTTGCCTTTTTTGGTTCCACTTTCCTCTTCCTTACAATGATTAAGTAGCAGGTTAAATGATATGTGAGTTACCTTCTAGCTTTACTACTCCAGGGTTCCACAAGAATGCTGATTCTAATGTGTATACAAAATCCTAAAATTTATTCTTGAAAATGTAGAAGAAAAAAATAGAATATAAGGCCCTGTAGGATAAGTAGTGATTCATTTTTTCTCAACATAGCATACATTTTCTAAATGTTTTTTCAAATAAATTATCCAAACATTATCATCATCTCCACATAATCTTTGCTGTCTTATTTGCCTAAAACAGAGTACAAATTTCTTTGCAGATAATTGGTAGGTACAAAACATCTATGGAAAATGTATATACATACATATATATATATATATATATATATATATATATACATACATATATCTGTGTTTGTGTATTTTTATCATGTTGCTATAATTTTCATTCTAAATTTCTACAATATGTTCCAATATACTTAAATAAAAAGTCAGTTTTAAATTAGTAAAATTTACTTCAAAATATTCTCATTTTTCAGCTCTTAGAAATGAGAGTTTACAGGTCATCTAAACAGTATACTGAAATAGCATTTTAAGATTTATATCATCTTCAACCCCCTCCCATTGTTGTATGGCATGAAAATAATTCATTGACACTGAATGCTTTGAAAAAATAGTAACAATTCAAAGCAAATACAGTTTTAAAAAGACATACAAAAACCACACTAGAAACTCCAGATGTGCTTTCAGTACTTGATGTATGACTGTCTATTTTTTCAGTCCCTAACACTGAAGTTTATTGTTTCTGTTGCCAATTTCAAACCTCCCACATTCTTTTGAAAAAGAATGACTGGGTCATGTTCTTTTGGCTCTCTAATTTGTTGAGAAGAGTGCCTCTTGCCACGTAGGACCTAGTTAGGCCTAAATTTTGCATTCTTTTTCTAAGGAAAACTTAATACATCCAACAGTTAGGGTGTTTACCATAGGCAAGGATGATGCTTCAAAATCAACTCACAGGTTTAATCTTTATTCCCTCTCCTTAGTTCCAAAAGTGTTCATTTTGAGAAAAACTGATCACCATAACCACTTTCTCTGGGGGATATTGAGCATGTTCTTTGCTCTTAATAAAATGCTTGCTAATTCTTTATGAACATTTAACTATCTAGCATTTAAAAAATAATCAAAATAGCTAAAATGTACATTTCCATGTTCTTAGAGTGTTTCACATACAACCACAACAACCACATAAAAAATATTATTGCCCCATTTTGAAACTGAGGCTCAGAAAGCTAAATAATATTGTCCAAGGTCATATAGCTACTGATTTCTAGAGAAAGGAATTTGAACTCAAATCCTTATGAATGTTTTTCCACTACATCCTACTACCTCTATTTATCCTTGAGAGACCTGCATGTGAAGTAAATTATTATTTAAATATCATCATTAATGATGATTTTTTTTGTTCCTCTTGAAAATAGTTAAGAAATAAATCTGAATCCTTGAGGAGAAAGAATTGGCCACCAGAGATAGCAGTGTTGAATGACCTAATCCGGCTGAGAAAATAGGTACTGAATTGATATCTATGAAGGTATCATAAAATAGACTAGAAAACTCGGGTCTCATTGATGCCAGCATCATAAAGCTTTATATTAAATATGTAAAGTCTGAGGAAGAAAATATGACAGCATATCTGTGTCTCAGCTTTCCATAAAAATGGTGACAATGTTAAAATAGCAGAGGAAACTAATAAATCTTAGTTCTGCCTTAATTGATAGGTGTTAAACAATAAATAAAAAGTTGAAGGAATGGTGAGTTATCACTCTCTTTTGGTAGGTTAGAATAGACTATTCATGTCTCTTAAATGTAATCCCTGAAGCAACTTTGTGTACAGTTTATTAGAAAGCACACAATGGCAAAACATTATTTTTATTTTCTAGTAGCAATTGATGATTGAAAAATCAATAAAATGAAAAACTAGCAATTTTTGAATTCTAAAGATGAAGCTTAAATAAAATACCTTTTCAGACCCTTGTAAAGGGACTCAAACTTTTTCAGAGAAACCTTTAATACACGTATTTTTCAAATGTTGCGGCAGTGAATGCAACTTCCTAAAAGTTATATTATAAAAATAAAATTTATGATATTTTTCAAACATAAGAAGATAGGATAAATACCAGAAAATACACTAAATTAAAAATACAAAAACTATTTATTCCAAACAGCTAAACTTACTGATTTTTATCTTAACATTTAATATTATCTCTATCATTAAATTTTTGAATAAATGTATCTAGAAAATCCAAAAATGTTTTCCCTTACATTATATGTATCCCAAAAAGTTAATTTTAATTTCTAAGCAAGTGTTAAAGTAAAAGAAAAATATTAGCATCAACATAATCTTCAGCTCCAATAATCCAACCTAAAATCACTGGTTCTGAGTTGACAGTATCTCAGAAATCATTTGACTTAACTCATCAATGAAAAGAAATCCCCTCTACAAAATATACTACAAATAGCCATCCACTCTGTTTGAATATTTGCACTGGAAAAGAACACTTTACTTTCTGAAAATATGCATTCCACTTTTAAACTGCTGAAATCATTAGGAAGATTTTTAAAATTGCAGTTCTGTAGAATCCCCAAATGTTTCATATGATCTGTTATTGAGTTTCTCTCCCATCTTCTACCTGTGAGCTTAACATGTATCTTTATTAGGTTCTATCTTATTTTATTTGGCTCTTCTTTCAAAGCAATCATTTTTATTTTCATTTGCCATGTTAACAACTCCTTTTAGATTCATTTCATATTAAAATATGATAAACACGTCACTTATGCCTTCATTGAAGACACTGATTAAATATTGAAAGGCATAAGACCAGGGATAGTTCTTCATGGTTTATCTTCTGTTTTTGGTCTGAGTTGTTGTTATATCATTAATGACTTCTCTTTTGACCTGGTTTTTCACCCAATTCTGAATTCACCAAACTAAACTATGAAATAATTAATGCCTTTCCATTTTGTCCACAATATTAGCATTAGAGATATTGCTACATGGCTCCCTGAAATTCATATGTAGATTAAATCTATGTCATTTTACTGATTGACTAATATTTAAAAACAGAAAATAAGAAAAGTTTGTCATATTTTCTGCCTCTACTGATTCATCTTATGAGGTTGGGTGGAGGGAGGTTAAGGGCAAGGTCCTAGTCACAGTATAGAAATGGATTATGAAAATAGGGAGTCTCTCCTCATGATATGTTAGATTTATTCTTTCAGCCTTTGCTTTCCTCATTTCCCAAGATGAATCCTGGGAGTAGATATTACTGCAGGGAATTTCAAACCTATGGATTAGGATTTATGAATATGTCACCCTGATGAGAGAGATCTGGTACATCAAAGGCAATTTCTGATAGACACTTTGGATCCATCAAGAACCACATGCAGCAAGGTGGTGCAGTGGATAGATCCCCAGCTCTGGAGTCAGGAGGACCTGAGTTCAAAGCCAACCTCAGATATTTAATAATTAATTACCTAGCTGTGTGACCCCTGGCAAGCCACTTAACCCCATTATTTTGCAAAACAGAAACAAACAACAACAACAACAAGAACCACAGGGGTGGGAAGCAGGTAAAATAAACAAGTTCATTCAGAAAATATTCATGACCAGAAATAGCTCACAAGGGCAACAGATACCAGATTAACTAAATCAGTATTCCTCTGGTGGAAAAGAATACTAGCTATTTGGCCAAATTGAAGCTTTGTATAAGCCTTAAAAATGGAACCAAGGCATTCCCCTCTGTTCTTAATCATTAGCCAGGAGATTGGGCACAGTCAAGGCCTAGTACCAAATCAATATACTGAGGCAGGAGTATCAGATATCTCATGACTCATGATAAGTGATTGCACATTGGTTCTTAATACACTAATTAAGCAATTCTAAGGTGATGAGGAAGGATACTGATAATGAAAGAGTTAGACTCAATTCTACTCTACAGGGTACCCCATAGTAGATGGGACAGTAGTCACTATAACTTATAAAAGTCATGATAGTTCTTACTGATCTCTACTTCCTTTTCTATGAATCACACTATAATACATCGAGTAAACAATACTAAGTTTCTACCTTAAAATATGAAGATTCTACACTTTTAAATTTTTTCAGAAATTGGTACATTTGCCCATCTCCAATACTGCATCATCTCTCCACCTCCTTTTAAGTTTTTGAATCTCCCTGCTTCAGTAAGACATTTGACCTAAGAAATTTACATTTTTCAACCATTTACCATTGATGGGATATTTGCATTTCTATCTTATCCAAAATGCAACAAAAAGAATAAAATATTATTGAAATATTATTTTAATGTTGACCTAAGTAGATTATTATTAAAATATATTTTAAAAGGACCTCACTTAGCATTTTAATTAAAAGACTATTGTTTAAAATAATAATTCTGTTACCATCGATTTAAAATAGATGGTAAATTGTTGGTTTCCTTACTTCCTTATAGTCTTACATGTATAAGACATTACCTACAATGTCTAGTATTTTTGTCTGTTTCCAATATCTGACTACATGATGGGAAGATTACCATTTTAGTACCTTAATTTAGGAAAAAATAGTATTGGTATTGGTAGTATTGGTGCAAATTGTAATGAATCTACGCTACACATTTTCTCCCATTGTCATATCCAAGTTAAAATAATGTAAAATAGATTTCACTAGGAAAGGAAATCTTATCCAATTCTATGTTGAGTGCTTGGCAGATGTAATTATCATATTCCTCAATTTAGAAAGTTAGGTCAATTCACATGATAGAAAATTATTATGCCTTGTTTTCAAATAACTATAGTAAACCCCACAGATACAACTTACCCTTTCCTTAAAAGTACCAAAGACTATGAGTAAATTTTTGGGACTTCAGGAATTATTTGGCTCTGTTGGTGCTATGGGAGTTAAATAGAGGGATTTCAGTTATGAATATTAGTTACTTGTATGGTTTCGTGCTCTTAATTCTACTGACCAATCAGTAAGCCAACACAGAATATATGAGAGGCAGCAAGTACTCAGGTTTTTAGCTACATGACTTGTCTATTGTAAATTCTTCACCTTGTACAGGTCTATTATTATTACAGGAAAAGGAAATTATAGTAAGTGTGCTATGCAGAGTGATTTTGCTCTTTTAAAAAAACCATACACAATAAACTCACTTTCCTGATGCTCCCTTCTTTCCTGCCTGTCATTTTTGAAGCAGAAATAAGGCCAATGAACAAAAAGAAGCAAAAGGAGCAAAGGGGGAAAAAATCACAATACTAATTTTCTACCTGCTGATTTATATATGGAAGGTAACAATAGTAGTTGAAGCCATTGGTCTCTAAAAAATTCACCTCACCGTGTTAATTAGAAACAAAACGTAAACCTCAATATCTTTAGGTAGCAACTTATAATAGGCTTGACTCCTGGAGTGGGGGAGAAGGAAAAGAGAACAATAATTCAAAGGCATAGTAATTTTTCTCTTCCTATTCAAAGAAGGACTTCAAGAACATTTAAGAATTCAGTGACCTCCCATTTGTACATGTTTTGGTACTATTCATACTGCAAAGACAATTAATGAGAATTTTTAAAGAGAACTCTTTTTGTTTAATCACACTTCACAATACCTCAACCCTAACTTCCACCTTTCAAATTCAAATCTATTCAAAATGATTTTATGGAGTAGCTTTTGTTTGAAAGATACCTTACTAAATTCTTTTTTTATTATATAAATATTTTATTTGTTTTCTAATTACATACAGGGTAGTTTCAACCAATCATTTTTTGCAAGATTTTTAGTTTTACAATTTTTTCTCCCTCTCTCTCCTCTCTCCCCATCCCCTCAACAAAGGCAATTTGATATAGTCTTTACATTTGCATCCATGATATGCATAGATCAAAACTGAATGATTTGTGAAAGAAGAGACAGATCCAAAAGGAAGAAGGAATACATTAGAGACACCAAAATTCTGTAATACATAAGACAAATTTTAAAAATTGAAGATAATAGGCTTTGGTCTTCTTTTAAACTTCACAGATCCTTCTCTGGATACAAATGCCATTCTTTATTACACATCCCCTAAAATTGTCTCTGATTTTTGCACTGATGGGATGAGCAGCAAGTCTGTCAAGGTTGACCATCATACCTTATTAAATTCTGAGGGATATAAAGATTAACCAGGAAAACACCTTGATTCCAAGTAACTTAGATTCTAGTAGTCAAGGTCAATCAATAGAAAACTATTAGTAATCCACTAATACTTGGTGATGAAGTGGAGAGAACACCAGTCCTGGAGTCAGGAGGACCTGGGTTCATGTCTGACCTCAGGCACTAGTTACTTAACCCCATTACCTCACCAACCCCCCCCCCAAAAAAAAAGAAATAGAAGGAAGAAAACAAAAACAAAACAAAGAAAGAAGAAATGACAAACCAGTCCAAATTCTTTGTTAAAAGAAATTTGCAATGTGGTCAAGGAGATTTGGAACAACTGAAATAATTCAATAGCAACAACAAATGCTTTACTGTGTTTAACTGCTTTAGAGCCCCAAAACAAAATAAAACAGTTCTTGCTCTTAAAGAGCTTAGACTTCTTAGAGAAAACACCATGTACAATATAAGTAAATGTTCATTCTTTAGAGGACCAATAACATTAATAGATAATGTCTTGAATTGCAGGTATATTGGATTTAAGTAAGGCAGAATTGCACAATATCTTCAGTCTCACTCTCTTCAAGAGTCATCAAAATCCCGTGGTAGAACAAAAGTCAAGAAGACAGAATCATGGCCTAGGATACAGTGGTTGACCTTGACATCATTGATATATGACCAGCTTCAGTCTCCTTTATGGCCATTGGATCAAATTGTCTTAATCTACCCATTCTCCTGTCTTTACATACTTTAGCTAGACATCCCTCAATTTCTTGAAGGATTTGATACCTGTCAGTTGCTTTCAGCATAGTTTAATCCATCTGCCTAGATGGTTTTATTCAGATGTGTCCACTATTAATACTACATTTTTTGGAGCCGCAGGTGAAAGTTGGGTAACAAGTAGACTCACACCACAGGTACCAGTCCTCCCTGAAGAGAATATAAATTCTTTGAAAAAAGACCTGTGATTTATTTGCTATTTAACAAAGTAAATAACAGTTTTCTCTTTCTCTTGAATTTAGAGTCTTATGTCATTTTATGTAAAATTTTTAAGGGAAACTAGTATGTGACAAAAGTGGGATTTGAACTCAGATCTTCCTGACCAACTAGTTCTGTATCTCACATGTCAGACTACTTTTCCATACCGCATTCCAAAAATCTAATGTCACTGCCCACATTGCTGTTCCTTGCTTTTCTTTATGCTCCATCTCTTGACTCCATGCATTTTCACAGGCAGTTTCCCAGTCGGCAATATTCTCCATTTTCCTTTCTGTCACTTGGGTAAATATCAACTGAAGTCTCATCTTCTGACTTTCCCAGCCATCTATCTCATTTTAGTGCTTTTCTTTTGTGATATCTCTAATTTAACATCAGTGTGTCTTGTTTGTAGCTTCTTGTTTTCCTGTTGTCCTCTTCATTACATTGGGAACTCTGCAAGTAGAGATTGTTTTTTTTTCTGTTCTTTCTATCCACAGTGGTTACCACTTCTATGTTCCCGGAAAAGAGCAAGCACTGAAATACTTGAAATACTTGCTTGTTGTCTGACTGACTGAATACAAATATAACACAGGATTCTCATACTAATTGTATAAAAATGATGCAAATGTGTATGATTATAAGATAATGGAAACCTCATTGCCTAGGAAGATCAGGAAAGGATACATAGGAAGTGGACTTAAGCTGAGTTTTGAAGGAATTTAGAGATTCACTTAGAAGTGAAAATAAGACATGTATAATAAGAATAAGCCAAGAAATTGCCATGAATATTCAGTTTAGGGATTGCTTATTTGTGGTGGGGAAAACTATAGTTAGCTTCTTGGAGGAGATAAGATTGAGATATAGAGTCAGTCAAGGCAGAGATGTTGTATATTGGAATATGGAGCATACTAAAGATAATCACATTAAGTCAAGGCTAGAAAAATGGATAGACCTAACTGTGTTGGGGCTTACATGCCAGTCTGTGGTATTTTTATTAAATAGACCATGAGGAGACAATGATGATTTTTGAAGCAGTGGAATGATGTGATTAAATGCATTCATGTATAAAAATGAATATGACCATGATGTATAAAATAAATTACAGTAGGGAAGAATTACCATAAATCAGTAAATTTGAATTTGTTACAAAGAAAAAAATTCTAACAATTAAAGCTCTCCCAAAATGAAATTTTTTGTCTCAGGAGATAATATTAATAATAACTCTCAATTACTTGTTACCCTTATTAGATTCCTATAACAACCATGTGAGAAAGTTTCACTATCACCAAAATCTAAAAATTAGAAAATTGAGGCTTAGAGACTTACCCACAGTCACATATTTAATAATATTATGAGGTAAATTTGAACTTAGTTCTCATTGACCAGGACCAGAAGGTCTGACAGGACCAGAAACTCTATCCATTGTACAACCTATGAATTAATTCCTTCCTCAGAAGTCTGTAAACAAAGTTAGGATAACCAAATTAATAAAAATGATGCAGGGTGGATTTTTGTTCCAATACAAATTAAACTAAATGCCTTCAAAGGTCCATTTCAGATTGTTACTCTGAAATACTTTAAGTGAAAAAGGTCAAGAATTGCGCTTTGGAAAATGTTTACCTTTTAAAAGCAGAAAAAGAACCATAGAAGGAGACTAAAGATAGTAGTCAAAAAATTAGGAAGGGAACAAGGTTGAAGAGAAGACAGATTCTCAAGAATTGAGAGAATTCAAGAAAATGAGCGTTAAAATTGCTTTTGATGATTGAGAATTTATTGGAGAAGTCTCATCAATATTATAAGTCTGAAAAACAATTGCAAAATGTTTGAGGAATGAGTGAATAGGGAGTGAAGGCGAGAAAAAAAATGACATGTCTAGCAACTCTTATCTGAAAAAGAGAAAAATCTCACATACTTAAAATTAGTTATTTTCTTTATATTTCTATTGCCTGAAAAAAAGATTTTATAAAAAGTCATTAAAATTAGTTTTTGTATGGTAAATTATTTGGAGTGAGCAGGGCTTTACCTTGGGAAGCATTACAATTGGGAAGAAGCAACTGTGTGTGCAGGGGTGGTGGGAGAGGATAACATGAACTGGCGTAAAAGAGGCAGGTGATATATTGAAGAGAAATCTAAGAGTAGAAATCTATGGTGGGGGACAGAGGAAGGAGGGAGGGAGGAAAAGAGACAGAGAGAGTGACAGAGATAGAGAGGCAGAGAGACTCACATAGAGAGATAGTGAAACAGAAAAAGAGACAGACATGGAAACAGACAGACAGAGATAAAGTCGGAGAGAGTTGGAGACAAATAGAGGAATAGAAGAGTGAATACAAGGGAAGATTAGAAAAGAGGAAGGAGAGAGTCAAATGAAAGTAAGAAAAAAGAGGAAATGGAGATGTGCAAAGAGATGAGGAAGAAGAAGGAGGAGACAGATCTGGAGATGAGAGGGAGAGAAAGAAAGGTAATGGATTAGAGAAGGGAGAAGAAAAGGAGAGAAGGAAATGGTGGTGGAAGAATCTCAAACCTCTGCTTATAGACCAGTATATTCTTGAGTTTTATTCCCATAAGAAATGACTTTCCCTCTTCATCTGATTGATAGAAGCCATTTCTCCAGTTTTCTCCAGTCAGAGAAAACAAACTACCTTTCCCAAAATCTCCATTCTCCTAAGAAACACAGAAATGAGACACCATTCCAAAGGATAAAATCAAACCAAACCAAACCAGAAGAAATGCTCAGTAGGCAAGCTACACTAAACTCACATAGACTCTGAAGATCATGCTTTATTACCTATAACCACATAAATCTCCAAGGATCAATTTCCTTCAATGATGCTACCATAGTCCCTCAACAATTTTGCACTTCCTTAAGAATTGTGTTATAAAATAGCAAAATTATTTCTCTGAAACCAAAGAGTCTCTCCATGCTTAACTCAGTAGGTCCACAGATATAGGACAAAGAAGTCAGCAGAACTAATTTATACAATATTTTAAAGCATATATATATATATATATATATATATATATATATATATATAAATGTGTGATATCCATATGTATATCAGGAATTTGTGGGAAGGGGGCGGCAAAGGAGAGTGAATTAAGCCTTAATTCTGATTAGGAAATGTGTAAAGTGTACACCTAACAAGCACTTAGGTGAGGCACATCACTGCCTCCTCTGCCTCTCCTTACTGCATGTCCCTGATGTATAGTTATATGCATATATGTATATACATGCGTATACATATATTCATATTATATATACACATATGTATACATGCATATATGCACATATATAATTTAATTTCCACAGTGATCCTGTGAAGTAAGGGGCATTTTTATTTCCATTTTTCTGGTTTGGAAACTGAGACTAAGAAGAACTAAGTGACTTACAATCACATGGATATATTGTGTCTGAGAAGGAATTTTTATTTTTAACTTTTCTAATTTCATGTCAGTATACAGAAGGACTTTACTATACCATCCTATGGCTACTTATCTCTTGTATATCATTCTATGAAAAAAAGAGGCATAGTTGTTCATAGTAATAAATGATGAATGGGTTAACACAAGGCACCTAGGTGGCATGGTGGACAGAGCTCTGAATCTACATCAGGAAGACATTAGTTCAAATGTGGTATCAGATTCCTATTCTATACAAGTCTCTTATCCTCTG
Organism: Macrotis lagotis; assembly: GCF_037893015.1. Lineage (NCBI taxonomy): Eukaryota > Metazoa > Chordata > Mammalia > Peramelemorphia > Peramelidae > Macrotis > Macrotis lagotis. The sequence goes on from NC_133666.1 coordinate 572,871,647, forward strand.
TCTGCCTCAGTTTCTTAACTATAAAATGCAGAGAACAGAATTTTATACTTGGAGTTGTTATAAGGATAAAAATAAGATAATGAGAATCCTTTGCAAATCTGTAACTTTGTTATTATCAAACATATTACTTTGCAAATGGCAAGTTGAACTCTTGCAAAGTACAATCATTTTGAATATTATCACCCCCTAATTAATCAGTGTCGCAAATTCAAATTTTCATATATAGACTTATATCAATATGACATGCATCTGTTACAGGGAACTGTAATTTAAACACAATGTGTTCATACCCAAATGAGATATTATATCTCCTTAAACTAATCTACTCCAATTATTTTTATGCTAGTCAAAGCACCTATGGGCTTATTGCAAATTTTGATCTTGCATTCATTCTACTGTCAATTTAGTTTTTGTTCTGTATGCAGTAGATATAAAAATATAGATGATCAGCTAATTAAAGTACCTCACCTCTATTTACAGTGTTAAATATATCTTCACATATTCAAAAGTTAAAAAATAGACAATTGCAATTGAGCAAAATCAACTCCATGAAGTATATCTAGCATCATATCCTGCTGGACTTAAAAACACAAAGAATCTGCCATGAAAGAATATTTTAGCTAAAATAATATATTAAGCCTTTCTTTATCTAACAATTCCAGTAAACTAACATCAGTTTGATATTGGCTAGAATCCCTTTATACTCTGAATATTTTTTTTTATTTCTTTGGCCCCATGTGACAATGTTCATAAGCCATTTGAAGAAGGTTTTGAAAGTTGTCAAACTATGAGAGCACCCTTTCAGATTTCTTGATTTGTTTCCTTCATTAAATTTCCTTCATCCTTCATTAAATTTGTTTATTTTAGACTTAAAAATAAACTCAAATAGAACTACTGAAAAATTTGCATAGAACTACCTTAGCAAAAGTGAGTTCCTCTTTATTGAAGGATTTAAAATAAAACATGACAGTGACCAGTGAGGTAGGTATATTGGAGATGAATCCATTTAAAGATATGTACTGAAGTGAGGTCCCTTCCAAATCTAAAATGCTGTGATTCTGTGAAATCTAACAATTTATGAAAAAAAATCTATTTTTGAGAACCAATTTAAGATAAGAATCAAAATATAGTTAATTGTTCAACATCATCATGGCAGGAAGTCCTCAGTGGAGTTCCAAGGATTTTATGTTTGATTTTATATTGTTTAAAATATTTACCATTGACTGGGATAGAGGCACAAACATCAAATTGAATACATTTGCTGATGACATAAGCCTCGAATGCATGAAAGTGGATCAAGAAAGATTTGACAGAATAAAATATTGTACTGAATATAAGAAGATTGGCAGTAAAATTGAACTGTGGAAAGAGTCCTGGAACTAACATAAGGATGGTCTAAGTTCAAAACTATCCTCATCTGTTAAATAACTATATGACACTGGGCTAATCACTTAAGCTCCATCTTTCCTATTTTCATCATGGGCAAAATTTCTGATTTCCAGGGTTGTTATATCAGGGTTGTTATTTCTGAAGTGCATTACATGCCTTAGTCACATTTGCATGTTAGCTTTTATTATTATGAAATTAAATATGGATCACTATTAAGTCTGACAATGTGGTAAAAAAATTTCTCAAAATATAGAATACAGTTAGCACTCTTGGTTTCTGAAAAAAAAAAGTATATTTCTGGAATTCTTGGTGGACCCCATATTCAGAATGAGTCAGCATTCTGTGATAGCCAAAGAAACCAATTGTGATCCTGATCTGAATTAAGTGGCATAATTTCAAAGAATAAGTGGATAGTCCTATATTCTTCTCTAACCAGACCCCATACTGTGCTCAATTATATATGATACCACAGTTTCAGAAAGAAAATTGATTTGGTGGAGAATGTCCAAAAGAAAGTAAATGGGACTTTGAAGGACTTTGCTAACTATATTGGAAAAGTCCTTAGAAAGGGTAAAAGAGGTGTTTTAAATACTGAAAGGTTGTTATCTGAACTTGTTCATTTTTATTTCAGGGTAGAAAACTATGAATGATGTGTGGAAATTGTAACAAAACAAATTTATGTTTTTTTTCTTCCCTGGGGGGGGGAATATCCTTATAATTAAGATCTTAAAAAAACCATCAAGTAGTGCTGTGTATGCTCTCCTTGGAGATCTTCTAGTTGATATTTCCCATGAATATTATAGTATATTTGTATAGGATAGTATAGGTTGAAATGTAGTATTTCTGAGATCTTTCCCAGTTCTCTAATTTTGTCATTTTTATATATTTATTTACCTATCTCTATCCATGTATTATAGATGAAAACTTTTTAGCTTTTTACTTTTCAATTATGTTTATTTTATAAGGTCTAAGATGGTGAAATTCAAGGTCTAATCACAAGGTTGAATACAGGCTGATAATTTTATCAGTCAAAGAGTTTATATTTATTATGGGGAAAGAGACAGTTATACAGACAGACACATAGAGAGAGATTTCTATTTAGAAGAATCCATGCTGGTGAGATCCTAATCCTTAAAAGACTCAAATATTATTTTTATTATGTGCTTTGAAAATAGTAACATAGTAAGTAGTGATTATATATTTATTGAATGCAATTCATTAGATTGAAAAAGTCAGATTCAAATTTTAAAACCTGAAAAAAATAGGAAAAATGTAAACAGATTTGAGGACTTATCTTCAAATACATCATAAGCAAAAAATGGGATCATGATTTTTAACAGCAACAAATACTTGATATTATGCAATCATATCATTATATATACACATATGTTTATATATGCATATACATACATAGAGTTGTTGATCAGTTGTGTGCAACTTTTCATGACCCCATCTAGTGTTTTCTTGGCAAAGATACTGGAGTGGTTTGCCATTTCCTTCTCTAGCTCATTTTGCAGATGAGGAAGTTGTGGCAAACACAATAAAGTGATTTACCTAGGGTCACACAGTGTTTTAGGCTAGTGTTTTAGGCCAGATTGAATTCAAGATGAGTCTTTTTGACTCCAGACATAGCAATCAACTATGTAATACAATTGCCTATTCCCATTTTATAGAAGAGTGAAGTAGATAATGTCTCACATAAGGTTACACAATCTGCAAGTGCCTAAAGCTAAATTTGAACTCTAGTTCAAATTGACTTCTAGGATTCTGTAGTTCTCTCTTACTAAATGCTCTTTTGCCCTATAATTTTCAATCACAGGAATTTGTTACATTAGAGTACTTAGCAATAGATTTTTCTGGATAAAATCATTTTAAAAGGTTGGAGGGAATTTAGAACAGTTTTAAAATGGAATTTTAATGGCTTGCATGAGTAAAAGCACATTGGAAGAAGTGGGATTAAAAATAAATATATTGAGAATAGAGTTTGCTTAAGTGTATAAATAAAAGCAAGTGACATAAGAAAAATGTGTAAAAAGAGGACAAAATGGATACAAATTTTAAAATCATTTTTGAAAAAATATATTGACCAACTAGAATCTTATTTAAGAAGATTGCCATGAGCTTGGTGCTAGCCTTTCCTTCCTTTTGAAATTTCATATCTCCCATATCTTATTATAACACTAAATTATTAGAACACTGACATTTGCTAGATGGGGAAAATGGTGTTCCTGTAGGATCACAATTTTTTATGAAAATCAGAAAAATGAGGGAATAAAAGAGTAAGTTATCTGTGTGTTCATTCATGTTTCATCTTGTGCTCTTATTTTCATGCTTGCCATAAACTCAAAGAGCAGAACTTTGAATTTGATTGTGAAAGGCATTGAGGATGGAACAGTTCTGAGAAAAAATAGCATCAAATGCAATAGATATAAAGCATAATTTGTTGATCACAAAATATTATATAACTGCACAAGGATCATTGAAGGAATCCACATGAGATCTTCATTAATACTAGATAAACTGGTTAATATCAGTTGACTGAACAGATGGAAGTCAATAAACATTTTAATTTGAGAATTACAAGAGAAAATCACATTAAAGCAGCTCATAAAAGTGATTACTTATATTGGAAAGAATCAGATGGAAGTCTGTGTCATTTTAATACTGAATGATTATAGAATGTAGAACTGTAAGGCAATTTTAGCCTTATTCAGCATCATTATTTCCTACCCCATTGTCTCATTGTGATTTAGGGTGATCCTGATTGCCCGTTATAAAATGGAATCATGCTTCTTAAGGGTCATATCACACTAGAAAGTCTTTGAATAGAATCCCAAAGATGGAGTATCATACAAGGAGCAGCCTAGTTAAATTGAAAGTGGTTTATCAGCTTGACCAGCCAGTGACTATTTTATGGAGGGAAGGATGCACAGTAACATATAAACTGATAGCTAAGTGGCTGCCATATTTGTCAGTATTAAGTGCCAAAATTGATAAAATCATATTTTTTGAAAATATTGAAAAGAGAAGAAGATCTGGGGGTCTAAATAATAAACATTTAATGTGACTGTGTATACATTATGTATACATTATATAAAATAATTCACTAAATAATTTACTTTCCACCATGTTATTTTGCTATCATATACACGAAACTGTTACTTCAGAGTGAAAGACTATTTCACAAAAGCACAAACTATTCTTATAGAAAATTCTTTGGAACCTCTTTATTCATCAATTATCAATATTCAAAATAGGTCCAGGACTACTCACATTAAAACACTTCTATTAAAATGTGCAAATAAAAGAGAGCATTATATATTATTAGTGAAATACTTAAATTATTAATCTAGGCTAATTGATGTCTAATATACCTAAGATAAAATAATCAAACAATTTTCTACAATCATCTTACTCTCTTGGTTTTTGCCTTAGAGTTTCACATAAAAAATAAACAATTTTAATTTCAAACATTTTTAACCATGTTGGCTTTTCAACAAACTATATAAAAGTCAAACATGAAATCAAATTGTTATTCTGGAGTCGTTGAAAATTTCCAACTTTATATTCCATATATCCAAGGTCTTACTCTAGCAATAATTTTAGCTTGGAGCCAACAGTCAAAGAATCAAGAATGCACCTGATAGGATACTACAGATAATTCTTAATATAATTCCTTTTTTTTGAGGTTTCTACTAAAATTCATTTGAAAATATATTATAAACACTTTGGTTGTCCAAGCTAGCTAATGGTGAAAACTAAAGAAGATTCAAATTTATAGACCATCTTGTTATTCAGTCATCTCTGACTCTTCATGACTCCATTTGGTGTTTTTTTTTAAAAGACTTAATTTATTATTCCTTTCCTTCTTCAGTTCATTTTACTTATGAAGAACTGAGACAAAAAAAGATATGACTTGCCCAGAGTCATGAAGTTAATAAGTGTCTGAGTGAGTCCGGCTTTGAACTCATGAAGATGATTCTATCTGATTCCAGGTCTAGAACTTTCTCTACAGCTCCACCTAGATATCCTAACAAACTCCATTGAACACTATTTAGCATCTCCATCATTTCAGAGAAAAATAAATCAAGCTAGAATTTGGCACACATATTAACAGACTGGATGCAAATTTGTTTACACAAAATATTTAAATCAGTTCAGCTGTTTTAGTTTAGAAATCAATCAAACCTTAAACTCTCAAGGTTTCTCAATACAAAAAAAAATTCATTTCAACATCCTCTAGTTAAGCAAAGAGAAAGAATCATATTCAGTGACTACAAAGTAACTACTTAAAAATATCAAAATTTTATTATAAATATTGACAGAACTTAGTTTAGTGCTTTTAAAGGCAGGGTGTTTGCTGTCAATTTTTGTCACCCTATTCACTGACTACAGGTTGTATTTATGTAAAAATTTTTTTATAAATGTTTACTTTTTTATTTAAGGCAATGGGGTTTGAATGGTTTACCCAAGGTCACACAGCTAGGCAATTATTATGTGTCTGAGGCTGAATTGGAACTTAGGTCCTCCTGACTCCAGGGCCAGTGCTCTAGCCACTACACCACCTAGCTGCCCCCACATGTTGTATGTGTAAATGTAATTACCTATATCACAAGTGTACACCATTAGCTTCAAAGTATGCTATAGAGATCATGTATAATAAAGCAAATTTACCACTGAGAAAAACTTACAAGGATTGGTAATGTTCTGTAGAAGCCTGTCTATGAAAATCTATTTTGGGACATTTAAGGAAAAAATGGGAACCTAATGTTCTCCTGACAACCAAGTCTCATTTTTATATAAATATTTTTTCAAGTAGTATTATAACCGAGTGGCATGGGATAATATTTCTATTAAAACAAAGAAGTAGAGCAATACACATATGGCAGAAGTGATACAAGCATCAACAAAGAACAGAGAAGTAGGGATAAGTGTGTCAAAGGTATAATCATGCGTGATAGGAAAACAAAAACAACAAAGACTTTTACTGTGTAGCAAATGAAGTTTTGAAGACCTCTAAAGGAAGGTCTCCAGAATGGTGAGCGAATTTATGGGTGAATATGGTTGGGTCATATAGGAATGACAGGTATGGGTAGGTTGTGACATGAATTATGAGAGGGAATACCTGCACTATTGAAATAATAGATTCTTCAAAATCCAGGAAATGACATTTCTCAAAATCGTCTGATGCTTAAAAGTTATGACAATTTCAAATAATATGCCATTTAATTATTCATCCAGTAGAAATAGTTATTCTAATCTTCCTACCTATGCCAATCACATCAAAACTAATTCTAGTTGAATCTATCTTGCAAATGTCATATATTTTTGTATTATTGTTTCAGCTGATCTTTTGAAAGTCTTATAATTCATAATCTGATTTAGAAGCAAATAAAATGTAAGATAAAGTAGTATCAAAGCACAACTGAAACAATTAAAAACATTTTTCTCCATATTTTCAAAGATGGGTATTCTTTAAAGTTAAAAAAAATATACCTATCAATGAATTTAGGGAATCTTTTGATAATTAGAATGCCAACAATATTAATCAAGTATTAATAATAACATACTGAAGTTCATGTGAAGTGATAATAGAAGGCAACTGAAAACTCCTTAATGAAAAGAATTAAATAGAAAGTTGCAGAAAGGGATAAATAACTTTTTTGAAAAAAATCCCTGTAAAGAGAATCAGAAAGAAATTAGAGCTGCCTTACTTTGGAGAGATTTATTAAAAAATAAGCTTTAACAAATAGAAAATTATGTAATAAAGTCATCCATAAAAAGTAAATTTACAGACCTGGAAGAATTATTTTCCTCTACAAAATGTTGTTCTAATGCCTCTTTAGGCTTAAACCAGTAGTTTAGAAACTTGGGGATGTATTGACCAACAAAAGAAATAGGCATAGTGGTACTCAGTCCTGAGTAGTCCTCTTCTTCTAATATAATAACTATGGTAGAGTGGAGGAAAGGGGAAGAAGTTGATAACAGTCACATAGATTTTTGTTTTCCTTATATAACATCTAAATTAGATTTGGCTATCAGAAATCTGCCCAATGGCCAGAGTTGACATCCCATGGAAAGAATCAAGGTATATCAATATTATGTGCTTACTATGATGAAATCAATAGAAAAATTAATGTTATGGCTAATTGGAGGATGATTCACCATTTCTCCTTAGAGAGTCAAATAAAAGAATGAGTAAACTTGGTGTTATCATAGTCCCGAAGATAACAAGAAACAGTTAGAATTGGTTTTTGGAGAACTGCTAAATTTTCCCAGAGAGTACTATAGTTTTAATAAAAGTATTTTTCTAATACTGCAACTTGTTTCCAAGTCGTAATCTTAAAAGTAATAACAATCTATCTTACACAGAAGAAGAGGTATATGGATTGCATGAGTAGGAACAGGAAACATCAAAGAAAGAAGTGAATTAAAGTTCAATATCAGGAAAATATGTGCTAATGAATGAAGACAGAAAGATAATTGGTAAGAACATGGACTAAGGAGAGGATGTCTGTTGTGTTCTACTTGCCTTCTCATGAAGCCATAAGGGAAGGAATGCACCTGATCTTTGGGTGGAACCTTTGAAGTGAACTTATGTGAAAGCATGGACCAGAGGCACAGGGTATGGTCAAACATGGAAGTTTTGTTATTTCCATGGATGGAGAAAACATACAAAACAGTGCAATCCCACTGAATAGTTGAATTTTTCTAATATTTGTTAAAATTGTGAAATATACAATTGTGGAAATGATTTTGAAACTTTAACATTATTGACTTAGGTCAAATATTATCTGAAAAATGAAAATTATGTTTGACTTCCTTTATGTTTTATGGATTAAATGAAATCAAAGAAAGTATTTTGTGAAAACAATATTTCAACTTTGAAGTTTTATAATGTAACAATTATAACCCACATGAAATTATATTTGGACCACTGAAAGTTTTTCTTGCAAGTCACTGTGGAATTAAAAAATATTTTAATAAGGTGTTCACAGGAGCAAGAGTTCCTTTACTGCAATTAAACTATATAAGCATACCTGTATGTGTGTGTGACTTTGCATTGGCAGTGATTTTGTAAACAGGATGTTCAGAAAGGTTCTAACTGTAATTAATAGTTTGTTATTAAAAATTAATTCCTTCACCTTTTTCATGGAGACATAATAGCTATTTTAGAACATTCAAGAATGATTTGTTTTTATCCCTGTTATATAGTCAGGTATGTTTATATAACCACTAATTTATTTTTTACAATTAACTCTTTAAATGAGAGGGTGCATTTTCCTTTCAATTATTTTAACACATTTCTATCTCTTTTTAAACCTGCTATTTGTTCTGGCTCCTGTGCATTTTTTCCAAAAATCATTCTTATACCATCTATTCAATTCAACAAGTATGAATTCAACACTCACCACATACTTAAAACATTCCTTGTTATCGCTGGTGTCTACAAAATGGTAGAAGGCTACCGTACAATGAAAATAGCAAGGATTGTGGGGAAAGTAGGTTGTGTTTGAGTTCCAATTGAAATATTTTTTGCATGACCTTGATCACCTTCCAAACCCATTTGAGCCTAAGATTCCTCATCTGAAAAATTCTTGTTAAAAAGCAAAATAAAGAAACAAACAAAATACCCTTGTACCAATTTGTCAAAGTAGACAGAGTGATGGAGTTGAATTTAAGATTTAGATTCAATTACCGCATCTCAAAATTATGAACTGCTTGACTACAGACAGTTTAACAATGAACTTCAAGCAACTTGTTATACATTTATCTTAATTATATCTGAGTTGTTAGAAGTTTCTACAATACAAGAAACAAATTTCTTTGATATATTGACATTTCTATGTTGTTTATTCCTTATAGGAATATTATATATATATATATATATATATATATATATATATATATAACAAATATAATATTGTAAAGTACTTTGTAACTACACTAAAATGATATGTAAATGTGCCAACTGTAATTTTTACAAGGTTGGTCTGGTTCTTCCTCTCTAGGAGACTGTACACATTAAACCATTGGTTATTAAATAAGTAAAAAGTAGTACAATGATTTAAAAGTAGAATATATGTCTAAATGTCGAAACATTCGAATCTGTTACTGAACAATTGCTTGAGTAAATTTCTTTGAGTTTCAATTGTTTTTATTTTTAAAATAAATATTTTGGACTAAATTATTTTAAGTTATTTTGATTAATTTTTTTTAAAGTCCAATGATAATAAATTGCTTTAAAAGTTAATGTAAACATGTGCCATAATATATTATGTAAATATTAAGTATTGTAGGATATTGGGGGGGGTGGAAGTGTGATTTTGTGAAATTAGTGCTAAGTATAGCTATCAAAGTAGCCATTATGGAGAAGGTAGGAATTAAAAGTGTGAAGTCTGAGTAAATTGAGGGAGGAATCGGCACATTATGTAAACAAGGACATAAAGGTAGGAATGCATAAGATGTACTGGGGGCAATGTTGAAACTTGGGATACCGTTTTACAGTCTTATCTGCCCCTGATCTTAGAGAAGTCATTTAATTTCTAAGGGTTTCTGTTTCCTCATTGATTAATAGAGGAATAGAGGAACTCAAACTTTTTCTACTTCCGAAATTATGTAATTCGACAAAATGAATCCTCAATTTACCTTCAGTGATGGATAACTATTGAGCATACTATTCATTATTAAAAAAAAAAAAATCAAAGAGAAAAGACCTCCATAAGAAATAATGAAAGGTTAACATATTTTCTGTATATAGTATTAAAAAAATAGTGATCTAGGAGTTAGGAAGAAGTCTTTTTGACTTCTTTTGTACACATTAACTAGCTCTAGAACCCTGAATAAGTTTCTCTATAGAAGTCATTTAAATTATCTTCCAAAACAAGCAAAATATCTGCCTTAATGAATATAAAATAATAAAAATCAATGAAGAACTTTTATTTTTAAGCATTATTTAATCTATACATTTATTACCTTTGTTATCATTATTATCATGAAAGTTTGGAGTTGAACCCTACCATACCAGCTGCATGAGCCTAGGAAAGCTATACAAATTCTCAGTACTCTGGACAAATTTCTAAAAATATAAATTACAGAACAGCTGTAAATCTGAATTGTTTAAAGGGGGGGCTTTTTCTCAATGATTTCATTTCATCAGTGAAATCACAGTTTCATACTAAATGTGTACATGGATTCACTCATTCATATATACATAAGGATAAGTGAATTAATTTATTTGTAAATTAATTCATTAATTCAAAAAGGCATTTATTAAATATTTAATATGTGCTAATATCTGTGCTAAACACAGATATAAATATAGAGACAATATATATGTAGTTATATATAGAAAGTGAGAGGCATATATATGCATATTTTTATTTTTATATATATACACTTACATAATTATGAGTTTGAAAAGTAGAAGCAGTCATTAGGCACCTACTATGTGCTTGATACCATTCTAGATGTCTAAAAAAATCTCATATATATATAGCCATTTAATATATGCTGCTGTTACTATTGCAATTTCATAAATTGCATTCACTAATAAAAATCCTTCTTCCTTCTCTCTTCATGGTGTGGAGGTGACTGAGTTCACAAACCAATTCTAATGGCATTATTCCTAAGAGGAAAAGCTTTGAGCATGCATTTTGTGCCTGTTGGTCATGTAGTCAATGCAGTTCATTTTAGAATTTCATCACTAGAATGCTGACCTGCAGGTGAGGAATTGTTTATAGCCCCATCAAGTCATAAAGACTTTCTACTTAAGTAAAAAATTCAATTCACTTTAATTCAACAAGCATTTATCAGATGTCAACTATAAGCCAGTACTCTGTTATTGCTAGAAATACAAAGATTACGATGAAATGAATTCTATCCTCCAGTAACTTATAGGACATAACAGAGCTGTAATAGTGAAACGGATGCCCTATGGATGATTTCAGCTTTCTATCATTTTTATTAGTCTATTTGTTACTGCAAATTGAAGAAAGGTTTTCATACTTCAGTCACGTGTGAACACTATTTCAGGTACTAGCTCTGGGCATATCATAGCCAGTGGTCTCATTGGTTACTTGTGGCTTGAGAAGCTCTACATAAAATGCTGCAGTCATTTTTAAGTCAAAAATTTTTGAATGTTGAACTTGGATGAAGCAGAGAACTATATTCAAGAATATATGTTTGAGGTTTACCCTCTCTGATTGTGAACAAATCACTTATCATATCTGAGCCTCAATTTCTTATTTCAATTGATATTATTTATAACTGTGATATCTGTATCACAGCGTTTTTGAAGAATTGTGGAATTATGGGAGGAAAAAAGCCATTGGATTTGGAAAGATATAGGTCTGAGTTCTAAGCACAGCTTTGTCATTTATCTCAATGTGCCTTTGAGGTTTTGTTCATTAGACTATGTAACCTTTCAAATGCCTTCATATCTATTATATATGAAAAGGTACTTTTCAAATCTTAATGGTAAACGTGAATTTTAGCTATCATTTTCATCTAGTTGTGCTTCACAATTAAATTGACATACCTTTAAACTTAATGCTCCAGATAGCTCTGTCTGTCTGGAGTGCTTCTGGTAACAAATGAATAAGTATGGACTTCTATACTTAAAGTCAAGATTTGGGAAAAGTAAAGGTAAACTTTGTCAGAAGGTCTAGACTCACAAAGTTTGTACTTTGTGACTTGCTTTAATCTAATGACACAGGCTATTGGGATGTATTGCCTTGCTGCCAAAATTTTGACCGTGAAGAAGCAAAAGTTCAGGTAGACCTAAATGTCAGGAATAATTCCTGGACTGCTTTTCCTTAGAGTATAAAATGTGGCAGCATATCAAGAAATCATCAGAATGTCATCTACTTCTTTGAATGTCCTAGATAGTTTCTCATTATTTGCTGCTTAAAACTCATTTCTTCCTGAAAATCGTCTTTTTATTTTGTGTCTAAGAATTCCAAAGAAAGCTCAAATGGATGACTATGACCCCTAATAGTTGTGATATGTTCACATGATTTTCTTGAAAATAAACCTCATCCCCTTGTTTTTCAAGGGTATGTCAAATATCAGTTGTTAATATTTTGAGTTGTGTGATTATATGTTTTTCATGGAACACTTTCTTTCTAATTAAATGTTAATTATTGCAATTTGGAAAAATATTCCCCAAATTAACTCAATTATACATAACCTTTGACCCAATGATAATTTTGCTAGACATGTATCACAAAGATATTAAAGAAAGAATCAACAATATAACAAAATATTTAAAACAAATATTGTATCGTAGCAAAAAGCATAATATAAAAACTTGGAAACTGTGGCTATGCCCACCTAATGAGAAATGGCTAAAGAAATTATGATACACGAGCCAATGGCATGTTATTATATCCTCAAAAAAAAAATAAGGAAATGAACAACTTCAGAGAAGATTGTAAATACCCAAAGTGGGCCAAAGATGAAGGATGTTATTCACTTCCTGCAAGAAAGGGGATCCAGTCAAAATGCAAAGTAAGACATAATTTTAGAAATTATCAAAAAAGAAATTTTCTTAACTCTGCCTACCACTTGTGAGGGAATATATTTGTTATACATACACAAAACACACACACACACACACACACACACACATACACATATATACATGAAACATATATTTATGGATATATGTATACAAATGTATTATATATACTCATTTGTTCAGTAGGTAGGGCAGAAAGAGTGGGGCCTAGGAAATAAATAAATATTAATTTATAGCATAATAGCATTAGATTTATTTTTTAATAATTTAGTATAAAAATATCTACAATCCATTGCAATGTTCATATTGAAATTTTCATTGAATCTTTCCATATTTTAAAGTATCTATGTCATCATTGTAGTAATCATGAACACTCTCCACATATATAGACTGGAAAATTATTTAAAATTTCTCTAATAATGTTTATTCTGTGAGATTTATTCCAATTAGTAGTGCCATGCCAAATTACTATGTTTGTATTTTGTGAATATATTGTGTTTACTTGCTTTTAAATTTGCTATATTCTCTTATTCCCCAATAAATTAAGGACAGGAACTATTTTAATTTTGTATTTTTGTCTCAGCACTTAACATGGTGCCGGGCATATAATAGACTTATAATAAATCATTTTTATCAAATTTTTTCACATATGATATCTATAACAATTTATACACATTTATGGATCAAAATGAATATGATTACATTCATTTTTCATTTATCTTTTTTATTATTTATTAGTTTTCATCAATCATTTTTGTAAGATTTTGATTCCACATTTTTCCCTCCCTCCATTCCTTCCCCCTTGCCAAATAGAGAACAATGTGATATAGGTTATATATGCATAACTATATTAAACATACTTCCATAGTAATCATCTTATGAAAGAATGGCATCAAAAGAAGAAACAGGAGGGAAAAATTAATAAAACATTAAATAAATTTAAAAAATTAAAAATTGTAAACTTTGGTCTCCATAGTTACTTCTCTGAATGTGGATGGAATTTTCTATCACAAGTCCTTTAGACTTGCTGAAATGAGCAAGCTGATCCTAGTTCAATATCACACAATGTTGCTATTAATGTGTACAATGCATTTCTGGTTCTTAATTATTTTTTTACTGATCAATATTAGTCATCTCTCTCATTTCCATAATGTAACTTGTTCATATATTAAAATTAGGGAATTTTGTTGTTCTTGTTGTCAGTTAGTTGTTTTCATCAGTGTCTGACTTTTTGCAACACAACTAGGGTATTTCTTGGAAAAGATACTGCAATAGTTTGGCCATTTCCTTCCCCAGCTCACTTACAATTGAGGAAAATGAGGCAAAAAGGATTAAGTGAGTTGTCCAATGTCACACAGCTAGTAAGTGTCTGAGGATGGATTTGAACCCAGTTCTAACTCCAGACCCAGCATTCTATCCACCCGTGCCTCCTAATTACTTCGAAGTAAGGGAATTGTACTGAATAATCGTTTTATCTTTTAAAAATTGATGATTCTAGAGGTAAAAATTCCACATGTACAAAAATATTCATAACAACTCTGTTTGTAGTAGCAAAGAATTGGAAACTGAGGGGATACCCATCAATTGGAGAATGACTGAACAAATGGTGTATGTATGTAATGGGACACAAATATTCTATAAGAAATCATGAGGGATGGGATTTCAGAAAAACCTGGAAAGACTTGCATGAAGTGATGCTGAGTGAGATGAACAGAATCACAAGAATATTATACACCTTAAAAAGAACATGGGATGATGATCTACCCTGATGGATATGCTCACTCCATCAGTGTAATAATCATGGACAATTTTAGCAGATCTGTAATGGAGAATACTGTGGAGAACTGTAGAATATGAATGAACAAAGATTATTATCTTCAATTTTAAAAAAGTTATTGTATGCATTAAGCAATTTTATGGTCACTAATGCTTTCTTTCTTTCTTTTGTATCTGTTTTTTCTCTCAATACATTCAACTTAGATTTATGCATACCTTGGAAGCAAAGGTAAAGACTATTAGAGTATCTTCTGTGGGGGGTGGGAAGGTAGGAAGAAAAGGAGAAAAAATTCATAAGATTCAAAACCTTGAAAAAAATGATTGGTAGAAGCTAACATTGTATGTATTGGAAAACAAAATATTTATATAATTTAAAAAATTGATGATTCTTTGATGCTACTTATAAAATATAATTAGTATAAGAGGCAAGAGATGTATTTCTTTTTTACTAAATCTAAAAATCCTAAGAGTCATATTTAATAACATGTATATTTGAAGATAAACATATAGAATAATACATAAACAAGTATATTTATCCAAGATGGAAAAAATTAATTAAAAACTACCAAAAAAGCATTAAGGCAATTTAGCTCTGACTTCAACTATGTAAATTATAAAATTCTTGTCACCTGAAAATAGGTCACTCAATTTTTTTTTCCTTTCTTCCCAAAGTCATTAAAGACTGAATGTCACACAACTACTCTTTAAATAGAATTTCATTTTATTCTGTTTATATCACTTTTTTGATATTTGCATTGTTAACAGGGTTCTTTCAAATTTCACACACTTTAATTTTCAATTGTTCTAAATATATTGGATATATGTAGGTCTGTGTTTAATTTTGGGTAGGTCTTATTAAATTTCCTATTGAGCATGCAAGTGATTTTCCACATATGAGCATAGGTAGCTTCTGTGGTGAAAAAATTGTAATTAGTGAGACCTCTCTTTATCATAGACTCTGATTCCTGTGGCATTGCCAGTCTTTACATGAAATCTTATGAAATTTTGAATCCACTAAAAATAAATAGAATGGGATGCAACTATTAGACAATTTTGGAAGTCAAGTTGCCTTCCTGGTAAATTCTAAAGCACTGAAGATCTTCAGCTCTGGCAAACATCTCTTAGGGAGATGGTATTCTTGATGCTCAAATGACTCTATAATCTCAGCCTTCTGTCTCTATCTATGAATCACATGAATATACCCTGCAATAAAGCAGATTATTACTCATTTGTGCTTGTCCAACAGTTGAGGTTTTTGTCTATGCTGTACAAATTCTATACTAGTGTACAATTAAATAATCTTAGAGTAGAGTAGAGTACTCAATAAAATAATGAACATCGAGCATATCTGGATACTATTCAAATTAAAAAATTATATGATTTTAACTTTGTTAATTTTATTTTTAAAACTTAAACACCAAATTAAATGATTATTTTCATATGTAAAGTAGAACAGAAACAAATTGATTGTAAAGGAACTTTTGAATTCCCTGATAGCAGTAGCAGTATGCTTTATTTGTTAAGTATAAAAATATTCAAATATAAATGTTAAAGCTCTCTTATTTGACCATGACACTTTTTGACTATGATTCTATTCTCTTCTATGCATTTTAAAATGATTAAATAGTCAACGACTATTTTTCTTTCATTCTCTCTTCCTTTCTTGCTATGCTTACAGCATACTTCAATATTTCCTCTTTCCCCCATTAACTCTGTTATAGTATGGGTGAGAAAACTTGAACTTTGGTGTGATGATGATTTTTTAGTATAATTTATTTTTAATGGAAGAGAATTGCAGTCTTTGAATGAAATAATCTATAATTTAAAACATCAATTCCTATTTTAGTGATTATTTATTATATATGTATGCATATAAGTAGCCACAGATGTATTGCATTTATTCATATACATATGCATATATGTGAATATTCCTTTGATTTCATAACTATAGGTAACTCTCAGAAAATTCTTTCCACAAATGAAGAATAGCAGCTGTCTTCAATGATCATTTTAGTGATTTGCCTGAGAAATAAAGTGACTTGCCCATCTTCACACAACTTGGATTGTGTTGGAAGGATTTGAGTCCATTGTCTTCTTAACTTGAAAGTTCATGCCTATTATGTGACTACACATTCAGTCTTACATAACCAATATTCAGTTCTAGTTTTTCATGCATTGGGACATTGTGTTTAATGGCAAAATTTGACTCCTGAGTATTGCCTTTTTAACTTTATAGTATTGAAATCATGGGGGGTACTTTTTCCCTTTTTTTTTTAATGAAATAACACATTGCCCACCAGAAAACAATAAAAGAAAACATGATATCTCTGACCTCAAAAAAGTAAGTAATCTTAAATAGTTGTTTCATTTTGAACTCACTCAACTGGAAGAGGGGATATTCTGGAACATTGGCTTGCTTTTCACTACATTGTAAAATACTTTAACTCCTTTCTATTGAATAAATTCTTATACATTCACTTTGCAAACTTCACTGAAACATCTTAGAGGGGTTCTGAAAAGCATTGATGTTTAATTAAAATTGAATGTAACCTTAAAGCAGTGTATTTTGTTGAGCTATTATCTCTCTTTTAATATGCTACTGTATTCTTATGATATAGCATGATGAGGATATTATGAGACTATGGAGGCCTTGAAAAATTTTATAGAAGAAAAGTGTATAAAATTTATACATTTGGCCAGTGGACTCATTATTACAAGGAAAGATAACACTGAACCAGAAAGAAATGATGACATATAAGTTCTTAGAATTTAACTGAGAAAATATGTATGAATAAATTATGTATAGAAAAAAGTAGCATGTAACTGAAAAGGAAGTACAAAACCATAAAATGTGTTTAACTGAAATATCTCAATTGTTTTATACAATCCTTATAATGTTCTATAGGAAAGTTCAGTATTGTGTCAGTTTTGATTACACAAAGAAATAAGGAATTAAAAGGAATATATTTTTATTCATTGAAGATCAGAAGATCTTCAGAACATTTGGGGGAAATTTTGACTTTTCACAATTTCATTAAAAATCTTTTCTTTATTATTCTTGCCTTAGTAAATTAATGAAACTAGTCTTTTCCATTTATATGGAATAATTATATATTGTTGGGCAGTTTATTTAAGACTGGTTATAAATAACTTTCACCATATTGTCCTTGTAATTGAAGTTTTTCATACTAGTATAATTTTTAAAAATAAATATGTTGATAAAATTGATGTGACAGTTGAAAGAACTGCGATTCTAGAGTGAAGTGGTTCTAGAGGGATAGAGTTTTACTGGACTGAAAACTAGGATGATTTTGTTGTGATATCAGGTTTACTCCTTAAAATATTTCTCTAGTTCTGGAGAAATTAACATACAGACTGATAGAAATGCAAAGAATGTCAAAAACCATTCATTCCAACTAATATCTGAAAAGGAATTATCCCTCTAAGAAACACTGCACAAGTGGTCATCTACTTTCTCCTTAAAGATGTATGGGGGTGTGGTGAGGGGGTGATACTATCTGTCAAAGGCAGCCTTTTCCAATTATGGATAGCTCCAAGTGTTAATGAGTTTTCTTTGGCATGGAGCCAAATTTTGCTACTTTGAAGCTACTACTACTCACTATTACTTGTTTTTTTTTTCCCTCTGAAACTAAGCAAATTAAATAAGAATCTTTCCATATGATAATAATTCATATATTTGAAGACAGCTAGCCTTTACCTTCTAAGCAAGCCCTTCTTTTCTAGATTAAACCACCTAGTTCCTTTAAATAATCATCATAGGGAACAAAGCAGAAACTTTTCAATATCCTTGTCTTCTTTCCCTGGACACTGCTATTTATTAATATCCCTCCAAAATAAAAATTTCCTGACTCCCATTTCCTTTATCTTTCACATGCTCTGAATGGGCTATATAATCATGAACATTCCTTCAAATTTTAAGAATGTTGTCTTAAGGTCATGTATTGTAAAATATGTTATTCCAGTTTAACCCTTTAATCATTTAATCTATAAAGATAGTGAATTACTTTACTTCTCATTGTTAGTGGATACCTTACAAGCATTTAGATGAAAGTAGAGAATAATAACCAAATAATACAAGTCTCTAGCTAAATTTCTGTTCACAGGTTATCAAATATAATTCTACCCAGGGAAAAAAATAAAATGAAATATTATTTAAACAATATATGACACATTGCCTGCAAACTTAATTTCATTGATAGGTCAGACATTTTCATCTTATTACATACATTTACTTGAAAATAAAGAGATGACACTTATTTGTCAATCATACAAAAGATTTTCAAAAGAACATGTGCCTTGCCAAGAGTACTGACAAATGCCCTTACATTCTCTGTACAAACTTGGGGAAGCAAACAACAAAGATTAGATATCTATGACTTCTTTTCTGAAGAGGTTAATGAAAAATTCTGTCTAAGCCAGTCACTTCTGAAACATTTATGCCTATATTAACACAATTAAACTCACTTTTTACAAGATGGAGAATGCTCAATTCTGGATTAATTAGCGCAACTGTGAGAATTCAAACATGCTGTACACCCCCAGGCACAGTTTGGTAAAAACAAAACACAACAGTAAAAACAAAACAACTTTACTGATACATTTGACATATGTGTGCATGGGTATATATATATATATATATATGATATATTTTGTGTATATACATGTGTATATTGAGTTGGAGACATAAACACAGACATACATATATAGGTATTATCCATATGCATGGCAATCTTAGTTTATTGACTCTCCAAAACATTGCCTCTTCCTTTCTTCATAATTGAGTTCTCTTGGTTCTCATTTCTATTTCTGTATTTTTGCAAAGACTGCTACTGCTATCAGGGAATTCACAAATTCAGGAAAATGGGGTTCCATAAAATCCACTCATAATGCTAGATTAAAGGACAGAAATTTCCATCACCACTAACCCTGCCCCCCCCAAGGTACTGGCACTGGGAATATGAGCCAACCAGTTGGTAAGGGTAAGCTCTTTCAGGAGCCTATTTTGTACCCAGGATATTTGGAAAGACCTGTCAGCCACAGAAACATTACTCCCTCCACCCCCCTCACCTCCCCTCATTATTTTTATAGGGGAAAAAAACTTTTGATAATAATAATAATGAGAAAGAAGATGCTAATTATTATTATTAAATTTGAATAGCTGTGCTTCATTATTATTCTGTACCTCGCTGCAATCCCAGCGAGGGCATTGCTTTCAGACAGCAGCTGCTTCTCGCCTGGAGAGCACCTCTCCAGGAGCTTTAGAACACATTCTGATGTTTGACTTTCCCACCTTCCCCAGAAGGACCTCAAGGTATCCCCCATTTCCCAGACATGTTTCCAAAGTTAATGTAGAGCATCCCATGGTTATAATTGTGTACATGGAGAGAGAGGTTGTCTGAGTGAAGGAGATGCTGGGGTTCTGAGGATGGCCCCTTCTCTTTCTAAAAGCCCTCAGTAGATAGCGTGGCAGAGGCGGCAGCAGTAACAGTGACCATCTGGACTCCGGAGAAACATTAACCTACTGTTACCCACCCAACCGCTTCCGCCTCGGGGGAGCACACACACACACACACTCGCTTCTTTCAGAGCTTCCTCACTGTCAATTCATCCTAACCTCCGCTCCCCTACAGAGACATCAGCAGAAGCGGTGTCCTCCATCAGTTTAACCCTACAGTCAATCGATTAAAAAGTTCAGTGAGAGATGCTTCGGGAATAAATGAACATATGCCCTAGAAGGGAATATAAAAGGATGCAAGAAACAGTTTGGTTTTTTATGACCCTAGAAGAACAATGTGGCTGGTTCCTGGCTTCCGACATATAATGACCAAAATATAAATACAACACAGATCTATTTTGGTGTCTCGATCAGAATATCAATTTTAAAACAAACACGTGTGTGCATATATGTATGAGTGCATGCATATATGCTTCTTTGTGAATATATATATATATTCTTTCTTACTACCCCCCAATGATGGAGGTTAAAGGAATGCATAAATTGTACCTAGAGTCAGGGATACTCGTAAGTTCAAATCCCACCTCTAACATTTACTGACTATATGATAGGTTAATCCACTTCTTTTGTATCTCAGTTTCCTCATCTGTAGAACGAGGCTGTTAAACTAAATTGAGTCCATAACACTTTCCATCTGTAAGCATGTGCTCCAGTGAGTTCAATAAATCACACATCCAGAATTGGAAGAGATCTCAGAGGTTATTAATTCAGGTTCTCGTAAAACAAAAGAGAAAAATAAAATCTAGAGGCGTTAGGTAACTTGGACAAGGTCCTGCAAAGGGAGTAGCAGAGGAAGAATTAGAACTCGGGACCTTGTATTGCAAGACCTGAATCTTTCTCTCCTCCTGTTTTGCTAGAACCTGCGGTGCGCCTGTGTGCGTGCGCGTGGGGGTCTAGGTCTCTGTCTGGCAGCGCGCCGCCACAGAACCAGTCCTCAAAGGAACTCCCTGGGAAGAGATAATGGTGGTGATTTGTAAAGATGTGCTAATGACTGCAGTGGCTTTGAGGTGTTGGAAGCCTCAGACCCACCCCCACCCCCCACCTCTTCCTTCCTTTTTTTTAATTATGAAGTTGGGGGTTTAGCAGGAAAAGTCCAGGACTGCCCATGACCCTGGTTCGCAGGAATTCCATCGCCTTGCAGTTCAAGAGGGCACAGACAGTGTTCGGACTCAGAGAAGCCTGGGGCGTGTGCGCTAGCCAGTCACTCAGCTAGGGAAATGGAGCTAAGAACTGGAAGAAGAGGGACTTTTTTTTTTTTTTTTTTTTTACTTCTCGCCTCCTACTACATTCGGATTGTTTGTATCTTTGTCAGCTCAGCGACACTTTCTTTTCGTTCATATCCCAAGAGAAGGAGCGTGGGAAAGCACCCCCTTTGTGCATGTATATATAGATTGAATGTAGGTAGTGGTACCTCTAAGATAGAAGCACAGTTCTTTTCTAGATGAGGCAGATACACTGCAGCTTTCTGGGGTAGCAGTGGCTCAAAAGACTTGCTGAGTCCAAATATCTCCTTCCTCTCCTCCCTCGACCTCTCCCTTCCCTCAGGTCCCTAGGTGTTATTTAAATGTTTTAGGAGGAAGATAGGGCTGGCAATTCAACAAATGGAAACAATAGTATAAATGGGTTAAAAATCCTATATGCACTTTCAATAAACATGCAGAATATCTGTATGTGTGTATGTATAATATATATTCTACATACATTCTTGAAAGACTCACATTTTATCCTAACGTCTACTCATTTAAATCTTTCCCCAGCAGGACTGATATTGATCACAATTTTACCTTGCAGGCAATGGCGTTTTGCTTAAGTCTCTAAAATGGCTATGTAATGTACATTTGAGAGTGAGAGTATGAAATTATGTAGGTAAGAAATTACTGGGAAGATTGTTTCTCAAATGTCAGGTGCTTTTCTTTCAGCTAACTCTTAGAGGATTTTTTAGATCTTAGAAGCAGAATGTACATAAAAACATCCAGGGATGATAAGAAGAGCTTTAGTTTATAGTAAAGGAGTAAAGGCCTAATGGTCAAAGAGAAATAGTCTAGCATTGTAGAAGACGGGGGGAGAGAGAGAGAGAGAGAGAGAGAGAGAGAGAGAGAGAGAGAGAGAGAGAGAGAGAGAGAGAGAGAGAAACACACAGGGAGAGAAACACACACAGAGAGAAACACACACAGAGAGAAACAGAGTGAGAAACAGAGACAGACACAGAGATAGACAGAGAAAAACAGAGACAGAGAAATAGAGACAGACAGACAGAGACAGAGAGACAGAGATACAGAGACAGAGACAGAGACAGAGACAGAGAGGCAGAGACAGAGAGGCAGAGACAGATTTAAAAGCAGGGCTTAATCTAGTTTGGGATGATTCTAGGTTTTAAAACTAACAAGAAAAACCTTTGGTAACAATGCTCAAAAAAGAATGCAGACAAAATCATCCAAGAATTGAACACTAGTGAGAAGGAATCTGAAATAGAGGCATCCTTGAAATATATATGTATATATATATATATATATATATATATATATATATATATATATATATATATATTTTGGGAACCGTTTCTGACACTGATAAAAGTGAAAGTAGCCTTGGAAGAGATCTCAATCATTAAATATAGAGCACTTTAAAAAAAAATAAATACCTTCTGTGAGCAACAGACCCTCTTTTTCAGGAAGGGACCAAATGAAAGTGACTCTCCATACTCCACGCCCCTTCAAGGATGGAATGGAATGAATTTAATGAAAACGGACTGGATACTACCTCTGCTAATAATAAAATAAAATAAAATTAAATTAAATAACATAAAATAAGATAAAATAAGATAAAATAAAACGTCTAACGGCAAGGAGGGTCAAATTGTTCACGTCACTTAAGCAAATTAAGTCTTCATTCAATTGTCTGGCGCGTCTCATTCAGAACATACGGTAAGTGCGGGTTACAATACTATAATTGCAGGCAGCGCAGCTTGGTATCCTGTCAGGCTCGCCTGCATTTCCCGCTCCGATACACCCCCGCCCCACCTCCCTAGTCTTCCGCCCCCAAAATGTTTTTCGCTCAACAGGTACCACAAAAACTTGCAGTTAACCCGTGGTCATCTCTTTTCCCAAGGAGAGACAACCTAGTTCTTTAACTCTATAGGATGCTGCCTCCACGCGACTCCTACTTAGAAAACACCCGTCTCCCAAAGAGCTCTAGAGCCATCTATTAAATTAACCTTGTGGCAGGCAAACTAAACATTAATACTAAGATTCTAATGCGTCGTGCATTAACTGTAACATGGTCCCGTGCAACAAGAAACACGTTGTATGCAAAAAACTCCTCTAAGGAGATGAAGATGTTCTCTATTATACTGGGCTTGTATCTGAAAGACTTGCCCAAATATGCTTTAATGTAAGCTAAAGATTAGAGAACATTTTGCTTGCACATAGAGACAGAAACGGCTCCATTGCATTAAGAATTTTTTTAAACCAAATTCTATTTCCTATCTTTGAATATAGTGTCAAGATAAAATAGCACAAGGTAGCCTTCCCACTCCCTTGAAACATGAATTATTATTTCCACGGAATGCAAATGCACTGCTTTCTGTGTGAGGACAACCAGCTGCAAGCTGTACAATAAACTGTTTCATAAAGACGGAGCCAGATTGCAGTTCAGAGAGTCACCCCCTTTAAAACGGAAGAAACATGCAGTTTGTGTTGACAACCTCTGTGTGCCTATGCAAAAACCGAGAGTTAAAACTGGGTCCAACACACACACACACACACACACACACACACACACACACACACCCCGAAATCGATAGTGACTATTCGAGCAGCTCTGTGAAGGAGGAGGAGAAAGAGGAGGAGGAGGAGGAGGAGGAGGAGGAGGTGGTGGTGGTGGAGGAGGAGGAGGCAATCTATCCAAAATTCATCATTAGTCATAAACACCTCAAGAGTATTTCTTGCAGCAATTAATAGACAGCAGGGTGCGTGTGAAGTTGTAGAACGAGGCTTTCGGGTTCATTTCCTCCCCTGCCTCTTTCATGGAGATCCCTTTCACATGCTCCCCAAAGCTCCCTGCATCCCTGCTGTTTTACATGACATTTTGCATTTCCATTTTTCCGATGTGCATGTGACATTCACTTCTACCTGTCTGAACCGGAGACTTTCTGGAGGTCTTTCATTTATTTATTTGTTTTTGGGCTTTGGAGAATGACTTTCTTTCTACCTTTATTCCCACCCCCCCCAGGGTCGATCTCTGCACTCCATGACATTTCATGCTTTTAAAAGATTTATGTTTGCCCAACCCTTTTGCAAGGTCCCAGTGCAGCTCTTCTACACCCTTCCATTCATCCATAGGGACAGGGATATTGAGAATGCACATATCCATGCAAATACATTCATCTATCTATCTATCTATCTATCTATCTATCTATCTATCTATCTATCTATCTACCTACCTACCTATCTCTCCCTCTAGAAGAATTCTTCTTGAGTTGTGAGTCATAGCTCCCTAATGCTTTTTAGAACATAATAGAGTACATACAGTGCACCTCCCCTAACTTTCCCCACTGAATGGGTTAAAGGAATTACAGTAGTGTCTTTAGTATCAATATTCCACGGAGGCTAAAATATCCATCAATTTGCCTAGAAATAAAGGTAGTCTTTCACCCTAAAAAGTCTTGCAGTGAGATTCTGCTTGAATATCCACTAGTTAGAGGCTATACGAACCAACTCACGTATTCGTTTGAGCATACTGCAAGAATATTTATTGAGCTCGGGCTCAATCACTGCATTGAACGCCAAGCCTGGCAAGCAAATGCATTTCCTATCTGAGAATAGAGCCGTGAATCAAACCGTTCTTTATTATTTTTTATTGTTGGTATCATCATCATCATCATCATAATTAGTACGAATGGCAAAGTAATATGCAGACCTATTTCCAGGCAACAGCTCAGAACACCTCAGATCAAAAGAGGAGACCCCTGAAATCAAACCTACCTTTCACACATGAAATCATCAATAAAAAGACGAGGTTCCAAAATGTAAATCCACTTTTAATCCCCATTTTCTTCACCAGAATGAAGTCAAGTCGGCCGCATTTAATACATCCTCTTTTCCCAAAGTCCCCCGAATTTGATTCTTTTGCACGGATTTCCCCTTTGCAGATCCCTTTCATATTATTCGTGAGCTCCTAATTCCTATTCCTTGGCCAGGCGCAGTAGAGTTGTTGCTGTTGTTGGTGCGCGGTCACAGCTCAGAGTGAATGGTGTTTCTGGGATACCACAGCAACCTTGACGAGGACTCAACCATCTCTCCAACGGGGGCACAGAGTCTCAGCTACTCTGGATTTTGTCTTTTCTTATGCATTTTTCCCCTCAACCTAAATCTACCACAGTTCTCACTTGTTATAGCAACAGCCAGAAACCAACAGAGAGCATCTTGAAGACTAGCGACGCTCTCTAATAAACTCCCAACAATATTTGATATTAAGGGGCTTATTTTTTTTCCCAGAGAAGATCGATTCTGCCTGTAAAAGCAGCCCAAGAAATAATGTTGGTGCGATTTTCATTGCAGACTGAAATAAAATCTAGAAACTAATGTTAGAAAAGATTAAAAGGACACTTTATTAGAGGGACCGACTTGTTCTCGGAGAAACTGTCATCAAAATACATAAGGTTATCTCTATCTATTTCTGTATTTCAGTGCCCCCATCGTTAATATAGCCCGTGCCACTATTCCATTGGCAGTGTATTTAAGGCAGACTGTTTGCATCCATTATTTTGAGGATTGATTAGGAACAGAGATTACAAAAGACTGACTTTGCATAGAGCTTTATAGACATTTAGATAGGTGTACGTTTGCCTATATACTCATGTTTTGACGTGTGGCCCAATTTCATTCCAGGGTGGGTAGGAGAAAAAAGTCATTTTCTCAAATACTTGCCCCCTTTCACATTATATTTCTCGCCTTAGCCTGTAGTGTGCTGCAAATAAAGAATAATTTGAGATAGTAAAAGGGAACGATCTCATTTGTATCAATTCTGAAGTACTCTCAAATATGTAAATTGAGGGAAATTCTTTCAAAACGAAAAATGTATGCATCTATGCATCCACACTCAGCAGCTTCATAGCCCAGACCTAAGGGTTAACGCCCTGCAAGGGAAGAACACTCGCGCCATCTACTGGATCCGAAGAGACCCTCGATTCCTCTCTATTTCTAAGAGGAACCCCATTCCCCCCCCCCCCCCCCACTTTCTCCCTCAATACTGTAGGTAGGATAGTACCATCTCTGGAAGTGGAATTTTTGCTCCCACATGTAAGTGCCCAGGAATGTTTCTGGAAAGCCACCATCACAGTTTCACCAATGAGATCTCACCTTATAGTAGGCTAGAGAGCCGACAGACCTGGGAATTCTCATCTATTAGGAGGTGGGAAGAACTGCAGTCCCTTCGCCTGGAATACGTCTATGTATTGGACTCTGCCGAGAGTCGAATGATGAAGCATGTGTTTGAGGTTTCTAGAAGGTGTATGGAAAAGGAAGGGTCGTCCTTGTAGAGTTTGTGGAACACGGGCATTATCCTCGATTGCTGTGTTTTTGTCCCCTACTTTCTGCGCCTCCTAACAGCTCCTGTGCTTGGGCTCTGTAGGAGCATGATTGCTAAGAGGGGAATAGGGGAGAGAATCTGGAGAGACTTCTGCAAGGAATATGTGTATATTGTAATTAGGCATGCCAAGAAGAGGGTGTTGTATGTGTGTAGAGATTCGATATTGCGGGTAATAGGGTAGGTATTGTGCCTTTCCCAGTATGTTGTATTGTGCGATGCAGAGAAGGGATTGTATGGTGGGGCGGAGGAGAGACGGGGAGGGAGGGAGGAAGGGAGGGAGGGAGGGAGAGAGAGAGAGAGAGAGAGAGAGAGAGAGAGAGAGAGAGAGAGAGAGAGAGAGAGAGAGAGAGAGAAGTTATTTCAGGAAGATGGAGTGTAAATTTTCATGTATGTCTGTAAACGTATTTGTGCAGTATATGTTCAATAGCTTTACATGTCTGGGGCAGAGACAGCTTCTTTCCTCTTCCCTGCCACCCCCTTCCCCCATCCCAGGTAGCAGAAGAAGGGTACTAAATGACCTCTTCCAGGCACCTTCAGGGATTATTGGGAGTAAAATTTGCTTCTTGCCATCAATATCCTGGTTTACTGTCTGCATATGTAGATTTCCCAGGGTCACATGATTGGGACCAAATGAGAATAGGGAGGATCAACACTGAAAACGTCCTTAAGATGCTGAGGCAGCTAGGCAGAGAGTGGGGGATTGATTTCACCTGACTTCAACATGGGTTGCTGCTCTTGAAATCAAAGAAAAGTTAGATTCAAACAGGTTCTTCAATCTACTAAGAAAGTTGCACAGAATTGTCTTATGAAGTTGAGAGGTGGATCATTTTATTGAAGAACTTAGTAAAAAGAAAATGAGCTCCAAAATTTTTCTTCCTTTTTAAATTCCATATTTTAAAACTTTATTGTAAGAATTGTAAGAAAAAAATTTAAGAACACGTCATCTTGTGACAAAAATTAAAGAACACATTATTATGTACAAACGTTCTAAATTAGGTCAAACCTCCTCCCCTAGCCTCTTATTTACCTGCTGTCAGGAATCCAGAGGTGTCCATGGATAAATTTAAAGAGATGTGAAAAGTGAATGAGGAAAGAAAAATCCTTATTTTTGTTAACTTCTAACTGAAAAGTGGCATCTCCTTCAATTATGAAAGTAGACTAAATATATTTTTTTCCTGAAAAATACTTCATAGGCTTCAACAGATTACTAAAGGTATACAAAAAACAGTTAAAAGGCTCCTTTATATTTAAAAAAAAGTAAGACTACATTTCTTTTGGTTAAATGTTTGTTTTTTCAATAGTGCCTGACTCTTCCAGAATCCATTTGGGGTTTCTTGGAGAAGAAACTAGTTTTCTAATTCCTTCTCTAGTTCCCTTTACAGATGAAGAAATTAAGTTAAACAGGCTTAAGTGACTTGCTCAGGGTCACACAGCTAAGGAACTTCTGAGATTAGATTTGAACTCAAGGAGATGTCTTCTAGACTCCAGGCACAGAATGCTTTCCACTATTCCATTTAGCTATCTGCTTTCTTTAAATATGTTCTGTCCATATTTTCAATGAAAATGACATTGTTTAAGATTTGTTAGAAATCATTAGACTTTACAAATAATTTCTAGAGTGATGAATACTTCATAAACCATTTTCCCCTCTACCTAACAGCTCTGCTGTCAGAACACTTAATGTTTTCTTCATGTTTTACAGATGGGAAAATTAAGGCATGGTGAGATGTAGTATCACATACAAGGTCACCAACAGGGTTGGGAAGAAAACCCCGGGAGTGGTGACATTTTGTCCTATGTGCTAACTGCTGGTTCACACTCTGTCTGTCAAACTGAAGATTCTACTTCGCTGAGAAGATCTCAGAAGTAATTCTTGAAATACATTAACGCCAATAAAGAAAAAACGTTTTCTAGGTGAACACTATTTCTGAAAGGAGGCACATTGATGTCTAGAATTTGGGTGGGAGGAATATATACTTAGAAGTAGGTAATGGGGAATGATAGTAAATGTTTTCCATATTATTGATAATAGTATTCAAATAACACAAGTTATTAATTTACTCCTCATGACACTGAAGAAAAATTGTGATTGAGTGCAATTGATTGAGTGCAAAATACAGTCACAGACAGACACAGGCCAACAAAATACATAAAAAGAAAATCTTAGCAAAATGTCTTCCATCCTTTCTCCTTCCCTTTCCTTCCTTCCTTCCTTCCTTCCTTCCTTCCTTCCTTCTTTCCTTTCTTCCATTCTCTCTCTCTCTCTCTCTCTCTCTCTCTCTCTCTCTCTCTCTCTCTCTCTCTCTCTCTAGCACACTCCAGTCTATTGATCTTTTGTATATAGGTCAAGGATGAAAATGACTTGGCAAGGATCGTTAAGTCAATCATGATGATGACATACTGTAAAGAGATTTGAAGAAGAGTTTAGATTTAAAAAAATGTATTGGTCTTTAAAATTGAAAGTTCCAGGTCAAGGTGTATTCTAAGATACCAATAGACCTAAAAACAAAACAATACTGAGCAGTGCAGGTTTATTCATAATTAAAATGCAAGTCATTCATGATTTAGTGTGAATATTTTTTAAAAAGTTCCTATAGATTAAGAGTAGGCTGCTAATAAGTGTATAAAATACAGATTATTATATTATAATGTAATCTTAGACTACTAATTCAAATATTACTGACTTAGAACCACAGAAAAGCCTCCTACCCACATAGACACAGATACCCACACAGTACAAGCAACCAAGACATCCCCATCCTTGTTTGGAGCTTGGACGGGCAAAAAGTCTGCTTTTATAAAAGCAAAATAAAAGTCTCCATATTTATCCCCAAGCCAGAAATATTTCATTCTCCAATCCTGACCTACACCTTTAAGGAACCAAACTCATTTGAATTTCAACATTTAATCTATACATTTTTAATAAAGGAATACTGTGTTAAAATACTATTGAGTTATAAGAAATACTGAACAGGGGACAGCTAGAGGGTGCAGTGCAAAGAACACTGATCCTGGAGTCAGGAGAATTTAGGTTCAAATCCAGCCTCAGACATTTAATACTTAGTGTGTGACCTTGGGCAAGTCATTTAACCCCATTGCCTTGTAAAAAAATAAAAAGTAAATAAACAAGCAAAAAATAAATAAATAATGAGCAGGACTGTTTCCAGAAAAATCAGAGAAGGCATATGAAATGATCGAAAGAGAAGTAAACAGAACTGAGAGAGTATTTTACACATTGTTCCCAAGGACTTATGATGAAAAAATGCTATCCACCTCCAGACAAAGAACTGCTGGTGTCTGAATTTAGATGAAAGCATACTTTTGAAACTTTCTTTTTCTTCTTTTTGTTTTCTTTTGCAACATGACTAATTTTAAAATATGTTTTGCATGACTAACTAGGAATAATCTATAGTAAATTGCTTTCCTTCTTAAAGAGGGATTGAAGGGATGGGGGTAGGGAGGGAGAATGTGGACCTCAATTTTAAAAAAAAAATAATGGTAGCTTTATTCTTAAATGCATTTGAGAAAAAAAGAAAAGAAAAAAATTATCTGTATGCAATGCGTTTATTGAGTCATTTCTGTATAGAGATACCTTTTGTTTCCAAATAAGCCCTTAAGTCTTTTTAATGAAAAGTAAAATAAAAGTAAGAATTTGAAAAAATCTTTTTAAATAAACAACATTTTAAAGGACATTTAAAAGAACTGTAACTGACACACTTATTACCTTGATATTATCCAAGAAGTATTATTGATAAATGGAATCACACTTCTTATATTAAATGTGTCTTATATTAAATGTGTCTTATTAGGGATATATTCCTCTTCTGCCTTGATTTTGTTGCCAGTTTCATTAATGGTGAAACCAAAGATAGTTTTTGTCATTTTTAGTTTTTAGTTACAAATAAAATAAGTGAATTTAAAAATTGTTATATTAAAAGAGTAGTCTTCAAGGGCCATTACCTGTGAATTCATTCTAATATACTGCATTATCTATAGAGAAAAAACTTCAAAATTCAGTATAGGACTTTTTTTAAATTATGAAGATATCAGTGAAATCATAAGATTGTCCAACTGTTATTTTTCATTCTCAATATCTAAATTATTAAATTTCCTTTCCTCAAACATATATATATATATATATATATATATATATATATATATATATATATATATTCCTGGATGAAATATTTTATTCTATTTCTTATGAGAGATTATCATAGGAATATACATTTTGCATCTTTTTCTATTTCTTTTACATTAATTGACATTTTGATTTTTGGAAAGCATAATAATTAATAGGTCTCATTCTATTTTTATTTTTCTTTCATTTTTGAAGTTAGAACACTGATATCATGGGCAACATCTTCATTTGCTCATAAATTGGATTTATGTGGGTAAGAGTTATGCAAAGTTTTCAGATGTACTCCATCTCCCACAGCCATTGAAGTCGAGTGACAAAAAAAAAGGTTAGAACAATTGTCAATGGCTCAGGATTTAATGGCTGACCCTGGTATCTTCAATGTCTCACCAAGCTCAAAATACTCCACAGCACCTGCTTCTGCTGCCTTCATTGCCATTGGAACGTTCTCATTCACCTATTCTACACGGGAAGTTATCACATACTTGTGGTAGATCGGTTTGAGACCTATTGGTTCCCCTCAATCTGATTTAGCCCATTTACTGAGATGGTTTTACTGAGGTGAGGTTGCTGTGCATGCTAGAGCTCCTTGGAGTCACAGGGGAGGGTTGGCTTGCAGGTGGACACCAAAGGTAGATGAACAACGCTGAAAAATGACTAAGCAAGCCCTCATGTAGGGAGTGCTGGCCCTCCCTGAACAAACAATCAAGAGAATACATCAATATTTCAATATTTACCTGATTTCGCTGATGGAGATCTTCCTATCCAATGGTATAGGTAATTTTCTATGAGTTCTCTATGAGTTCCCATCATTACATGCCATCCCCTAAATCCTTGACAAAATAATTATCCAAATGTTGAACCCCTTATTTTATGCCTTATAATATATGGGAATCAAAACAATATGCAGATTGTCCATAGTTGTCTCTTGCTATTTGAGCTACCCAACTCCCTTTCCAAGCATAACCTAAGTATCTTTTGCTTTATTTGAAGATGCTATAAAAGTTAATGACCTTTATGAATGTATTTATGCCAACCATAATTGTCTCCTTTGACCTTTGCAGAACCTACTATTTCATTGTTTAATGGTTGGTAGCTGTAGAGATTCTTTGAGAAAAGCATCTTTCTTTGTATGTCTAAGTTCTTAGCACAGTGCCTGGATCATGATCAGACCTTAATAAATGAACTAGTTGCTTTATTGCTGAAGGTGATGATGACAATTTTCTTTCTCTCCACATACATACATGTCTATGAATACATGTATGTGTATGCCATCATGTCTATGTGTATATATATATGCATCTATGTACACATGCATCTTGATTGCTTGAGAAAATAGTGACTCTATATTTCATAGAGAAATCATTTATTATTCTGGGACTTGCAGATGCGAACAGAGTACATGTTGAACTTCAACATTGTCAGGGAATACATATTCAAGATTAAATTCCTCCATGAAAATTGCAAAGCAGCAAATAATTTTGCTAGTGGTACTTTTTCCTAATTTATGATATTAATGCATGCATATATATATATATATATGTGTGTGTATGTGTGTGTGTCTGTGTGTGTTCATGTATAAATATCTATTCACATACCTAAAGCTATTGTTCAACCTATATTTCTGAACAATGAAAAGATTATTGAAAAAATGATCTGTTTGACTCTATTCTGGTCTTAAGACATTCATGGCAGAAGTCTTGCTAGCCTAGAGAGGAAAGTAAAGGTTTTTGACATGTAGGAAAAAATATATTTTTATAATGAAGAAAAATAAGTATGGAATGTTGATAGTGACTGTGAAGATGAAGTATTATGTATAAAAGTATTATTTAAACTCTTCCTGAAAACTTTCAAGTTACATATCAATATAATAATTATTTTTATATTTTTACCAGTGATATTTGCAACACATGCATAGGCCAAGATAAATTTTATGGAAATGTCAAAATAGTTATATGGGACATTGAGTACTTAGTTGTCCATATTTTATTAATTAAATATGGCCTATCATCTTTTCCCTCATCTTTTTTTTGGTACTTTATTTCTGTTGTATTTTGAAAATCAAACAACAAGTGTTTTCAGTCTTTTGTTGCATTTAGCAGATTTTTTAAATTTTCTGTGTGAAATTGCTCTATTATACTAATCTCATGAACTTTGAATTAATTATTGTATCTGCTATAATGTATGACTCAAAAATCAGAAACGCTTGCTCTCAATCATCATATAAATATTAAAAGGGAAGCAATGGGGTATGATGGATAGAGAGCTGGCCTTGGTATCAGAAAAATTTTGTTTCTAGTCTTGATTCTGCCACATGTTGTCTGTGCAAGTTTGGTAAGTCATTTAATATCTGAGTACTCTAGTTAACACTCAAAGTTCTAGAGAAAATGCTGATCCAAAGATTCCTCACAGGTCTGATGGGAAAATATTCACATTTTTGAAAATCTAAATCAGATATATAGGTATAGTTGAAATGAATAGGAAATATATTGCATAAACTCAAAGGAGATAGTGCTGCCTTGAAGTGACTGCCTAGTAACTTTGATTATAATGATTTTCCTCCCCATTTAATGGAATAGAAGATGAAGAGAATATTTGGATTAAGAAAACTTGGAAGTTGAGCAAGGTATTGATTCAGAAAACTCTTGGCAGTTTGTTGGAAGGGTAGCTCCTAAACTGTAAGTACAGTTTAACAATTCAAATTTAGACAGGTGTTCTAAAGTTCCTTAAGAAAGTTGAGGCACTGATGTTAGCAAATAGAAATGGGGACTTTTTTAAAGGTAGATGTATATAAGAATATTATTTACATGGCAGATTTCTCTGCTCTAAAGGACTAGCTTCTGGAGTGAAGGTAATTATTTTAGGAAAACAAACAAACAAACATTCTAATACAACCAAAACTCTAATCATGAGGAGTCTCTCAATCTGAAGAAAAAATAGATATGGTATTGTTGCCCCCACCCCTGCTTCAGTTCAATGTCTAGATATGTTGAGGCATGTTAGCTCCCTGACATTGATCCAACATTTGGTGCAAGTTCTATGAGCTGCAAAAATTAAAAATTGAGGATATCCATAGAGGATCAGACATTGTTATTTTGGAGCAGATATGAATCCAATATATCAGACTTCTATTGTCTTATCACATGGACCCCATTTATTAAGGAATTGTGGGAGGGCAGGACATGGCAGTGTAGGTCCAAATCAATTATGAGAATATATTAAATTGGATATAAAAACAAATTGATTCTATTTTACATCATTTTACTAACTTTGTTGTAAATTTTCTAAGAAAGATTTGTCTTTATGCATTGTTTGTTTGTTTTTTTGTCCAATGGATTGAGAAGTGACAGCTATTTTAAAAATTACAGAGGTGGAATGTATTTCTAGCACTTTCAGCTGAAATCACTGTTACTAGTTTTAATTTATTACAAAAGACGTTATGATTTAGGAGTAATCCATAAATGGTTGTAATTTAAAAACAAAGGACACCAATAAAACTTTTAAAAAGTCATAGTTTATATTACTAGAGACATCTTCAATTTGCTTCTTCTCTCCCCTTTCTTTTTTAGAAAAAAATAATTTATAAAGTATTTATTTTAAAAATTTTGAGTTTCATAATTTCTCTCTCATGTTCTCTCCTACTAGCTGAGAAAGAAAGTAATGAAATACTCATTATACATTTGAAATCATGCAAAACATATTTCCATATAAGCTATATTGCAAAAAACAAAGAAAAATAAAGTGAGAAAATCATACATCAATTTGCATTCAAAGTTCATCAATTCTCTTTCTGGAAGTGAATGACAATTTTCCTCATGAATTCAGCTGATGGTTTTGAATGATTGTATTAATCAGAATTTTTCACAGTCAATTATCATTTCATTGTTGCTATTACCACATACAATGATCTCCTAGTTCTTAACTTCACTTTTTGTTAGTTCATATGTCTTCTCAAGGAAGTCTTTTTCTTTTTCTAAAAATCAACACCCTCATCAATTTTTTTATTTTAACTTTTTTATTGTTTATGTAATAAATGTTTTAATGCCTCCCTTAAGTCTTTTTTAATTACCATTTTATTTTTTCCAAATAGCATGTTTTGAAAGTTTTTTTCAGCATTCAACCATAGGCATATGTATATTTTTGTTACAAAATTCCCTTAGATTCTGATTTTTTTGTTTTTGTTTTGTTTTTCTTCCTCTGGATGGGGATAGCGTTGTCCATAGAAGGTCTAATAGGGTTGGCCAAACTCTCTGAACTGCTGAGAGCAGTTGCTTGCATCAAGGCTCATTCATCTCACATATCTCATCAATTCTTATAGCACAAAAGTGTGCAAATAGACCTTCCCTCCATCCTTTTTTTTTTTGGATCCCTTTGGAATATAGGAGCAGCTAGAAAGTTTAAGGGAAAAAGTCATCAGTCTGAAGTCAGGAAGACTTGAGTACAAATTCCAGCCTCAGACACATAACTCTATTTGTCTTGGAGGTGTGCGGGTGAATAAAGCACTAGGGCTGGTGTTCAAATCTGGCCTCTGGCTTTTATTAGCTGGATGACCCTGGATAAATTTAATCTCTGTTTTCTTTAATCTACTGGAAAAAGAAATAGCAAACACACTCCAATATATTTACCAAAAAAACTCTATATGGGGTCATAAAATGTCAAAAAATGACTAATGAGCATAGTTATATTTCTATTCAAAGGATATGTAAAATTTTATAGCCCTTGGGACATAATTCCAAATTATTCTCTAGCAAAGTTGGATCAGTTACAATTCCATCAACATTTCACTGATACACCTATTTTCTCTCATTCCCTCCAGTATTTCTGACAGGTTTGAGGTAGTATCTCAGAACTGTTTAAATTTACATTTCTCTAATCCATAGTAATTTATAGCATTTACTTAATGTGACTAAATAGCTTTGATTTCTTCTGAAAACTACCTATTTACATTTTATCCACATATCATTTGGGGGATAGCTGTTATTTTTATAAATATGAATCAGTTCCATACATATTTGAGAAATGAAATTTTTATTAGGAAAACCTGCTATAAAATTTTTGATACCACTTCATTGTTTAAGGTACCTTTTAGCAAAATATAGTTTCCCTGTTTATTTCCTTTAATTAGATCTAATTTTTGGTTTCATTTTGTCTGAGATTGTGATCGCTATCCCTGCCTTTTTAACTTCAGCTGAAAGATAAAAGATTCTGCCCCAGCATCTTCACAATGTGTGTGTGTGTGTGTGTGTGTGTGTGTGTGTGTGTGTGTGTGTGTGTTTTGTTTCAAATATATGTCTTCTAAAAGGCATATTGTAGGATTTTGGTTTCTGTCCCATTATGCTTTTTGTTTCCCTTTTTATGGACGATTCCATGATATTCAAATTCATGATTATGATTACTAACTGAATATTTGCCTCAAATCTGTTTTCTCCTTTATATATTTCTTCTTTTATCTTTCTTTCTCTTTTTTATATATGGTGCATATTATATGATGTATATTACACTATATATATATATATCTATCTATACATATATTCATTCCTCTTTTGAACCAATTCAATTAAGAATGAGAGTCAAGCATTGCTTGTCATCCCTTCCCCATCTCCCTTTATTTTCTTTCCTATAAAAATTCTCTATATATCACCTTCCTAAATATGAATGTATCTATACAGTTTAAGCTTACTGAGTTTCCTATGATTTCATGTTTATCTTTTTATGCTGTTCTTGAGTCATATGTTTGAATGTCAAATATTCTAATAATATCTATCCATTTTGTTTCCTCCTGAAGAATTTCACTTAAGTTTGCTAAGTCAGTTATTTTAAGCTGTAATACTAGATCCTTTGCCTTGTGGAATACCATTTTCCAAGTCCTCCTATCCTTTTATATGGAAGTTGCTAAACCTTCTCTGACCCTAATTCTACATCCAGCTATTTAAACTATACCTTTCTGACTACTTGGAATATTTTCTGCTTATCTTCAGAACCTGCAATTTGGCTATAATAGTTCTAAGAGATTTTTTATTTTGGGAACTCTTTCCAGGAGGTTTTCAGCAA